>NC_138373.1:52608237-52703810 GCF_054177405.1 Leptonychotes weddellii | reverse complement strand
GATGGCAGCATAATATTCCATTGTATATATATACCACATCTTCTTTATCCATTCATCTGTCGATGGACATCTTGGCTCTTTCCACAGTTTGGCTATTGTGGACATTGCTGCTATAAACATCGGGATGCACGTACCCTTTCTGATATCAGGAGCTCTGTGAACAAAGAGCTCCAGGAAGTCTAATAGTCACATTTATGAAATGGATAACCTTTTCAGAACTCTCAAGAGCAGCCTAGTAAAACTGCTGTGATAATTGTTCTTTTGAAAGGACAGAACTCTCAGGTAAAAATAAAATAATGGACTTAACAAGGTGAATGTTTTTAAGAGATAAGAAAATTTCTTTGTTGGGGATGCTGTCTGCAATGAACTAGAAGTTAAACTTGGCTGCTTAGTTTCTCTTTTGTGACTTTAGGAAAATATATAAATTTGTACACCCCCATGATTTTTTCTTTCTTGCCTACACCAATTTTGGGGTTAATATTATGCTGATAGTGAGATTCTGTCATATGGAAGTATGGTTTTCCCTAAGAGGAATGAATTGGCTATCAGAATGAAAATTACCTTGGAATTAGAATTTTAAGAACATCGATAACCATTAAAATGTAATAAAATTAAACATAAAACTTCAGTGGCAATGTGGTCAGTCTGTTTAATCGTGACTATGGAAAATTAAGATTTGTTGCCATTTCTAGTTCACTGCTTCCTCTTTTCTAAGCAGAAAAATCTGTTCTAAGATTTTTCTAAAATCTTCAGTTGAACATCCCAAATATGCAAAATTAGCTTTGTGATCAAATAAATCTGCCTGACTCCAAAGCCTATATTTTCCATCACCCCATTTTTATTTCTTCTAGGGGACAAGAAATACCCCCCTCCTCCTCTACCCCCACAATGTCTCAGTCTGGTCTCAGAAAAGGCATTTTAAATGTACTATGTCCATGAACACAAACAGAGTAAAAGAAGGCTAAATGTACTCATTTTTGTGTTCACATCTTTCTCCCATTTTTCTTTTGGACTGTTTGTCTTTTCCTTATTGATATATAAGCATACATATATTCTAGATCTATGCTGTCCACTATAGTAGACATATGGCTATTGAGCATTTGAAACATGGTCTGGCCAAACTGGAATTTTTTTAAGTGTGACATAAAGACTGAATTTTAAAAACAGTATAAAAAAATATAGACTCTCTCATTACTAATTTTTATATGGATTTCCTATTGAAATGATAATGTTTTGTTACACTGAGTTAAATAAAATATATCATTAAAGTTATTTTTATATGTTTCTTTTGATCTTTTTGGATGTGACTATTAGAAAATTTAAAGTTTCATATGTGGTTTGCATTATATTTCCATTGAGTGCTACTGTTCTACCCTTATATCATCTTTGATAACAAATCTGTGTGTGTGTGTGTGTGTGTGTGTGTGTGTGGTTTGCCTTTCACTTTCCTATATTATGTTTCAATGAAAAGAGATGGTGCAGCTACAGAATAGAGACTGTAGTGGTCCAAGGAGAGGAATGAATGAATTCCAGAAAAATCTTGGAAAAACTACTGATGTGGTGAGGATGTAGTGAGCAACGACATAGAATTTTTAGGAATGACTTCCTGGGTTTCTCACTGGATCACGGTGCCATCCCACAGGGAGACCAAGGAAAGAATAAGTTTAGAGGGAAAAACAAAATGTTCGATTTTTGACATGTTAAGTTTGATGCATTCAAGTGGAGTTATAAATTGGGGAAATGAATCTAGAGTGCTCATATTCTAAATTCTGGGTGAGCAAGGGAATGAGGTTTGTCTCCATTAGCTATTGAAGTATAAATAACAACCATAAAAATCTCCATGGGGTATAACCGTATTTATTTCTCGCGCATTTGCGGAATGGTTGGGGTTCAGTTGAATTGGGCTGGGCTTGGCTTCTCAGTGCAGATGGGGCTTTGGTCTATTCCACGTATTTATTGTAGGGTTCAGCCTGAAGATACAGCAACTACCGAGGAACCTCTTTGTCTAGCAATCATGAATGCTCATGAAGTAACTACATGCTCATGTCATAACATGCATTACCTCATTAGCCTCACTTAGAACAGGCGCATAGTTGCTTTTGCCCATATTTCATCATTCAGAGCAACTTAATGGCCAAATCCAGTGTCAGTGGAATTGGGCGCTAAACTCTGCTCACTTCAGTATTGGTATTGAAAAGTCAAGTGGCGGGGCGCCTGGGTGGCTCAGTCGTTAAGCACCTGCCTTCAGCTTAGGTTATGGTCCCAGGGTCCTGGGATCGAGCCCTGCATCGGGTTCCCTGCTCCGCGGGAAGCCTGCTTCTCCCTCTTCCACTCCCCCTGCTTGTGTTCCCTCTCTCGCTGTGTCTTTCTCTGTCAAATAAATAAAATCTTTAAAAAAAAAAGAAAGAAAAGTCAAGTGGCAAAGGTTGTGGATACCTAAGGCCTCAAGGGCTGGGGTGGGGTGAATAAAGAATTGTGAACAATGATTCATAATTTACCTCAAGGCTTATCATTGTAAGATAAAAATAAGGACTCTAAAATACTTTGTTTAGGGATGCCTGGGTGGCTCAGTCAAGCATCTGCCTTTGGCTCAGGTCATGATCCCGGGGTCCTGGGATCGAGTCCCGTGTCAGGATCCTACCTCAGTGGGGGGTCTGCTTCTCCCTCTGCCTGTCGCTCCCGCTGCTTGTGCTCTCCCTCCCCCTCTCTCTTTCTCTGGCAAATAAATAAATAAAATCTTAAAAAAATAAATAAAATACTTTAAAAAAGAGTCTCAAGAATTAGTAGATATCCCTAATAACTACTGTAATCTGACAGCATATAAGGGTAAATCTAGATGTGAAGAAGCAGAGAATGAGATCGAGATTATATTAATAATCAATAGAGAAAGTGCTAACAGAATGATTGGTGCTTCTGGGTCTGTGCTTTTCTTACTGCTGTATAATTAGCTTGACTGAAGGGATAAACAGAATGAGTCTCTGGGATGTTACTTGACAGAACAGAAAAACCACAGTTTTGCAATCAGGACGATCTTGGTTTGGATTTCTGTTGTGTTACTTATTAGTTTTTCTGACCGTTTGATTAAGTTCCTTAACTTTCCTGAGCCCTGTATTTCTCATTTGTGAAGTAGAGATGGAAATATCTGAGTTACAGGGTTGTGGTGTGTATTGAAATGAAACAATGTATGTAAATCACCTAAACATTTGCTAATATTGTCTTTTGTTCCTCCCTCTGTATCCTATAAAATCTCTTTCCCCAATCAGACAGTCAAACTTATTTGTTTTCATCTTTCTCCTCACCCGTCCCAAACTATAACCCCCTTGAGGATACACAGATCACATTTGTGTGTGATTGTAATATTTAGTAGAAAACTTGGCATATAATAGACACTTAGCAAAATTCTCTTTAACAAATTGAATGAATTATTCACTTTTATTTATTTATTTATTTATTTTTTTTAAAGATTTTATTTATTTATCTGTCAGAGAGATAGAGAGCACAAGCAGGGGGAGTGGCAGGGAGAGGGAGAAGCAGGCTCCCCACGGAGCAGGGAGCCCGATGTGGGACTTGATCCCAGGACCCTGGGATCATGACCTGAGCCGAAGGCAGTCGCCCAACTGACTGAGCCACCCAGGCACCCGAATTATTCACTTTTATATTGCAGGGACCAGAAAACAAAAGCGGGGATTCTTTGTAGTTGCCAAACTTCTCTTGAATAACTGTATTATGAATTATTTTACCACATAGTAAAATACCTTATAAAGTACCTAGCACATATTATAAGCTTAGTAATTACTGGCTTGCTTTCTTTTCTATCTGCAGATTTTTAGAAAGAACAAGAATATATGATGGTGAGCCACTGGACCATCAGACATCATAATACTATGACATCTTTAATAATTAAGTTTAATAATTTAATTATTTTGCTTTAAAGATATTTTAAGCAACCTGAAAGTTCTCTTTTGGAAAGATATTTCTCAATAGAAAAACCCAGTAAGTGCTTCAGAAGTTAGAATGGCCAGAAAAGTTTTCTTGCTTTAGTGAATTCTCAGAAAGGTAACTGAAAAATCACTCTACCAGATAGTTACATATGAGCTGTTCCCCCAATTTTTTCCTATAGTGAATTTATATGGGGAATTTTTTCACTGTTAACCAAAATTGTCATTCTAAGTAAAATCATCATTATATGATAGAGGCCTGATGCCCATTAGGATGCTATACATCTAACTTAATGATAAAGACAAAGTCTTATAATAAAAAAATATGGACTTCACCAAAATTAAGGACTTTTGTGCTGCAAAGTATACCATTAGGAAGGTGAAAAAAAAGTATACCATTCTGTCAGGTTGACAGAAAGGAAGGAAATATTGGCAAATAATATATCTAATAAGGAAATTATATCATCAATGTATAAAAGTCATGCAACACAGTAATTAAAAAGACAAATAATCCAATTAAAACGGGTAAACGGTCTGAAGAGACTTTGCTCCAAGAAGATATAAAAATGGCTAATAAACACATGGAAAGATAATCAACATTATTAGTCATTAAGAAAATGCAAATCAAAACCACGATAAGCTACCACTACACATTGAGTAGTATGGCTACAATTGAAAAGACAGACAATAACAAGTATTGGCAAGGATGTGAAGAAATTGAAACTCTCATACCTTGTTGGTGGCTATGTACAATGGTGCAAGATCTTTAGAAAACCAGTTTGTCATTTCTTCAAAATGTTAAACATAGAGTTACCACATGACTCAACAATTCCATTTTTAGGTATATACCCAAGAGCAGTGAAAACATATGACCACACGAAAAGTTGTAAATACATATAGTAGTATTATTCATAATAACCAAAATTGGGAACAACCCAAATGTCCATCAACAGATGAATGGATAAACAAAATATGGCATATGCATACTAAGGAATATTATTCAGCAATTAAAAGGAATAAAGTACTGATACTTGGTATGACATGGACCTTAAACACATGTTAAGTGAAAGGAGCCAGTCACAAAAAAACACACATATGAATCCATTTGTATGAAATGTCCAGAATAGACACATCTATAGAGACAGAAAGTAGATTAGTGGTTGTCTAGAGGAAGGAGAAGAAGAATGAGGAATGACTGCTACTATGTATAAAGCTTCTTTTGTGGGTGAAGAGAATGTGCTAACTATGAGGAGATGGTTGTACAACTCTAAATATACTACAAAACACTGAATTGTATACTTTAAATGCATCAATTATATGAAATGTGACTTGCATCTCAATAAAGTTGAGAAACTAAGTATAGTATCAAAGCATGAGGGTAGTTAGTGTGGAGAAAACCTCAGGTTATTTATGGAAAAGGTCAGGTTAGTCTTAAATTTTTATTCCATTAATAATATAGCAATATTGTTTCCATAGGGCATTTCTGAGTACCTATCATGTACCCAGCTCTGCTCTAACTTTTGGGTAGACGGGATTAATGAAAGAGAGGAGGTATATGTGTTTATCAAACTTGCATTTTTACGGTAGCAGGAGTAACAGATGATAAAAAGCTCAAAAACAGTAAGTTATATATAATATGAAGAAAAGGAAATAGGACAACTGAACCCAGTATGACTAGTAATGGGGACGGGAGGAATGGGGGTGGCCTCTCTGTCATTTGAGCTGAGATCCAGGGGCTGAGTCAGAGGAAGAACTGGGGAACAGCGCTCCAGACAGAGGGGGCTATTGGAAAGGTTCTGTGGTGAGGAAGACTCTGGCAGTGTGTCCGCCGCAGTGCGTGAGGGAATGGGAGCTGGGGTTGCAGAAGACATCGTAGGAAGTTTGGATTTTATCTTCAAGACAATGGAAAAACACTGAGGGATTTGACAGAGGAAAGAGATGAGAGTTTTGTTGGCCAATCTGCACCCAGGGGCCTCATCTACTTCTAGATCTGATTTAAATAATGAGATTTGCATGTGAGAAAAATGTAGCTGTGACCAGAGGACAAAGTATAATGTTTGAAAAACATGGCAACAATATTTTGGAGGTTCTTCCTTCCAAAGGAGCTATTTGCCCTGTGTGGTAGAGGTGACACTGTAAGAGCTCTGGACCCTAGATCTTAAGTGGCTTTAATCCAGTGGGGACACTGCCCAAATGGAGCCATGCCAAGAGGAGCCCTAGGGTGAAAGGCAGAGTGGAGAGAGGGGTCCCAGCATCCTTCCCACCGCCAGTGGCTCCTGGCCCAGCCAACCCGCCTGCTGAATGCAGTCACATGAGCCCAGACAAGACCCATAGAACTACCCAGTCAACCACAGAATCATGAAAAATAATGAATTGCTGCAGTTTCAAGCCAGTAAGTTTAGATTTGCCAATGTCATAATAGATGACTGATATTTTCTCTCTCAAATGGTTTCAATCTCTTTCTCCCTGGAACCCCACCTCTGTGTTTAGAGTAATTTGTCCTAACCTCCAGGCTTTTGGGCCTTCCTTTTACTCCTGGAACTTATACTTCATAAGTTCCTAAGTTCATCTGTGAATTTACTGTTTATTCTGCTTAAAGTGGTTTTCCCTCACATATTCCTACACCTGCTCCTTCTTACCATTGATGACCAATTGTCACCTCCCCAAAAAAGACTTTCTCAAAAGCCCTGTCACAAAGCCCCGTCCCCATGTCCAGTTCACTTTCTTTGGCAGTATCCTGTTTGGTTTGCTTCATAACAACATTACCTATAAGAACCTTTTTTTTTGCTTGCATTTTATCCATCTCCCTCCATAGAAATGTAAGACTTAGGAGAACAGAGACTTTCTGAGATACAACACTATATTATCAGTACTCATATCGTTAACTGACTTTTACTTATTAAATAAATGAATGGTGGATGCACAAATGGATAAATAGAGAATATTGTTTACAATTTTTATGTCCAAGAAATTCTGAATAAAGTAGGTGCTCAGTGATCCCCAATATGCTAGCTATTTTGCTTACCATTTTAAAGGTAATAGACCTAAAGGTCAGTGAGATTAAAATATTATCTATCATAGAAACTGGCAGCATAAGATGTAAACCCAGGGGCACCTGGGTGGCTCAGTTGGTTAAGTGACTACCTTCAGCTCAGGTCATAATATGATCTCAGGGTCCTGGGATTGAGTCCCACATCTGGCTCCCTGCTCAGCGGGGAGTCTGCTTCTCCCTCTCCCTCTGCCTCCCAACCCTGCTTGTGCTCTGTCGCTCTCTCCCTCAAATAAATAAAATCTTTAAAAAAATGTAAACCTAGATCTTTCATACATAAAAGACCATGTGCTACACTAAGGTGCTCTTTTTTTTTTTTTCCTAAGGTGCTCTTATATTTAAAGTAGAATGTCAAAAGATAGGGATAGCTATGGCCATTCCTAGATTTCAGTACGTAGATTGTGAAGAATGCTTTTTTTTTTTCAAATGATCTATACTTCTCTCAAAATTTTCACTCCATGTCATTGAATATCAGTAACCTTCTGAAATTTTGGCAGAGATGATGCGCATTGATGTATGAAAGATACCACAGGGGCGCCTGGGTGGCTCAGTCAGTTAAGCAGCCGACTCGATTTCAGCTCAGGTCATGATCTCAGGGTTTTGGGATTGAGCCCTCTATCAGGCTCCCTGCTCAGCAGGGAGTCTGCTTAAGGATTCCCTCCCTCCCTCTCCCTCTACCCCTCCCCCTGCTCACGTGTGCTCTCCCTCTCTCTCTCTCTCTCAAGTAAATAAATAAATCTTAAAAAAAAAAAAAGACTGGGACATAGATTCTAACATGTATATGGAAAAACAAGGACCTAGATTAGTTGAGACAATTTTGTAAAACACAAAACAGTGTAGGACTTATCTAACCCGATTTAAAAACTTACCATAAAGCTAAAGTATCCAGGTAGTGTGATACTGATGTAAGGATAAAAATACAGATCAATGGAACTAACTAAAGAGTAAAGAAAGAAACGTACACAGGTATGGTCAATTGATTTTTTATAAAGATGCTGAAGTAATTCAATGGGGAAAGGATAGTGTTTTCAACAAATGGTGCTGGGACAACTAGTTTTCCATATGTAAAAAGATGAATCTAGACCCTTATGCCATACCATACATGAAACCCAGAATGGATCATAAATCCAAATGTAAGAGTTAATGTTATTGTAAGTCTAGAAGAAAACATAAGAGAAGATATCTATGACTTTGAATTAGGCAACAATTTCATAGATATGACACTGAAGTATGATATATCAAAGAAAAATATGTCAGATAGGAATGGGAGGTTATAAAAAAAAATATGTGTATCAGTAGGTACCCACAGACCAGAAGAAAAATATTTGTAATTGCATTCAAAATGTGTAAGCAATTCTTACAATCAATAATAAAAAGACCCACTTCCCAACAAAAAAGTGATCAGAGATAGGAAATAAGCACTGAAAAGATGTTTAACATCATTAGTCCTCAGGGAAATGAGACACCGTTACACACCATTAGCATGGCTAAAATAAAAAATACTGACAATACCAAGTGTTGAGAATGGTGTGGAGAAATTATGACTCTCCTATGTTGTTGCTGGGAAATGTAAGGTGGTGTAGTCACCATAGTTTCCAAACTATTTGGAAAATAGTTTGGCAATTTTTTAAAAGTAAGTGATCACTTACTATATGACTTACTTATATTCTTAGATATCTACCTGTGTTAGTTTATTGGGGCTGCCATAATGAATTACCACAAACTTTATGATTTAAAATAATAGAAATTTATTCTCTTACAATTCTGAAATCCAGAAGTCCAAAATCTAGGTGTTGGTAGGGGAATGTTTTGGCTGAAGGTCTAGGAGAGGATCCTTCCATGCTTCTTCCAGCTTCTGGTGCCTCCTTCTAATGGGCAGCATAACTCCAATCTCTGCCGCTGTCTTCAGATGGCCTTCTCCTTTTTGTCTGTCCTCTCCTTTTCTCTGTCTTAGAAGAACACAGTTATCAGATATAAGGCCCACCTTACAATCCAAGATGATCTTACCTCAAGATCTTTAACTGAATTATATCTGCAAACACCCTTTTCCCCAATAAGATCATATTTACAGGTTCTGAGTGGACATAACTTTTTTGGGGGGGGCGGCTGTTACCATTCAATCCAGTATATTATCCAACAGAAATGAAAACGTACATCTCCACAAAGATTTATATGAAGCATTATTTATAATATCCCCAAATGGATAAAACACATATGTTCATTTGCAGATGAACAGATAAACAATGGAGTACATCCATAAAGTGAACGCACATTAAGAAAGAATGAACTATGGATACACACAAAGCCATGGATGAAATCTTGAAACATTATGCTAAATTACAGAAGACAAATAGTACCTCTGCATATTATGTGGTTCCATAGTTATGAAATTTCTAGAAAACCCAAAACTATAGGGACAGAAGCACATCAGTGGTTTTCTTGGGGCTAGTGGTGGAGGCAGAGATTGACTGCAAATGGCACAGAGTACTCGGGGTGATGGAAGTGTTGCAAAATTGGATTGTGCTCACAGTTGCGCCACTCATACATTTACTAAAACTCATTGAACTATTCACTGACAATGGGTTAATTTTATGACTTGTGAATTATAAAGCTGTTAAAATAAACTAAGAAGAGGTTGTGTGCTAACACACCAGTACCCGTTCTCTGTCATAGCCATGGCTCCTGGCCCTGGGATAACATAAAACGAGAGCTGGTTGTGTCCCTACGTCTGTCACTCCATGACCGTCACTAGCGTGCACTTTATTTTCACCACCCACTATTCAATCCTGTCACGATTTGGCCATATTTGCTTCCTGTCTTTGTTCTTCGTGTTTATATTCACAATCATTACACAAATAATATATAATTACATAATTTTTCTTAACATACAACATATTACAGCCAAATAAAGCCCTTCTAGGGGCACCAGGGTGGCTCAGTTGGTTAAACATCTGACTCTTGATTTCAGCTCACGTCGTGATCTCAGGGTCGAGAGCTCGAGTCCCCAGTTGGGTTCTGTGCTGGGCATGGAGCCTGCTTAAGATTTTCTCTCCCTCTTCCTCTTTCTCTCTAAAACAAAACAAAAAAAGCCCTTCTTGACTCCAAACTTGGTCCTCCTTTCTTCTCCTGTTCCTTGTAATCATGAGTCTAGTGTTATACTTTATGTTTATATATATGTTTATATACAAATAAAAGTATATTTATATATAAATATTTATATTATTTTCTTATATTAGATACAGTAAATATAGATATACAAATTATATAATATATACACATTTATATAAATGTATATTAAATATTAAATAATCTAAATAACTAACCGATTAATAAATTTATACAATAAATAAATAAATAAATAAATTTATTGTATATAAAATGAGTATATTTATATAAGTATCAAGTCTACCCTTCATATTTTTTACATTCACATTTAGTAAACTATAGACATTTTCTTTTTGTGTATGTTTGTATTTTTAATAAATGGTGTCATAGCTAACTCTCCTTTTTGCAACTTGTTATTTTTTCCCACAAAAGCTTAAGACTTAGTGCTCTATTCAGGATAGTACATAATTATTTCAAAGTGCAATATATATAGTTCACCTCTTTTTAACTGTTGTCTGTTATTCCATCTTATGAAAGTGTTATGTTCTCTTTTATTCCTCCCATTATGACCCATATGTAGGTGGTCCTAATATTTGGCTGCTACAAACAAGGCTGCAGAGTGCAACATCTCGCATTTGGCACCAGTGTTGTCCAGGAAACATCAAGAAGTGAAATTGCTGGACGATAATTACGTCTACTTTCAGTTTTTCTATATCAGGTCCCATTGTTCTCCCCAGTCTGTTAGGCTGGGAGGCTACACTGATTAGACCCAAAGACACGAGTCCATCCAAATCGTTCCTGGCCTGTGGTTCACCCTTCTCCATGCCGTAAATCAGAAATCTGGATTCTTGACAATTCTGCTACCGCTGCCTCCAGCCAGTGGAAGGGGAATGTGAGAGTGCAGGAGGCACATCTGCCTCTTCAAGGCCTTGTCTTTGAAGCGGTACTTTCTGACTTCAGCCGTGAGAACGCTTCTCCAGGCCACACCCAGCTGCTAGAAAGGCTGGAAATGCAGTCAGTGGCTAGTTTTCCAACCGCCTCCCAGCTAAACCCATGTGTTCTGGGGGAGCGTGAGCAGTTTGGTCAACAGCTAGCCATGTCTATCACAGTTTTGTACCAACTCTTAATCCCATCAACATCCTCCCCAACACTCGGTATCAGCAAAATATGTTTGCCAATCCTATAGTAAAACAGCACATCTCGTTAGAGTTTTCCTTTGTTATTTAACTGATTTTTACTGAGTTAAGAAAGGGATATATATTTTTCCTCAAAAACAGGAATAGAGGGCGCCTGGGTGGCTCAGTTGGTTAAGCGACTGCCTTCGGCTCAGGTCATGATCCTGGAGTCCCTGGATCGAGTCCCGCATCGGGCGCCCTGCTCGGCAGGGAGTCTGCTTCTCTCTCTGATCCTCCCCCCTCTCATGCTCTCTCTCTCTATCTCATTCTCTCTCTCAAATAAATAAATAAAATCTTTAAAAAAAAAAAAAACAGGAATAGAAAGAGAGCAGGTAGAGATGATATTAAGAACTGAAGGTTGGAGTCCCCCCTGAAATTCATGTTAAAATCTAATCTCCAATGTGATGGAATTTTGAGGTGGGGCCTTTGGGAAGTGACTAGGTCATGAGGGTGGAGCCCTCATGAGGAGATTATTGCCTTATAAAAGAGATTAGAGAGCTTGCTAGCTATCTTTCTGCCATGTGCCATGAGCAGTGAAGATGTCCACGTCAAATGACGTTGATTATTTAGTGAAACTATGACAGAATGTCTGTGTCCTGTAGACTGAAGAACATGGTGACATTTTGTTTTTTCTATGTCATGGTAGAAAGAAAGCTCCTCAGGGGTGTGAAAGCCTGGAAGTAAAATGGCTGCCATCAGGTGCATATACTGGACTTCACAGCAACTACTGCCTTTTGAAACATGAAGTATTTCTGGTCCCAAACATGGAGGACAAATGGGATACTGCAATCTTACTTCAGAGTCAATATATATCATCCATAGTTTTACCTGAAGAAAAAAATCCATCTTACCACACAAAAAAGACTTCATCATAAATAATAATTGAACAACGATCAGGCCTTTAAAAAGAGATTTTAATTGCCCAAAACTAATTCTACCCTAAATTATAGCAACACATGCCTAAGGAAGCTTCCAAAAACAAAACAGTAACTATAGTATTTCTTGGCATTCAGAGCCAACCCAATTTGTCTCTGTGGTGTTATACTCATTCACGGGGGTATATTTGACTGCTTAAATACTACGCCATTTGCCAATATCTATAAATAGCTATTCATTATTGCGTCTTCAGATCACTATCTGCAATTCTACATCATTTTCCCTTTTTATTTCCCAGTATGCCATGTAGCAGAAAAATAACATTTCTTCAAATTTCATGAAGATGTCAGGAGTCATTGAGACCTGGAACTGGGATTCTGTTGTTTTACTTTTGTAGCATATAACACATCAAATATTAATTCATGATAATGATTTTCTGAGAAACTTTAATTAAATTAGATTGGCCCATCTCCTAGACTGCTAATTACTATAATATCAACTACAATTTAATATGAATACTGTGTATGCCAAAATAGACAAATGAATTTTTGGAATATAGAGCATAACCATGTAATTTTGAGGTCCTGATGGCTATGAAAGTAATGTGAGATTGAATCCCCCAAACTTTTTATCTTGGGTTTGCTGTTTCTGTTTCTATATTTGTAAATCATAGTCCTATTGCAAAACACTTAAATTCTATTGACAATTTTACTTCGTGCTTAGTTTCTTGCCCTACGATTTCTTTTAAAGGGTAGGGTTTTCTTTCCTTTTTTAAAAATTTTTATGTGATTTTTTCTTTCAGGAATAGTTTTGTTCTCTCTCCCACTTTATCTTTCAGTTTTAGGTTTACAGAAAAATTGAGTAGAAATGATGGAGATTTCCTGTGTGCCTCCTCCCAGCTGCCAATTGTCTTCCAAAGTGGCTATACCATTTTGCATTCCTGTCAGCAATGAATGAGAGTTCCCGTTCTCACAATATTTGTTTCTGTTGGTGATTTAAATTTTGACCATTCTAATAGGTGTATGAGGGTATCTCAATGTTGCTTTAATTTACAATTCCCTAATGACATATGATGTTGCATTGTTTCATATGCTTATTTGCCAACTGTATGTTTTAGGCAAGCTGTCTGCTCAGATCTTTAGCTCATTTTAAATTGGGTTTTTTGTTTTCCTGTTGTTGACTTTCAAGAGCTCTTTGCATATTTTAGATACAAGGTCTTCATTGGAAATGTGTTTTGCAAATACCTTCTCCAAGTCTGTGGTGTGTCTTCTCACTCTCTTAAAAGTATCTTTCATGGGGCAAGAGTGTTCAATCCTAATGAAGTTCAACTTATCAATTATTTCTTTCATGGATCTTATTTTTGGTGTTTTATCTAAAAAGTCATTACTAAACCCAAGGTCACCTAGGTTTTCTCATGTTTTCTTACAGTTTTATGGTTTTGCATTTTACATGTATGTTTATGATCCATTTTGGGTTAATTTTTATGAAAGGCATAAAGTCTGCATCTAGATTCACATTTTTGGATTTCTAGTTGTTCCAGCACCATTTGTTGAAAAGCCTATCCTTTCTCCATTGAATTGCCTTTGCTCTTGTGTCAAAGCCCAGTTGACTATATTTGTGTGAGTCTATTTCTGGACACTCTATCTGTTCCATTGATCTGTTTTTCTATTCTTTTGTCAATACCTCACTGTCTCAACTACTGTAGCTGTATAGTAAGTCTTGACATTAGGTAGTGTCAGTCCTATAATTTGGTCTTCTTCTTAAGTATTGTGTTGGCTACTCTAAGGTTTTGTCTTCCATATAAACTGTAGAATCAGTTTGTTGCTATCCACAAAATAACTTGCTGGAATTTTGATTTGGTGTCTTTTTATTTTCTGGTCCTTGTAATTCAACTTTCCTCTTCCTTTCACTCCTACTTGTCATGATAAATCCCTAACTTTTTTCTCTCTTGCTGCTCCATTGAAACAGAAAATTAGTACACACACCCTTTTCTAAGATATTTACAACTCATTTGGGAGAGGCTTGAGCTTTTCAGAGTTCTACAAATGAGTTTGAAAGCTACCTTAACCTCACTCAAACAGACCATGAACTCTTTTCAGGCTTACTCTTCATTCTCTATCAATGATTCATTTATTCCAAATAGCTAAGGAATATGTAAACTTGACAGGAGTCAAAAGTAGTTGCTTATCAATGAGAGAAAATATTGATAAATTTCCTTTATAATGTTTTCCCATCAAACTTTCTGTTGAGAACTCTCACCCACAGAGATAGCTCTTTGCCTAATGCCTATATCCCTCTATGGCACATGATCACCGGCCTCCATAAACATTGCTAAATGCAGAGGTTTGGAGCCCCCCAGGCATAGTTGAAACTGCAGGACAGCTTTTCAAAGAGTGTCCTGCTTGCTGCATAATCACATGCAAGTGGAGTGGTAATCAGCAAATATTCACCAGGAAAGTATTTTAGATTGGAAATAGGGGGCTTATATTGAGCTTGATGTCAAGGGCCCATTCACAACATAGCATGAAGCAGCATTCACAAATTTTATTAGCAGTGTATGTGTGATGGCAAAATCAAACATGTCCTTTAAAAATAAAACTCTTATTAAGTCAGTACCTGTACAACCTCTGTGCGTGCGTGTGTGTGTGTGTGCGGGTGTGTGCGCACGCATGCACGTGAATGCACCCTCACAGGCATGAAGGCACATGTGGGTAGTCTTTGCTCAGCATCTAGCTCCCAAGGGCAGAGAACTTATACTTCCTGTTCACCATCCATGAATGAATGAATAAATGAATGAACAGCTCATGTATGAATGAACAATTGCATGATGAAGAGTTCTACACACTTTGTATTTTAATATTAGTCATCAGGTGCTTGTTGGGGAAATATTGGTTTTCTCCATTATTCTGTGAATCTCTTGAAGGCAAAGACTGTGTTGTCCCAACCTCAATGCCTACAGCTTCTAGTACAGTGCCTGGAACATAGCACTCAATGAATCTTTTTAAAATTAATAAATAAGTAAACTAAAGGGTGACTTCAAAGGGAAATTCATTTATCTCTGACTACTTAAAACTAATTAGCAGCTAAAAATTTAAAACCTTGTGGAGAACAGAAATAAAGATATGTTCCTAGAGAGTCACATGCTGCTGTGTGTGTGTGTGTGTGTGTGTGTGCGCAGACACACATATCTTGCTTCACTACCCTCCGTGTGGATGAAATGTTGGGAAAGCCTTCTGTTATATTTTATATTTTATGAAACTGAAGTAGGAGAAGCAGAAGCAGAGATATTTGGGGTTCAGAAGAGGCCAATGGAGAAAGAAAAGAGAGGCTGTTAGAAAAGAGAATGGAATCAACAAGAAGATACCTTTATTAAATTAAGATACGAATATTGAAATCAGACCACAGCAAAGTCATTTTTAGGGTGTTTTCTTTAAAACAGATGTGATTCTAGAAAAGGGCCACAGAAGGCCCCAGAGGAGTCAGGAGTCCTTGCCCAGTTCACCTAAACAAACCTAAATCAGGTTAGGCCTGCTTGCCACGGTCATTGGCCCTGAGGAGGAGAGCAGTGACAGCTGATGATGCCACCTGGTTGAAACGATTAAACAGTTCTTTCAAGGTGACTATTTAATACAGATATTCCCAGTGCTTTGTTGAATTTCATCATAGAGCTTTGCAAACTCTTTTAACCTTAGTAAAATCATTATTAGTTAAACAAATCCTTTTCCTCGCAATAGTTCTAGCGTTCAGTGGCATCCTAAATTTCCATTAAATGGAATCTGGGCATCACGAAGGAAATCCTTTCCTGAGTTAAAGCATCAGCCAAGGTCAAAACAACCAAAAATAAGTTCTGTGAACGTTTGGAGAAATATATCTTAAAGTATAGAGCGCGACACTGCCAATAACCTGTTATCTAATATGACTATCATTTCAATTTTTACAATGGAAGACACCTTTTAAAGATTCATTGTGTTAAGGACATCATTTGTACATCATTGCCAAATCTAATTAGAAGTAAGTGTCTCCTGGGGATATAAGCCACGAGTCATTGTGTGTGTTTGTAACCAGGTCATACTCTCTTTGGGATTAATTCCATCATGCCTACAACCATCTTTAAGCCTTTCTATAATTGTCCAAATTATAATTTTTCTCTTATCACTCCTCTACCTATAACACTATTAGCAGTATCATTGTGTTGAGACAGCAGTTTCTCAGGCCACAGAGACCATTTATTTTAACTTTAAAAATCTAGCTCTTAAGCAGAGAATGTTGGGATATTTTTCCGTTATTTTAAAATTTCTCCATGACTAAGTATTATTTCTCAATATCAGTCACTGAATCCATTCACCTATATTGCTCAGTATGAACAGAACAAATACATCATGTTATTTGCCTTGCAAATGAATAAGCCAACTCAATAAAATAAAAAGAACAGTACCATGAAATTGTACAGATTAATGTTTTTCTACTGATAGAAGCATTTTATTTTAAATACAGTCAGATAGCTTAATATCTACAGTTAATACATTTGTTTCCAATTTTGAATAGATTCTGTAAAATCAGTATAACATGTATTCACAACTATTTTAGCTCTGTCTATCAATTTCTATCTTTCTGTAGCCTATTCACTAAGTATAGAATTTTGGAATTTTAATATAAAGGAAATCATATCCAGGGGCGCTTGGGTAACTCACTTTGTTAAGTGTCTGCCTTTGGCTCAGGTCGTGATCTCAGGGTCCTGGATCAAGCCCCGTGGTGGGCTCCCTGCTCAGTGGGGAGCCTGCTTCTCCCTCTCCCTCCGCCCCTCCCCCCCATGCTCTCTCTTGCTCTGTCTCTCTCAAATGGATAAATAAAATCTTTAAAAAAGAAGGAAGTCATATCCATAGACTCTTGGGAGAGAAAATATGAGGTTTTTTTAATCCACTTGAATCTTGGCATATTATACCTGATGAGGTTCACCTACGTTTCTTTAATCCTCAATTACCTGTTTCCTATATATTTCCTATCTATTTTCTACTTAAAACTTACTTGATCAGAATGTCAATGAATATGTATATTGTCTTGAGAAATCTGTAATTTAGTATAGCAACTTGCTTAATTTATTAAATGATATTTTCAATTCAACTTTGTTAATACAATCTCTTATATATTATGTTCTGTATCATTATCTTTGCTTCTCAAGGGTTTGTCCGGATCCGTCTATAGACTGTAAAAACGTCCCTAACCAGTGAGACAGCATCTCACAAACTTCTGCAACTAGAAGCTTACCTGTAAACAACTGCGATGCTTGAGAAGAATCTCTGCAACAATAGATATTTCATTTCAAAGTCCAGCAGCTCAACACTCCACAGAAAAAGTGATGAAACCCTTCGGCTGTGGAAACCCAAGGCAAATCTCTTGACCTTTTAAAAGTGTAGTCACTGTCGTTCTATTTCATGAGAGGTTTCTGAAAGTAGAAAACAACTTCACTCTTCATAGGGAATGTTTATTGGAGCCAGAAGTGATTTTTGTTTACTCCAAGGCATTTCTCTACATTTGGGTGATCTTCTTTGGTTTGTATGTGGCCCTTCAAAGGTATGATCTGATTTTGTGCATTCAAGATAAGGACTGCATGCTGAACGATCCAAGCAGTCTCACTCAGAAATAGTTCCTGAGTGGGAAGATGACAATTTTCAGAATAAGAATGTAGAATTTCAATGGCACCCTCAGAATATCTTCAGAATACACGCAATTGTTATACTTGATGGGTTAAGCAACAATGACTTCACTCTGCCTGCCATGCCAGGTGTGGTCCTCAGACCCCCAGCATCTGCATGTCTTGGGAGCTTGTCAGAAGTGCAGATGCTCTAGGCCCACACTAGAGCTACTGAGTCAGAATCCACTTTTTTCCAACATCCTCAGGTTGTTTATATCTACACATTAAATTTTGAGAAGCACCAGCCTCATCAACTTCCTGCTTCAAAAGATGAAAATTCAGGCAAATCGAATGGTAGGACTTGTGTAGGGTTAAAAACATTAATGAAAGCCACAATTTGTCAGTGAAATCAAGCTGGTGTACATAATCAAATCATTTGTAAGAGAAGATAGGAAAGTTTGATCTTACGTAAGAAGCATTCTCAAAGCAAGTGCAATTTAAGACACATGTTGGTCTGTCTAATGCCAGGACATCCAGATGAGAAAGGAAAGACTGACAAGTCATGCACAGATGCTCAGTTCTACACATCTGGTCCACTTCAAGAACATCCCGGTGACTTGATTTTAAAATAATACATTTTCATCAACATTTTTGACCTCCTATGGATACAGCTAACCTAGGTCCATAGCTCCCTTTCAGAATTCTCCAGAGACACAGCATTTACTTATCAGCTGCTGTTTGTGCAATAGGGGAAAACATGGGGCTGTTTTCCTGAGTCACTGTAGATTTCCTGATGCTTGGGCATCTGGCCTGTGGGCAGTGTTCCCGCATAATCGAGGTGTTAAGCTATTGAATAATGGATCTTACAGTGGTGCTTTCGAATATGGCACTTCAACTGAAGCATATTTAGCATTTTTCACCAATGCATTATTTCCAGAAGCAGTAGTTGAAAGTTGCACCTCGAGAAGAGAGACATTGATTTTATTTTTAAATTTTCTTACTGGAGGGAAGAATAAGTTCTGGTCCCGGTTCCATAATTGGAAGCACCTAGTGCATCTGTTCCAAAGCAGATAAAGGGCAATAGTTTCTGAATCGAATTAAGTCAACCATTATTTTATCACTAAATTACTGGAGTCATCTGTTTATTTTTCTAGCTCCAGCTGGAACATTTTCGGATTAGAGGTGACTTCCTGTTAAGTAAAGAATTATCTACATTTTACTGATCTAATTTGTTGTTCCAATAAAACCCTGGCTTATTTCCCCTGCTTTAGATGCAGTTTTGGAACTTTCATGAAACCAGGTGAATTCTGATCCAAATTATGTACTAACTGAGCTCTGTTTTTGTCAAAGACAAAGATCACTGCAAATCAGCCATATCCACTGAGGCCACGTTTCTTCAACTTAGACTTAGCTTTAAGTTCTTTTGAACAAAGAACTTAGAGATGGTGAGATGGACCATCCATCTCGTTTCATAGGGAAGCAAAGTGATGAAAGAAATATATAAATGTTGTGATTGTAACAATGATACTTTAAACATAAATATAAATTGTAAGACTCATTAGTAGTTTTCTTGGACGAGAAAAAGTACTCTCGGAAATATTTCTTTCCCAGCAACTTTGGGAGTGATGATGTCACATATATATATATTTTCCAAATCTGTATGGTTTCAGAAGCTTCTCCCCACTGTTTCTCTAAAATGCACAGATTTCCTCACCTCCTTTGCAAGTTAATGATTAAGGAGTATGTACTTTAGTAGCTTTCAGTAAAGTCACCCAGAATCTATTGCCAGACTCTCGGGGAGAAAGCAGTTCCCTCTTAGCATATGCATTCAGCTTAATTTCTTCTTGCAATGCACTCTAAGAGCTTGCCTACATGTAAGAGCATAAGAATCAGAGGAGTAGATTGGGCTTACTGTCCATATCCAGCCCAGCATGTGAAGATATGGACCCCAAGAGATGTGTTTCTGGAAGATAGATGTGTTTGACTCCATGAGCATCTCCTATAAAGGTAAGAAAAACCCTATGATCTATGAATGGTCCTCTTCTATTATGAACTTGTTAATTTTTGAGTTTCTTTAATCGTTTTATTTTCTTCTTCATGTTAAACTCTATAGCGCTAGTTCACACTGCACTATGAAGAGTTATATCCCTAATATTAACCTAAAGCTTTCCACACTGAGGGTGGAAGAGATTTCCTCCTGGCTCTAATATCCCAGGATTTGATGAACTAGCTGTTATTCTCCCCTATCTTCGTCTTTTGCAATTTTTAACATCAAAAACAGCCTCACTCACTCTTTACCTTTCCAATACGGTTCTAAACCTTTTCATTTGTCTTCATTGACACCCACCACGACCATTCTGACCATTTTCTTGTCTTTTCTGGATCTCTTCCAGGTCAATTTTATTTTACCCATTACAAACAGATATATTAAATTTCCTGTTAGTGAGCAGAAAAAAAGGGAGATCTTGGCACATAATAAGCCCCATGGTTAATTTAGATCAATGATTATTATATATGGTGAACTTTTAATGTTTGGCATTTTTTTAGTATTCTGACACATTTTAAATTCTCTTTTAGTTTAATGATGTTTTTATATTATTTTATGGTACTATTTCTACAATTAGATATCTCAAACTTTACCACTTGATAAGTTGTAAGTTGTTGACACCGAAAATAATATTCACTGACAGCTAAACAATTGTTTCTGATCATTCTGCTAATGTTGATATGTTTTTCTGATTTTTCACATGAAAATTTTTAAACATATTTTCACCAAAATGTTTTAATAGTTCATACCACAGTATTGTTCATGTCTAGCCTAAAATGTGAATAAAGGGTTGTTTTTCTTTTTTAAAAAGTCATTTCTGATGTTTTTAGTAGTGAGATTTTTATTATCCTATAAAGTTGATGTTTTCATTGACATGGACCTTATGAGACAGCAGGATTATATACATCCTATAATTCCATATTTCAAGCTTTCAATTTCAGGCCTTGGTATAACTGTTCCAAAATTATGATTAGGTCAGCAGATGTTTTCTGGCATGTTCCCAGATAGTCTTATTATTTATATCATCGTCTTTTTAAAAAATTATGTGTGTCTAATATAATAATCCTGGTGTGGGGAAAACGTGTTTAGTCACTTATCCTGAGTCATATTTGATAGAGCACAACTGACCAATTAAAATCCATTTTTTTAGGATGGATTTTTATTTGTTAGTAGTTCATTAGGTTTTGCAATGCTCAGTTGGAATGTATTAGTCATTTTTGTTGTTGTTGTTCATTCATAAAGCATGAATTCATCTGTGGTTTTCCTTCCTGGAAGGATTTATTGGCATATGTAAGCTTGGGGATTTCCTCATATATATTCTCTACCATTTTATGTAAAATGTTTTTAAAATTAGGATTGACCTCAGATCTGATTTCCTAAGGAATTCCATGCTTTATACTTTTTTCTTGTAAAAGTGTTACTAGTTATGCCCTACACATTTTATTTTATTCTTTGTGCTTCTTTTCCTGTTGGGTTGTGGATTTGGGGGAATCTGTCTTACTTTGTATTTCCCATAGTTCCTAACTAAGCATGTAATAAATATTCATCAAATTAAACGTCAATTTTCCATAATAGTAAAACAATTTGCTCCTATTTCCAATGCTATGGTGATTTAATTAAAACGTAATAGCCTTGGTATAAAACTTTCTCCAAGACATTCTGAAAGTTTAAACAAGCCATATTTGCAGTGTCTGTTTTTCCACATAAATATGTATCACCTGAACAAGTCTATTGCATTAATCAGGCATGATTTATGCTTAGGGAAACCGCATTACCTTTTTCCAAATAGCTTATGTTAGGGAAAGGGTTCAGTGTTTCTGCCCTTATTTTATATATATGCAATTCATTCCAACCAATCTTCACTGGCGCTGGCCACTGGGAGACCTGTCATGGGATGCCTGTTTTTAGAGCACTGACAATCGCAAGGTACTCATAATGTATGTACTGTTGACAGTGAAGTGTATCTGGGCACATAGTCTCCCCCTTGAAATGTCATTCAGTTGACAAAAGTCAATTGAACACAATAACCAAAAGGTGGAAAAACCCCAAGTGCCCATCACTCGATGAATGGATAAACAAATGTTGTATATACATACAATGGAATATTCTTCAGCCATAAAAGGAATGAAGATCTGGTATATGCTACAACATAGATGAACCTAAAATACATTATGCTAAATTAAATAAGACATACAGAAAAGGGCAAATATTGTCTGATTCCAGTTACATGAATTATCTAGAATAGGCAAATTCATAGAATAGAGAAAGTAGATTGAAGGTGACCCACCTGGGGTTTGTGAGAGAAGGGAATGGGGAGGTTTTGCTTAGTGGCTACAGAGTTTTTGTTCGGAGTGATGAAATTGTTCAGGGTGAGTAGATAGCGGTGATGTTTGCATAATATTGTGAATGTAATTAATGACACTGAATAGCACATTTAAAAATAATCAAAATGGCAATTATGTTTTATATATACCTTACCACAATTTAAAGACATTAATCATTTAATGTCATAAAAACCATGACTGCACCCTTTAAGTGGGTGAATTATATGGCATAGGAGTTATAGCTCAATAAAACCATTTTTTAAAAAAAAAGTCAATGAAAGATTAGGAGTACTAACCATTTAGTGCCCTTGTTATCCCTTCCTTCAAAGAAAAGATGGGAATAATAATCATTATAAAATGACAAGAGAAGTGTCTACCTCACTGTAAAACCCAAGGAGTCTGGGCGGATTCTGACAAATGTGTGGGAATCGATACACGAATGGCATTCTTTAATGCCCACTCATCATTTATGCATTTTCAAACTTTCAAAATAAGTTTTCTACTGGAAAGATTTGTTAAATACATTCTGTTTCACTCTCGATCTTGGCAGAGCTGTTCATAGTTCCAGAATGCTTTTAGGTGCCTGTGATAGATCATTTCTTTCTTTCTTTCTTTCTTTTTTTTCCTCCCTCATCTAAGAACTTTGCAAAGTGTGAGAATTGCTTTGTAGTCCGGAGGGCTCCTGAGTTTGAGAGCCGTGTGGCTTTGCCAAGATTGCCAGCCTGCCAAATTTTCAGCTGCCAAAAGGCTAGCCAGGGCTTCCTTGTATAATGAAAGTACAAAAAAGGCCATGTGTTTGGCAGACTTGCCCAATTCCTTCTGCTTCATAGAGAAAATAAATCTTTGAAGAAGTCCAAGAGAGAGCTACCATCTGGTCAGACTCCTGGCTTTCTCAACATGGCTTCCACCACCCATCGCCAAGTGTCAGGAGGGCTTTCTGTGTTGGACGAAGGCGGCCTGCAAGGTTAGGGGCCAATATGCTAAAATCAGATGGGAGTTTAATGAGGGGGGACTTGGCAGACCGGTGTCGACCTGCCGTCTCATCATTGCTTCTGGCACACTCACAGAAGGGTCAACATTTCAGCAATAAAAATTGGAGCCATTTAAGAACTGGCCCAGTAGTTGCTGACTATCTGTTAATTTCTTGAAGAATCTGCAAGGCATCCAAGTAAAAACCTACCCAACAACCACAACACTGTTCATCCTGGATGACTCGAAGGCTACACTATTGGAAAAAGCTGCCGAACTGTTGTACGGTGCTGACGCGTTGCCGTTATTTGGCCCACTTTCTGCACACTTAGATCTTCAGTTCTCAAAGCCGAAGCCAACTTTTATTTCATACAGAGCAGTTCATGCTACAAAAGTTCATTTCTTGTAAGAAACCTTCTTTCATAGTAAATGAAGGTATGAAACGTGTGCATTTATTATATCATACTGGTCTTGGCCATCTGCTCGGCTTAAATGATAATCATGTTTATTCATTGAAGTTGTGCTTGTGACCTCTCAGGTTGATAGTAATTAGTAAAGTCAAAATATTAAACTATATTCATATTTCAGGTTTTTTTATGATTGGAAGTCATGGATGGGGTGTGCAAATTTTTGAACCACAGAGAAGATCTGTATTGTTTTTTGGGTCTCTGTGAGAGAACTGAATAGTTTTCTTATTTGTCTCTTAAATTTATAAGCAAGGCCTATACATTAATATTGTTCTTCTCCAACAGAAGACTCTCTTCTAGAAGTTCTCCAGGCCAGCAAAACATCTGTATGCAGTTGTCTTTTGAACCAAATTTCAGCACAAACTGAGCCACAAGATCACAAGAGTACATGTGTGCTAGATGTCTCTCCTAGGTAGGCTGCGCTGTTGTCACTTCAAACTCAACGTATTCGACCTTCTTCAGGGCTCTCCCTCTCTTTCTCTCTCATATCCCTACTATTCTTCACATCTCTTCAAAATCTGGGATTCCTCTAAGACATTTCCCTTGTCCTCTACTCTCTCTGTCTAATCAGGCATCAGGTCCTATCTGTCTTGTCTCTGTGCCTTCAGAACATGCCAGCCCCAACTGGTTCCACTTTAGCATATTGATTATTTTGAGTGGAAGACACTTGAGAAACCACAGATGGAAGAAGGACTTTCTGTCCTCTTATTTTCTACTCCCAAAAGCAGGTCGTGAGATTTCCCATGAGAAGTGTGTCCTCCCTGCACCAGGAAGAGAATATTCTTATCACTGGAGACTCAGAGCTGATGCCAAAATAAACCTGTAGAAACCAACCTACTAAAACCACCTTAACTTTTGTTAGTTTCCTCATTAGTTCATTAGTGGATTTCCTACTCAGCGGCCCACAATTTACTGCTCTCACCCAAGCCCCTTTGTCTTATCATATCCCCACAATTTATTCTTTGTTTGAAATGTATGTAAGCTCTCAGTCCTCCCTGCTTCTTTGGATCTTCATTTTCCTCATGAAGATTCGCTTATGCACATAAAAGTATTAAAGCCTGCATGCTTTTCTCCTGTCAACCCATCTTATGTCAGTTTAATCCTCAGGTCCAGTCACAGAACCTAAGAGGGTAGAAGGGAGTTTTTCCTCCCATTTGCACTGTTACTGTTACCCTCATTATGTCACATGGATGACTACAAAAACTTACTCTTTCCCTTCACACTTTTTACCTCTGCATACTGTCATGTTAAATGTTCCCAGAGGTTGCTTTTACTACATCTGGTTAAAAACAGAAAGAGAGAGAGCCCCATTGTCATTCATATCTGATGGAATGAAATGAAAATATATAGACATGTTACCAGAATCAATTATGAATGGGATCTTCCCTTTGGCCCACACCATCTCTCCTGCCATGAGGACACCCTTTCCACTTAGCTGACTAAGTTGCTCCAATTTTCGGTTCTCACATTTGTTTACTCAACCTTGCTTGGCCATCCCAAACCCAGTTCTCACTCCTTTAAGTCCTGTAGACTTCACTGAAAAGATAATTTTTTAAAAATGTGTTGCACATTTGGTTATTCTTTATTTTAATGTTGTTTGTTTGTATTTGTATTTATTTGTCCTGCATGCCCCACTAGACAATGAGTTCCTTCAAACGGCTTCTAGAGCTTGGTGTCCTCAGTGCTGAGTACACTGCCCTGCATTTATTCACATTTGTCTAAGTGTTTATTGTATCGATGAGCTGGGTCTGAGGATACAAGTAGTGACCAAAGCATCCTCTATCCTCCTGGAAGCTATAGTTTATTGAGGAACAAAGAAATAGGTCATTAAAATGCCAGAATATGGATTAAGAGTTTACAGTACTGTTGCTGTTAATGTGTGTATTAGCAGGTGAGCAAACCTGGGCAGGGTAGCCCAGGAAAGTTTTATGGGAAAGTGATATTTAAGCTGAGACCTAAAGGTGAGCAGTAAGGGCTTAATAACCAATAATAATTCTCTAATAACTAAACCACAGAACCGACTTTACTCTGAAGAGCAGACAAAATGTCATGGAGGATGTGGAGAGTCAACTGATTGTCATGGTAACTTCAATGCAGGTGAAGGACAACTAGACAAAGAAATGGCATTTATTTGATTCCCAATTTCTCTAAAATCTTCCTCAAGAAGACAAAAACAATTTTATATTGGTTTTTTGGTTTAGATTTTTTTTTAATAAATTAGTCTCTACACTGAGTGAACAGCCTTAACTCAGGCTAGAATTGGAAACAGGATGGGAATCCTGAGTAAAATGGATAGAGAAATGAAGTTGAGGTAATGGGATGAGGAAGTTAAAGCAGAAGGCCAAGACAAGACCAGGGGAAGAGAAATCCGAGTTGACAGACAAATGGCAGGAGAATCCCATGGCGAAGCTCACAGTCAGGGCAGTTGGAACCAGGCCAACCCACAATGCTGATAACTAACCCATTGATGGTTAAAAGACAGAACAAATGCTTCTTGGAGTCATTGTCTTTAAAAACAAATTTTTCTCAGTTTAACCATGTCAGCTCCTTAATAGTATCTACTTTCATCCCACAGTGTTTGTCAATATTACGTGAATTAATCAACGTAAAATCTCTCTGAGAATTCAAGGTCTCCAAGGATAAAACTCCTTCCTTTGTGTGCTACACAGAAGGGGTT
This sequence comes from Leptonychotes weddellii, assembly GCF_054177405.1. Lineage (NCBI taxonomy): Eukaryota > Metazoa > Chordata > Mammalia > Carnivora > Phocidae > Leptonychotes > Leptonychotes weddellii. Next base: position 52,677,551 of record NC_138373.1, on the reverse strand, counting down.
TTCTGTTTACAGAGTATATACTAAAGAGTAATGATTAAGCGTGTCTTCAAATAACATCATTGTGTACAAATAAATGACTACTAAAATTATACGGAGGCTCATGAAAGTAGAAATAAGAGGAAGAAAAGACATCTTCAGAATTTTTCCCTACAGCCATGTGAGACATCCATGCCCCTTGGAGACAAAGTTGCTCTCTTGTTTTTTTGTGTTTTTTTTATGTGTGGCTTTTTTTTTTTTAATTTTTTAATTTTATGTTAATCCCCATACATTACATCATTAGTTTTAGATGTAGTGTTCCATGATTCATTGTTTGTGCATATAACACCCAGTGCTCCATGCAGAATGTGCCCTCCTCAATACCCATCACCAGGCTAACCCATCCTTCCACCCCCTCCCCTTTAGAACCCTCAGTTTGTTTTTCAGAGTCCATCGTCTTGGTTTTTACCAAAAGAGCAGAGAGAACAAGGACAGAGTCTACGAACAGACACTAATGCAGGAAGAAATGATGTGATCTCCCCAATAACCAGTTTGCCTCTTTCAAAATGTCTACAAGTAATCAATTAGACTCGAGAGAGACATAGACTTAGTGATTGCAGACAGATCCCTGAGAACCGCCTTTGACAATTACAGCTAGAGTTAAAAATGGAAGGTTGTGGGTAAATGCACACAGATGGATCTAGAAAGCGAGCTGTCCAATGACTCCATGAGATGCACATCGGAGAATGTTGTCATTGCCTCCTATTATGTGAACTGATTATAAGGCAGTATTTTTCAAAAGGAATTCAAGAAGAGGAGAACTCCATTTGCAAATGAGATAGTAAGTGGAACTCTCATATAAACACAGATAAAAATAAAGATGTTCTGATTGAAGCTGGTGATTAAAGGCAACAACTGGCTCTTTCCTTGGCCAGTCTCCATGAAGATGTCACTGCTCCTAGAGTTTCCCTCCTGGCAAACATGAACCTTCCCTGGATGGCTAAACCCAGGTCCGTCTCTATCTTTCTGGAAGCCAGAGTAAAGTTGCAAGGCCTGGAATTACATACCCAGCTTTTGTAATGGACAAACTAGGCAAGTACAAAAGGAAATATTGTCTCAGAGGGCAAAGTTGGGATAGTGGTCTGATCACAATTCTGGATCCAAAGGAGTCAAAACAGTCAGGCAACATGAGTGAGTCTGGTGGATGGTGAACAGTGCAAGGTGGAGCTGGGTATGACGTCTGCTCAAACCAGCAAGCAAGGTTTTTGAACCTGGAACAAACTTGAATTATAATGTATTGAGATTTACCACGGTATTTGGATTTCCACGTTTTCTTTTCAGACATCTGAAAAAGCTTCACTTTGTATTTCAGTTTTTGGTTCATGTCATAATGTTCCCAGACAGAGGATATGTATTTAGAGTTTAGTAAAAAGACATTAAAAGGTATCAGAATTTGAAATTAGACATTGTAGCAATATTTAGCCAGTGACTATTAAGAACTCAATGTGGAAGAAGAAAAGATAAAACTTTCATGTGTTAGGGATTTATTTTTAATGAAGAGCATTTTCTGTCTACTTAAATGAAGTAGTGTAAATCAGTGCATCATAAATTATGGATGCTGGTATTTGAAATGTGCAAATGTAAACTTAGACCACTAGAGTAGTTGCTATCCTTTCATTATGCAAAACAAAACATAATCACAGCAGAGTATTTCAATGTGGAATAAAATCCATAAGATTTGTTTTTGTCTCTGTCATTCCAAGTTGATGATATTTTATTCATTAATGTTTTCTATCTGCTATATGTGGCTCAGATGCTCATGACTTCCTCTGTGTAAAATAAAACTTTAGGGCAAAAAAAGAGAGTGTAGTCCTTGACTTGACTCTCACTGTTGTGGTATTTGTCATAGATCTGCATTCAGCTCTGGGTTTGGTATAGCCATATATTTATATTTATATAGAAATTTATATAATTTATAAATAATTTATATTTATATTTATTTATATATCTATGTATAGATAGATTTGGGGAATAAAGTGCTATATATATATATATATATATAGAACCGTGTGCCATGTCGCTATTTCATTCCATAGCCCAAAAGCTTGCTTTAGATTGCTTTAGCTTGAGGAGAGTGAAAAGAACAATCTAGTGGCTACAGGATGTTCTATTCCTCCTCCAGCTCCCCAGTGCTGCCCAACAGAAGGTTGGTGTGGTTTAGGCGCTGTTTCAGGCATTTTTATCTTAATTGGTTTATGACCCCTCAAAACCCTGCTGAAGGAACCCAAGCCTTTGGGGAATCCTTGAGGACTTAGCCTGGCAAATATGGCTTGACTGCGTTCTGGAGGGCCTTCTGATCTTAGGGATTGGCTGCCCCTCCCACTTCGGCTCCAGAGTAAATCTACACAGTATAGACCTGAACCTAACACTTCAAAACTGACCCGGGACCAACACCAGCCAAGCCCCAGCCTGAACCAGAGCTGCTCAGCTGCGTCCACCCTGGATCAACAGAACCATAGCCAACCTGCATACTGATAAAGATGGGAATAAAAGTGTGTTGTCTTAAGCCACTTTGTTTTGGAGTGGCTGGTTTCTAGCATTATTGTGGCAATAACTGATCAACGTAGACCTTGAACCCACCCTACTCCATTTCCTCTTCTAAAGCAGGTCTGAAGGAGAAAGTACTCAATCAGAAAGTACTTGGGTTCAAACATGTAGAAAAATAGGTTGCAGCTACATTATTGGAGAATGCTTCTATCATCCTGATGGTTGTACTTAAAGCTAAAAAGGAATTCATCACAAGCATCTACAGGGCTTTGTTGCTCATAAAATATAGGATGAAGATTTCCAGAGAAAATCCACAGATGAAGTAGCTAATGAAATCTATACTTAGGATAAGATGCAAATCTAATTCTTATGGTGATCAGAGTTTGCATATTTTGTGCCAGTAGAAAGAAAGACGTTAATCCCATGTCCTGGCAGGATTATTAACATCCTGACTATGTTCTGCATGGCTCATTATTTTTCCTGTTCAGTTGGTAGGAAATATATAGCTTTCACTACCGCACAAAGACATTTCACTGATGAAACGAGAAATTGCAGGCAATGTGTTATGGATCAAAAGGGGGGAAAAAAAAAGAAAGGCAGAAATCTTGGCTTCATTCCTCATCTGCACTGTTTTCTAGGTCCGTGGCCTGGGGTGGCACTCCATCCCTCTGCTTGTGTACAGGATAAAAGGGCTATCTCCACAAATCTACCTCAGTGCTGCTGGGAGAACCCAGGTGAGGATGCCCCAAAGCTGTGAAGAGTGAGATCTACATTACTATGTGAAACAGATGTTGGCAGGCAGAGGATCATAACATTGCAGGGCACTGGCTGTGAAATCATGCAGACCTGGGTTCAGACTCCAACTCTGCCATTTCCTAGATGTGTGACCTTGAACAAGTGACTTTTCCACCCTGAGCCTCAGGTACCCCTGGAAAATTTGGGTAGTAGCCCCTCAGACTTGTGAGTGCTCAAGCAGATAGGGAATGTGAAACGTGGAACATGTGGATGGGCATAGAGTAAGGGCTCAAAAATATGGCAGGTGGCTTAAGTCCCATGCATTGTCTTTTTAGCACTCAATTCCGTGGCGGTGGGTACAGGCATTGAATCTCTGCTGTCACACCGTCCTCTGCACCAGGGAGACGAAAGTCCAGAAATCTGCTGCTGATGTCCTGGGCTTTTGGTTGCAATGCCACAGAAGACCTGTCCCCTTTTCCCTGACGTCTGCTACTGATGATGGACATGGCTTCCTAGACTGGAGTTTTTACCAGCTGCTCTTCTCTCCTGTTTCCTTCCACCAGTGGCTCACCCTACATGGTAAGTGGCTCACCCTACATGGTAACATTTGAGTTAGACTGAGTCTAGGAGGATCAGCCTTGTCTCTTCCCTGACGAAGGTGTCGGCTCTAACTCCACCATAATTAATTACCCCACGATTTGGTATCTCTACACATGGCGGATGGAATGTGCCTGGACATAGCTTCAGTTGATTCATATTAAGGAAAACAAATCACTAACTCTGGACCATGTTTTCAGCTTGTACAATAAAGAAATCGTATTATTGATTGTAGCGTGGAAACAGAGAAAGCTCATACTCCACAAATATTGGAGATCAGGGGCCCTAAGTTTTCTTATTCTCTATCAATAAATAAACATTTCAAGGAGGATTAGAGGATTTAAAAATTCACTTATAAATTTTAGCCACTTACTAAGCTAACGTGTTCACTTTAGAAAGGAGCTGGCGTTCTGTTAGATGCGAGGTGACATTTAATTAGAACATTATAAAATGTTTAGTTTTATCTCAATTCAACACCATTTACCATTTCATTCATTCCCACTGTAGAAAATGTAGGGGAAAAAAAAAGAGAGAGAGAAGTCGAAGAAGAGGGAAGTCACACACAGTTCTCTTACCTACAAATGATGACTGTTTACGTCTTGATGCATTTTCTTCCGATCATTTTTGCTGTGGACAGTTTTACCTAGATTATTTCCAAGTGAGATGTTTTTATCGCCTTCTGGCACAAGGCTGGGGTTCAGTAAAGGTATGCCAATGTCACAAAGCTAGGCCTCTTCCAGAGTCACACTGGGTGTTTAGCCTCTTTGGCTTTGGGCTTTTTGAAGCCCAAAATATCTGGGCTGGCCTTCCAGGGCATCTAGAAAGATTGCTTAAACAAGAGGCCGACGAACACTTGTTGTCTTCAAAATTTGCATCCAAACCTCAACTAGTCAGCAAAAAAATTAAGAGACAGACTTCAGATTGAATTGTGTTGCGTTATTTCTCACTTCTGCTAAAAGGAGGAAAATAAATGGCAGGTGACAATAGCGGAGGCAGCTTATTTGGATTTATTTCTCTGAGAGTCTTCCCTTCGCGATTTACAAAATCTACACGAGCTTCGAAAAAGCTGCCATTTCCTGTCTAATAAACCCCAAATGGAAAAATAACAAATACAATGAAAAACAGCAACCTACTTGACAGACTAATATATATTAATCCCACCGCCACGGTTGAGAGACGGAAGATTATTATTGAATAAGACTCTTTCATCAAACCAAATATTTCCTAATGCTCCAAAGTACGTATCTGGCATTGCCCCTGCCTTACACATCTGCTTGTCTCTTTGAACTCTGCTATTAAGCCGAAGGTTGCATGCAGCTGCACAGTACTAAGATAATTAGCTCTTTCCATTATATAGTACGATGGATGGGAAAGACCTTCAGAACATTCCGAACTTGGATTTGCATAAACCCTGGGCAGTTAGAAGACTTTTCCAAAATTCAAATCAGTCCTCTGGAAAAACTTGTACCGTTTCCCAGTGCCTTCCTGGAATCTTTTACACATCCCCTCTTCCTGAATATTTTCCTTTTAGCCCATCTCTCCTTATTTTTATATGTAATTACTGGCAGAACTTTATGATCTTCCTTGGACTATTTCCGAGACAACCAACCTGCAGGGGGTGACAACTGTTCTGGTAGGTATGTCAGCAAAGCACTGGGCTGGCTTTGTGTAGTCAACATGGAGGGTTGGGTTGGGGTGGCCTGGCCTCCAGAGCTTCAGGAATTTGGAAACACCTATATAAACGCTGTTTTGTAGTTTTCAACCCCCGAGAGATGAAACCCGCCACCCCCAAGGACACTGACGGAGCTGTGCATGTCGTGTATTATGATTTCCTCCCACAGCAGGACAGTCTTCCACAGAGAGCGTTCCAGGGCCTCTCAAGGAACAGACTCCAAATGTTCTCGTCTTATGTCCAGTGCTTGCTGTCCATGGAAGGAGACAGGGGAAGCTGGAGAGAAGGGGAAGTGAATCCTGGCATCCTGAGTGAGCAGGAACTGGAACGTGGGGGAAGAAGACATACTAGTGTGGAAGAATATTTCAAGCAAATTGCAGTGTTCACTTCCAATAAATGCAGGTCAGCTGGTAGTGTCCAGAAATACCACCCAGGTGGCATCCTCAACAAAACTCACTTTCCTGAACATAGTTTGAAAAGGAAATGTTTACTTGTCAACAGCCTTCTTACTGGATTTATACTTAGTGGAAATATATACCATATTGATTTTCCCCGAAGACTGTCCTTCTTCCTAAAGACAAGCCGATGAGATGGCAAAGTCTCGGAGTCTTGAGTAGAAGGAGCGTTGGTGGGTATCCTGTTGGCTTTATGCTCCTCATTCTCTTTCCTGCGTATTCCCGCTGGGGATATGTTCTGCTCAGCCGAGAAGGGTCATGGCTGTCGAGTTTATTAGATTTTTAATTTTTTCCCCTAGAAATTCACATTATTTAAGTATTTCCTTTCTTTTACAAAAACACATTTCATAGTCTGGCCCAAACCCTGCTGGTAATTTCAACCCAGTAGGAAAGTATGCTGTTTTTTATTTGTTCTAGATGGGTTGGCAGGAAGCCTGGTGGAGAAAACACACATGTCACTTGACCACTCTTTCTCTCTTGCTCTCTTCTTTGACTTGCATGCCACCCCACTGGCCTGGCTCTCTTCCTGCCTTCTGGAACACTCTTCCTCTGCCTCCGTTGTCAGCCGCTCCACCACCTGAACTGGAATGTCTCAAGCATGAGTGCTGAGCCTTCTTCTCTTCTATTCTTCTACTCTCTTCCTGGGTCATAGAATTCATTTTCATAGCTCCTCGATTTTTTTCCGCCAAGCTAAGAGCTCTCTTTTGGGCTCCAGAGTCATATCCAAATGCCTATTGGAAATGTTCACTTATCTCTTGCAATGTCTGTATGCTGAATTGAACTTTCATCTTCAAACCTGCTCCTTCCTCATGCTTCCCCATCCATGGTAAATTAAAGATGCCTCAAATTTGTTTGACAATACTTCCATCAAGAAGTGGCATCTAGGGGCACCTGGGTGGCCCAGTCGGTTAAGGGTCTTCCTTTGGCTCAGGTCATGATCTCAGTGTCCCGGGATTGAGCCCAGTGTTGGGCTCCCTGCCCAGCGGGGAGTCTGCTTCTCCCTCTCCCTCATGCGCTCTCTTTTGCTCTCTCTCTCACAAATAAATAAATAAAAATCTTCAAAAAAAAAAAAAAAGAGCTGGTATCTATGTGCCCTTCCCTTGAATCTGGGCAAGGTTGATCAGTGAAATTTCTGGGTCCAGCCCATAAGAGGCTGGCAGCAACCTGGTCAATCTCTTGGAGTACTTGCAGTGTATCCAGAACAGAACTTGTTACCTGGAAATAGGATGCTGCCTTAACCAGATACCTAAACATATAGCATCAGCTTCAGGACCAGTTAGCAGGTAGAAGCTGGAAGTGCCTCAGGAGGTAATTGGCGAGGACTTGAAGAATGGTGAGAAAAATGCTGGAGATAAAATGACCTGTATCATGTAATGGCAAAAAGTATAGCAAAACTGTCACCTGTAGAATGTAGAAAACAGAAAATGTGTCTGATGAGCTTGTGGATCTGGGTGAGGAGATATTCAGGTAGAATGTCAAAAGGGTCAACCATTCCTTTTGTCTACATATGATGAAATATGAAAAGAGAGAAATGAGTTTTAAAACAAATCCGGTTACATTTCAACCTGAGTGTAGAGGGACTGGAAAGGAGCCAGGACTTTCTGGGCTCAAAAATAAACTATTTCTCATCCCCATATTCATCCAGGAAATAATTCTCAAAGTAAGAAATGGCTTTTGGGCAAAGACCAAATCCAGGGCCGTACTAGGAAAACATGGTCTCGATTGTGGCTTTAAGATCCTTTGTTAAGGGGCACCTGGGTGGCTCAGATGGTTAAGCGTCTGCCTTCAGCTCAGGTCATGATCTCCAGGTCCTGGGATCGAGCCCCATGCCGGGCTCCCAGCTCAGCGGGGATTCTGCTTCTCCCTCTCCCTCTGCCTCTCCCCCTGCTTGTACTCTCCCTCTCTCTCTCTCTCAAATGAATAAATAAAATCTTTTAAAAAAAATAAGATCCATTGTTAAGACTTCAGAAAGATTTAAGAGTATGCCTTAGTAGGACTTCTTAGAATCGAAAAGCCTGTGCTTAAGAATTATAGATACTTTAGGTTAAATATCAGGGCTTTTAGGTATTAAAGGAAATATTCCACACCTGCCTCACCAACTACCCAAGGTACTGAAGGGTCTGTCTTGGAAAAAAATTACGGGTATGACTTGGGTAATGGAAATCGTTATAAATTGATAAATAAGAAACCCATGATTTTAAACAAGATTGTATTGATTTCTTTGGAAAGGGACAAAGAGTACAAAAAAAAATAAAAATAAAAAGAGATACTTGGGCCCCCAACCCTCCATAGGAAGGAAGCAGGCTGAGAAAGTACTCACCCGCAGTATGGGTTATTTCTTATGGAAGGAAGAGGAAGGAAGACCCAGAAGGTAAAACTAATTGCTCTGCAAGGTAATTCCCAGGGAGTAGGAACTAGCCTAATCAAGAAATTGGCAGTGTGTGCTGGAGTGAATTTTCAAGTTCTAAAGGACCAGGGACTGATACGTGACTGAGTTCTGCCTCTTTTGAATGGGACTCTTGTAATTAACCTATGCCCATCCCACCATTGTGTGTGGGTCTGGTGGGGGGCACAGGTCTTCAGACTGAGACGATTCACACCCAACCAGCTTTATCTGCACCTGAACCTGACTTCAATGATGATGAGATCCTGGAATTTGAGTCAATGCCATAACGGGACTGGATTTTTGCAGGCCTTGGGAAGGGATGAGTGTATTTTTCACATGGGAGGAATGCAAATCTTTCACTGATTCTGATGAGTGAATAAGAGCCACAGATTCTTTGACTGCCTTCCCACCACATCTGAGTTGGCTTGACAATTAGAATATGGAATGAGTAATACTAGGCCAAGTTCCAGGCCCAGATTTCAGGAGACTGAAGCTTCCACTTCCTGTTCCTTGGAGTACTAAATTTTGCAACCTCGCTGCCATTTTGTAAGGAACCCCAGGCCATATGGGAAGACCCACATGTAAAGAGACTGAAGTCCCTAGCTAACAAACCTAGCTTGCTTTGGCCAACTACCAGAAGCAAATTGCCAGCCATGTACCTCTTGGAGGTAGATTGACCTGACCCAGCCAATGCACATGGGGCAGGAATGAGCCTTTAAGCCCAAATTGCAAACTTGTGAGCAAAATAAGTAATTGTTGTTATCTTAAGCTACTAAATGTGAGGGTGTTTTTCTAGGGAGCGATAGATTATTGAAACAACATCACAATAGTTGATGCCACAATCAACCCTGGTGCTCAAGACATTAGATATTTCCTTTGAGTCACCAACAGGCGTTCCCTCCTTGGTCTGCATTACTGTGGACAATAAACCAGCAAATGTAAAGGTCACATTTTATAATAGGTGTCAGATACAACCATGTAACAGATGCAAAAGTTTGGACAAATCCTTAACATCTCTGAACTTTAGTTCCCTCGCCTATAAAATGAATAAGCGGTATTGAACTTACAGAAATGTGGTAGATATTAAATGACTTGATGCATACTGGATCCTTAGTATACTGACTGGAGTATACTGAGCACTTCCTATCCAGGAGCTTAATCAGAAAGAGCTCAGCCCAATCCCAGCAGGAGACCAATCTGCCTATAAAACCAGTGGCCCTCACTGTCAGCAAACTGCATCCTTTTCTGAGCACCTGGTGCTCTTGTGTCCCATGCTGGGCTCAGTTCACTTGGCTCTCTGGCCTCCAACACACCATTGGTCTTCCTGTTTCAATATTGGCCTCTGCACTCCTGCCTTTCCATTGCTTGGCCTGTCTCCTATGTTGCACCCACTGGAGGACTAAATGAATACAGTCCAATCCTTCCAGAGCCTGCCCAACTTCCTGTAGCAGACCCTGAAGTGTCCAGTGTTGAGTCGAAGTAAAAACTCAATAATTGCTTTAAGGGGATGTTTGGAACCCCATTAAAAGGTTATGTGATTCTAAAAATGGAGGTGTATATTGTGGATTTTCCAAAAAGATGGAAGATTTCCCTTCATGATAAGTATCTTGGCTACTTGGAATAGCTCATCAGAATCTGAGATATCTCAGTGATAGTATTCTAACATCATAATATCTTCTAAAAATTTGAACACTAGCTGAATCCGGGGGGCCAGAAATTAATTTGATAAAGCGAAGGAACTTGCTTCTTATCAAAAGACATCTGTACGTTATCTTATTAATAGACCATGCTGATAGATATAAATGGATCTAGACAAACTTTGGGGGAATAAAAACAACCTTTCTAGAGCCTACATGTTCCTCTTTCAACCTCCCCATTTCTCTGCTCCTCTTTTCAGCAAAACTGTCTATATACACTGTGCCCACTGTCTCTCGCCTCACCCTCTCTTGAACTCCTTCCAATCAGGCTCACATTTCCTAATTCTATTAAAAATGCTCTTGTCAATGTCTCTAATGACCCTCTTGTTACCAAATCCATAGGCTAATTCCTGGTCTTCATCATATTTATGTTTCACTCCCCCCTTTCTTGAAAACACCTGCTTCACTTGGCATCCTCATGGCCATTCTCTCCTCACTGTCCTCTACTTTGCTGGCCATGAGCCATAGTCAACCTCCTTGCCGGGCTTCTTATCCTTTCCATAATCTTTAGACCTCAGAGTTCCCCAAGGCTCTGTCCCGCTCCTCTTCTTTTTCTCTATTTGTAATCCCTCTCTGGGTGATCTCATCCTGTCTCATGTGTTTATGTGATATCCATGCTGATAATTTCCAAATTTTGATCTCCAGCCCAAAACTCTTTCCTGAACTCCAAACTGGTTTATCCTACTGCTTACCTGATGCCTCTACCTGGGTGTCTAATAGACATCAAAAAAACCTAACAAGTCCAAAATCGAATTTCTGAACTTCCCCTGCTCCACCCTTTAAACCTGGTTTTCTTAATCTTCCCCATCTCAGTAAATGACAGCTTCACTATTCCAGCCGCTCAAGTCAATAGTATTGGAAAAATTTGTGGTGGTCTTTTTTTCCCTCTCTCATCCCACCTCCAATTTATGAGCTAATTCTGTTGGATCTGTTTTCAAAATAAATCTGGAGTCTCACCACTTCTTACTTTCAGTACAATCACCATGCTACAAGCCACCATCATTTCTTGCCTGGTTTAATGAAATCGTCTTCCAGCTGGTTTGTCTACTCCTGTCCTTCTTATCGTAGTCTAATGTCCATCAGGGCAGCCCTCAGCTTCCTCTCTGATTTCACTTGCTTCTGCTCTCTCCTGCACTCTGACCACTCTGGTCACACTGACCTCTTGTTGTTCTTCAAACAAGTTGAGCCTATTTCTACCACAGGACCTTTGTATTTACTTTTCTGTCTTCCTGGAATTTTTCTTTTCCAGATTATTAACATGGCTCCCTCTCTCAGTTTATCCAGGTTTCTGCTTAAATATCACCTTATCCATAAGACCTCCACTCCTCATGCAAAATAAAATAGCCAGCTTCCTACCCTGAGCTCTCATACTCCCTATCCCTGTTTTATTTCACTCAGTTATACTATCACTTGGCATAATAGGTATTTGTTGTTCATCTATTTATTGTCTAGAATGAAAGCTCCATGAGAATAAGGCTTTATTCGGTGTTGTATCCCTCGTTCTAAGAACGGTAACTGGCTTGTGGTAGATGTTCAGTAGATAGAAATGAATAAAGAAATGAATGAATGAAGATAGACTCAGAAACCACTGGGGGAATCCATTTGGTCGAGAGTTGTCAGGAACCATTTTAAGAGAGCTGAAATGGGAAGAGAAGAGAATTTTCTTTGCTTTAAAGAGAGCATCCTGGAAGATTAGACAAAATACAGAATAGATCATAGGAAATTGTATGTGAAACAAACAAACAAACAAATAATATTGATGCATCTTTCTCCTCCTGATTTGAAATGGGAATGAAGGGCGCTGGGAAAGAGGCAGCTCACTGTCACATCCTGAGGAATGATAGCTGACAGCAAGGGAGGGGACGGCAAGTTCGGCGAAATGTCAGTTACCATCTTTTGTCACCAGCACCAACAATACATCGCTTTTGCCACCTTTTGTGTCTGACCAGGATATATTTATAAGATATGGCCTCTGATCTTAAGGAACTTCTAATCTAATGACAGAACTATGGCCTCTTGACAACAGTGTTTTAAAGACGTTTCTGAACCGTTCTTCCTCTTGTTGGTTTGGTATCCAGTCGCCCTGGGCAATAACAAATGAACACACACCTCGGCAGCAATAATACTCAATACGCTCTGCAATGATTCTTGCAGTTCGTTTACTTGGATGGCTTTACAATTGTAATGGAGATCCCTGCCTTGAGCCCCATTTTTATTTTTAGTGGCATGGCCGCGGGTGGTGTTTTAGGGTTACTAGCTTCATAACTAGTAGATCAACAGTGCCATTTTAGATGAAGTTTCCGAATGGAATTCCTGTTTCCTTAAATGGTAGGAGGCTCTCCTCCTTCCTCAATGTCCTCATATGCAGCCCACCTGACAGCCAAATTACTTTTTTTTCACCACCCCTTAAAGCCAAATTAATAAATTAATCCTTATTGTCACTTCTATGCCGTTGACCACCCTTTCTCTCCCAGGCTGTTCCTGCTGACTCCCTGTCAGTGGCTGCTCTTTGCTGGGGTTTCTCAAACCCTTTCAGGTCAACACAGACTTTTCCTTCTTGCAACTCATTTTGACCTTACAATCACCTCCACCTGTCATTTCTCAGTTTCAGGGGCCTTAATTTTTTTAAGGTCCTTGAGGGTGGCACCAAACCTTATGCATCTGTTCTTTTTTTTCTTCTCCTTCTTTCTTTTCCTTTTTTTCTTTTTAGAGAGGGAGGGGGGTGAGGGGCAGAGGGAGAGAGAGAATCTCCAGCGGACTCCCTGCTGAGCCCGCCTCGGGGTTCCATCTCAGGACCCTGAGATCATGACCTGAGCCGAAACCAAGAGTTGCACATTCAACTGACTGAGCCACCCAGGTGCCCCCCCTTACACATCTTTTTATGACCCACAGGGCCAGGCAGAAGAGAACACATTGAGAGGCAGAATAACTTTGTACAACACAGCGTGGCTGAACCAGAGTAGGAAGCCCTCCAAACTTTTACACCTGGCAGCATCAAGGAATACATGGGAAAGGAGAGAGTTTCTTTTTTTTTTGTATTTTTAAAATTTTTTATTGTTATGTTGATCACCATACATTACATCATTAGTTTTTGATGTAGTGTTCCATGATTCATTGTTTGTGCATAACACCCAGTGCTCCATGCAGAACGTGCCCTCTTTAATACCCATCACCAGGCTAACCCATCCCCCCAACCCCCTCCCCTCTAGAACCCTCAGTTTGTTTTTCAGAGTCTATCGTCTCTCATGGTTCTTCTCCCCAAGGAGAGGGTTTCTTTAAGCAACAGTGATTCCATCTTAGCACTTGAATGCCAGTAGTGAGCAGGAGTGGAAAACAGAACCTGTGCTTAATTCTGAGTGATAGGTAGTAGCAATGGAAAATATTTTCAAGGATGAAGACTGGGACAGACTCTGGACAGTAATCACTGCACTTCACAGGTGGTTAAAGTTAATTTAAACTTTATCTTCCTCGGCGCCCCTCAGGAACACACAGCTCAGGCTGCATTAAATGCCTCCCGGCTTAATTGGTGTTTGTGTCAAGGAGCTTTCCTTGTTTATCTCCTGGGCCACTAAGTTGCACCCTAGACAACAAGCCTGTCATCCCTGAGGAGATTTGGGAGCAAAACCCAAAGACAACATAAGGGACAACCATCTGACGTCCGTGCGTGAAGTCCCATTTCTTCCCAGGTCCTTGGAAGTCCAGGCTCCCGTGTGGCTTGTCTGGCATGACCGTTCACCACACTGCCGTCATCACTCTAGCTTTCTGGGATGGTTGTGGTTTTACCACAGACTTGAGTGATTGAAAAAAAAAAAAAAAGATTTAGAAGAGACAACCCGGAAAAACAAAATACTCCAGAATGACATCAAATTCAATTGGCAGCTTTTAAACAGGCATGGAAATGAATGGAATGTGGCCAGCAAAAAAAAAAGGGGGGCGGGGAGAAAGACAGAGGGCTGTTCAGTTGATGAATTAAATGATTGTTCTTCCCCACACTGCTATGTTGGTGAGAGCAGAGTAAGTTCTTAATGAGTAATTTTAAGTATGCTTGAAGTGAATATACCCAAAGGAAAAGACTTGAAAGCATTTTATCTTCAGAAGAAGCAAATGTGTCTGAGTAGTTTCTACCCAAATCATCTGCACGTTAATGACTTGCCTCAGGTTCTCTCTCTCTCTCTCTCTCTCTCTCTCTCTCTCTCTCTCACACACACACGCACACACACTCCAGAGCATCTGTATTACTCAGGGCCCCTCAGGTTTCAAGGATCAGGCACACATTAGGTTACCACAGATGATGAGAATTTAACAAAAGCTGTAAGTTTAAAAAGGGAACAAAATATCAACAATTTAACTTAATTAAACCTAAGATCCCTTTCTACAGAAACTTGCTTCCTCAGAGACTGAGGTTAGAAGTCTTTGACCCCTCTTTATCCTTACCTGTCATTTCTAATCCCATGTTCCCATCAAATTTCCTCATTTTGTAATGATTTCTTAACCCATCTCTCCAGCTCCAGCCTTTCTACGTTCTAATCTATCATGTGTGAATCCACTAGATTAATATCTCTAAAGTTCTACCTCTGTTATTAATGCAAAAATTTCTGAGTGCCTATTATATGTAGTCTTTAAACTTGACACTAAAGAGACAATAGGAGCAAGACAAATGTTCTACATTTCATGAGCTCCCTGTGTTGTGGCTAAAGACAAATGTGCCAACAATAATTACAATAAAATGTACTACAAATAGAGGTAATAATAAAGCCTATGACATGTTTGAATCCATGCCAAGGGGCTTAAGCACTTTACTTAAACTTTTCAAGAAGCCTATGAAGTAAACAGTATTACCAGACTAAAATAAAACATTATTTTATTATTATAATAGTAAATATATTATATTTACCATGTATATATTATGTATATATATTATTGTACATACTAAAGGCTTTGGTAAAATAGCAAGCGCATGGAAAAACTCGAATGTGAATCTAAGTCACTTTAATGATAAACAAAAATTATGATGCTTTCCAGCTTCTCACTCATAAAGTGCTCACGTCTTCATGGAAGTCTCCTGAGACAATAACCATTAGTAGTCTAAGGATGAGACCCGTGACCCCAAGCTTCTCCGTCAGATCACATGCCCCAGGAATGCTGTTTCCATCACTGACTTTGGAATTCTGGAGCATTTCCCAGATATTATTTAGCTCAGGTGGGGCGGGCCCCTGCATTCTGGGTCCATGCCTCTGGGAGGAGAGGAAACCTTTCAGGCTCATGCTTTGGGACTTGAGTCCTCTTTTTGCAAACCTGGAGGCCACACCACTTTTCCATTTAGATTAATTGTGGAATCTGAAGGAATGGGAACTTGGCTTTTATTTCTGTTTGTATGATGTAGAATTGTGAACATTTCAACACGCTGCAGTTGATGCACAAAAGAAAGAATGTGTAGCTCTGATCCTCAGGAAAAAAAGTTCAGTACTCTGCTGTGTGTGTATATGTGTGTGTGTGTGTGTGTGTTTATGGAGTTAAAGAGGCCAAAAATATTTCCACTAGGTTTCTGACACATAGATGACTGAGTCGATGCAGACCACCACCTCCAAAGGTATATTGAAATGAAAGATAAAATACAGTGACAACAAAACTTAAAACCTGAGTCAAACAGAAAGAGAAATCTCTAGGTGACAGAAACAAACAGGGAACTAGAAGGCAAAATGGTGAACTAGAACTGATACAGAGGTAGGCTGACCGTGGTCGAGTTGGTGGGGAGGTCAATTGTTAGAGTCAGCGGTTACAGAGATAAAACGGTGGGGCTGAGGGTGGGAGCTTCAGCCTGGGTATGTTAATCTTACCACCAGCAAGCCTTCCTAAGTTTTGATAAGTTCTATTATTTATAGCTGCTTTGGCAGCAAATAGTAAGCATTTGTTACTTCCTTCACAGTGATCTTATTCTTGATTTCCTTTTCTTGCCTTTTTTCACTGACTGGGTCTTTAAGAACAATTCTGAATAGAAATGTTGTTGTAGACAATCTTGTTGCTGATATTAAAGAAATGTTTAAAAAATTCCATTATTGAGAATGATGTTTTAGGTGTTTTTAAAATATTCTTTATGAGCCTTAAGAGGCTCTTTTATTAGTAATTTGCAAAAAGATTTTGTCTTGAGTGAGTGATAAATTTTATCTTTTTTTTTTTCATTTTTGAGATAATCCCGTCATTTTTCTCCTCTTACAGTTAACATGGTAAGATAAATCAATATATTTTTTAATATTCAACTAACCATACATCTTACATTCGTGGAATAAACCTAGCTCAACAATTTTATATGTACGTGAACAGAATATTATGACCATCAGATAGAGGAAAATTTCTTAAGACCAAATAAACTCCTTAAAGCAAACAATATGATTGATAATTGGGCTTCATTAAAATTAAGAACGTTAGTTACTCAAAACAGAGTACAAAGAGTGATAAAAAACCACAAGCCATATATTTAGAAAAGATATCTGTAACACAACTAGAAATATCAGTATCCAACATAAAGAGTTCTTATGGTTAATAAGAAAAAGGAAAACAATCCAATGTTTTCTTTTTAATTTTTTTTTTAATTTTTAAAATTCTAGCTATTTAACATACAGTGCTATATTAGTTTTGGGTGTACAATATAGTGATTTAACACTCCCATACAACACCCGGTGCTCACAAGTGCCCTTCTTAAGCCCGATCATCTATTTCACCCATCCCCCACCCACCTCCCCTCTGGAAACGAGCAGTTTGTTCTCTATAGTTAAGAGTCTGTTTCTTGGTTTGCCTCCATTTCTCTCTCTTTTTTTCCCCTTTCTTCATTTTTTGTTGTTGTTGTTTTTGTTGTTCCTTAAATTCCACATGGCATTTGTCTTTCTCTGACGGACTTATTTCATGTAGCATAATACTCTCTAGCTCCATCCATGTTGTTGCAAATGGCAAGATTTCATTCCTTTTTATGGCTGAGTAATATTCCATTGTATATGTGCACCCAATGTTTATAGCAGCATTATTTACAATAGCTAAATTATGGAAACAGCCCAAGTGTCCATCGATTGATGGATGGATAAAGAAGATGTGATTGAATGGAAAATCATTCTATTTTAGATGTGGACAATTACATAAATAAGTATTTAAAAGAAAAAGACACCCAAATGCCCAATAAACATAAAAAATGATCAGTTTCATTAATGATCAGGAGAATAGAAAAAGGACAATAAGATACCATTATATCACAATCAGATTGACCAAAAAAAATGTAAAAATCTGATATTAGCTAATGGCAGTGTGTTTAAAAATGCAAGTCCTATATTTGGCAGCTGGGAGTGTTAAGTTGGTGTGACTGCTTTGGAAACTGTTTTGCATTTATAAAGTTGATTCAATTTGAAACAATTTTGCATTGAACAGTGAGCAAACATTCATAGATGTTTGTATCTTTTACACAGTAGAATCTCCTCCATGTGTATTTCCAAAGTCCCTCTTTACATTTGTGTAAAAGACATGACTGAGCAATTCTCTATTACTCGCCTCTCAAGATTTTTCACCAAGAATTGATTAAGGTAATATACCACATTAACAGGGCGCCTGGGTGGCTCAGTTGGTTAAGCGACTGCCTTCGGCTCAGGTCATGATCCTGGAGTCCCTGGATCGAGTCCCGCATCGGGCTCCCTGCTCGGCAGGGAGTCTGCTTCTCCCTCTGGCCCTCCCCCCTCTCATGTGCTCTCTCTCTCTCTCGTTCTCTCTGTCTCAAATAAATAAATAAAAAAAAAATCTTAAAATAAAAAAAAAATATATACCACATTAACAGTTTAAAGGGCAAGTTTTGTGTGATTATCTACAGATTCAAAAAAAGCACTTGAAAAATGCAACACTAGTGCATAATTAAAAATAAAACAGAGTAAAATATAAAACCCTTTTAGCCAACTAAGAATAAAAAGGAAGTTTTCTTAGTCTGATAAAGGATATTTAGCAAAAATTTAGAGTACCCATCACATTTAATAGTGAACTACCAGAAGTTCTTTAAAGCCAAGCTTTTGTTCACATTTACTCCTTAGTCTTAACTAGTATAAGAAAGAAAGATAGGGAGGGAGAGAGAGAGAGAGAGAAGAGGAATGTAGAGATGCATTTTATTTTACTGAAAAGAGAACTCACAACACAAGGTCAATATGGAAATATCAAAAGTACCACTTTTACTCTAAAAAATACAATAGATAAAATAATCGATTCACAAATGCAATAAAAATACTAAGTTACATAGGAATAAATATAACAAAGAAGTACTATAAGTGAATAGATAAAAATATTCAATATTAGATGTCCATTGCTTCTTTTTTTTTATTTTATTATGTTATGTTAATCACCAAACATTACATCATTAGTTTTTTTTTTTTTTTAAAGATTTTATCCATTTCTTTGACAGAGAGAGACACAGCAAGAGCAGGAACACAAGCAGGGGGAGTGGGAGAGGGAGAAGCAGGCCCCCCGCAGAGCAGGGAGCCCGATGCGGGACTCGATCCCAGGACCCCGGGATCACGACCCGAGCTGAAGGCAGACGCCCAACGACTGAGCCACCCAGGCGCCCTACATCATTAGTTTTTGATGTAGTGTTCCATGATTCATTGTTTGCATATAACACCCAGTGCTCCATTCGGTACGTTCCCTCTTTAATACCCATCACCATGCTAACCCATCCCCCCACCCCCCTCCCCTCTAGAACCCTCCTGTCCGTTGTTTCTAATAGAAAAAAAGATGTCATTTCAGTCAATGGCCAAATTTCCCCCACCCCCAGCCTGGAACTTGAATAACATATTTTAAAATTAATACCAAAGAGTAAATTAATAGAAAAATAAAGTAATTGGAGAATACCCAAGACATTTTGAAGAAGAATATGGGAGGATTAGCCCTATAGGAAATTAAGATTTACTGTAATCCAAAATATTTAAAAGATAATGGTATTGACAGTAAACAAAAGATAAAGAATTAAGTGAAAAATAGACCCTAATCTATGGAAAGTTAATATATGACAGAGTTGGTGTTACAAATCAGCAAGAATTTAATGGGTTATTCATAAAATCATTTGGGACAACAGGCAATCCTTACTGGAAAAAAATAAAATAAATATATGCATATCTCCCAGGAGTATATAAAATTAAGTCCAAGTATATAAAAGACCTAAATTTGGAAAGCAGATGTTTAGGCATTAGAAAACATTATAGGAGAATACAGCATGGCCTCAGCGTAGAAAGGGATTCCTAAGCATACACACACACACACACACACACATACACACACACATGTTGGTAAAATTTAATACAATACAAATTTAAATGTCTACATACCAAAAGACAACATAACCAAATTTAAGAATTGGAGATAATCTCTGCAAAGTAGATAACCAGTTGTGGCATTCTGATGACCACAGAATGTGCTCAGATTCCCTAGATGAAGATGGTCCTGGGACATGATCGCCCTGCCAGGGACCATATTTTCTGGTCCCCCTTGCAGCACGGATGGGCCATATACAGTTTCTGCCAGTGGAGTGCAGAAGAAGAGTGAAGTCTGTAACTTCGAGGCAAGGCAGCCATGGTTTTGTAGTGGCTTTGCCTTCCCCTTCTCTTTCCTCCACCTTCCCCATGAATGGCAAGGAGCCCACGGAGTGAAGAATCCCGGGATGGAAAGCACTCGAAGGGTTTTCTTGGCTGCACTGAGAGGATCGTGCTCCCACCCTATCCCCCCCTCCCCCTTGCCGCTTTTAGAAGACACCAAGTCCTGAAACACAGATTTGTAAGCAGGAGGATTTTTTAGGCAGTACAGCTGGGACAACCCCCAGAGGGAGATGGGGGAAGCAGGGCGGGGCAGAGAGGCCTCTGCTCATCTCAGACGCCCTGATTTTGGGAGACTCTTCCCAGTGATCCCCAGTGGAGATACAGGAGGCACGGGCCAGGCCTTTGCACTCTTATACCAGCAGATCTTTGGAAGCGTCTCCTGCTGGTGCAGGCAGGGAACCCCTGCGGGAGAGGGACCCGGCCGGAGCTGCCAGCAACCAACAGACCAGCCGCTGGGGAAGTGAGGGCTTGCATCCTGAAGGCGTGATCTGGGAGGCACCCCACACAGTGGTATTTCTTGTTAATGCCATGGATGACTGCAAAAGAGTTGGACCTCGACATCATGCACTGCTATCAACCAGGAACTCAGAGAACCATTCCTGCTGTGTATTTGCCGGGAAGAGGACGGAAGTGAACTGACCCCCCTAGTAGAAAGACCTTAACCTTCACGTACTATGTCACGGTTTACAAAAACTCTTTCATTTCCATTAGTCCTTTGGAGCCTCAAAACCATGCTCTGAGGGACTCCGGTTTTATAGGATAGGACATTGAGACTAAGGACCATAAGAGCCCAAGTCACACACGCAGAAGATTTTCAGACTAATCCCATGGCCAATTCTCACTTCATCTGGACTCAATGGTGTGTTCTAGCTTTGTGTCCAAAGTGCCAGGTGTTCATAAAACCTCACCTTCCCTTACTCTCCAATTTTTGACAACCTTTTAAGCTTCCCTACAAAGTATAAGTCCAGAACATCCAATGACTTTAAATGGTGAAGAAAAAAACCCCCACAGAATCCGTGCATCACTACATAAATGTCTGCTTTATAAGTCACCCTTAATAAGGAAGCCTATTAAATTATGCATTTTAGCACAAAATAAACTGATTAGTCTTGACAACCACTACATCTTACTTACCCACATGTTGTACTGGAAACAGATGAAATGTCATAGATATGAATGAACATATCTGAGGAAAGTTTTTATGCTTACGATCTTAAGATAGAGTGTAACAGGTCACTTTAAAGCCATACAGGATGTTGATGGGGAAAAAACCTACGGAAAAAAAAAAAAACAACCTAACTCCCATTTTTATTTTCTTCTACCCATGCACATTTTTCTGACAGTCCGAAGACTCTGCATTGAGTTGGCACTAGGGATTTTCCAGAAACAATGGTGGTTATTGGGAGAATCACAAGCCAGCACATTGTGTAAGAGATTTTATAGGTCGATTGGGCCTTCATTCTAAAAAGATGGAAAATATATCTGAATTCTTCATAATGCTGTGACTATTTCTTTACCTTAGTAGCAGGAACACTAGTCAAATAATAATTTCATGGGGGAAAATACTGAAATGCAGCTGTTTTCTGAGTTAGTTTGCAGAATATGGCTGTTCTATGGCAATTATTTTTCATTTTTTTGGCAAAGGGCAAGAAAGATTTAATTTAATTCTAGCAGTTCTACATTCTATGATAAAAAGTCCTCACTTTGGAGATTTGGGGGCATTCAGAAATAAAACATGTACTTTTTATTGGAAGAGGCCACTTGATTCTATGGGAAAAGTCATGATGGGTGAGAAGTCTGGGAGGAGGGGGCCACAAAAGGCACCATCCGGGTCAGGACACAGGCTCTTATGTGGGTTTCCAACTGCCAACATCTGCACCCCGATTTCGCCTGGACGCCTGGAGGACATAAAGGGGGCTTCCAGGCTTTACTAGGGCCAGGAGGAAGAGGATACTGTGAACCAAATTCAGGAAAAAGAGGGATAGAGCTGAGGGCTCAAGGAAGTAGTCCATGACCTGGATGCTTGACTTCTCAGAGGACTTCAGGAACTACAAACCAGGAATCCCCACTGTAAGAGCCAGCAAACTTTGAGGCTCAGTTCAAAATTAGGAAGAACAATCTTAAAACCAGAGTCCGGAGGACGTGGGAGGGTGTGTGGAGACTGGGCTCTACTCGTCAGCAGGCTAGGGAGTGGGGACAGAAAGTACAGGGGTGGAGCAAAGAAAAACACTATATGGGAAAGAAAGGGTGGTTCTCTGCAGGACACGAGTAATAGAGGCTGAGTTCCTGGGGGTTCCTCATGGAAGAAAGGAAGACTGAGTTGGTCTGGCTCCTGGCTCTGAGCAGTAGGAAATCCCACTTGTGGATCAGGAACTCCCGAACCACTGGAGCCCCTCCTTTTAACCCACGTGGAACCTAAAGACATGAAACTGACAATTTATTAATAGCCAAAGCACAACCCCCACTTTACAGTTGCAAATATGCATCGATTCACTATGGAAGGACATTGCTTTCCCAAGGCCGTGGTACCAAGCAAGCTGAAGGAGAAATCATGATGTTGTTTGGGCTGGCAGATGGGCGGCGCTGATGGCTATTTCTCCCAGGCCAGAGTGAAACCTAATTTAATCTCGCTCCCTTGCAGAAAAAGAATTTCTCTTATGACAGGGTGTCTTTTTCTCCCCACAGCGTCTCTCTGCTCTAAACAGAAGCACACATCTAGTCTGGAGAACTGGAAGGACACAAATCATACCATGACAGCCACTCCATCCTTCTCATGTCACACAGCCTCTACCTCTCTTGTCCCAGTTTCTTAACAGAAGCACCTTGACCTACAGATAAATGGCCTGGTGTGGGCAGGTGGGGTAGGGATGGAGCGCTAATAGTATATGGGCCCCTGCTCAGCTATTTAAAACAAACAAACACTGAATTCTAATGTTAATGGAATCAGTTTATTTCTCTCCTTACCATTTAAAGTAGCTAGAGTACCTTAATAAAAGGCATATAAAAACGTTAATCAAGAGTTCCCAAACCAGACCTTCGTCTTTAGGTGCTGAGGTCCGGCGGTGTTTAGCTAGCTGCAAAAATTACGGATTCTGCTGGCTGGAATAAAGCTTTCTAAAGGTATTTCTCTTTGGTGTTGTGACATGTGGCCTGGCATTTCGATAGAATCATTGGCCAGGCCTGCTCAAAAAATAGAACCTACCCCCAATGGTTGTAATTAGCAGTGAATCTGTATGAAGACACGTGCTGCATGCCAGACTTACTAAGCATAGGTTTTAGCCTGGTATTTGGAAGGTTTATGCATTTTTTGGTGATTTATTATTTATGTGGCTAAGTGTTTTCCCATTCCATGTACTTTTTCCCCCCCAAAGAATACCGGACAATATTTGCTAAAACAATGACCATAGGAACCCTCAGTCTTTAATACCTAGAAGTAATATTCCCACCAGAGCAGAGGGAAACATCTACAGTAACCCTGTTGTCGCTTGTCACATTGACCTAAATACTAAAAAAGCATTTTGCAAACATGGGCGTTTGTCAGAATCATCTGAGGAACTGTTTTAAAATACATACTCCAGGGGGCGCCTGGGTGGCTCAGTCAGTTAAGTGTCTGCCTTCAGCTCAGGTCATGATCCCGGGGTCCTGGAATTGAGCCCCATGTCAGGCTCTATGCTCAGCGGGGAGCCTGCTTCTCCCTCTGCCTGCTTCTCCCCCTGCTTGTGCTCTCTCTTTCTCTCTCTTGCTCTGTGTCAAATAAATAAATAAAATCTTTAAAAAAAATAAAATAAAATACATACTCCAGGACACATTCCCAGAGAGCTAGATGTTGCTGATCTGCGAGGGACATTCTTTCGTAACCCAGGTTGTTCTGACAAGGTGGTATTCGGACTTCTCTTAGAGCAAACAGCTCTAAAGCTCTGTAAAGAAGTGGCATCAATTGTAATTTTTTAATGAAAATAATCAATTGCTCCATAAAGTAATGAAACATACAATAACAGCACAATTCAGGCAAAGTCGGGTGGTAGGGGAGGAATACTATTTAGCTAGAACCTTTGAACATCAGGTAGTAAATTATTATGTGAATAGACTCTGCACCTTGTAAAGAAATATACCAATGAATGGTATTTTTATAAATAAATTGGCTTTTGCTATTTACTGGGTGCTTGTAATATAAAGAATTAGATTATTTCCAAGGTGATGATATGAAAGAAGAATTGCATATTGTGAAATCCTATAAAAACTTCAAGTTTCATATTATGTATTTTAAGGAATGCACCTTTCCACGACTCTTGTAGACACAAAGTTTTATATCTTTTTGTTTTTCCAGAGGATGAAAAGGACAAGCTTCATGGGGTGCCTTTTACAGACTAGATAGCCCTCATACAACTTCCTGTATCCTTAAAGAAACAAGATGAGGTGATTATTAATTACTCACTAATTTTTGATACCCTGCTTTCTTTCAAATAATATTTAAAGCAAGATAAGTGTGGGCGCCTGGGTGGCTCAGTTGTTAAGCGTCTGCCTTCGGCTCAGGTCATGATCCCAGGGTCCTGGGATCGAGTCCCACATCGGGCTCCCTCCTCGGGGGGAAGCCTGCTTCTCCCTCTCCCCCTCCCGCTGCTTGTGTTCCTGCTCTCACTATCTCTGTCTCTGTAAAATAAATAAATAAAATCTTTAAAAAATAAAAAATAAAAAAAAATAAAGCAAGATAAGTGTGAAGAGATTTAAAATAGATGAAACAGGGGCACCTGGGTGTCTGATGAGTCGGTTAAGCATCGACTCTTGATTTCAGCTCAGGTCATGATCTTAAGGTTGTGAGATCAAGCCCCACATTGGGCTCCTCGCCCAGTGGGGAGTCTGCTTGAGATTCTCTCCTTCCCTCTCTCTCTGCCCCTCCCCACACACGTGCACTCTCTTTCTAAAATAAATAAATAAATAATAAATAAATAAATAAAATCTTTAATAAAATAAAATAGATGAAATAGACAAATGTGAATTCTCTCTAATATCCTAATTTCAGAGGTGGGAGAAAATGAAATCAAGAAATATTTAGATATTTATTCAGTTCATACAATGTAAAGTGGCAAAAATTGAACTCTCACTAAAGTCTGTCTCTATAATCTATACTCCTCCCCTGTCTTAAGCAGGACCTAAAGCTAATTTTGTAAGGAGAAAGTATTTTCTGCACATATGTTCTTCCATTAGAATGCTTCAGGTAACAGGACTCTGAAATAAACAGAAGAGATTGTAGGTGAGCGTCAGCCTCCCCGCCCCCCACTTCTGTGCATTTCACTTGCAGAAATATTTAGATTTTAGGTTGTTATTTTTCATGCTTTTTCTCAGCCTAAAGGTTTTTTTTCTGGAAAATATGATTGAGAGCAATGCATGAATGGAAAATAGTTTTTTTCCATTTTCACCACAGGTTTTTGGCTATTTTTGCATTTGAGTAACTGAAAGGACCAATGTGAAGAGCTGGCCTGTTCCATGTGCCCAGTATTACTTAGGAAGAGACTGTCAGCCCATGTACAATGGAAATACGGGGGTTGATAAACAATGGACAAAACATGGCTTTTGAATGTGAATGATGCGCAATCTTGGGTTGTAGAATCATTGACTTATATGTGGCTGTGGTTTCTCTAATATTTCTTTGTAGAATTGATGCTTCCTTGCAGCATAATTAAATTTCCTTTACTTGCTTTTCCTTGATTATGTTTACAGTTTTATTAAAAATATTTTCAACAGTTGACTGTAATTTTAAACAGTTGGCTAAAAACAGTCTTCTATTTTATTTCTATTCTTCATTGCTGTGTTCTTCTCTCTTCCAGTAGTAACTCACTTCATTAATACATTTTTAAAAACTATTAAATGTCTTTTGTGAAAATATTTGACTGTAGTGTTAATTACCATGTTGAAAAATTGAAAGCAATTTAAAAGTCCAAACACAGGAAAAGGATTTAATAGTCCCTCAAAATATTAAGGAAAACCTAAGAGATGGGTTAAGATTACTTAGTGTTACAGGAAAAAAAATACACACACAAACACATACAAAAACCCTATATTATTAAATGGAAAAGCAAGAAACACAATTATCTTAATTTGTATTCTGAAATCTATCAAACATAAAGAAACATATAAAATATATTGAACAATTTGATCAAATCTAAACTTAATTCTTTATTTTTGTAAAATTTTCCAAGCACAAAAATAAGATTTCAAATATGATTGAGGCCCTCAGTATCATCTTCTTAAATCCTTGGTCTTCACTGAATCCTCTGAGTTAACCATTAATAGGAATTCTATGTTTATCATTCCCATCCATGATTTTATAATCATGATGCATATTTTTATACATGTAATCATTGTATAGATGATGGTGTAGCATTTTAAACTTTATATAAATTTGATAAATGTATATATTCTGCAACTTTCTTTTCCCCCCACCCAACCTTATATATTTTAGATTTACTCATGGCAATATTTACAAATTTGATTTATTCAAATAAAATGAAAACATGATTAATACAGGTATTATGAATGAATCTGCTATCAACATTTGCATACAGGTCTTTTGTGGATGCATGTTTTTATTTCTCTTGAATAAATTCCTGGGAATGCAACTGGGGGGTTGCATAATAAGTATGTGTTTAACTTATAAGAAGCTGTCAAACTTTCTTCAGAATGGCTGTACCATTTTGCATTCCCACCGACAAGGCATGAGAATAACATCTATTCCTCATCATGCCAACACTTGGCCTCACTCTCTCTCTCTCTCTCTTTTTTTTTAAAGTTTTAGCCATTTAAGAAGTGTAGTTATAGATCACTGTGGTTTTACTATGTATCTTTTCATGGATTTATATTCCATTTGTGTATCATGTTTTACCTAAGTATCTTTTCAAATTTATCTATTTTTTTAATGGGGTTGTCTTATTAAATTATAAAGCATCCTTGATATATTCTGGATACTAGTCCTTTATAAGAATGTGTTTTGCAAATACTTTTCTGTTTTTCAATTATTAATGAACGCTGATTTTTAGTAACTGTTTTTTCTTTAATTTTTTTGAATCATCATATGATTTTCTCTTTTATTCTGTTACTGTGGCGGATTATATTTAAAAATTTCCAAATTTTTGAACTATCCTTAACAAATGTATCCTGGAATAGATATGAATTGGTCATGCTTTTAAAAATATTTTGTTAAAAGTATGCACTAATACGTTCTCTCAAATATTTTTTTTTAAAGATTTTATTTATTTATTTGAGAGAGAGAATGAGAGAGAGCAACATGAGAGGGGGGAGGGTCAGAGGGAGAAGTAGACTCCCTGCAGAGCAGGGAGCCCGATGCGGGACTCGATCCAGGGACTCCAGGATCATGACCTGAGCCGAAGGCAGTCGCTTAACCAACTGAGCCACCCAGGCGCCCCACGTTCTCTCAAATTTTTGCAAGTATCTTTATAGATGATGTTAATCTGTGATTGTATTTTCTCTCGTGTCCTTATGCACTCTTTATATCAATGCTATTCTAGCCAGATAATATGAATTGGTAGATTTTTCTTCATATTAATTTTCTGAAATGGATCATATAAAAGTAGTTACCTCTCACTTAATTAAACACGTCAGGTCATAAGTCAGTTCACTTTATTATTATTGTTACTTTTTTTAGCCCTGAAGATATATCTCTAAGAGTGTTAATTCCTTTTTCAATCTGGATTCATTGTACCCTTAGCCTTGTGCACAGTTTTTCTTCAACATTGTCATAGGAATTCTTTTCCTTTTCTATCTCTCTCTCTCTTTCTCTCTCCCTTC
Organism: Leptonychotes weddellii; assembly: GCF_054177405.1. Taxonomy (NCBI): domain Eukaryota; kingdom Metazoa; phylum Chordata; class Mammalia; order Carnivora; family Phocidae; genus Leptonychotes; species Leptonychotes weddellii. The sequence goes on along the minus strand of NC_138373.1, from coordinate 52,650,072 downwards.
TTCCTCATTTTGGTGGAACATATCTTCGTGGAAAAGGGTCCGTAGAGAATACATTGTTTTGAGAACTGGCAGGTCTGAAATATTCCAATCTACACTTACACTTGATTTATGATTTGACTGGAAATAGAATTCTGAGTTCAAATCATTTCTGATTCATTTTGAAGGTCATTTTCCATTCTTTTCTACCTTCTAGGGCAGTTTGTTGAGAAACCTGATACCATGCTCATTCCTCTGGAATGTGACCCATCCCTGACCCCCACTCCCCTCTTCTTATCCCTGCAAATCCCTCAAATGTCACAATGATCATTTTAATGTATCTGTCAATTTATTAGACAAAATGTGATATCTCATTACTCATTGAAATCCTGGGGAAATTTCCACTGAAGGCCAGGAGTCACCTTCTGGATTCTTCTCTACATACAGAGGCAAGAAAACCTGCAAACACTAATGTTCTCCCCAAGTGGAGAAATCCACCAGACACAGGACACTAGTTAAATTAAACCCATTTGTCGAATAGATTGAATTCTGTTCACATTTACTCCATTTATCAAATAAGACAACTCTTCTCACTTACGTATGATTTTGCTCCCCACTTTCATTTACCTCATGCCCTTGAGCAAAGTAGACAGTTTGGGGTGAATGCCAGGAAAAGAAAGTGTTTAGCACAGATTCCTAAAATACAAAACTTACTTAAGCCAAAAGATAAAGTGGAAAATTAGAAATTCTTACAGGTAAAACTGATACGGCCCTAAAAGAATATATTTTAGTTGTGATTTATCTCATAAATTAAAAACATGTTCTTAAAATAAAATTTAAAATTATGTTGAAGTGAAATTTATGATAGTGTACATGATTTGTTCTAGCACTTAATTTTAAATAGGACAAAGATGTCAAAAGATGAAGAAAAAGGTCCCGTAAAGATTTTTAAGCAGAGATAATTACAAATCACAGTGCCCAAACAAGCCAAAGACAGAGTTCCCTCCCCAGAAATTCTTACACTCATCTCCCCATGCTCTCCTCACATCCATGCTCTCCCCTGCTCAACCTGGGCTGTGTGTTCAGGAAGGCTGGCCTGTTTGGACTCCAGCTTCCTGGCTGGCCAGGTTCTTGGTGGTTATGTCTGATGAGAAGCAATGGCAGGATATCAGATGGCAGATGGTGCGAGAGGAAGTGATTATTCCTCACCCACAGGGTGGTGTCACTGTCAGTCACACGAGCCTGAATGTGGGTGCACGCCTCTACGGTGCAGCCCCTGGCTCTGCTCACATGGCCACAGCTGGCCCTGGGTTCCAGTAGCAGGAATCTTATGCCGTACTCCCTCCGGACAGACAGCGAGCATTAATGGCTTCCTGCCCTCCTTAGACCTCAGGGTGGCTCCACTCTATTCACGCTTTAAAAGTCCCCTTGTTAAACCTAAATCCTATTCACTTAAAGCCTTTTGAGTATGCTAACTCTTCCTCCTGGATTCTCTCTGATACCGTCCACCTTCTAGCCTCCCCTCCTGGCAGGTTCTGGGATGCCCCCTTTACTCTAGCCAGAAAGCACTTGCAAAGATACCTCAAAGCCTCTAAGCTTTAAGTAAATCATGTCTTCTCATTTCTCTTTATATCCATCTTATATTTGTCATTTAAAACTCTCCTCCAAGTTCACCTTTCCTGGAGACCCTTGCCCCACTCCTGAATGTGGGCTTAGAGGTACTAGAGTCTTTGCATTTTTTCACCTTGTTATTACCTTTGAAAATTGTTTAGAAAATTTGGGGGCACCTGGGTGCCTCAGTTGACTAAGCATCCGACTCTTGATTTTGGCTCAGGTCATGATCTCAGGGTTGTGTGATGGAGCCCCACATCGTTGAAATTCTCCCTCTCCCTCTGCCCCTCCCCACCCCTCTCACACACTCTCTCTCTAAAAAATTGTTTTAGAAAATTTTAAATTTACTTTTCTACCTTTCCTCACCCTCAACACTTGCATTGGGCTGAAATCTTCGGAGCGGATGCTATGTCTTGGTCTTCTTTGGCCTTCCAGCACTTAGAAAGAGTCTGTTGGCTCTGATCAGTTAATGGAGAGAAACTGTAAGCATCACAGCCAATTGGGAGGTTATTGCAGTAGGTTGAACACAGGGGAGAAAAAGACATTAGTGAATAAAAATAAAGAAGAGGGAGAAGACAAGAAACGTAAGTAGTTAACATGAATAATTTTGTGGATTCAGGTTCCTACTGCCAGAAGTTAGGACGTGCAGAGAGAATATGACTTAGGAGGAAGATAAACTTAAGGGATCTTTCAGGGATGCAGGTGCTTGGGGGGAGCAGAAGCCTGGGGACGAGTGAGCTTGGATACAGATACGCGCATCTTTTCCTCTTGTGTTTGAAGCCAATAGACTGGCTGAGATTTCAGGGAGGGAAATCACTTGGTGTGGGCTGTGTGAGAGCCGGGGCTGTGGGAGGGGAGCCAACAAAGTAGAACCAGTGCAGGGAAGAGAGACAAGTAGAGAGGGCACAGTCTCCGAGGGCCACAGAGAAATGGGTGGAGAGTCTCCGGAATCAGGAGGTTATGGACAAAAGCATCAGGATCAGGCAGAGGGAAAGAAGAGGTCAGCAAGATTAGCATTACAAACCCCCTGGGTGGCTTGGAGAGCAGTCAGATTTCAGGGGGTTGAGAAAGAATTTGGGGGTGGCAGGGAAAAGAAACTTAGGAATTCTGAAGGGATGACAATGTGAGGAGAGGGCACCCTTTTAAACTGGGTAGGAAAGAAGATGAAAGCCTACCTAGATTTCTTTGAAATTCTTCCCCAAAGCAACCAAGAAATCCCATTCTCAATCTCTGTGGTTTTAGATTTGCAATTGCCTTAGAGTACTGCTTCCTACTGTCTTTTGGTGGACAGGTCGTGAGAGGATCATTGGCAGCAACACATTCCGGAGCACATATTTGCGTGACATTTTACTATTTTCATAATTCACTCCAGCATACTGAAACTTTGCTTTATTACGTTGTCCTCATCATTCCACAGATGGTACTCTTCAGGCTTTGGTATTTCCATCTTGTGATCTCTTTAGTGCCCAAGACCTATCCGCTCCGTCAGAAATTCTTAGGCCCCTTTGCAATTTGGAGTCACTTTTTCAGGGAAGGGGTTTTAGCAAAACCCCTTAAGGCAAGTCAGCATTTGATGGTTCACTCAAGTTTAAGGTTTGGGAATGAGGTCGTCCTATTAGAAACTAGAAAATACCCATAAAGGAAGCTTTACTAACAGGAAGAGAAACAGTCGCATTTCCTTGATTTTAAAAAAGAACAGGGGAAATGCTTATTTCTTCCTAAGAAGGCTTTTTGCCAAGTCAAAATCACCAGGATTTTCATTATAATAGCCATATGCTCCCAAGATTGCTTTTCTGGACCCAGTGATTGTCTCTTAGTTCCCTGCAGGAAAAGCTGGAAAAGGTGGACACAGATACTGATGTGGCGCTTCCTCAGAAAACAGAAAGGGAAGAGCAAGTTGATGAGAACACAGGATAACATAAATTCCGTGACTAGACGCATGTGACAGACACAGCCCCACAGGCAGGAAATGTGGTGCGGGTGTTTTTTTAGTTAGAGAAAGGAAAGAAAATGGGATTCTAAAATTCATAAAAAGAACCTGGAAGATAATAGTCCCTGCTGAAATTGAAGATTTGGGTGTCTTGCAAAAGGTGTGTAGAGAGAATAGACCCAGAGAGGGAATACAAGAAAAGATCTGGGGGGTGCGTGGGTGGGTGGATTTTTTTTTTCTCTCTCTCTTCTCATCTTTGCCTGTAAAGATCCATTCTGAGTTAGGAGTGCAGAATCATTTGTATTCTTGCTTGGAGATAACGATCTCTATTGCACTTCAGCTTCTGCGATCTGGAGGACACAAGCCACAGAAATTCTATTACCATAGTCCCCGCTTCAGTGATAGAGACGGAATGAAGGGGACAACTGGTATTGTTAATAGAGGGAGTAGGTTCCTAAATCTTAGTACAAATCATATTACATTTTTTAGCAGAGACATAAGTTCAAAAGTAGAGTATTTTGATATTTGGATGATGATGGCTACTTTCTATCCTTCAAAAACTTAGGAGGGGTGGAAAAGATTGAAGCCATAGATTATTCTTAGAATTGACAGACGGAGAAGCTGAACTCTTGCTCCCTAGCAAGGACCGGAGCTGACAGAGAATCAGAGAGTGAACTGGCTGGTTGTGAAGGAGTATTTTCCAACATACCTTTATTTGATTTCTTCTTTACTTTTTAGAAGCATTTCCTGTACTTTAATCTTCTGATTCTGAATGTTCGAATTTTGTGTGTGTTCACTGCTAAACAGCCAAGAGACCCAACTCATAACAGGAAAGACTTTTTTTCTGCAGAATCTTACACCGTGTTTCTTCTCGGAGACTGAAACCCTCAGACATCATCTCTCCTTGAACAATGAAAGTGAGGCTCCTTGCTGCTGGGATGTTTCCAACATAACTGTTTTGGGAGGGTTAAGTAAAATGATGCTATAAGCTCCCTGATTAAATACATTCACCAGGATCCCCAGAAATGACGGAAATTCATACTCAGCCAGATTTGTCTGCCATAAAATATACACACTGATGTGTAATGTCATTTTCTTTCTATGGAATACTTTGCCACGAGCACTTTGACAGAAGCTTCTAAAGCAAACCCTTACACTAAGGTAACGTCCTAGATGAAGAGGGGATCTGCTGTTGGCGATAGGAGTGCGTAGGGGTGACCTTCAGACTCGATGTGTTCAGCGTCTACCTTCATGCATACCTCTCTGAGAGGCTAGAATGACGGAACTCAGCTATTCCTTGTGCCTATCAGGACTGCAATTTGCATCCCTTCCCTTCATTTCAAGAAAAGCAACTCTGCACTAGTATTCTTGACATCTACCCACTGAGGTAGAGATTATTTTTTGTTGTTGTTGCTAGTTTCCATTTCTACCCCTAGTTTTCCTCTGGGGAGCCATCCTACTATGAATCTCAGTCTATGTGGAATTATTGATATCGGCCTGAGCTACAGAGATATGCATGCAACTCAAACCTGGTGAAGCAGAATACTCCATTCTCCCAGCCAAGTGCTTAGGTCCGGGATGGCCAAGGGTCCCAATCAGAACCAACATGATGGAATCTTTGGACACTTGCAGGGCCTGTTGAAAGATGTATTATCTTTTTCCCCTTGCCTTGAAGGTGTGGGAATGCAAGCCTAGAGCTGTTGGCAGCCACTTTGTCATCACGAGGGGTGACTGACTGAGCATGGCATCAACACACGGGAATCTAGTGGCATAATACATTCTTATGAAGAACTGAAAGAATTTTCAGAATTAGCTGGTATGCTAACACAGGTCTGCCAATCTGGTTCTTAGCTTCTCATTGTCTCTGCCCCTGCTGCTCTATTGAGACCTTACTCCCTTTTTCATGTCTTATGGCTTCTGCTTACTCATGGCTTTTAATTACTGCTTTCCCTTTATGTGTGTCTTGGCTTCTGTGCTTCTCTACTATCTGGGTCCTATTGTGTGTTTTTCCTAATCAACATAATCAAGTAAGAAGGTCTAGTTGAGTTAGTTATTCACTGCCCAGTACAGAATGCTCCTGTTGGGAAAATATAAACTTTTATTTAATACATACACACATACACACACACACATTATAGGGGAGGAAAAACTTCTACCCTCTTAGATTCTGTGACTGGGCTTGAGAATTAAACTAACACACAGCAAATTAGCAGGAGAAAAGCATGGGTTTTATATAATATATTTCTTTTTTTTAAGATTTTATTTATTTATTTGACACAGAGAGAGACACCGAGAGAGGGAACACAAGCAGGGGGAGTGGGAGAGGGAGAAGCAGGCTTCCCACGGAGCAGGGAGCCTGATGCGGGGCTCGATCCCAGGACCCTGGGACCATGACCTGAGCCGAAAGCAGATGCCCAATGACTGAGCCACCCAGGCACCCCTATTTAATATTTTTATGTGTATGTGGGAATCTTCACAAGGAAAGTTAAAAACCTAAGAAATTATTGGGCTGCAAGCTTATATATCTTTTGAAACAAAGAACAACAAATTGTGGGGAGGTAACAGGACAAGGATGCGTGGGCTGGGGCAGTAAATTGTGGGATGGTCTTGAGGAAATCCACATGGGAGCTAATGGAAGATAAGAGTTGTTTTAGTAAGTGGTTTGTACAGATCCATTTTGGTGTCAACTCCGAGTCTCCAGTGATAAGAATGTTCTTCTCTTCCTGGTTCAGGGAGGACACACTTCTCATGGGAAATCTCATGACCTGCTTTTAGGTAGAAAAGAGGAAGACAGAGAGCCCTTCTTCCATCTGTGGTTTCTCAAGTGCCTTCTGCTCAAAATAATCAATATGCCAAAGTGGCAGTTTTGGGGGCTAGCATGTTCTGAAGTCCTTCAATACTTTTTTATAATATACAAGTAGAATCTATATTTTAAAATTATTTATTGATCACCTACTATGTGCTAGGCATTGTTCTATGCATGTTAAACTCATATTCACTCGTTTTATTCTCATTGAAACCCACCGTATAGCTAGTAAACAGAGGAGCAGTATTCCAATCTCCAGACTCTGTGTTATTAATTTTTCCTCTATAATGACCTGGGCTTCCTTGGTCACGACATGTCACAGGTCATTAACTCCCTCTGTGCCCAATCTATATATGAGGGGTCCTTTGTGTCAGGGGCCAGACGTGGGCAGATCACCTCTGCCAAGTGTGGCATGGTGGCCAACAGGTAGGACAGGACCTCTGTCCTCCTGGGGCTCTTCCCCAGCATTTGTGAGGAAAACACATAACTTCAAGTAATAGTTTCCTCTTTCAACAGGAGTGCTTGGTCAAACAAATCCTTCCTCACAAGGACTGGGGGCACATTGCAAGCCTCTTCTGCTCCCCTCGTTCCTCCCTACTGTGGCCAACCTGCTCACACTCCCCTTTCCGTGTGGATCACATCCATCTTCTTCATGGCACTTATCACGAAGCTGATTAATATCTACTTTCCTGTGTATGTCTCTCGCTAACGTTTATCTTCTCCATTTCCACCAGGGCTGAAAATGTAATGTTTCATCACTGTTGAATCATCAGCAGATTTTGGCTGTAGTGAGCCATTTCATAAATGAGCAAAGAAACAAATGAACGAATGAATCCCTTATCTGGATTTCTCCTTTAGGGAAAGAAAGTTCTGAAAGAGAGGTGAAAGGGTGATGCTCAAGAACGAAAACAAGTGTTCTAGGAAGGCAAGGAAGATGACTATCTACAGTGCTATATAAACTATGGCAGCCCAATCAAGTCGGATAGTATCTCCAGTTAATATTGCATGAAACAGATGCTGTACAGATAAGGTGACCCTGTGTCCCAGTTTGCTTGGAACAGTCCTGATTTGTCTCTGCTGATCTGACATCCTGTCTGAGATAACGTGATTAAATGTCAATCCTTGATGACCTGTCTCCCTTTTCCTGGCTCCTTCCAGGCCTAAAGGAACTTATACCTCTCTTTCAAGGGGAACATGCGTGTGGGTTGGGCTTGCTGACAACACCAAGGGGGCTCAGCCCTGGTCCCCTGACTCTCAGCCTCCGGTGGTTGGGGGAGAAACACCCCAACTTGCCACCCATGATGACGACTTCATGTGCCAGCCAAATGTGTCACAGACACAGCCATGTGCTTCAACATGTACAAAGGTGCAGCTGCAAATGGGGGAATCCGAGGAAAATAAGGGAACATTATAGGTTAGGAGGATGTGAAATATCTGCAGGAAATAGCATGTCATTTCATCCTCAAAAGTATGAATTGTATGGACACCTTTTCTGGAAACCTCGGCTTTTCCTATTTTTAATCTCATTTTCCCTTTATATTTTTTGTCTTTTTTTTATTATTATGTTATGTTAATCACCATACATTACATCATTAGTTTTTGATGTAGTGTTCCATGATTCACTGTTTGCATATAACACCATGCAGAACGTGCTCCATGCAGAACGTGCCCTCTTTAATACCCATCACCAGGCTAACCCATTCCCCCACCCCCTCCCCTCTAGAACCCTCCGTTTGTTTCTCAGAGTCCCTTCATATTTTTTGTAGATATTTGTGGTTCTGAAATTTTTATTTACAAAAGGCCTGTTAAACACTCAGATTCCAGGACTCACATGTAGATATTAAGATTCATTAGGCCGAAGGTGGGACCCAGGAATCTGCATTTTCAACAGGTTTGCTCAAAGATCCTGCCACAAGTGGTCTACCGAACACACTTGGAGAAAAGCACAGATCTGCACAGGGGGGCAGTGCATTCCCAATGGCGAGGCGTGCTGGTAGAAAGAATTTCGGGTCTGACTGAGGATCCCGGTACCCTAGGGAGAGGAAAGATGCAAACCAAATTTTAGTCAGCTTCCTGAACCTTCTCCTGGGCTCATCTGTGCAATGCCTTGTAAAATACAGGTTTAGCAAGAACCCTGCTAAGTCAGTTCAGGAAGAGTCCTCCATCCTCCCCAGCTGCTCACACTCAATACATGATTGAGTTCCTCCTCCTCACCCCGCAGGCCTATCTTCAGCAAAGATCCTGTAAGGCTGGTTTAGCCTGACTCCCTCTCACTCTTGATGTTTCCTTTTAGAAACTTTCCATCCGTTGACAGCACCCTGCTCCTAGACTCTAAACTTCCACTTGCCCCTGCTGCATTTGGAATTACATCTAGTTCTGTACTGATCTCTCTCTTCTCCTATTGTCCTAGTCCTGAATAAAATCTGTTTTTACTGTTTAACTACTGTCCAGCTCTGTTTTTTCTTCAACAAGGCTGATATTTACATGGAGATACTGTGGACAAGATGGGTATGTTTCATCTCAACAGGTTGGAAATAGAAAACTTGATTGTGGGTTTAAATATGTAAATACACATTATAGATTTTCTTTTAGAGGGTACTTTTTTTTTTTTGTCTGAGCATCTGAGAACATCCTGCTTAAAAAAAAAAAGAAAGAAAATCAACCCATCTGCTGTGTTTGCTATGCACAAAAGAAAATGTTCCGAGTTGAGTTGAATTTCACTAAAGTCATTGTACCCAATTGGTGTTCAACAATAATAGCTCCAAAATCTACATCGTTCCTTTCAAAAAAGACCCGTGTGACGTATTTCTCGCGGTGCCCAGATGGAGCAAGGTGAAGCGAGGGACACAGTCCCTAGAGCCAGGTGCCACTCAGGCTCGCCACGTGCTAGCACAGATTCAGACAGTGTGGCTGGCCACCCAGAATCAAAACGCACACGCACGCACGGCCAGTGTTCGAGAACCCTGCGACACATTTCTTCCTTAGTAGAAGATGAAAGCAACCCGAACAGTGGCATTTGTTAAATGTCAGCATTTGAAAAGAACAACAAAGACAGAGTTCCGTGAAATTCGTAAAGTTCTGGAAGTAGCCGTAAGGTACCCCAGAAAAAAAAAGCCCTTTATTGGAAGGGAGAACCTTAGGTTTGAGTCCTCTCTCCATTTACTGGGTGGGTGAAAATGTCAATTCTTTGAAGGCAAAAGACGGAGAGTAGAATTATGTGTTGTGCTTGATTGTCTCATGTCTTCAGAATTTTGTCCGTGATGGGGGGTTGTCAAGAGCTACTGTATATCATTGTCCCACAGCGACAAGTTAAACCCCATGGGGGACCATTTACAAAAGCAGCTGATCCGAGCACAGAACTCTGGGTCTGGGGTCCCTGAGTCCCCCAGTGGGGTGGGGATGGAGCGAGGGAAGGAGTAATTTACATGTTGAAGATGCCTAAGAGCTTCTGGGCGTGGGTCTTGGGGTCTGAATCCCTGGGTTTGAATTCTTGGGTCTTGTGGTTTCTAGCTGGGTCACCTTCGGCAAGCAACTTAGGCTCTGACTCTCTACATCTCTATAAAATGGTGAATCATCATATTTACCTCTTGGGATTGTTGTTAAGGTTTAGAAATCGCTTCTAAACGAAAAGTGCTTGATAGGCATTAACACTCAGCACATTCTAAATGGTACTAGGATGATCCCCCTCAATGAGACACAAGATGAAAATCAACAGCATGACATGAACTTCGTTAACTCAAAACTTCTCGCTTAGCATATTCTGGAAAATTCTCTTCTGATTTTTGAGGCTTTTAGAATTATAATCGAGATGCCCACTGCTGACCCCTCTTTTAAACCTTTTCTTTCTAATTCTTTGTTAAGAGAGTGGATTCAATGAACTTCTCTCTATGGCAGATTTTTTAAAGAACTTTTTGAAATACAGTTGTTTCAGTGACAGTTACTGTAGAGAAAAAAAATAAAAGGAGTGGGGTGGAGTTGGGTAGGGAGGGTTTCCAGGGTCAAAGAAAGTTTGCAGACACTCTAGATTAATTTTTTTTTTTTTCTGAAGAACTTTTCAGAGATTCTTAGTTATATAATAAATACTTATTTAGTGCTTTTAAATAAGTGCCTGGCCCTGTTGTGTTTTATAAACAGTAACATACTAATCCTATCAGGTAGAAGATATTACCCTCATTTTACCAATAAGAAAACAGGTTAAGTACATAGCCTGAGGTCTCACAGCTAAGAAAGGGTGAGCTGATATTCTGGTCCCTGGCCTCTGCTTTGAACCCCTTGCCCAGGCTAATAGGCAGTTAGAAGCTCCCAGAGGAAGCCTGACCCTCCAGCTCTGTGGTTTCCTCTACTTATTTCTCCAGAAACCACTTTTTTTGCAGAACATCTATGAGACTAGTTTTCTCCATAATTCACAAATTCATTGACCTCAATAGGGAAAGGGAATTTACATTTACTGACCAGCTGCTATATGCCAGGGATAGTGTTGGGGTTTTGCTCCCCATAGTGAGAGGTAGGCAGGACACTGGAGATCTTTCACCGGATAACGTGGGGCTGTCTTTGGATTTGATTAACAAAGCCTCTACGATACGCTGTAGCTATGTAGCTCATCCTAGCTCCTGGATTTTCCTAGCTACTGGACACAACTATTTATGCCATCAGCCAGAAGGAAACAAACCAGGTGTTGGGATTCTAAACAACAATCTCAAATTAGATCACAAATCATTTCCGAAAGAGCTAAGCTCACCGTTGAGTGGAAGGTGTTTGCATTAATAGACACCCCAGGTTCCCACCTTCTCCAGAGATCATCCATCTGCCAGTTCTGGCTGCTCAATCACCTCAGGCCTTTTTCTCTGAAATGCTCCCACTGCTTGGCAAAGTGATGCTAACTGTTCTAGAAGCCGTCTCTGTATTTATAAAGAGACCTTGTTATCTGTTAGGTGGGAATTTTAATCCAAAGCATAAGACAGAGTAAAGTCAAAGACAGAAATAACATCGGAGAGTTACCAAATTCTTCAGAAAGTTAAAAAAAAAAAAAGAAGGCCCATACAGTTTAAATTTAATAAAATGTTCTTTCATAGTCACCTTACAAGTTATAAAATATGGAGGCATCTCTGAATACAGGGTTTGCTTGATTAGAGATTACCAAGGCTGAACATAAAGGCAGAAAAATGGAAAAATGTTCCCTGCCTCTACTCCCTATTATTCTTCCAAACCTACATGACAACAAAGCCACCCTTCTCTCGGCAAATAAATTATTTTTAGAACTAATTTGTGCCTTGTCCCTTCTCTTTCGTTCAGATGTGGCTGCTAATGATGATGAGCAAATATATCTTCAAATATTCCTAAATTTCTATGTATCCTTTATTCATCTCTTTAAAAATAATTCAGATAGATGTTTGCATGTTCTGTTTTTAGGTAATGAAGGAGGGTGGCTTTTAAATGCGATTGGATTGAACTGCAATTTTTATACCCTAGCTGGTGTTGCCTTACCAGCTTTTAAGGCATTCCTAAGCAATGGTGAAAAACAAACCAACAAACCAACAACAGCAACAGCAAGTCCTGAAGATTTAAAAAACAAAAACAAAACCAGAAAGCTAAAGTGTCCTAGAATGTTCTTGGAAAATTTTCCCCTTTAAGAAATACTTTGCAATTGCTAATATGTCAAGAATGAGTAGAGGCAAATTTTCCGTAGAGCTGTATAACTCCAGGAAAATGTTTTTATAAGAAAAAAAAAGAATTAGTTATCCAGAACCGCAAGGCTTTGATATTTGATACCAAACTTGGTGTTGACACACTTATTTAGTTAAAAGAGTTTCATTCCTCCCTTTCTCTGGAAACTCAGGGCCATGCATACAAAGGAATTTTTTTCTGGCTATACCTCATTAGGACAGAGGTGAATATCTGACCAAGCTAGTAATGTATGTATATTTTATTAATTTATCTATTATTTTTCGTTCTTTGCTTCCTGCCACTCGGCAGGATTCTGCTTTACACTCACTGCCTCTCGTCCTGGATGTGGCAGAGGAGAAAAATAAAATGAACTAAAATACTTCCCTTTTAACTTCTGTCTTTCAGAAGCTGAAACACTTGAGGGCATCTAGAGGATTTTTCGCAGGATATAAGATGACTAAATTCCTGATTGTAGATAACCAAAGAATCTTGGCCAGAAACACGAGGAAAGCTTTTCACCAACTAGAAAGAGATTTCCCTTGGTAGGAAAGCAGATAAGAGAGTGGGAGATTTGGAGCTTGCTAGACTCAGGAAGACCAGAGCAAATGGCTGCATGGTACATCCAGGAAAAAGTTGACCATCCCCAAGGACACCCATCTGGGCTCCATTAGCAGCCTGGCAAGATCTCACTTGACCCAATGATGGCCAGGGAAAAGACCATCCTGAGGGACACTGAGGGAGTGCCCGGGGCTAGGAGGTCACGGTCCACAGAACTGATCCCTCTCCTGACCCCATCCTTCCCTTGAACAGCCCTACCTATGGCCTCTGATCCCTGGGCATATGCCATATGTCCTTCCCATCAGAGCCAGTGACGACATCTCAGTTGCAGACAGCAGCTTGCCCAGGGAAAGCCAAGCTAAACTAAGCAGTATATTCATTCATTCATGCATGCATTTTTTCATCCTTTTTATTTAATTCATCAAATAAATGCTGTAAAGCATGTCAGGAAGCTGTAAGTGCTAAGAAGAAAAATAGGGATTGAGCGATTGGAGAGAGAAGGGAGGTGGTGCTGAACATGGGCTAGTCTGGAAGGCGGCCTGGAGGAGGGGCCAGCAAGTGCTTTGCAGAGATCGTGAGCCTGAGCAGGGGGCCCATGGGGTAGGCAGCCGGGAGGCCAGTACCCGGGGAGAGGGTTGGCACAGGCAAGATTGTGAAGATGAACCCCTGGAGGAGTCCGTGAGTCTCCAGGACAGGAGTGCCACACGCAGTGTTTACAATAGACTTAAGTGACCAGATAAGAGGCACAAAGCTGATCTCCAGTCCCAGCGAAGGAAAGCAGGCTGAGGCATGCTGGCCTGGGCATGCTGTCTGGAGTGCGTGGTATATACTCTGCCCCTGTGTGTTTCAAAGCCAGATATTTTAAAGGTCAGCTATACGGTCCAAATTATTGGGAAGGTTATGTGGTAATTGTCAAAAAAGAAAAAAACTTTCTGCTACTGCTCTCTTAAAAGTCCCTCAATTGGGAGACCCCAAAATTTGAAAGTAAGGACTCCCAGTCTGATGTTTTGCCTTCCGGTTAATCTTCCAGGCCTATGGAAGAGCTTAAAGACATACTTATTCCTTCATTTACTTCCTCTGTGGCTTGAACCATATAGTGAGATCAATCATCTCATTCTTTTTCAATGCCATTGAGCCCTGATTAATTTCTGACATAGAAAATGTGGTATCAGCATGTGCACACCTAATGTGTGAGAGTCACTCATGGAATTCTTGGAGGCTTCCGGGCTCGCTTCCTTCGTGACTTCTAGATTAGGGTGTAATCCCACTAACTGCTGGTTTAGAACCTTGTACTTTTCCTTCATAGCTCTTACTGCTGTTTTGGTCGTATATTTACGTATGAGATAATTTATTTAATAATTTGTTCAACAACTGCATCTAGACTATAAGTTTCGGTAGGGCAGAGTCAGGCTCCGCTTTGGTATCATTTTATGCTCAGCATGTACTCAGGAATAGACACATAGCAGGCACCCAGTAAAGTGACAGGGTTGTTATTAATGATTGGATTATGTGTATTAGGAGGAGGTGGAAGTGAAGAGCCACAGCGCTTTCCTGTTCTCCTTTTGAGCGTGGTGATGCCATACACAGAAGCACCTCCTTCATTGCTTCTGACACTGGTTATAGAGCAGAGCCTCGGGACCCTCAGGGAGGTCCGCCTACACGACTAGGTGGGTCTACCTCCATGGTAGGTAACGCCTGCTTCTTCGATGAGGATAAGAAATTGTAGGATAGGTCATCAGATTTCCCTTTGTTTGTGTCAGTGTGTTTGTGAGAGTGTGTGTGTGCACACGTGTGTGCTCAAACATGCACATGATATCGTCAGTTCCCAAATGCGTTAATACAATCAAATAGAATATGGTCAAGTAAATTAACTTTTGAGCCTTCACTTTCTCATAATGTCTACTTTATTGAATTAGAAACAATGTATATAAATTATTAGCACAGTGCCCTGTACGCAATAGTTTTGCTATTGGTACAAAAAAGGACATTATCTTGTTTCCTCAATTAATGCAGTATCATTAGGACTTTATTTCATTAAATATACTTTTGAATCATCATTTTCCTGGGCCACAGTGTCCACTTTATATTGGGATCATAATTTTTTGAGTAATTTTCCTTGTCGAAAATGTAATTTTTCCCCATTTTTTTTTTTACTAATGTAAATAACCCTGCAGAGAACATCTGTGTATATAAAACTTTGTTTAATTTTCTGCTTATTTCTTTCGGATGAATTCCTAGAAGAGGAAATGATGAATGTAAGTATATAGACTTTGTTTAGAAACTCTTTTTATGTAATGTTAAATTGCTTTCATGAAAGTCCAACCCAGTTGTTTTCCCAATTATAGTGTAAACTGGTACAACGACTTCACTGCATTTTTGACATCATGAAGTGTCTGTTTTTAAATTTCTTCCTGGTCTAATAGTCAAAATAGTATCTGATTGTCATTTTAATATGCATATTTGAATGCCAGTGATTTTGAACATTTATATATCCCTGAAATACTTTGTTCACTGGGCTCCTGACAGACTCCACTCCACTGCTCTTTCCTTCGCTTCACTGTTTGTTCTTCTTCAGCTTCTCAACTTCTTCATGTTGGAACGTCCCAAGAGTCAGTCATTAGGCCACATTTTTTTTCTTTATCTACATTCACTTTTTGGATGATCTCATTGGTGCCATGGCCTTAAATACAATATTTATGTCAGACACTCCTAAATTTATATCTCTATTCCAGACATCTCTTTTGAACTTCAGACCCATAAATCCATTTTCTGTTCAACATCTTCACTTAGATGTCTTACACAAATAAAAAAGACATTTCAAACATAAGATGTGCTACACTGAGCTTCTAATGTTCCTTTACAAACTTGTTCATTTTTCAGTCTTGCTCATCTTCGTTAATGGCCACTCCATTCTTCCAGATTCAGCCCCAAAGCCTGGACTTCTAGTTGACTCATCTTTTTCTCACCTTCCACGTCTGACACTTCAGCAGGCCGTTGGCTCTCCCTTCAGATGTGGCCATGATCCAATCAATTTCCAACATTTTCATTGCTTCATTGTAATATAGTTTTTTTTCCCCCCCTTCTTAATGCACCTGACCCATTTTTGAGGCCCCAGCTAGAGTCTGGTCTGTTTCCTTTCTCAAGCAGCCAATTAAGTCCACCACTCAGCTACTTCCCTTAATGGGCTCTCCCATTTGGGACCACTGCACATGCACCTTAACTGCCTCAGGGATGGGTATCTGACAACTGCCAAGAGCCCCTATGCCCCAGAACCAGCAAAATTATTCAGACTAGCCAAGCCACAAAGGCCCCCATGGAAACCTTGCTAACCCCACCCTGCGTGTCACACATGAGCTCCTTCTTATAGCTCCAGCTAGCTGTTACCTTGTCCCTGGTTGCAATCCCCCATGCAACCCTGCCCGGGAGCCTTCTCCCCTTCACAGATATGAGTAATAGAGTTCTGCCCTTTATCATAAGCTCGCTGTGTTATGTCCCCCATCACAAAACCTTTCAATCTCATAGAATATCCACCCCAGCCCAAGTCACGTTCGTTACTTCTCACCTGGATGACTGAATCTACCTGCTATCTGGTCCCATCGGAAGCCAGGTAATTTTCTGTTGGAGGTCAGCTCTTGTCGCACAACTGCTCAGGACTCTCCCCTGGTTTCACCTTTCACTCGGGATCATACTGGCCTTATCTTCTCTCTGACCTTTTTCTCTCTGACTCTCTGCCTAACTCACTTCACAAGCCATTCTGACATGTTTGCCGTTTCTTGAACATGCCAGGAATGTTTCCGCCATGTGGCCTTTGTACTTGATGTTCCCTTTGAAATACTCCCAGGTCGTGACTCAAACGTTACCTTTCCTGAATGTCTACTTAAAGTGAGAAATCACTTCTCTAACATCTGTGATCTCCTTTCTCAGTTATATTTTTCCACTTAGCATTTATTTTCTAACTTTTTACATTGAGGATTATCTAGATATTGTTTTATTGTCTGTCTGGCCCCCCTAGAATGTAAACACATAAGGGCAAGGGATTTCTGTTGCTTTCTTCCGTCTCAAAGGCAGCCCAAGAGTAGTGGCCAAGAGCACAGCGCCCAGGGATGCATCTGGTCTCTGCCTCTTACTTGCTGGGTGACTGCTGACTGGGTGATTGCTCAACCACTAAGTCCCTCCACTTCCTCTTCTGTAACACGGTATCTTAACTGCTGTAGATTGGTGGCTTACAAACAAACAATTATTTCTCACAGTTCTGGAGGCTGGGAAGTCCTAGATCAAGGTGCCAACAGATTTGGTGTCTGGTGAGAACATTCCTCCCCTGCTCACAGATGGCTGTTTTCTGGTTCTGTCATCACATGGCGGGAGTGGCAGGGGAGCTCTCTCGGGTCTCTTTTTTTTTTTTTTTAAGATTTTATTTATTTATTTATTTGAGAGAGAGAGAGAGCATGAGAGAGCACAAGCGGGGTGAAGGGCTGAGGGAGAAGCAGACTCCCTGCCAAGCAGGGAGCCCAACGTGGGACTCAATCCCGGGACTCCAGGATCATGACCTGAGCCGAAGGCCGACGCTCAACCAACTGAGCCAACCAGGTGCCCCTGGGGTCTCTTTTATAAGGGCACTAATCCCATTCATTCACCTCCTAAATTCCCACCTTCAAATGCCGTGACATTGGGCCTTAGGTTTCAACCCGTGATTTTTGAGGGAACATAGACATTCAGCCTCTAGCACATGAGAATAGTAAGAGCACCTGCCTAAGATAATAACTCAATAATTTAATATTTGTAAGACGCTTAGATTGCTGCCTGGCACAAGAAAAACAGTATGTGAGTATTTGTAAAACAAATACATTGCTGAATTTCCAGCACACAAAATAGTACATGGCTCTTGGAGGGGTGATCAGTAAATATCCATTGGATAAATCCTCAAAACAAAATACACTGCAAATGGAAATCCAGTTCTTCAGTGCGAGGGTGTGCTGTTGAAAGTGTTTTGTTTGCTATACCCAGGTGGGTCTACTATCACATTACAAAGAGACATCTGCTGTGAGGAGCTTCCTGAGCAATGGGCATCTTTGTGCAGAAACATTCTTATTGTGGCAAGTGGGAGACTCGTGTCGCAGAAGGGGAAGAGAGGATTGGCAAGGGTTTCTGACTCACTAGGGCTGAGAAGAATGACAAGAAATATACATTTGGTCTTTGTCCCTGTTTCCTGGCACCGAGCTCCTAAATCCTTCTGCATTTCCTGAGTGATAAGAATGATATGGGGTGTCTTTTGTTCTAAGGAGGAGACTCTTAGTGGACCCTTTGATAGCTTCAGGATGGGGGCCAGTCACCAGAAAGACCAAGGCAGGATAAGAAAGTTGGAACTTTCAACACCACCCCTGGTCTCCAGAGAGGGGAGAGGGGCCTGAAATTAAGTTAATCACCAATGGCGAATGATTTAATCGATGGTGCCTATTGTAATGGAATCTCCATGAGAACTCCTAAACAATGGGGTTCAGGAGCTGCTAGGTTAGTGAGCACTTCAAAATGCTTGGGAGGGTGGTATACCCAGAGAGGGCGTGGAAGCCCCATACCTTACCCTATGCATCTCTTCCACTGGCTATTTCTGAGATGTATCCTCCATGATAAACTGGTAATAGTAAGTAGTCCACTTTCCCTGAGTTCTGGGACCACTCTAGCAAATTATCGAACCCAAGGAGGGGGTTGTAGGAATCCCTGATTTATAGTTGGTCTGTCAGAAGTTTGGGTGGTTCAGGATTTTCTCTTGGTGTCTGATGTGTGAACAGTCTGGAGGGACTGAGCCCTTAACCTTTGGGGTCTGCACTAATGCCAGGCAGTTAGTGTCAGGACTGAGTTGAATTATAGGACACTCAGTTGGTGTCCAGAAAGTTGGAGAATTGGTTGGTGTGGGAAACAAGCCAACCAACCACACATTTGGTGTTCTGTGGGTAGAAACAGGGGCTGGAATCTGTGCCTTAGTCTATCAGTATAAAGCAGGTTTGCACAAGCTTAAAATGTGTTACATCTTATGAATTACATTTAAAGCTACCTTGAGATATGTTGGAAATATGTTCCTCATTTTGCTTAGAAGCAGACATATAAAAATAGTTCTTTGAATAACACTCAGAGGTCCTGATTTTTCTGTAAAATTGTAAATAAGCAAATGAATACATTTTTTAAAAGGCAGGTAACTTTTTAAATGTTATAACCAAATGGTCTTCCTCTAGGCTTATCATTGTATTTTGCTATTTAATATTTTATTTTTCCTCACTCAGATTGAAAGCTCCCTCCTTTTCACTCTGGTAAGTCTCTTGGAACAGGAAACTGAAGAGACTGCCCTAGATGTGGGGAGAAATGAGACTTTCAGAGAGGATGAGTAAGAAGACTCCAAGGCAAGTAGTTTTCCTCCCATGCAATTTCTAGTTTGAAAGGCTTATTTCCCAGTCTTTTTTCCCAGGTAATTGTTCCTCTCTACTTTTTTTTTTTTGTCTTAAGTTTATCTCCTTAAGGACTAAGGCAGCATTTTTGGGACAAAATCAATGCATCTTTCATAAGCAACAATGATAACAACTAAGTTTTGTTGAGTGTTATGGCATAACACAAAGCAAAATATTTTAGGTCATTTATTTGTTCCAGTAATCTTAGGAAGTCAGTACTATTTTAATCCTCCCTTTATAGATGAAGAAATCTGGCCCCGAGAGGTCAGTCGTGTGATGTCACAGAGCTTGTCCCCTTAATTGCTACATGGACAGGTATCCGCGGACCTGAGATCTCATATTACTGGCGCAGAGAAAAGACTTGTCTCAGGAAACTGACATATGTAAACCCAAGAGCAGATGCTCCTCAGTGAGGTCTTGATGATACGGGGACCCTGGTTTGACATTTATCAGAAGGGTTTCAAAAAGCAGTCACCACCGGACCTTCCTTCCTGTCTTAGCAGGGACTGAATGTTTTCATGCCTCTGAGCCGTGACTGTGAGGTCACTTATCAGTTGTGGTTTTATGTCAAGGAAATCAAACTGACTGAAGCAGTCTGTCTGAAGTAAGTGAACTCCCACCCCAGTGCCTCAATAAAGCTTCATATCAGGACATAAAGTAAAACACAGGAAAGTCCACGTGGCTGCCCCTCTCCCTCCATGCACATCCTCTCTCCCAGTTTACTGTGTATGGTCCGCTGGGGAGTCTCCTGCCAGATCCAAGCTCTTGTTACCACTGTTCTAACAGCTGTGCTCCTTTCTTCTTCGCCTTACTACTCTCTAACCCACTGAAAGCTGGTTTTGTTCAAGTAACATACCTTTCTTCAAGAAAACGACATCTAATTAAATTCCAAAGAACACCATTTTATGAAAGGGATGGTTCCCTTTTTGCAAGTCGCCATTTGTCTTTCTGGTGATGTGTTCTTGCATGTTCAGTATCTCGCTTCAAGGCATCCTGATGCAGATTTAAAACATTGGAGAAAGAAATAAGATGCAAGGTTCTATGGCATTTAAAATAATTTATGCATCCCATCCTCTAGGCTTACAACCAAAATGCAGCAGGAGAGATTCGCTTCACATTCTACCAAGGCTTGCACCACATTGAATCCTTTGGGAAAGAAATCTAAATTGCAATTGTAAAAAGAAATCCGGGAGAAAAAGCCCAATGTTATTCTGCAACTCGAAAATAGTTGTAAAGTTCACCAGGAAAAATGTCAGGAGAATATCTGGTAGAAGTTCAAAGGCTGCAAGTAAAGTTTGTTGCAGCTATTAAGAGCAATGCACATTAAAAAGGGGTCAATTAACATTTATCAAGAGATGCTGACCTTTGTGAAGTATATTGACTCTGAGAGGCGAAGCACATTTCCTGTGACTTTAAAGTAATAACTCGCGGAAAAGAAAAACCCATTCCTGGGGGTGGGGTGGGGTGCCTACAAGGCCTAGATTTGCAGACTCTGTGGGATTCTCATTGGTTTTCTCTCTTGGACACGTTTTTGAAATTTCCATTACGTTTTTGAAATTTCCAAAAACCATAATGGCCCTTCATTTAGACTTGAAGAAGCAGAAGTGTAGATGACATTTCTGAATGTCTGGATCGGGGTAATCAGAACCAGCTAAGGCAATGGTTTCCAGTCAGAAATTCTATCTTTTCTCTACCCTGCACTCTCATCTGACCTTCTTGTATTCGTGCTAAGCCCCCGGGTAGTAGGGTGCGTGTGTGAAATGTGGTTACCTGTAAAGGGAGGCATATGGGAGTATCCCAAAACTGTTGGCTTCTGTTCCACCAGCTCCTTACATCTCCAAGGCCCAAGCTCCTCTCTCCTGTAATGAGAACACACTTAAGCTGGAAAGCCAAGGTCTCTAAATGCAGAACCTCCTTTATGATGGACATCTTCATAGTTTCCCCAATGACTAAATCAGGTATTTATCTGCTTCCTTGGACAGCTCTGAAATACTTCATGGACTCTCAAATTATGCAGAGGCAGTTTGCATTGAAATCGTCTTGCTATGGACTGCTTCAAATCTCTGAGGCTTTGTCTTTAGTTTTGGTCAATTTTGACCGATTGCTTCCTCACTGGATCTGAGATCTAGTTTTGCCCTTTCCTGACATTTGACTGTAACCATGCTGGAAGCTTCATCATGCCTCGGATCCCCACTGGCCTCTGAAATCATTTGATCTTTCCAATTCCTTTCTGTAATTTGGATTTGCTGAGCTTTCTAATAATCACAGATAGTCCTGACCGAGCATTTACTAATTCATTAATTCTAAGGATAACTCCATGGGTTAACTATTAATGTTAAAAAAATCATTTGGGGGCACCTGAGTGGTTCAGTCAAACATCTGACTCTTGTCATGATCTTGGGGTCGTGAGATCGAGCCCCACGTTGGGCTCTGCACTCAGTGCAGAGTCTGCTTGAGATTCTCTCTCCCTCTCCCTCTGCCCCTCCCCCCAATATGCTCTATCTCAAATAAATCTTTATAAAAAAATCATTTGCTCATTTATTTCAGGGACAGCACCTTAAATTAAAACCTCAAATACTTTAATTAATAATTAAGTCTATCTTGACCATAAGGAAATTGACGATATCTGTCCTTTTCCCATGTTATCCTCATCCCCGAGGAAATTTAACCTCTACCTCAGGCAGTCTTGGTTGTCTGGGTTTCCTGGGACTTTTAGAAGATGGAGAAGGGTGTTCTTGTTGTTGAAAGAGTTGGGTACAACCAGGCAGGTGCCGCTGATTTCATGTGAAAGCGTATCAGATGGTGTTGTGCTATTTCCTTGGGAAATAGAACGGGAATGTATAATTTGCTGGAAGGGGTGGCTGCAGGGGAAGTGGGCATTTCACACTTGCTGATGGGCTTGGGAGAGGACCAAAGACATGGAAGCTAAGATCTGGAAACTAAGAAAGAATTATAGTCATGGAACAGTTGCCAGACCTAAGCAGTTGTTTCCAGAATGGTCTCTCTGCTTTCTCCCGTGCAATTCACCCATCACTTCGCCTTTAGGGTGATCTTTCTAGAAGAGTGGGATTATATGGCTCCTCTACCTCAAAACTTTCAAGTGCACTTATGGCTTTGAAGATACACTGTGAGGTCCTATGGACGTCATTGAGGGCTTTAATGCTCTGGCCTCTCCCTTCTCTCCAGCCTCCTCCCTGCCCCGGCCCGGCCGTTTGCTCACAGCCACCCTCTCCCTGGTATCCCCGTGCTGTCCCCTGGTGAAAGCCTACTCCGTTTTCCGGACCAAGTTCAGATGTCACTTGCTCTATGGAAGCTCTCCTGACCTCTTTCATCCATAATGAACTCTCCCCCCTCTGGGACTGCAGTGTACCACATAAATAGTTCTATCCGGGGACCTATAATACTTGATTTGCCATATTTGTTTAAATGTTTGCCTCCCCCACTAGGCTGTGGGCTAACTGAAAGCAGGGACATTGTTTTTTTGTTTTGCTTTGTTTTGGTAGCTCTGGAATCAAGCACACCGCCTAGCACAGATTAGACATTAAACATTTGTTAAGATCAACTGAGGGGGAAAATTTCCCAACTGCCTGTCAGAAGGCTCGGATTCTGAAAAGAGTGGTTTGGAATAGGGATCTGTGAGGAGAACACCTGCTCTCCAAAGTTATAAGAGACATATATCTACAGCTAATTTAAAAGCTGAGTGATTGTCATGAGCATTTTTTTCTTTAACATTTTCACTTTTTATTTAAGGAAATGGCACACATAAACACTGGCTTAGATGTTTTTCTCTTGCTAGGGCAAGTTGCATGATTTCCACGAATAATTTTTCCCTTTTGGCATCCTATGGACAATTCACACCATTTAAAACTGCAGTTCTGAATTTACTCCATGTTATCAAAGCTTCATCAGTACAGTCCAAAAGATCCATACAGAGGTTAAGACTTGAAAAATCAAGCCATATACTGGCTTGAGAAATGCCACTGACTGGGATCCCCCACAGCAGCTTCCAGCATTTGCTTCCTGGTCCTGGGTTCAGGCCGGTGCATTCCTGGGATTGTGCAAAGGGTGGTTCAGGAGTGGTGGATGAGGAAACAGGGAGAGGATCTTTGGAATTCAGAACATTTCTCTTCAGATGTTGTACATACATTAGCTGAGGGACACATCCCAAAGCCCCTGGAGAAATAGGTACCATCATTTCCAGTTTGGAACAAGGGGGATGGAATACTAGCGACAAAGGCAAGAGCTGAATGGAAGCACCTTGACTGATTCTAGTACTAAGAGTTCAACCGGTGGCTAAGTCCCACCTGCCTGATCCCCTGATCTAGAACTCAACCAGGGCCTCTGTGCTTTGAGGGTCGGGGGCAGGAACCAAGCCTCCACCCAGCTGCACACTGTGACATTCTAGGTCCTTCCTTTTCTCCAGCTCGCTCTAGGTGGTATCGGGACAGGTTTAGAAGCAAGAGGGTTTTCTACCATGTCGTTAGCCCACGGCTCTGCATGCTGCACGTTTTTCTTCCATAATAAGTAAAATGTTTCAGAACTAACAGTGGGAAGGAAACAGAAGTACGCTGAAAGACCAGGATAAAATATTTAAGAAATTAAAACAAAACGATCATTTATTGTTTTTAATATGTAGTCAAATATGACAGCGGTATTACACAAACTCTTCCCTTCCCCCCTTCTTCCATCCCCAATTCGTTGACTCCAACCGGAAGTGAAAAACAGGATTTAATTCTGAAAA
The DNA here is from genome assembly GCF_054177405.1 of Leptonychotes weddellii. Taxonomy (NCBI): domain Eukaryota; kingdom Metazoa; phylum Chordata; class Mammalia; order Carnivora; family Phocidae; genus Leptonychotes; species Leptonychotes weddellii. Next base: position 52,626,349 of record NC_138373.1, on the reverse strand, counting down.
TAGCAATCAGCAGAGACAACACAGATAACATTTGGTCACCACCAGCTTCCAGACCTTTTAGGATGAACTGTGTCACCATGGCAGTCGATACACTGGCTTTCTTACAACATTTTTACTAGGGAAAAAAAAAATGAAGATTTCCCACCTACTGTAAGCAGAGCTAGAGTTGCAGAAAAACTTGGTTTAAGTAGCTGTGTGAGGAAAACTTTAATGACTTATTGCAATCATAACGATCCCCAGGTAAAAGAGATGGCAAATGAATGAACTGTAAGGGAAATACATTCAAACTTAGATACTTAATCTTACAGTGAAAATAATCAGGAAGCTTGCAGAAGTACATAGCATCTGAATTCTTGAATTTAAACCGTCGGTTTCAGTAAAGGTTACCCCTCGTCTGCTATTAGACACCAATAGTGCAAATTCATGTACAATCATTCTTATATTTGCAGGTTCAGGTACGTCAAGCGTGAGGTCATCGTGAAGTATGTGTAGGTTATTTGACCATGGAAGAATGTAGGGCTCAGAATGTCTCACTGACACAGCAGAGGAAATATGAATGATACCCAGAGACTGGAGTAAATTTGAAGTGCTCAGTTTTCCAAACCCTGGATTAAAGCGAAGTCTTGGAAAACCTCTGCAAAATTAACCTTCACCTGAAAGACACATCCTAGATGTGAGTACAGGGCTTTGGAAAAACAGTGAGAAACAAAGTTGCAATGTGCTGTGCTCACCCACTCAGTCTTTTCCTTTTGTAGGGGGTTGACTGGGTTTAGAGGGTCAGATTCTCCCCGCAGTGTTCTCTTTCAGGAACACTGCAGTGAGCTTTGTGATTCTGACAAAGGGTACAATTATACCCACTTTGAAATGCATTTACAAATATTCTGTGTGCTGGTGCAACTGGCATAAAACACAGACAGCCCCGCGGGTGCCCAGCTTCTTCTCTTTTCACACTTGGACATTGCAGAGGGCTACAAGCAGAATTACCAGAAACAGTAGTAAATTCCTGGCATTGGAAGTCCCCATGATCCCAGCTGGCATGCAAAAAAGGCTGTCTCTTTTTCCCCCCTGAAAATAATGTACTTCCCAGGCACGGTCCAAACGCCTCAAATGAGGCAAATGAGAAATTTGTTTTGATCAGCCTATGAAAAGACTTTCCCCTTCTCAGCTAGGGCTCTGAGATTTCGCTATAATGTACACAAAATGTCTGTGTCTAAAGAACATTAATTAATTTCCCTGAAATGATTTTAATAGGTCTCAGCAAGGAAAGCTCTGACTTCACTTTGATGGTATTTTCCCGAGTAGCCTGGTGGAGGACACTGAATGTGGGGTTTTATTTCTCTGCTATAAATATGACAATCTGAGCATGTTTTTGTTCAAACCACCTTAAAAATGGTTGCTTGGACTTGACCATGTGTCTAGATAATAGTACATGAATCTGGTCCCGAGATGGTCGAACTTCACAGAGATTCAGCTATGGGTCCACAGTTGAAAGTACCCTTTCTTCTCGTTTCCTCAGGAAAATTTATTTTCTCTTTATTGTATTTTATTTCCTCTGTGTGGTTGGCTGTCTCATGGTCTCTGGCACAAGGGGACAAAAGTACATGCCTTATAAGTCAGAAGGAGATAAACGGAAAAGCCTCTTCTTGGTCCTTACTTGACCATAAGGAACCCAATTTCCTGGAGCAGGAAGGCCCCTCCTGGGCCTTCATGATTTTAGGATTGTGCCATAGGAGAAGTACAGGTGGATAATGGTTGAGTTTTAAATTAATTGGGGACATCCTTGACTTTCTGTATATCACCTGTTTCCTAGGATAACTTGCAGGATCTGTGCCTCAGTGTCTGAATGTCTGAATGACCTAATTTTGAGCTGATCTTCATCTCCTATTGATCTGTACATTGCTCTGAAGAAGATGAAAATTCTGCTCGATAGCGTATTTCAATTTTTCCATGAATCGTATCCACCCACCCACTACTATGTTTATACCTCTCCCCACATAGCAAACCTCTATAATGAGTTTCATACTATGTATCTATGCAACAGGCACAAAGGTTTATAGCTGCATGATCAATAAGTAACATTTTGGTCATGAATATATAGTTTTTGTAATGCTAGGGAAAAGAGAGATTCTTTTAAAAAAATAACACGCCAGTGGGAATGAGAGAAGTCACTGAAATTTTCAACCAGAATCAAAATAAATATATCACTATCTGCCAACTTAAAATTTTTTGCTTTATTCCATTAGATTTTTTTTTAGTAATCCTCAAATGTTAGTAAATTTTAGAAAATAGAAAAAGATGAGGAGCAGCATATGATTTAAATTATTCCCCCCCCACCCAGCCTTTTATTCTGGATTTAAAATCACAGAATCTTTTAGTGTCAACAATGATCTGGAAATTCACTTATAATAACAAGTTTTGAGCATCTATTTCTCTAGACATAATTTGGTCATTCATAATAAATGTGCTATTGAGAGGCCAATGATGATGCACTTCATAAATGTGTCAGGGAGAAGTGATTCAAGAAATTATGTGATTTTACTTGGATAATTACCATCTTACAAAAATTACCATCTTACTTCTTTGCAATCATCACCATGAGAGCGGTAGGCAGTGGATGGTTTAAAAGTTATGTCAGGTAATAATCAGGCAGATGCATTCCAATTTCAGCTGAAATTAGAAGATCAGCTTAATCAAAATGTTATGTAACATCAAACTGTCCGATGGACTGTGATAGAGGAGATATACTTGAGGGTCTCTTCGGCTGAAGCTTTCTGGTTTCTGGATTATTTTGCGAGAGCTCACTCTGTGTGAGCTCCTCAATATTCTATAGCCTTGGGTTTTGTAATCAAGGCTTTCAATTGTGTCACCATAGTAGCGATTTGTAATAAATGGTTATGAATGCTCCCAAAATCTGGGTTGGTGTGTTAGCAAAGGAATCAAGGGGAGGCCTGATATTCCAGCTGGGGGTTTGTTGTTATTTCTAGGAATATTCTTGAGGGGTTGTCTTTGTAAAAATCCACCAAGTTTTCCAAGTGGTGCAGTAACAAGTGCACACCAATAAGTGTGACTGACTTGATTCACAGTTACCCACAGGAAATCACTGACCCAATGGGAAAACTGACACAAGGCACATCAAATCATTAGGAACTTTGGCTTGACAGATTTAAATATCCCGACTCGGAAATTTCCAATTCTTAGTTTCTTGAGACAGTCCATCTTTCCTTCTAGAAGGGCAATAAAAAAATCAGATATAGAAATAAAAATAACAGAATATCAGAAATAGAAAGCTCATCCAGATATACTTAAAATTAGATGTACCAAACTTCAACTTCCATGCATATTTTGAAGGCAAAGATGAAGGACCAAGATTTGTAGAAGTGTCAAATGACCAAAAGAAAACTCCTTAGAGCAGTCTGTGATACCGAAGTTGTATGACCCCAAGTCTCCACTCTGAAGCTAACATCACAACAGCTACTATTCTAGCAGCAAAGCACAATTACCGAACAGACTTATCTCTCACTAGGAAACAGCCAATTTCCAAGTTTCTAGAGATAATCAATCTTCTGATCTTCTCCCAATAAATTTGTAAAACTGAGAGATGGGGAAATAGGTAAGGATGATGGTGGGTTGTAATTGAACTGGTGACTTTTTAGTCCCTTCTAATTCATAGAGTTTATGATTCCAAGTCTTATTGTAAATAAAAAACAAAAACCCTATCTATCATAAAGCTTAAGGGAAAGAGAAACATTTCTTTTTTTCTTCTGATGTATTTTGCTCGTTAGATAATCCGGTAGTTTTCCCAATCCCAATCCGGGGACATTTGGCAATGTTTGGAGACATCTTTAGTTGTCACAGTCTGTGTGTGTGTGTGTGTGTGTGTGTGTGTGAACACTGCTGGCATAAAGTCAATGGAAGCTGCCTGGAAGCTGCCATATACGTCCTACAATGCACGGGACTATTTCCACCTCACCCTCTGACAAAGAATTAGGGGACCCCAAATGTCAACAGTGCCGAGGTTGAGAAAGCCTGAGGCAGTCTAATAAGTGACATAACAACCACACACACCTAAAGTGCAAATGCTTCTTTGACACACTGGTATTTCTGGAATACCTTAAAACTATGATGTTGAACGTTCAGAAAATATTGGTACAAGAAAGTGAACTGTTACATCTAGTCAGAAAAAGTCCAAGTGATCTGGGAAGTCCTTCTGGGTCTGGGACAACTTTGGATGAGTCACTTTTGTTCCCATGAATGAAATTTACAAACCATTTAAAATAGAGCAAACAGCACTGATGTGCAATGATGTATCATATTTCTGAAACATTCTTTAGGCAAATACTTGATAGTTCTCTAAGTTTAATAGACAACTGGAATTGGAAATTGGATAGAGTAATATTGATCCCACCTCCTTGCAAAGTTGTGCTTGAGGATTCCATCATATTACAATTATCAGTTGACCTGCCTGATCTCTTATTTGTATTTATCACTATATACCACAGATCCAGCACAGGAACTTGGTTCCAGTAGGTGCTCAATAAATATTTAAGTAAACTGAGTGGCTGAATGAGTGAACAAATAAAGGGATGAGTCAAAGTGCCCCACGAAATGTAAAGTGCTTTATAAACACAAGGTAATAGGTAATGCCACAGACCTCATAATATTTGCTCAAAAAACCTTCCTGGGGTTTTTTCAAATGGTTTCAAAAGCAAATAAAACTTGTGATTATATATGTCGTAAGAAAATAACCTATGAAGATTCTTAGTTTTCAGATATATTTGGGAAGAAATGAAACAAAGGTAGAACAATCTTAAATGACTAAAAATAGTGTTGCTGACAGATGGCACCAGGTAGGGGTGGGAGGGGCATGCAAAACCAAAGACACTGTAATGGTTAGAACTTGAAATCACTGGTTGTCATAAAGATGGTACTATTCTTATGAACATATAGAAGAAGACCGGCCCAAAGTTCTATATTATAAGAAGAGTCAATACTACAGATACAGTTAGCCTTCAGATGGACTGTGCCTTCTAAGCTGCTTGGTTGGGGTTGGCCTTAACTGCTGATGAAAGGGTGCAGGCAAGAAAAATGGTAACAGAAATTACCAGTTGGGAGTTTTAAGTTCAAGACCCAATTCTGACACTGGGAAAATAACCATATCTTTCCGGGAGTCAATTTTCTGATCTGTAAAATGAAGAGCTTGGGTTAGATGACCTGCCATGATTCTGGCATATGGATGCTGATGCCAAAACATGGTGTGAGATGGGAAAGTAAGAGCTAGAGCAATCTTTGGGAATTAAATAAAGTATTAATTAATTAATTAATTAAATTAAATAAAGCTCATTGTAATAAAGTATCTGAAAAATGCCTGAAGAAATACCAAGCAAAATAACATTTCACAGGAGGAAGAAACCGTAACAACAGGATTGATTTCTTAGTTAGTCTTATTTAAATATTAATTTCTTATCATGGAAGGAAAGTTCCTTGAATCAAGGCATGGATTCTAGCAAAACTTTTTCTCAAATGGGCAACAGACACTAGAGGACATAACCAAGTTGACACTCCTTCAGGACAGGTAATAATGTAAGAACTTTTGGCCCCAGAAACTAATAAATTATACTAATCAGAATATATATTATCTGCATATTAGTATAATTTAAAAGAATAGTCATCCTCTTATTTGCATTTGCAAATTTTTACAGTTCAGAAATTGAGTTCCATGTATTTTTATATTTTAATAAGGCAGCCCCTTATGTTTGTGTCACAGGGATAAAATAAATATTTGAAATTATTTATGCTTGAGGTATTTCCTTCTAAAGAGAAGCCTGCTGCTCAGCCCCTGGGCCTCCCTTTGCTGTGAAGAGTAAACTGGGAAATCACAAGAAACTAGAGAGACTCAGTGACTCTACATAAAAAGGAATTGAACTAATTGCAGCATACACATAGGGACTCTGTCATGGGAGGAGTCAAAGTTGGGAGAGACATGACAGAGGGGAAATACTAAGAGAAAATATTAAGATGGGGAAAAATTGAGCAATTTTTCCTTTGGCATTTTCTTAAGAAAATTTTTTATCGATTTGTCTTTGAATGCTTTTAGGATTGGTGGACTTTTCTTCATCTGAATGCAAATTTGTGCTGAGACTGGACCAAGGCTGTGCTTTATATGGGTTACATTGATGTAAGGTTTTAAAAGCCTGTACATCTCTACATTTAGTCAATCTGCATAATAATAACCTTACAACGGAGACAGAACAAAAATATTTTTATTTTCCAAAACTGTAAATTGAGACTCATGGAAGTTAAAGTGATTTTCCCAAGATAACATAGTGGAGACTCAAAGCTGTGTCAGCTGGTATTCTTTTCATTATAGCATGCTGCCTCTTTGAGATCAAAAACACTTAAATATGCCCAAGAACTATGAAATCTTCTCTTTTTCTTCCTTCTCTTTTTTATTCAAGGAGAGGGAATTAAAAGGAAAGACCTCTACTCTACAGCACTGTATAAAAGAATTTTCTGCAATGATGGCAATGTTCTTTGTTGTCCAATATGGAAGCCAACAAGCCACATGTGGCCATCGAGCATTCAAAATGTGTCTAGTGATTGAAGAACTGAGGGTTTTTTTAAATTTAATTTTAATTAATTTAAATTTAATTTTAATTAATTTAAATTTAAATAGCCCCATTTGGCTAGTGAATAGGATACTGGACAGAACAACTCTAGAAGCTCCATGTGAGAGAGATCAGCAAATGCTCTAGGTATCTCAAACTAAAATAATAATGGGAGTAAACTGTACTTTATTATTGATCTTTAGTTTTCTGTTTGTTAGTGTATCTTAAAATCTAAACACTTCATAAACAACCAACATTGTGGTCCATGCCATCTGGTTGGCTTAAGACATTTTTCTTGACATTTATACCTTTACCTAATCACCAAATATTATTTCCTCTGTAGCACCATTTATCAGATTTCTTCAGAAGTCTGTATGTGTTTCTTTGCTGTTCTTAATTTTTAAAATTGTTATCCTCTCTCTACTGTGTTCATAGTATTTAAGTAATGTACAGATGCACCCCTTCTAATATATAATGTATGTAAAAGTCCAAAGCATCAATGCCCATTCTGAATTTCTAGAAACGTGGTGTACGTTTGCTCTTCCTTTGCAGTAAATGGGCACCAGGAACAAACCAGAAATATAAAATAGAGTCAAAATTTCATGAAAAAAAAAGGGATTAGCCAGCCTTTCTCCTTACCACTAAAAGATTCATATACAGCAGAAACTTTTCACCACCTTTAACTCCTACTTTTGTTAGGAAGTGTTCTCACACTTCCAAAAAGTTTTCCCTATTACTAGGTGCTTTAGTTCACTGAACAATTCAGTTTTATGTCTTGTTCGTTTGTTTCCAGAATTGTCAATTCTTTTAATAGAAAGTGGAATATGAGCTCTGAAGGGAAGAAAGACAACATTACGACTTCAAAGAATTGTGTAAGGAGTTGGATATATATACAAGATTTATATAACTGTCAATCAACTGCTATTGGAAGCCACACCTATCACAAGAGCTAGTGGGAGAAGCGTCATCTTATCCTAAAAGGAATCGTCTATGTGTTCCTTATGTCTTTGTAGAATACCAGTTGCACCAGTTACATTGGCAAGTCATTTGGTTATTGCTAATCTGACCAAACCTACTCCACAAGAAATAAGTTGGGATATTTCATATAAACTGAATGCAGATATAGCAGAGAGATTGTCATCACATCCTTCAATCGCCTTGCTTGTCAGGTTCTGTTTTTTTTTTTTTTTTTCAATTTTTAACTAAGTAGGTTAGGAAAAAATTACTAACCTCATCAGGTATTTAAAAATGTAAAGCAAAATATACGTGATTGAAGACGGTACTAGTTTACGTCAGACAACTGTGAAGATAACATAGGATACTCTGTTAGTAGACTGATGTTGTTCAATGTAGACACTGTGTACAGATGCCGGGCTGTTAGTAAAGTGCTGCTTATAAGACATCTCTGCTTCCTGATACCTGAATCTGCAAATGTTGGACACTGTGCCCTAGGAGAATCTACAGCATCTGGGCACAGGATGTCAGTTTCGAGATGTTGATGAACTTGTACACACAGGACCTGAATTTAAATGTTGGGAGCTCGGTATACGTATTAACCACTTTCCTCCTCAAGCCATGCCTTTCCTTTCCTCATTCGTGGAGAAGTTTTGAAATCTGGATGGTGATTACGGGGCAAAATGACAGATCCATCTAAGGAGCATTTTGCATCTGCTTTCTTTAGCCAGGGAGGGAAGGGGTTGATAGGAATGAAAGAGTGGCTCAAATAGGCAGGAAAATGATCAGCACTGCGACTGATTGAACCACTTTTGCTAAGGGACATAAAAATATTCTAATATTAAGGATTATTTTACAACTCTATGGAAGTATGCAGTAATGCATCTCGCATTTGTTTTGTCTTGATGACAAATGCACTCTTTGAGTCACAAGAGCCTGCCTTGTGTTAGTTATAAACAAAAATATATTTATATATATATTTATGTAACTACTATGTGCTTTAAAGAAAATTACTGTATGATTCAGCAGGGTTCTTTCATCCTTTTTTATCACCAGGGATATGCTGACTTGAATGGCTTCTTAGACAGGAATTGACAATGACATGGGCCTTAAGTACTGAAACAGCACAAAGTAAAAAGGAAAAAAAAAACCACCCCAAAACCCTCCCCCCACGTATGTTTAGACTCCCTTAATGTTTTTTGTTTTTGCTTCAAAAACGATTAAGGGACTCTTTGTATTGTTTCCTTCAGCCAAGAGCAACTGTGGCTTCATAGGATTTCATAGTTGGGAAAACGGAGGTAATGTATCTTAAAAAAAAAAAATGAAGTGTTTTATTCCGAGGCAGGAGAACCAGAAATCTCCTTTGCCTCTCCCTCTCTCCTAATCCTTAGCCAAGAGTGTGGCAATTCTGCCACAGCCCATAGGAAGGACACTCATTAACAAGGGAGAAGGAGGCACAGATAAAAGATTCATTCTGTAGAATAATGAACTTGTCGGAACAAGTGGATCTAGACCAGAAAAACAAAATCCTTTCACCACGTGTCTGGTGGAAAGAGAGAAAACCCTCTTATTTTAGGTTTGTTTTTTGCTCCTGCATGAGCTGTTTTTCTTAGCAATCTTGAAACATTCATCATTGCTCTTTTGAGAGAAAAGGTTTAGGCTTTGAAACACAGTTATCTTTGAGACATCAGAGAAGAATATTTGAACCAAAGGCGTAGATCCCTCATGAACTAAAGCTTTATTATTATTGTTTGTTCTCTATCCCTTTGCAACCCTGCACCTAAGCCAATTGCACTGTCATCTTGTCATACTTCTGCTAAGTCCACAGGAGATGCTCTGAGTGAACTATAAAACGGTATTCCACTAGGGAATTCTATGTTCAATGGTCAGTGGTACCTTGGATGAGTTTTAGTTTTTCTTTTACCCTTCCAGGGCTGGCCTTGTCCAGAAATCTCATCTCCTTCAGGCTACAGCAGCTTAGGGCTCCTTCGTGTGTGTGCGTGCATGCGTGCGTGCGTACGTGTGTGTGTGTGTGTGTGTGTCTTAAAGGTATAGGCAAATTTTTAGTCTTAACACCTGTAAGCCAGCACTGGTGCTGTTCTGTCCTAGAAATTTTAGCACTGCTCTGATACAATGAAACCTTCTTTCTCTCCAACTGGTTCAACTTCGGCGTAGGCAGGATGACCGGAGCCTCTTCGAAACTTCATTGCAGGCCATCTGCTTGGGCGTCTCTGAAACAGAAAACGCAAAAATAATGAATCCCAGAGTGATGGTCATATCATAAAAAAATATATCTCCCTTCATCGACTTGTTTGGGAGAGAGAGCGTGTCAGCGGCGGGGAGGGGGCGGGGGGGGCGGGGGCAGAGGGAGAGGGAGAGAAGATCCTCAAGCTGACTCCTTGCTGAGCGCGGAGCCCGACATGGGGCCGGATCCCACAACCCTGAGATCACGATCTGAGCCGAAACCAAGAGTCCAACGCCCAACCCACTGAGCTAACCAGGGGCCCCAGTATTTGCCAAATATTTTAGAGTAACTTCTGAGTTAAATTTAGTAATACATTATCTCACATTACTACCACAGTTGGAATTACACATGCTCAAAGCCCCATGCCTGCATCTTCATTAGGGCATTATTAGCACCTCTCAGGGGACAGCCCTTTTGCCATAGTGGCCCCATGGGAGTGAGAGCTTCTCAAAGTCACAGTTTATGCCTTCTGCATACTTTTGTCTAAAAGATTCTATAAGTGTCTAACTTGGAAAAAATGAATTTAGTAAAAAATAAGTCTTCTGAATATATAGCCACTGACATTTCCTCTTCTCTAGAAAATAGTATCATTTCATCTTATTTATTAATTCACTCAAAAATGTAAGGCCATACAATTCTGCACAGTTCTTAGAAGCGTGTCTCAAATTAGGCGTTAGACTTTTTAGTAAGCAAACTGAAAGAAAAATCACTTACTATCTTAAGAAATTACGTATTAGGCTGAGACTTCCCATACAGGACTTTTTGGGCTTGAAAGTTAACAGATGTCATGCCCTGAAAACTGAATCAAACATCAGAGGGCAGAGACAATCTCCAGCCTATGAACTAAATAATGGCACAAGGAGACACTGGTCCTAAAATACAGGTTATTTATTCTGACAAAAGAAGCGCACTTCTCCCCAGCACTCTGTCCATCAGACAAACCTCATGTGATTTACAAATAGAAGTACTGATATGAAAATGCGTTTTCACGGCCCCAGCAACACTAGAAGTATTGCTTTATTTATCAAAGCCTCTGCAGTTTTGTAGTATATGAGACAATGAGTACTGAAGAAAGTTTATTTCTGTCCAAAATTTATTTCTATTGAAAGAATTTTAATGTGAAAAATGTTAAATATCAGTGTAGATAAACTGGCATTTGGCAACCTTCTAGATTTGCTAATTCCATTCCACAGGCAATGATTAATGGGTGTAGAGGAGTTTTCACATCAGGAAGGAGTGAGTATGAGCTCTACTTTCTAGAAAAATACTATTGAAGCAATTACATTCTGACTATTAATAATATTATTTACTGCCTGTATAACATTATGTGGTCAGAATGTTTTATATTTATTAGCTGATTAAGTCCATGGTGTATTTGAAAAACTCAATTATCCTTATTTTCCAGGAAAAGAAGTTAAAACAAAGAGAGGGCTAAATAGCAAATAGTGTGTCTTTGGTGGAACTAAAAATCATCATCAATGTAAATACACTGAGCATTTTTAGGGAGCTGAGCACTATAACTCATGATCACTCCTGTCGGTGGAAAAATGCCAATATGCCACCATGCTCACTATTTAGAACTCCCACTTTGGTTTCAGTTACTTCACAGTTGGGCTTTTGAAGGCACAGCTGCCCTAGTCCTTCTCTGAGTCAAGTAACACCACTAAGTCTTTGCGCCAAATCTCCACCTTTCCAAGGCCCGTCTGCCATCCAGCTGGCAAGTACAGCCCTGGGAACTAGCCCTAATTGACAACCCAGCACATAAAGACACTGTGCCGTCAGTGACTTAAAAAGGTGTGCAGATTATCATCAAGAAAATAAGGGTTATATGTTAAAGAAAAAAAAGAAGATAGCCGGAAGGGAAAAATGAAGGGGGGGAAATCGGAGGGAGAGACGAACCATGAGAGACTATGGACTCTGAGAAACAAACTGAGGGTTCTAGAGGGGTAGGGGATGGGGGGATGGGTTAGCCTGGTGATGGGTATTAAAGAGGGCACGTACTGAATGGAGTATTGTGTGTTATACGCAAACAATGAATCATGGAACACTACATCAAAAACTAATGGTGTAATGTATGGTGATTAACATAACATAACAAAATAAAATTAAAAAAAACTAATGATGCATTATATGTTGGATAATTGAATTGAAAGAAAGAAAGAAAGAAAAAAGGAAGAAAGAAAGAAAAAAAAAGAAAGAAAATAAGGAACAACAGGTGCTGGCGAGGATATGGTGAAAAGAGAAGCCTTATCCACTGCTGGTGGTAATGTAGATTAGTCCAGTCACTGTGGAAAACATATGGAGGTTCTTCAAAAAGTTAAAAATAGATCTGCCATATGATCCAGCAATCCCAATTCTGGGCATATACCCAAGGGAAATGAAAACAGGAATTTGATGAGATCTTTGCACTCCCCCATGTTAATCACAGCATTATACACAGCATTATTCACAATAGCTAAGATTTGGAAACAACCCAAATGCCCACCAATGGATAAATGGATAAAAAAGCTGTACATATACACAATGGAATGTTACTCAGCCATGAAAAAGGAGGATATTCTGCCATTTGCAACAACATGGCTGGACTTTGAGCATATTATGCTAAGCGAGATAAGTCAGAGAAAGACAAGTACTATATGATAGCACTTATATATGGAATCTACAAAGGTCAAACATGTTAAAAAAACCAATTAAATGGTGGTTAACAGGAGATGGGGGCTGGAGGGATAAAACCATGGTGTTTCAGGGTACAGACCCGAAATGAGTATTGAGCCACAGAGATCACAGTATATTGAATATAGACAGTACTATTGTACTATAAGTATATAATGTGATAATAATGTTGCAACCTTATTATATCAGTGTATCAAAGTAACATGCTGTACAACTTAAATTTATACAGTGTTACAGGTCAAATCTATCCAATTAAACATTTGTTTTAAATAAAAAGGAGCATAGTTGATGAGAATGATGATGATGATTCTTGTAAAAGTTGTATTTTATTAAGCTCTTAGCTGTATTTCATGCTTTATACTAGGCACTTTACTTATATAATCTCATTAAAATGCACAAGTCAATCATTTACATTTTGCATAAACCCATAAAGCTAGCAAATGGCAGAGCCAAGATTTAAAATGAGATCTACTTACTTCCAAAGTTAATTCTCCTTACTATAAAAATTGGTTCTTAAAATTCAGTGGTTTGTGTACGACTCATGTGAAATTTGTGAACATGGTTCCAATTTTATTTCAGTCTTAAAAATATAACTAGCAACTTTAGTATTCTGTTAGTAAGTCATAATTACTAATTAATAATTTTCTGTCTTAGGTGAAAGATTGGAGGATTACTGGTAATGTTTATCATGTACTTTGTGAGCTCATCACAGAGGTACTCAAAATAGAAAGCACAAAAATGCTGGGAAGTGAAGCTTCCTAACATGGTACAAACTTATTTTCTGAATTAACCGCATATTCTTAAGGAAAATTTCTCTTGACTTATTACTACTCATTGTAGGGAAAAAAAAAAAAAGAAACACCCCAACAAGATTTAAAATGACTAGAGATCTCACCATTTACCCACAGTTTGGTTCAACTATCAGTGGACATCACTTATATGCATTTCTAGGAACAATTAAATCACTGTACATACTATTTTATAAAATCATTTTTTTTGCACTTAAGGACACACTGAAAAAATTTATGAACTATCTCTGTACAAAATTATTTTAAATGTCTGTAGAAAATTACTCATAACTAAATCATGATTTATATAGTCAGTTTGATTTGGAGTTTTTTTCCAAATTTTTTGACAATATAAATAATTTTACAATGAATATCTTTGCTGATAACCTGATGGGAATATCTCCAGTCAGTTCCTTTTATAAACTCTCAAAAGTGGAATTATTGGGTCAAAAGAGAACACACAAATTATTTACTAAACACTTGAAATTTCTAGTATGGTGCTAGATGCTGAGTTGAAGGACACACGACCAAAGAAAGGTATAGATGTGGTTTCCACATGGAAGATAAAACCATTTCAGAAGAAAGGGATTTTCAATGTAGGTTGAAAAGGTGAGAAAATACACTGAGGAATTAACATAGGTGTCAAAGATTCTAAAGTGAACAAAGTAGAATAGGTATAATCTCACTACAAAATTATTCACCACTAGTATTTTATTTGTGCAAAAGTAAAAAAAAATTATAATTACTTCTATAGATTTTGACTAGATTAAAAGAAACGGTATTTCCCCCTGCCCCCATAATAATACCTCAAAATTTATAACAAAATCTAACAAATGTCATGTACTGAGGTCTTAAGAATTTGATGTGATTTTATGTTTTTTGACAATTCCTTGATACCTCAATGTTAGCCCTAAAAATGCTGAACAAAGAGAAATAACTTTACCAAAATTCTGCTTCCTTTCTAAAATGCTTTCACATATCACAAATCAACTAATGATCTTAAATAAATCACTTTGTTTCCTCATGTGGAAACTAGTATCTGAGGGTTTGTCCGCTAAAATCATGGATCCTTATACCTGCTTGCCTGAGGTAACTGACTTTACCACTGGGGAGACGATAATGATTTGAAAAACTTTTCAAGTTCTTCTATCATTGTCCCTCTTGTCTCCCTCCACTAACTTTTAGGACTTCTAGATTTACAGGAAATCTATATAAATTAGTCCTAACTGAAATTGCTTTTCTATGTCAGTCTGCAGTTCAGAGATCTCCTTATGAATGAAAAAAATGGAGCATTTCTATGACTGTAATGGAATGAGTGAAGATTTAGTTCTTACAGAAAAATCTTGAATGTTGGTGGTAGAATATGAGGCATCTATCCAGAAGACAAAGACATCTAGAAATTTGGGCATGATGTCTGGCTCTGCCATGAAGTGTGATGGGTCACAACCTGGCATTTATACTCCTTTCTCGAGATTTAGATATGTTCAAATCTGTGTTCTTTTTAGAATGGCTAATTCAAATTGTTAGAGAAACTGATAGGGGCCACGGGGTCACTTGCTAACAGAGCGGGATGTATGCTGAAAATTGAAAAATTCAAAACAGACTGTAAGGTTAATTCATTACAGAGATTCAGGATGTAATGCCTTAAAACATTGCTGGGTGTAATGCGTGGGTGATCTCTAATTTCATTTCTGAGAATTATTTATGTGATTAATCACATTCAGAAGAACATGTTCACATAGATCTGTTGGCACTGGGGTGGGCTGTGCAAACAGGTATTTTCTCTAATTACTCCTTCAGAACTATTAATTGAACAATCATCCAGATCTGTCTCAGTGGTCTGTGGCAAGATAATTAGCTGAAATATCCACAAACAATCCTGCAGGGTACCCTCCGTTAGCAGTGCACACAAAACCACAGCTGGAGATTTCTCTGCAAGCTTCGAGAGCAGAGCACAGGTTTTTGGTTGGTGAGATGAGCCCTTGAAAGGAAGTTACTTGGTGTGAGCGTTAAAGGAAAGGGGCGAATTTTGAAATCCAAAGCCCAGCTAGAAGACACCAGTGGTGCATGATGGCACTTGACAAGCAGTTGTTCCAAAATTTCTGGTGTTTTGTGTTGCTTCCTTCAGTGAATGGTGGGGAAGAGGGAAGAGGCTGGGATCATGAGGCCCTGACAGCATCATAGACCTGTCACTTCCCAGCACAGGACTTACACTAAGTCATGTTTTTTCTTTGTTTCTCAGTTTCCCCATTTGGAAAATAGAATGATCTAGATTACTGTTTTTCAAATTTTTCTTTTTTAATTAAAAAAAAGTTTAAGCCACGGACCCTTTGTTCCAATCAAATATTACCTGGAAGCCTCAACAGGATCCAGGAGAGTAGGTTTCTCTTCATTGTGATGGAGAGACCCCCGCTTACACCCTCTCCCTGAGTCCTGAGGCTGCCTATGGATCCCACACTATCTCAGGGCACATTTTGGCAACTATAGAACTAAATCTGTGCTTCTCACACTTAACCGTGTATACAAATCACAGGGGCTCTTGTTAAAGTGCAGATTCTGATCCATTAGGTCTGGGGGAGGCCTGGGACTCTGCATTTCCAACAGGGTCCTAGGTGATGCTGCTGCTGCTGGTCCACACAACACACTTAAAAAAAAATTAATTAGCCAACGTATAGTACATCATTAGTTTCAGATGTAGAGTTCAGTAATGCATCAGTCACATACAACACCCAGTGCTCATCACATCACGTGCCCTCTTTAATGCCCATCACCCAACTACCCCATCCCCCCCACCTCTCCTCCAGCAACCCTCAGTTTGTTTCCTAGATTTAAGAGTCTCTCATGGTTTGTCTCCCTCTCTGATTACTTCCATTCAGTTTTCCCTCCCTTCCCCTATGATCCTCTGTGCTGTTTCTTATATTCCATATATGAGTGAAACCATGTGATACTTGTCTTTCTCTGATTGACTTCTTTTACTCAGCATAATACCCTCCAGTTCCATCCATGTTGATGTAAGTGGCAAGTATTCATCCTTTCTGATGCTGAGTAGTATTCCATTGTATATATGAACCACATCTTCTTTATCCATTCATCTGTCGATGGACACCTGGGCTCTTTCCATAGTTTGGCTACTGTGGACATTAGTGCATGTGCCCCTTCGGATCACTACATCTGTATCTTTGGGGTAAATACCCAGTAGTGCAATTGCTGGGTTGTAGGGTAGCTCTATTTTTAACTTTTTGAGGAACCTCCATACTGTTCTCCAGAGTGGCTACACCAGCTTGCATTCCCACCAACAGTGTAGGAGGGTTCCCCTTTCTCTGCATCCTCACCAACATCTGTCATTTCCTGACTTGTTAATTTTAGCCATTCTGACTGCTGTGCGGTGGTATTTTATCACACAGCACACTTTGAATAGGAAGGGTAATGATTCTCTACAATGTCTTCCAACAGGAACATTCTTTAAAAGTGGGTGGTAGAAAAAATATTCATCTTTGACCTTCCCTGTGTCTCCAGTGGGCCTTTGTGGGAACTGAACACGTGTTCAAACAACTGGGTCAACCTTTCCATATTTAGCTTTGATAAAACTGAACTGTCCAGAGGGAAGGATTTTTTTTTCCTTTTTCATTAGTTCTAAACACAAATTATTCTCTATTCCCTTTATTTTGTGTTGAATATTATTTCAACACAAGGCATGCCAAGTTATAAATATCTGAGTCACCAGATTTGGCAAATAAACACACAAAACACCAGTTAAATTTGAGTTTCAGATAAACAGTGAATAATTTCTCAAAACTATACTTCATCAGACATACTTATATTAAAAAAATTACTCATTTATTCTTTGAAATTAAAATTTATCTAAGTGTCCTGTATTTTTTTTGGCAACCCTATCCACAGGAAAACACAATGGCTTTGGGCCCTGGCCAGTCAAACTTGCAATCTAATTAAAACAAACTACTCCAATTTGCGGCTGTGCCTCCTTGCTTCATGAATTGTAGGTCACTTTTTCCTTAAAAAGAGTAACTCAGATTGATCGGTCTGTCTTCTGGTGTGGTCAAGAATCCCAAGCAATAACTCCTGTGTGAAGCAAAGCCTGGGTGTTCTTTTACATATTTTTTCCTCATCTTATTTTAATTGCTTTTCTCATATGGAAGCTGTTTATCATCCTGCAGTTGCCTCTTCTCCAACCTACAACTGCTCCTTGTCACGGGTATACCGCCTTCATTTTAGAACTGTCCTACGGATGATCCTGAAAAATCAGTTAATGTCATCATAGTTGGTACATGTCCAAGAAGAAAATGATCTCAATGCACGGAGAGAACAGCTATATACTGGGATTAACAAAATCATCATATTTTTCATGTGATTTTCCTAAAGCTAAAGGATTCTTAAAATAAATATTAAGTGACATCTGCCTCCTCTTGAAGACCATATTAATTTTGGTAATAGTCATGAAATGAAATGAATAATAATAATGACCAAAAAAGAAATGCAGACAGTGAAAAATCTTCCTGTTTTAAACTTCATAGATATAATCATGCCAGGGAAAAACATTACAAATAAAACAAATATTTCCATAAAAACGGGAAAATAGAATGACTTAATGTATTTTTTGAACTGCATATAAACTAACTTCATTTAAAAATAGTCATGGTTTTCTTAATGAGATAACACCTCATACAAGTCAGAATGGCTAGAATTAACAAGTCAGGAAACAACAGATGTTGGCGAGGATGCGGAGAAAGGGGAACCCTCCTACACTGTTGGTGGTAATGCAAGCTGGTGCAGCCACTCTGGAAAACAGTATGGAGGTTCCTCAAAAAGTTAAAAATAGAACTACCATA
>NC_138373.1:52584353-52607737 GCF_054177405.1 Leptonychotes weddellii | reverse complement strand
AGGAAAAAATGAAACAAGATGAAACCAGGGAGGGAGACAAACCATAAGAGACTCTTAATCTTAGGAAACAAACTGAGGGTTACTGGAGTGGTGGGGGGATGGGAGGGCTGGGTGATGGACATTGGGGAGGGTATGTGTTATGATGAGCGCTGTGAATTGTGTAAGACTGATGAATCACAGACCTGTACCTCTGAAACAAATAATACATTATATGTTAAAAAAAAAAAAAGATAGTAGGAAGGGAAAAATGAAGAGGGGGAAATCGGAGGCGGAGACAAACCATGAGAGACTATGGACTCTGAGAAACAAACTGAGGATTTTAGAGGGGAGGGTGTGGGGGGATGGGTTAGCCCGAGTGTGGGTATTAAGGAGGGCACATATTGCATGGAGCACTGAGTGTTATATGCAAACAATGAATCATGGAACACTACATCAAAAACTAATGATGTAATGTATGGTGACTAACGTAACATAAAATAAAATTAATAAAAAAGAAAAAATAGTCATGGTTTTTACAAAATTATCATCTTATCATTTTATTTTTTTTCTTTTTCAAGTTTTTATTGAAATTCTAGTTTTTTTTTTTTTTAAAGATTTTATTTATTTATTTGAGACAGAGAGAATGAGAGACAGAGAGCATGAGAAGGAGGAGGGTCAGAGGGAGAAGCAGACTCCCTGCCAAGCAGGGAGCCCGATGTGGGACTCGATCCTGGGACTCCAGGATCATGACCTGAGCCGAAGGCAGTCGCTCAACCAACTGAGCCACCCAGGCGCCCCGAAATTCTAGTTTGTTAACATAACTAACTATTAGTGTAATATTGGTTTCAGGAGTAGAATTCAGTGATTCATCACTTATATACAACACCCAGTGCTCATCCCAACAAGTGCCCTCCTTAATGCCCATCACTGTCTAGCCCATCTCCCACCCACCTCCCTCCATCACCCCTCAGTTTGTTCTTTATCATTAAAAGTTTCTTATGGTTTGCCTCCCTCTCTCTTTTTTTACCCCTTCCCCTATGTCCATCTGTTTTGTTTCTTAAATTCCAAATATAAGTGAAATCATATGGTGTCTTTCTCTGGCTGACTTGTTTTGCTTAGCATGATACTCTCTAGCCCCAGCCATACTGTTGCAAATGGCAAGATTTCATTCTTTTTGATGGCTGAGTAATACTCCATTGTGGACATTTAGGCCCTTTCCATAATTTGGCTATTTTTTTTTTTTCAAAAAAGACACATGAAGAAATCCTGCTAAATAAGTCAACTCCACAATGTTCAGAGACTGATTTGTATGATGCAATAACAGAATTGAAGTAACTCAAGTTGTTTCGTCATCTTCACAACCATGACACTATCCTTCTTTACTTAGAATCTACTATTTTATTTATCTTTTTGTGTGTTTTTATTTTTTTTCTTTTTTAAAGTTTTTATTTGAATGAGAATCTACTGTTGTTTTTTTTTTAAAGATTTTATTTATTTATTTGAGAGAGAGAATGAGAGAGAGAGAGCACATGAGAGGGGGGAGGGTCAGAGGGAGAAGCAGATCCCCTGCTGAGCAAGGAGCCCAATATGGGACTCGATCCCAGGACTCCAGGATCATGACCTGAGCCGAAGGCAGTCGCTTAACCAACTGAGCCACCCAGGCGCCCGAGAATCTACTGTTTTAACACAGATATATGTAGTACTATATGGGCTGGAGACCCACTGCACCTGAACAAGTGCAAAGGACTCCAGATTCTTAGGAATTTATTCCCTAAATGAATGCATGCAGCTGAGTCTGTGGTCAGGGGCCAAGTGTGTAACTGGGAGTTCTTGAAATGTTTACTAAAGGACAAGTAATACAACTGTACTAATTGGAAGTATACATATATATTATGTTAGCAAAACTCAACAGTGACTGAATCAACGTGTTAGAGCTTAGATTAGCAAGTTTTGGACATAATTTAGAATTTCAGGCACATAGAGATAATAAAACGCTGACATTATTTTAGACAGGTTTATTATAATTACACCATTCTCTATAGACAATGCACCCCCATATTACCTGCACCTGAGGCAGGTTGCTCTCAATGCCCTTCCCTTGTGCACAAGGAGACTCACAGTAAGTATTTGTGTTGACTGGCACAGATCTTATTCTATAGTTTATGCCCCATGAGGGGGACAATTATCCAGATTCTTAGGTGACAAGCTTTCTTGACTTTCTTTCTTTCTTGACTTCAGCTCATTATTGGCTGTTTTGTTGCCCCAAATGAGAATGATGGGTGACAGTTACTATTAGTTAATTCATGTGGGTATAAATGCATTCAGTCAGCCCATAAAATTACTATTTAAGCACCTATATGTAAAACACAACACTGAACTCAAGACACATAGCATATTTAAGAAAAATAAGATATTTGCATAGAAAAGCTTGAATAGGAGCTAACCAATTAGTACAGGATAAAAATTCACAGGCAATAGGTTTGAAATCAAGTATCTGCTACAAGTATTTGACAATGAATTCCACGAATTTTGAGGAAAGAGGCCTTCATTTGAATTTGAATCATCACAGATGCTTTTGTGGGCACACTGAATATAAAGACAGAGAGCAGCGGGGCACCTGGGTAGCTCAGTGGGTTGTGTCCAACTTTTGGTTTTGGCTCAGGTCATGATCTCAGGGTTGTGGGATCAAGGCCTGTGTTGTGCTTCTTGCTGGGTGTGGAGCCTGCTTAAGATTCTCTCCCTCCCCATCCCGGGTCAAGCTCGCACACACACGCACATTCTCTCTCCTAAAAAAAAAAAAAAAAAGACAGAGCAGAATAAAACTCCCTGTCATTGTAGACTTGATGCTACTCACAGGACTCATTCTCGGTCTTTGGAAAACCTCAGCCACTGGCTTGTGTGCTTTGTTTTTTCCCCTCTACTTTATCCCCTCTGGCAACTTTAATGACTTCAACATTCTCTTCTTCAGGGGGCCTTCTGGATCATTTTGAAAATACTCACTTCTATGTCTTCTATATTGCTCATTTACTCATCTTGAAACAGTCACCTCCACAGTCTGGCCTCTCAGTCCTTTAGATTGTGGGTCCTTGCTTTCCGTTAGTGTCATCCAGGCTAGACCCAACTTCTGACAGTCTGAATTCCATGGTGGCCTGTCAGTCACCTCCCTGTCTGTTCCCTCCTCTGATGATCAATCCTGGGTAAGTTCTGCCATCTTCATCAGAAATCCTCATCTTCTGTATTTTCCTATTCCGACCCTAAGCAGTCCCAACTACTACAGAAGAAAGTCACACATGCAGATTAACCCAGCTGCAAAGAATCACACACTTTCAATTGGGAAGTCAGTGATTACTTCTCTTCTTGTTAAATCCTTATGATATATTCAAACTCCAGCCAACCCCATGCTGCCCTCCATCAGTCTTGTATATCATCACCCATTTTCCTTGAGAAGGCTAAGCCTTTAGGAAGATGCTAATCCTTTCCCCTTTCTCTTCATTAATGCCTTTATAGCTACTCATCCTTCCTTCTTATCTGAAATAAAAAGATGCCTCTGCTGTATAATTGCCTCTCCTACTCAAGTCTGTCTGGGCTATGAAGTTACTTCATTCCTCCCTCCTCGTCCAGCACCTTAAAACACTCCTTTCATTGTTTCTTTGCCTTATGCCTACACTTCACATCAAAAAGCCCTTTATTTGATGTTTCTTTGTAACCTCAGTACTATACTCTCTTGAATGTCTGACTGGATCCACTGCCTTCACATTACAAAACCATATTTCACATCCTTCAGTCTGTGACTGCTCTCTTCCCTGGACCTGCATTGTTCCATGTTACAAATGACCTGATTGCCAAGTTAGTGCCTTTTTTTTTTTTCCTCCTTATTCTGTGACTTCTCTAGAGCACTTTAAACTGCTGCCTCCCTTTCATTTTTGACCCTCTTCCTTTTGTGGGCCTTCCATGATTGCACATTCTCTTGTGTCTTGTGTACTTTTTCCCCCTCTTAAACTTGTCTCCTTTCCTGGTTTATAAACACTGTTAACACGTCCTAAGGTTTAGCCAGGAATGCCGTAATCCCTCTATTCCCCCATGGCATTCTTCTTTATTCTCTTGGGTTTCAATTTCTACTATAGTAACTGCCATTTCTTTCTCACCTGACTGCTTTATCTCAATCCATTCCTTTTCTTCAGTTGCTTTTTCCAAGACAGCCAACTGTGATTTGACCATCAGCTCAAAGCAAACATGCTTCAAGTTCATCCCCTCATTTTCCTTCCTAAACTAATTTTATCTCTGACATTTCTAATTCTGTCGCTAAAAAATGTAATTTCCCAGTTGCTCAGATTTTGTACTTCGGGGTTATCCGTAATCCTTTCTTCTTCATCCCACATTCAACGCAAAGAATCAGGATACCCTCCCCACCTTCACCACTAATCAGCTGTAGGAGTTTTGGCAATTGTTTAATTTCTTGGAATCTCAGTTACCTTATCTGTGTAATAGGGATATAACAATGCCTCCCATTTGTGGACCTCATTGGGAAGTAAGGAGACTCAAAGATCATTGCTTGAAAACACTTTCTGACACAAAGCTTTATGCAAATGAAAATTGCTAAATTCTATCTTCTTCCTCCATGTGGCTCTTGAGTTAGCCTCATTCCATCCTGCCCACCAGTACCCTAATTCTGCTCCCAGCTATCATCTGCACATGGACTGCTGACACAACCTTGAACTCTCCTGAGAGCTCTTCTACTCTTCTAGCTTTCTCCAACTCCATTTTCAACTTTTATTTCTTCTTCTTTTTTTTTTTAGAAAGACAGAGAATGAGAGAGAGAGAGAGAGTGTGGGGAGGGGCAGAGGGAGAAAGAGAATCTTCATCAGGCTCAATGCCCAGCACGTAGCCTGATGCGGGGCTTGATCTCATGATACTGAGATCATGACCTGAGCCAAAATCAAGAGTCAGACACTTAACTGACTGAGCCAGCCAGGTGTCCCCAACTTTTACTTCTTTGTTACATCATGGATTCCCATTGCTTGTAGAATGAAGTCCAGATTACATAGTTCTTTAAAGCCTGTCACATCTAACCTGCATCTACATTAAAGCCATTCCCATACCAATCCATAGATATCAATATGGAGTCGCGTGAGTTCATTCTTCTTGCTCTTTCTTGATTTAATGCTTATAAAAAATCATAACGTACCTACCTCTCTTCTATATGCTTAGGCCCAGCATAGCATTTTTTTTTAGCACTCTGCTCTAATTCCACCTCTTTGATAAATTCATCCCTGATTAATCCCTGATTTGTCCCTCTCTTTCCTTTGGATTTTTTTTTTTTAAAGATTTTATTTATTTATTTGACAGAGAGAGACACAGCAAGAGAGGGAACACAAGCAGTGGGAGTGGGAGAGGGAGAAGCAGGCTTCCCTCAGAGCAGGGAGCCCGATGCGGGGCTCGATCCCAGGACCTTGGGATCATGACCTGAGCCAAAGGCAGACGCTTAACGACTGAGCCACCCAGGCGCCCCTCCTTTGGATTTTATAGTACTTGGTTGCACCCTTTATTCAGCATTGAGCATACCTTTACTGTTCCTTTTATTATTATTGAATTCATATGTGGCTATTTGGCCTTTAAAGTTTTTATGTTCTCTATCTCTCTCTATATAATAAGCAGGGAATATGAGTATACACAGGGTGACCATATGATGGGTTTACTGTCCAAATTAGGACAGTTTTGAGAGCGAATGGATTACTATTAACAATTATATCAGACAATAGACATAAACTGGGACAGTCCAAAGCAGACTGGGATGGATATTTACCCTAATTATACCTCTCTGTGATATTAAGAGCATCTACTAGATTGCACTGCACAAGTAGGGATTTTAGTTTTGATTGATTTTCCATGCTACAAGCAGAGAAGGTTTCGGTCTTCCTTAGCATTAGTCTTAGTTTATAATAGCATGTTGATACTGCATTTGATAGTATCTCTTGATTTTTTTGAACCACATTGCTACAAGTGATTGTTTTCTACTAAAATAGAGTAATAATCTGCTATTAGTTAGGCACTTTCCTCTGAGGAAAGCAAGTTGCAGTGAGAGTAAAAATGGGCCAGTTCACTGCTACACAGGGACTTGGTTAAAAGACAAGATAGTGCTGCTCTGGTCATAAATGTTCTAATAAAAGTGGAATGTGAGTTAGTGCTGCTCTGTACAACAATAAGCCTGGCAGCGATCCTCAAGAGGTTGTTCTCATAAAGTTACTTGTATCTGGAGCACCACTGTGTTTCTGAGCGAAGTCAAAGGAAAGCTAGTAAATTAAGTTCTAATTAACCATGACTTTAGGAATGGTAAATAGTTAGCTATTTTCTGCCCTAAAGTAGTGTGTGCTTTAATCCACGTTTAATCACAAGATTAGGCAACAACCCAATAGAATGATTTATACCATCAAACCCAAGAGTGGGTGCTATTTATTTGATGATTTAGAGTAATGCTTATCAATCAAACCAGGGCCAACATAGAACCATAATATTTGGCTGGTATTTCATGATATGTGTCTAATTTGTGTATGTTTAAATTTAAATGAAATTAAAAGTTTTAGAAAAAAACTTAAAAGGCAGATAGCATACTTTTTACCTACTCAAGTTATACATTGAAAAATGGATATCCATAATGAGGTATCTTTTTTAAATTTGAGAAGCTTGACCTATTTATTTTGGAATTTTGGATACATACTATCGCTTGTCAAACAAATTCAGAAATTGAAGTTAAAAAATACTTAAGATCCTGAGAAGGGGAACAATAAAGCATTAGTATGGCAGGAAAATAAAAGCTAAGGAAGTGTGCTGTGGAAGATGAATTATAAAGGTATTACAGATGCCTTTAAAATGATGTTAACAAACAATGTTATAACTGACTATCAGTATTTAATCCTTTACTTAGGGCCTCCAGCAATGTTCATTACTGTCCTTTTCAAAGATTCAAGTAGTTCCACAAAAACGTGTTTGAGAGAGTAAGACATTCATCCTGTGTAAACACTGGTAACCATTCTAATGATATTACATGAGTCAGGTTATAGTCTTGGAAGTAACTCCAATCTTTACAGTATTTTAAAAATAAAAAAAAAGAGAAATAAAAGAAAGATATCTGAGATATATGAATTAGAACCTATAGAAATGACTTTTTATTGCACAATTGATGATATTATATCCAAGGGTTGATAACATGGTTTGTGAATTATTTAGGATACTTGTTCTCTTTCCCTTCTTATTTGGGTAACTCACCAACATTTGCATAAGAAAGGAGGACAGGTATGGGAAATAAATGGACCCCTCCAATAAATACAAGAAAGTAGGGGTTGGAAATAAATGGTACTTATACAACTTTTGGCTGAAACTAATGACTATTAAATTTTTCCCTTTCCTTTTTTATTTTTAAAATTCCAGTATAATTAATGTACAGTGACTATTGACTATTTTTAAAAATCGTGCTTGTAACACAATGCTGATGAAAGACGTCTGGGAGTGACCAAATATGGTTTCAATTCCTGGTTGGGTTAGGGGTTGAGGGATTGAGGAGTTGACCAAAATTCACAAAGCTGTTAAGTTAAAAGCTGCAACTTATACAAGGTTTGCCCCCTTTGTACTATACTCTTGCTACTTCACCTTACTGGTTCCTGGTTCCATTACCATAAACGCCAAGGCCTTAAGCAAATCACTTCCCATCTCTGTAATCCATGTCCTCATGTGTAGGATGAGAAAGTGGACTAACATGGGTTCTCTACTTAGTATGAGCCTAAGGCTTCCAGTCTGCCTTAACCCCTGGTAAATCTGTGCCAATAGTTTTTAAAAAGGGCAATATTTTTTTATCAACAATGTTATTTTATGCATTTAAAACATACTGTGAATGACTCAAATAAAATATTCCAATAAGATTTGCATTAAAAATGTCTGAATTTGTCAAATTTTATAACATCAAAGTTGTGGTTTAAAGATCTGTTCATATTTTCAAAGCCTAGAAATGTGTTTTCTAGGAAAATGGAAATTTCTCTTTAGGTGAAACGTATGATGCAAATAGTTGTGACCTTGACTTTTGTGCATTTGATTTTTCCTTAAGTTTTCTTCTACCTTCAACTTTCTATCATTTCATGATTCTGTTTATTGAAGTTCCACTTGGATTACTTTAGATCAGACTATTTATTCAGAAAATATTTACTAAGCATTGTGCTTCTCTTGGGGGACAAAAACAATAAATAAGACAGATGTGCTGTCCCCTGGAGCTCCCACATTGTTATTAAAGTTGTCCAAGAAGTAAAATAAAACAATACAATGAGAAAAGTCTGATTTTGTCTTAAAGTCAGTCCCTTGAAAGAACTGATCAGTCAGTTCTACCTATTAACCAGAGTTAATAGAAAAGAACTTTAAATCTCAATCTCTGGTTACTTATCTGTTCCACTGAAATACCAGAAATCATTTCATTTGAAAAACTGAAATATACAAGGGTCCCTGAGTGGCTCAGTCAGTTAAGCACCCTCAACTCTTGATTTCAGCTCAGGTCATAATCTCAGGGTCATGAGATTGAGCCCTGAGATGGGCAGTCATATGGGGGAAGTCTATAGATGTGTTCTGAGTGGTGCCAGAAGGCTGAATTGAGTTTACCAGCTCTTGTTTGATATCTCTGTTGTCATTTTGTTTATCTAAAGTTCTCTAATTTTTCCCAGGAAAGACTCATGAAAACAATATTGCCAGAGTTCTTGTATGTTGGTAATAGTTTATGGTGCTCTTTATACTTGAAGGTTGGTTTTATTGAATATAAAGCCTTGGTCTACACAGCCTTTGCTTTAATATTTTTATTCCATTTTCCTCTGGCACAAAAAGTTGATGATGATCTAATTAATAATCCTTTATAAATCAGGTGTTCCATTTGTCTAAGGGGCACAACAGATTTTCTTTCTTTTTAAAGAAACATTCACTGATTTTACTAGAATAAATCTTAATAGTGGTTGGTTTTGGTCAGTCATCTCAGGTACCTAGTGAGTTCTTTCAATACTTAGATTTTTTTAAGATTCAAGAAATTTGTAAAAAATTACAGCTTGTGGTATTGATTGATTGCTTTGGTTTTCTTCCTTAGGGATTCCTATTATCCACATGTTGGATCTTCTTTGCAAATCTTCAATATTTGTTATTATCTCTTGTGAAAGAAGATCCAAAATGAAGCAAGCATTGATAAGGGAGTCACTCATAGAGTTGAAAAGACATTGAGGAATTAGGGCCTATGCACACTTCCTGTTTTCAATTCCTGGAACATCATGAATTTTTGACTTTTGTCAATTGCAAATTGACCACCTCTTGGAACAGATCCTTCTACTTTGGACTGAAATAGAGATAATGTAACACTTGTTAGCTAAATAGCCAATCATGTATTAGATAATCAGTTTAAACTCTGCCAGCACCAATCAATTCTTTCAAAACAAGTTACGTAACCTTGCAGTTTTTGTTGTTATAAGCCTGCGCTGTCTGCAATTCAATCCGGAGCACACTTTTGATTTAGGTCAATTCTGTCTCCTGGACTGCAACTTTTAAGACCCCAAATAAACACTTTTCAATGCTTTACAGACTTTTTGTCTCCATTGACACTCTCAGATTCTTTTTATCTCCTTCTTTAATTCTTTTCAACTAAAAAAGATTTCTCCCTTTTAACCTTTTATTTCTCCTAAGTCATTAAGAATTGTGTTTGTTTGCTCTTCCTGTTATCTAGTGTTTTCCCCTCATTTCCAAAATGATTTTTTGATGTTCACCATGGTTTTTCTAAGTTTCTTTAATACCAATTTGGGCTGTTCTTTTCAGTTTTGCATCATTTTCTTAATGCTTTCTACTTAGTTTTGAAATAGTACTTTAGAATTTTTATTAGATTTCTAAAGCATGTGCTTTCATTGTCTGTAGGAATATTATTCTGCTCTTTATTCTCTTTAAATTATAGTAACTTTGCATTGGATTGCTACCTCAAAAATTTGCTTTTGCTCATTTTTATGTTAGTTTCCCTACACTTTTAGAAAGAGGGTCAGT
This sequence comes from Leptonychotes weddellii, assembly GCF_054177405.1. Taxonomy (NCBI): domain Eukaryota; kingdom Metazoa; phylum Chordata; class Mammalia; order Carnivora; family Phocidae; genus Leptonychotes; species Leptonychotes weddellii. The sequence goes on along the minus strand of NC_138373.1, from coordinate 52,597,714 downwards.
TCAAGTAACATTGACAGTTTTAGAGTTCCTTCTTCTGTTTCTCTTCAGTGGTGTTAAAAACATATGATGGTTTGCTTTCTGAAATTTCCTGACTGTTTCCTTCTCCAACTTTGATATGAACCTCTTTATTTTTTTAAAAGTTTCTGTTGTCCCTATTCTACTCCATTTTGATTCCACTCCCAGAGTTTTCTCCTAGTGTGACGATCATGGAAGATGATCCTGGCAAGTCAGTGTTGAGAGTTCCTTGGACTCTACCACTCTAGCCCCTTCAGAAACTCTTACACACGTCCCTTGCACTCACCTGCATCTGGAGTTGGCCCATGCCCCTCCTGTTTTCTGCTACTGTCCTTACATTCACCTGCTATATTTTCCAGTCAGTGCCTAAGGGCTATGTTTCCAGGCATGCTGGGCAGCTTGTTTTCTCACCTTTTGCTTTCTCTCACATAGATACTGACAACATTCAGATCTGTGGATATTGGTGGTTTGTTATTATCTGTTGTAAATGTTGTCCACAGGTTTTTGGTTTTGATATCCAGTTTGTTCTGTTTTTATCTGGATATTTTGAAAGATAAAAAAATTTATGCTGCTACCAACATTACAATTTCCTAGAAACTTCCATTAGTACTATCTTTTGATATCTAAAGGACTCTATGCATTTACTGTTAAATCGCATCATTTATTACTATAAAATCTGTCGCCACATTGATTTGAGTGAAAATATTACTGAGAATAATTTAGTATTATACCTCCTTTTCATTGAAAAAGAAAAAAAAACATAAGTAATTGTTTTATAGGTTGAGATGAATAAATGAATGAATATATAAATACTGTAGGTTCGTAAAGGCAGCAAGGCAAGGCAGAGATTTAACTGTCTCTTTATTACTTGGAGATCAATAGGAGATAATGATATATTTCCTTAAGTGGAGATACATGGAGGAGAGTTAACTAAGTAGCCGCTTAGTCTCCTAGCTTCTCCTGTTCCAGAGTATGGATTTACACTCTGTTCTATGTCAGGGAAACAAATTTTCACCTGTCTGGAACTTGACTCAACTTCATTATGGAAACACAGGAGTTTGAACTTGAAGTCTGTGTTTGCTGTAGCTAAGAGAATGGATGAGAAGAAAAACACTTTGTCCATCAGCAGTGATTATAATATGATACAAATGATCACAGATTTAAATAAAATAGGAATGTGAAAAACACCAACTTAAGTTTCAGAAAGTTCTTTTGAGTGTGAATATTGAAAAACTCCCTCAGGCTGCTTGGCAGAATGCGAGACGGAAGGAAAGGAATAACAGAAGTGATTTTGAGTGGCTGGGGAACTTACACATTATATGAAAAGCTCTCAGAATAATCTTAGTCTTCAGAGAAAGTTAGAAAAAGATGGAGATCAAAAGAAAAACACAAAAGCATTTATTTATAAGTGGAAAGTGTCAAGTATGCTTTGCTTCTCCTACCTATTTAAAGAAAGCATACATATTATCTGTCAACTTCTCTTGGTAAAATTTAAGAAATGTGTTTGCAAAGAGGACTATCAGAGAAAGCCAAGAATAGCACTTTGGATTTCTGGCTCTTTGTTACTTTCTTCTGTTTCAAGTAACCCCTTATTGGGAAAGATCTGTTTAAGGCACTTTACAAAAGTTGTTACTTTTCTGACAAATTGTTTTTATGCAGACTTTTAAATTAAAGACATATGACTTGCTTGTCCTGTAGTGACAGGAACACGAAATCTAAGGCATCACTCAATACTATGAACTCCCTTAAAAGATGAAAATTTGGTGGGTTCCCCCTACAAGTATTACTTCATAAAGAGTTACATTCTCTGAATAGAAGAACTATGGTCTTCTTTGTTGTGTGGATATGAATTTTACTTTTTCACTTTGGGTTACTAAAAAAATAAGATGTGTTCAGAAACTGTAAGTATGCACCATCACACCTTTTAGTTTACTTTGCTATTTTTGTACTGAAATGTATGCAATTTTAGGGGGTGGGAGGAAGCCATAACACCCCAGACTTACAGGGACAGAATGAACTTTAAATTCATTCTAGCTCAACCACTTATACAATGCTTGGATCCCCTCTACTAAGTCCTCAACAAAGGGCCTTCTTGAACGCTTAAATATATGCGGTGATGAATAGCTCATCACTCAGGAGCCTCTGAGTACCTTTTCTGAGTACCTGCGATTATTAGAAGGTGTTTATATTGAGTCCATACTTCTTTCTTCATAGCTTCTCCCTGACTATCCCCATATCCATCCTCCAGAACCATTCAGAACAAATCAGATATGTCATTCACAGGACAGCCCATTAATACTGGTGGGAAGCTAGAATGCTTCTCTTTCTACACTTTCTCTGCTAGAACTTCTCTTTCCTTCATCCATTCCTGACATGAATTTCAAGTCCTTAATATTCTCCATCCATCCCCTCTGAGCACATTTTAGGCTAACCATGTTCCTCTGCAAGTAAAAAGTGCAGAATGAAGCCTACCATGTTTGGTGAGACGCCAGCCTGCTTTTCACAAAACATACCTTTTTAAATTGACAGCCACCTACTATAAATGATAAATTTTGAGATGTCTTTTCATTAAAATTCAGTGTTCTTTACTTAACCTCATGCTACATCAAATATTCTCCATATTAAACTTGTATATATTCAAGATTCAAGTCCAATTACAAGCTAATGAATCATAGATATTTCAAGGTCAACAGCAAGGAAAATTTGAAAAACAAGGAAAAAATGATAAATTATATATAAAACAAAAAAATCTGATATACAATTAGGAGAAGATTAGCCCTAACTAAAACCCTAGTACTTTATGTTGCACGGAGATTTGAATAATTATCACAAATTTATTTTCTTTATAGAAAAAAAAGTTCTTTTAATAAAACAAATATCATTTCTCTTTCAAAGTTTGTGCCAAGGATAAAACTTGGCACAGAGTCAGTGTTCATTAAAAAATGTTTAACAGATGAATGGCTTTTTCATTAAAATATAAATATTGTAATTAACTGAAAATAGAGAAGGTAGAAATAGAACTAATAATTCTGACTCTATATTCCCTTATTATGGGATGTAAGAAAAGTTGTTTTAATTTTGAATTAAAAATTATTTTGTTTATATTAAGAAAGATTATTAGAGTTACCACCTCACGAAAATAGAGTAAAATCATCTAACCCATTTGCAAATTTCAACTATCTTTGGCTAATCACTTCTAATAGAATAACAAAGAACATGATTATTTCTATTATTTAAAATAAATACATTTCTTTACCTTCATATTCCCTAGATCCTAAAGATTCTAAATATTTTTAATGTCCTAACTCAAATTTAAAATTTTAATTTTCTTACAATCACAAATCATTCTTGTATTATTTATACACCAAAGCATGTCATAATCATCAACTTATGTAGTTTAATTTTGTATTTTAGTCAGAAAAAATTATACTATTTGGAATTGGTGGGAAAAATCTTATAATTGAATAAAATCATTATTATTGTGAAGCAATAATTATTGCTAAAATTAAAGTTTCTATTTCTGGCCTCCAGAAATTGAGAAGACTTAGTATTTATTTTAACAAAAAACAGTCACAAGGAAGAAATTACTCAACAGCTGGTATTGTAAGTGGAGTAATCTTCTCTTAAAGAGGTAACAGAAGGAGAGGATTAGAACACCTAATACATATATCATGTACTCAAAATGACATAATTCAGGTTTACAGCTGCCCATGTGAAATATAGTTCTGCTAGTTTTATTTATTCATTTCATACTTTCATCTATTAAGAGCTTCCCTGTGGAGATTTTATATGTAAAAATAAATATATACACATATATGATTTATTTCATGGACTTCTGAACCATTAGAAATAACTTAGGGGATGGTAATTAAGAAGGAATTTGAGCAGAGAATTCAGTGCAGTATAAAATGTTTTATTCAGTATTTTTTAGTAATTCTTCCCAATGAAGGGAAGAAAATATTTCACTAAATTAGAAATGCTATTCTAGTTTTAGGAATTTAAATTAAAATGTTACCCAGAAGATTAAATTAAAGATTGACATCTATTAAAAAGTCTTTATTTTGGTAATTACATATACAAGGAAATCACCATGAATTTGACCTGATATCTGAAAAGCATTCAGTGACATACATGAAGAAAATGCCAGTGTTTTAGAACAGAAAGTGAGAAAAGAAAACCATAGACATACTAACACTTTCTAATTTTTTTTTAAAGCAAACCAGTTTCAGGGGCGCCTGAGTGGCAGTCAGTTAAGCATCCGACTGTTGGGTTCAGCTCAGGTCATGATCTCAGGGTTGTAAGATTGAGCCCCACAACAGGCTCCATGCTCAGTGTGGAGTCTGCTTGAGATCCTCTCTCCCGTTCCCACTGCCCCTCCCGCTTATGCTTCTCTGTCTAAAATAAATCTTAAAAAAAAAAAAGCAAACCACTTTCACTTTTCCTCCCTATATTTTGCTATATTTTTTTCTGGAAAGCTGCCATTTAATAAGGCAGCTTATTTAACTAGAGTGTCAAACCATCTCAAGTTTTCCTTCATCTTTCCCTCCTCCCGGCAGCTCATCAAAAGTGAACGCCATCTTCTGCCTCCACTAAGAAATGAAAATGAGAAGTATTTTGTTTCAATGCAACTTTTTTTTTTAGTTTTCTTTAAGACTGAATAAGACTAAGGAATATCTTGTGGGTAAAACTTAATTATAAAAAACATGTGACTTCCAGATAAAAAAAAAGACTCGTGAGTCTATGAAATGATCTATTTATTATATAGATTATTCAATGGGTCATATCTTCCCAATTCCCAAGGGTTATGCATCTAGCAGCTGCAAAGCAAGATGCCAAACTTGGAGTAAACACTTTTTTCCTCCCCAGCAGCAGCCTTTGAATCCTTGCCTGGCTCCTGTCCTCTGGCTTCTTTCCTGGAGGCACTATCGATTGCCAGGAAAAGTTGAGGGCCACAGCTGCCTGTCTTCCTTTAATCATATTCTCCACTGGTCCTTGTTATGCACAAATATTTTTTGGGATGGGGAATCCCTTGAGTGGCAAACTGCTTAAAAGACCATTGTTATACTGTTGCTGTAGGTGGAACAGCCTGCAGCCCAGGATGGGGAGTCCTGGGTTCAAGTCTCAGCTCTGAAACTAGGCTTTACGTGACCTCAGCACATTATTTCACTCTCCTGGGTTTCTATGTCTACACTGAGCTTGATTCTAATGAAGGTGTAAAAAGGACACTTCCCTACTTAGGTTCCAGAAACAGAGAGAGGGTTTTGGTGCTTTCAATTTATCTGGATTTTACAGTATTGAGAGCTATGCAACTGGGGTGAAGAGATAAGAATCATCTTTCAGAATGTTAAATTTGGTGGAAAGTTGGGTCAAATAATTAAAAAAAAAGATTTTATTTTTTAGAGAAAAAGAGAGAGAGAGAACAAGCGAGCGTGGGGGTAGGGGTAAAGCGTGAGAGAGAGGGAGAGAGAATCTTGAACAGGCTCCACAGAACAGACTCCACACTGAGTTTGGAGCCTGATTTGGGGCTTGATCCCATGTCCCTGAGATCATGACCTGGGCTGAAAACAAGAGTCAGATGCTTAAACCCACTGAGACACCCAGGTGCCCCTGGGTAAAATCATTTTTTATATCAAACATACATGTCTACATTATAATACAAAATTAATACACATTTTTAAGATAAAACAAAACCCAAGGACACGTATTTGAGTTAGATACCTGGGGAATTCATACACTTTATTCTGGAAAGTTACAGAATCCTGGGTTTTGCATACACGCTGAGGTGTCTTTTTGTTTTCACATTCTATGATTTTGATGATAAAAATACTGGGTACTTCCACTAAAGGCAGATATTTTTGTCCCCTAGAAATAATAAGAATTCCAAAGTATGATATGAACGACTGGTATTTAGACATTTTGTCCTGGTTTTATCAGTGTGCACAATTTAAGAATGCTGAAACTGTTCTGTCCTTCAGGAACAATAACTATTTTAGAAAACTGTCTTCCTTCCTTCCTTCCTTCCTTCCTTCGTTCCTTCCCTCCCTCCCTCCCTCCTTCCTTCCTTCTATATATCTAGAACTCTATAAAAAGTCTTAAATGATAAAATGATGATGATGATTAGCAAACTGCAAGTTCAGGCATAAAGATCATCACAAACTCTTATATCCTTGGTTATTTGACTAAATATCATACTGTTCAAAAAATGTAACATTTTCTTCTTCAAGCATTATATAAAGGTTGCATCTTTTGATGCATTCAAGTTGAACTCAACATTCAACTTGAAATCCACACCTAGCTTAAAATATGTTTATCATCTGTCTCTACCTAGCAGAATGTAAGCTTCATGAGGGCAAGGATTGTCTCTTGTCCTTTTTGCTTATCTCTGTATCTTGGGTAACAGGCACTTAATAGGAGATCAACAAAATCGAATAAATAAATGAGTGAATAGACAATGTATCAAATAGCCTTGTCAGCATCTCCCTCCTCAAGCTTGCAATCTCCTCTCCCTGGTGCTAAAGATTACTTGGTTTTTTACTTTCAAAAAATATGGAGAGCATCAGACTTTCTAATCCCCTCTTCACTCTGCAAGGTTTTCTTTAAAGCCAGCATCATCCAATAGAAATACAGAGTTTGCCACATACATAATGTTAGAACTATCTCGTAGCCACATTAAACAGTAAAACTAAGTGAAATTAATTTTTATTGAGGTATAAGTGACATAGAACATTGTATTAGTTTCAGGTGTACTACATAATGATTCAATATTTGTGTATAGTGTTAAATGATCATAGTAAGGCTAGTTACTGTCTGAAACCATACAAAGTTACACAATTTTTTCTCTTGTGATAATAACTTTTAAGATTTACTCTTCTGGTTACTTTCAAACATACAGGACAATATTACTAACTATACTCACCCTGCTGTACATTACATCCCCATGACTTATTTATTTTGTAACTGGAAGTTTGTATTTTTGACCCCCTTCACCCATTTCATCCACCTCTCAACTTCCCTCCCTTCTGGCAACCACCTTTCTGTTCTCTGTATCTATGAGTTTTGTTTGTTCATTTATTTTGTTTTTGAAATTCCACATATAAGTGAAATCATATGGCAATTTGTCTTTCTCTGATCTCTTTCACTTAGTGTTAACCATGTTATCATAAATGGCAAGATTTTAATTTTTTATAGCTGAGTAGTATTCTATTGTGCATATATATGTATACATATATGTGTATATATATGTGCATCTATATACACACATTCCTCCTTATCCATTCATCCACCAGTGGACACTTAGGTTATTTCCGTATCTTGGCTATTAGAAATGCTGCTGCAATGAATGTAGGGATGTGTATATCTTTTCAAATTAGTATTTTCATTTTCTTTGGATAAATACCCAGAAGTGGAATTGCTGGATAATATGGTAGTTCAATTTTTAATTTTTTGAGGAATCTCCATACTGATTTCCACAGCGGTTGCACCAATTTACATTCCCACCAACAGCACACAGGGTTCTCTTTTCTCCACATCCTGGCCAATATCTGTTATTTATTGTCTTTTTTGATAATAGCCGTTCTGACAAGTGTGAGGTGGTATCTCATTGTGGTTTTGATTTACATTTCCCTAATTAGTAACAATGAGAATCTTTTCCTGTGCCTGTTGGCCATCCACATGGTTTCTTTGGAAAAACGTCTATTCAGATCCTCTTCTCATTTATTAATCAGATTATTTATTTTTGTTTTTGCTATTGGATTGTATGAGTTCTTTATATATTTTGTATATTAACCCCTTAGTGGATATATGATTTGCAAATATTCTTCTCCCATTCACAATAGGTTGTCTTTTCATTTTGTTGATGGCTTCCTTTGGTGTGCATAAGCTTTTTAGTTTGATGTAGTCCCACTTGTTTATTTTTGTTTTTATTGCCTTTGTTTTTGGGGTCAGTTTCAAAAAATCATCACCAACTGCTGTCAAGGAGCCTACCACCTGTTTTCTTCTACAAGTTTTACGGTTTTAGGTCTTACATTCAAGTCTTTATTTTGAGTTAATTTTTTGTGTATTGTAAGACAGTAGTCTAGTTTCATTCTTTTGTATGTGGTTGTCCAGTTTTCTCAAAACCATTTATTGAAGAGACTGTCCTTTCACCATTGTATATTTTTACATCTTTTGATGTAAATTAATTGACTACATATGCATGAGTTTAACTTTTCTTGGCTCTCTATTCTGTTCCATTGATCTTTGTGTCTGTTTTTATGCCAATACCATAGTGTTTGATTACTATAGCTATGTAATAAAATTTCAAACCAGGGAACATGAGGCCTCCAGGTTTGTTCTTCTCTCTCAAGATTGCTTTGGCTAGGGGCGCCTGGGTGGCTCAGTCATTAGGCGTCTGCCTTCAGCTCAGGTCATGATCCCAGGGTCCTGGGATTGAGTCCCACATCAGGCTCCCTGCTCCGCGGGAAGCCTGCTTCTCCCTCTCCCACTCCCTCTGCTTGTGTTCCGTCTCTCGCTGTGTCTCTCTCTGTCAAATAAATAAATAAAATCTTAAAAAAAAAAAAAAGATTGCTTTGGCTATTCAGGGTCTCTTGCTATTCCATACAAATTTTAGAATTGTTTGTTTTATTTCTGTGAAAAATGCCTTAGAATTGACATCACATAGGGATTGCTTCGAATCTCTAGATTGTTTTAAGTAATATGGACTTTTTAATATAATCATTAATTCTCCTAATCCAAAAGTGCAGAATATCTATCCATTTATTTGTGTCTTCAATTTTTTTCATCAATATAATTATTAGCATACAGGTCTTTCATCTCATTGGTTAAATTTATTCTTAGGAATTTTATGAATTTTGATGCAATTATAAATGGGACTGTCTTCTTAATTTCCCTTTCTAAGAGTTTGTTGTTAGTGTATACAAACACAACATATATTTGCATATTGATTTTGTATCCTACAACTTTACTGAATTTGTTTATTATCTCTAACAGTTTTTTGGTGGAAACTTCAGGGTTTTCTATATATAAGATCATGTCATCCACAACTAGTGACCATTTTACTTCTTCCTTTCCAGTTTGTATGCCTTTTATTTCTTTTTCTTGCCTAATTGCTCTGGCTAGGATTTTCAATACTATGTTGAATGAAAGTGGCAAGAATGGACATCCTTCTCTTGTTCCTCATCTTAGATGAAAAGCTTTTATCTTTTCATGATGAATATGATGTTAACTATGGGCTTGTCATATATGGCCTTTATTATGTTGAAGTATGTTCCCTTTATAGCCACGTTTTTGAGGGTTTTTATCATTAACAGATGTTGAATTTGGTCAAATGCTTTTTCTGCATCTATTGAGATGGTATGGTTTTTTCCTTCATTTTGTTAATGTGGTATATAATGTTGATTGATTTGCAAATATTGAACCATCCTTATATCTCTGGAACAAATCACACTTCATCATGGTGCATGATTGTTTTAATGTATTGTTGAATTTGGTTTGCTAACATGTTATTGAGGATTTTTGCATCAATGTTCACTGGAGTATTGGCCTGGGATTTTCTTTTTTTGTGGTGTCTCTGTCTGCTTTTGGTATCAGAGTAATGCTAGCCTTGTAAATGAGTTTGGAAGCATTCCCTCTCTTCAATTTTTTGTAAGAGTTTAAGAAGGATATGTATTAAATCTTAAAATATTTAATAGAATTTACCAACGAAGTTGTCTTATCCTGGACTTTTGTTTGTTGTGAGATTTTTGATTACTGATTCAATCTTCTTACTAGTAATTGGTCTATTCAGATTGTCTATTTCTTCATGATTCAGTCTTTGAGGATTATATGCTTCCAGGAATTTATCCATACTTCTAAGCCAGTGTATAATTGTTCATAGTAGTGTCTTATGATCCTTTTTATTTCTGTGGTATCAGTTGTAACTTCTCCTCTTTCATTTCTGATTTACTTGAGTCCTCTCTTTTTTTTTTTTTGATAAGCCTAGCTAAAGGTTTGTCAAATCTATTTATTTTTTCAAAAGTACCAGCTTATTGATCTTTTCTTCTGTCTTTTTAGTCTCTACTTTATATCTGTGCTCTTATTTTTGTTATTTCTTCCCTTCTACCAACTTTAGGCTCTGTTTGTTTTTCTTTTTCTAGTTCCTTTAGGTGTAAAGGTAGATTGTTTGAGATTTTTCTTGTTTCTTGAGTTAGGCTTGTTTCACTATGAACTGAGAATTTCCCTCTTAGAACTACTTTGCTGCATCCCATAGATTTTAGTATGTTGTACTTCCATTTTCCTTTGTCTCAAATATTTTTCGATTTCACCTTTGATTTCTCCATTGCCCCCTTGGTTGTTCAGTAGATGTTGTTTAATCTTCACATACTCGTGATTTTTCCAGTTATTTATTGAGGCTTCATGGGAGAGTGCAAGGGTGGGGCATGCCTACTGGCTTTAGCGAGGCAGTGGGAGAGCACAGGACTGGGGCATGCCTGCTTGCTTTAGCAGGGGAGTGAGACAGTGCAGGGATTGTGTGCCCCTACCAGCACTAACAAGGTATTGGGAGAGTGCAAAAAATGGTGCTTACCAGCACCACCATTTCTGGAGAGAGTCTCAAAGGCTCTTTTGCCTTCAGCAGATGCTTTAAGATTAACAAATGAGTCTCCTTCACATATAGTTCAGGTGCTTTTCAAATTGCTTCTGTGGTGGGCCTTGAAGTGATGAGTCTGTGAGTAAGCCCTTTAAGATCAGTATCTTAGTACCCTACAGACTTTTGGGTCTCTTGGATGGCAGCCCTGTTGTTTTTCAAAGACAGATGTTTTAGGAGTTCATCTTAATGGTGCAAGTCCCAAGGGCTGGGGTGCCTGATATGGGGCAAAAACCCCTTGCTCCTCAGGGAGAAGCTCTGGATTTGTGAGATCCCTCCTGAGTGTGAGTTGCCATGCTGCAGGTGGGGTTTTGGTGAGAATGCCTCTCTGTGCCTACCTGTCTCCATATGGCCCTTTTATCATTTGTTGTGAAGGAGCTGTTCCACAGTTTTTCAGGTCTTTTTCATAGGGAATTGTTCAGTGTGTAGCTGTGGATTCAGTGTGTCCATGGGAGGAGGTGAGTTCAGGATCTTCCTGCGCTGGTTTCTTGGACTGCCCCCCAAATTAATTTTAATAATATATTTTATTTAACCCAATATACCCAAGATATTTTCCTTTTAACATGTAATTAATATAGAAATTATTAATGAGCTATTATACATTCTTTCCTTGAAACTTCAAAACTGGTGGGTATTTTACATACATCACATTCCAGAGGAGTCACATTTCAAGTGCTCGATAGCCACATAGGGCTAGTGGCTACCACATTGACAGATCAGCTCTATACCCTGTCTTTTCTCTAATCCTCAGGGTAAGAATTATATCCTATATAAAGGCAGACCCCATTGCCTGTGCATTATCTCAGTGTCCTCATGAGACATGAGGGGCATTGTGCCTATAATTTTTGCTTTCTTCTCTATCATCTTAAATGAGCCCTTTGTCCTGATTTCTTTCTCTGCAAGGATGTGTTCAGTAGTACTTTATAGCATCGGTAACATAATGAAGTATTCTAAGTTTTTGCTTTACAAAAAGCTTTAATATCTTACTCATAGAATCTACTTTCCAAGGTATCGATCACCTTTATCATTAGGGTCTTATCTGTTTATCTTCATTTTTATTAATAGAGAACAATCAAATCTGGATATAAATGTCTAAATATCAGCCGTTGTTTAACTACTAAGAAAAATCAAGGGCAGTATTCAACATAAATTCTTTCATTAAGATTACTAGTCTAAAGCATTTTGTTTATAGTCCACATAGAATCCTTTCACGGGGATTCTTTTTCATGTGGTTAGCACTTTATAATACTATTTTCTTGACCTTCAGTTAGATTATATTTTATGCATTTTAGTTAAAAATCTTAAATTGTGATATGTAATAGTAACAGTGTAAATATTGTTCTCTGTAACATGCAACAATGAAATTTATTATAAATCACAGAATCTATGCCTAGAAATGTTCAGCAAACATTAATGTAGAATCTAAGGTATATTAAATTCTTCCAAAGAGATAGTAGTTTTATTAAAATCTATTAAAAATTAAAGTGCTTGTGATTATTTGAATATTTGTTCTCTCCTATTTTATTTCAAGGTAATAAACCTTATTTTAAAAAAGATTTTAAAGTACATTAGTGTTCTTGTGTCATATGATAGATTTTGGTAAAAATCAGGTGTCTTTTTGAAAATTAATGAGAAAAGTCCCAATAGTTCATTTTTGCCCTTGCTTCCCTTGCCTTTGGCAATGTTTCTAGGAAGAAGTTGCTGCGGCTGAGGTCGAAGAGATTGCTGCCTGTGTTCTCCTTTAGGATTTTGATAGACTCCTGTCTCACACTTAGGTCCTTCAACCATTTTGAGTCTATTTTTGTGTGTGGTGTAAGGAAATGGTCCAGTTTCATTCTTCTGCATGTGGCTGTCCAATTTTCCCAACACCATTTGTTGAAGAGACTGTCTTTTTTCCATTGGACATTCTTTCCTGCTTTGTTGAAGATTAGTTGACCATAGAGTTGAGGGTCCATTTCTGGGCTCTCTATTCTGTTCCATTGATCGATGTGTCTGTTTTTGTGCCAGGACCATACTGTCTTGATGATGACAGCTTTGTAATAGAGCTTGAAGTCAGGAATTGTGATGCCACCAGCTTTGCTTTTCTTTTTCAACATTCCTCTGGCTATGCGGGGTCTTTTCTGGTTCCATACAAATTTGAGGATTATTTGTTCCATTTCTTTGAAAAAGGTTGATGGCATTTTGATGGGGATTGTATTGAATGTGTAGATTGCCCTAGGTAGCGATGATATCTTCACAATATTTGTTCTTCCAATCCATGAGCATGGATTCCTCAATTTCTTTCATGAGTATTTTCTAGTTTTCTGAGTACAGATTCTTTGCCTCTTTGGTTAGATTTATTCTTAGGTATCTTATGGTTTGGGGTGCAATTGTAAATGGGATCGACTCCTTAATTTCTCTTTGTTCTGTCTTGTTGTTGGTGTATAGGAATGCCACTGATTTCTGTTTTCCTTCCATTTCTATTTTTTGGAACAGTTTCAGAAGAATAGGTATTAATTCTTCTTCAAATGTTTGGTAGACTTCCCCAGAGAAGCCATCTGGCCCTGGGCTCTTGTTTGTTGGGAGATTTTTGATGACTGCTTCAATTTCCTTAGTGGTTATGGGTCTGTTCAGGTTTTCTATTTCTTCCTGGTTCAGTTTTGGTAGTTGATACATCTCTAGGAATGCCTCCATTTCTTCCAGATTATCTAATTTGCTGGCATATAGTTGCTCATAATATGTTCCT
>NC_138373.1:52556590-52583853 GCF_054177405.1 Leptonychotes weddellii | reverse complement strand
TGTCCACAATAGCCAAACTATGGAAAGAGCCAAGATGTCCATCGACAGATGAATGTATAAAGAAGATGTGGTATATATATATACAATGGACTATTATGCAGCCATCAAAAGGAATGAAATCTTGTCATTTGCAATGACGTGGATGGAGCTGGAGGGTATTACACTGAGCGAAATAAGTCCATGAGAGAAAGACATATATCATATGATCTCACTGATATGAGGAATTCTTAATCTCAGGAAACAAACTGAGGGTTGCTGGAGTGGTGGAGGGTGGGAGGGAGGGGGTGGCTGGGTGATGGGACATTGGGGAGGGTATGTGCTATGGTGAGCACTGTGAATTGTGTAAGACTGTTGAATCACAGACCTGTACCCCTGAAACAAATAATACATTATATGTTAAAAAAAAGAAGATAGTAGGAAGGGAAAAATGAAGAGGGAGAAATCAGAGGGGGAGACGAACCATGAGAGACTATGGACTCTGAGGAACAAACTGAAGGTTCTAGGGGGGATGGGGGTGGGGTGATGGGTTAGCCTGGTGATGGGTATTAAAGCAGGCATGTATTGAATGGAGCACTTGGTGTTATATGCAAACAATGAATCATGGAATACTACATCAAAAGTAATGATGTATGGTGATTAACATAACATAATAAAATAAAAAAAAGAAAATTAATGAGAAAAGTCAGGTAAACAAAAAATGAAAATCATCTAGCAAAAAGTTAAAGAAAACGTTCAGGGCAAAATGTGAAGGGGATGATGGAAGAATAGAAGATAAGTTCCTGAAAAACAGACTATTCTGCCAGACTGAGTGAAGACTGAATGTATTAGGAGAATGAAACTCTTATACCTGATCCTGTATATGACGACATGGGATATGAACAAATTAATTATTGCTTAATTGCATAATATATAAGGTGCTGACCTGCTTTATCACAAGGACTCTTGACTCTCGTGTACTTTTCTCTTCATTTTAGTTATTTTATTGCCTTTTGTCCCATATACTTAGCATTCCACATAAGGATGTATTTCTAGATTTTAATTCCCATTTTAACCCAATTTCACCCCTACAAACATGACGTTTAAAAGCTAAAGGCCAGGGGCACCTGAGTGGCTCAGTCAGTTAAGCAGCTGCCTTTGGCTCAGGTCATGATCTCAGGGTCCTGGGGTCGAGCCCCAAGTCAGGCTCCCTGCCCAGCAGGGAGTGTGCTTCTCCCTATCTCTCTGCGGCTCCCCCACCCCCTGCTCTCTCTCTCTCAAATAAATAAAATCTTAGAAAAAAAGCTAAAGCCCATTTAAGCACTTTGTATGAGGGAGAGAGTTTGTGTCCATGAAATGTACAATAACTGGTGTATTTTTTCTGAAAGAAAAAAAACACATCGATAACAGCCACTGTCATTACCTTCACTAAAACGAGACAAGAGCAACAATAGCTACATAAATTGGTGTACAGCTCCAGACAATGATTTTGGCAATATTTCAGTGCCATCAAATGGCTTATTTCCTTCTTTTGATTCTACTTTTGAGAATCTAATCTAAGGCCATAATCTATATCCTCCTATATTTTTACCCAGTGCATGAGGAAAGCCCCTTTACACACAGAGAGGCAGCATGGCCCAGTGGTTAAGCCAGGGCTCAATTCTGACTCCACCACTAGGCTAAAAGCATGATGTTGAGCAAGTTACTTAAATGCTGTGCCTCAGTTTCATCATCTTTGATATGGAGATAATCTTCATTTACCCCAGGGTCTTTGTGAGGATTACATGAGGTAATAAGTGTAAATCACTTCCACTAGTGAATTTAAAAAATGCTCACTGTTACCATTATTATTTTCATAACAGGACAATTATAATAGCAAAACAACAAGAAGAAAAAGGAAGAGTCCCGATGCTCCACAATACAAGATTGGTTGCATGAACTCTGGTCCATCCACTCAAGGGCAAAGTCATTAAATTTCATCAGAGTACACAGTGTAGCACAGGGACTAAGTCCTACAAGCATTCGATGCAATCTGGATTTCATTATGAAAAACACATAAGATACACACTGGGTAACATTTTAATATCACAAAAATTGGAATGTGTTTTATAGGTCAAGGGCCTGTCACAGTTTAATGGGTAGTGTGTGATGCATCTTATATTTGATGCAGTTTGTGGTTGGTAGAATGATAACCTTCCAAAGATGTCCATGTCCTAATAGCCAAAATCTGTCCATGCTACCTTCTATGGGAAAATGAACTTTGTAGATGGGATTAAATTAAGGAGTTTGAGATGGGGAGATTATTCAGGATTATCCAAATGAACCTGATGTAATCACAAGGGGCCTTACAAGAGGGAGGCAAAGGGGTTTAGAGTTGGTAGTAGATGTGATGACAGCAGAGGTTGGAATGATTAGAAGGGGCCAGGAGTCAAGAAATGCATGCAACTTCTAGCAGCTGAAAATGGCTAACAACTTCTCCTGAAACCTCTAGAAGGAAATAGCTTTGCTGACACCTTGACTAATTCTAAACTTCTGACCTCCAGTGAGACTAATTAGCCCAGTGAGACTAATTCTGGACTTCTCACTTCCAAACCTGTCAGATAATAAGCATGTGTTATTTTAAGCTCCTAGGTTTGTGGTAATTTGTTACAGCAGCAATAGGAACCTAATACATAGTCAAATTGGGTACAATAAGGCTCTTTTTTACTTCTAGGCAATGTTAGGCCCTCAGTGCTTTCTGAATACCACTTGACAGCATAAGAGGCAATCAATAAAAGCTACTGAATGAACACTGAATGGAATAGTATACAACTATCAAAATGTTTACAAATGGAAAATATGTTATTTAAAAAAATAACAGTTTGAATTTCAGTGAAATCACAGTTCACTAAAGTGGGAATACATCAAATTCTGCATATAAAAATTCCAGCAGAAAATAAATTAAAAATAGTAATAGTGACTGTTTCTGCACGTCGGCACTATAAAGATGACCTCTACTTTTTCTTCTTTACATGTCTGCAAATTTTCTATAATGAACAGGTATTGTTTTCATAATGGGAGAAAGCACATCAATTTCACTTAAAAAGTAGATAGCAGTATAATGAGGAACATGAAAAGCAATTTACACAATATTGGTAAATTCAATCTCTTTATGCACCAATGACTCTAATTTAACTAGTAATTCAAAACCTTCAAATTCCTGGGTCTAGCATGTCAGTAACTGTTAAGTCATAAAGGGTCTGTGTTTTGAAGTTGTCAACATGGGTCAGCTTTAATAATAGTAAAGCTATGATTATCATCTTCAAAAATCACCTGCCGACCAGCCACTGTGAGCTGCATGGGGACAGCAAGCAGGGTGTCAAAGAGGAAGTGATTTATGCAGAAATTGGCAGTCGACCCAATGGGAAGGAAAAAGGCAAAGGGAAGAAAAGCTCAGGAACCTGTGGAATGATTCTGCTTACTTGAGTGTGAAAAGACAAGAGAGTTCTTCCTACAACTATGGCCCTTTGACTTTGGAGAAATCATTCCACCACTCTGAGCTTCAGTCTCTTCCTTTGTGTTATGAGGGCATAGAAAGAAATTATCTCTAAGATGAATGCCCAAAAAACCCCCACAAAAACCAAAAACCAAAAAACCCTTTCACTGTTCTTCAGTCTCACTTTGTATTTACACAGGGATTGCTATGCACTGATGTGAACTAGGTCCTCTGCACCGTGCAACTTGCCAATTCCATCACCATCAGATATTTCACAGCATCTTCTTTTTTACAATGTCAGAAAATAGACTGCACAGCGCATTTAAAGCCTTCAGTAAGTAAGGGGTTATAGCATCAGGCTGATGTCTGGTTAGTCACTGAAGCTTTGCAGCTTGTCACTTGTCAGCTGTTTGAAGAACGCATTCATGACCCAGGAAAGTTTCCTACTTTCTTCCATGAAAAGCAAGCATATTAGCAAAACTTAAAAACAGCTTTCCAACTAAATGAAATGCTTGATAATGTCATAATTATTATGATTTTAAATGGGGATGCCATTTCTGGAATACATCATATGTAAAATTTTAATGGAAGTGCTAAATGTTAAAAGATTTTTTTTTCCAGAAAATATTGATGGAATACCTCTTATTTGAAGGAAACTTTGTTTTAATCCTAATCTTAAGGAATTTTTAAGTTAGTAGGGGGGAATAAATCATACACATAGTTAATTCTAATGTGAAACAGAAAGGTAAATGCCATAGAAAGACACAGGTAAATCAAGATGGATAGAATTTCAGAGGAGGAAGAGAGATTATGTCCAGCTGTCCAGACAGAGATGGTTAAGGGAAGCTTATGGGGTACATGGCATCAAAGGCTGTTCGGATCCTGAACTCAAGAATTGGGATGGAAGGGGAGGGCTTTCTTGGTGGAGGAAACAGAATGAGCAAAGTCCTAGTGGCATGGAAAATTTGGAGTGTGTATAGAGAAGAGTAAAAAGTGAAATTTGATGGTATTGTTATCTCCAGGTGGAAGATGCATGGGATAAAAATCAAAATGATGGACAAGATCTAGAAGGCCAAGGCCTCGAATGCGGACCTAAGGAGACTGCACTTTATTCTACAGACAGCTGAGAACCATATAGGATTTTTGAGCAATTATTTAGTTGATTAGCACTCATCTCTCCCTATTTTAGGGGACAAAGGTAATCCTGTAGTTTAAAATTTATTATAATTTCTCACTCAACACGTGAACAAAATTCTAAGCAACCTTTTCGTACATCACCCAATGAATTGGAAAGGATTTCAAATTTTTGGGTTTGAAACTCTAAGGGAGAAGATTTCCTCCATTGCTTTACTATTTATTTGGGGTTGGAAGAGCAGTAGCCCCATTAAGATGTTGGAATGAAAGCTGCACACATGAAGGTCCCAGGAATTCCAACTGTCTGGGACAGAGAATGTGACAAGAACTTTATTCACTGCCCTACCAGCATCCCAATTTCAGGCCTTCTGAACATCAGGGCTTAGCTTTAGACCCTTAAGCACAGCCCTTGGCCTTCCTACCTGATTGTTCTTGGGAACTGGCACTAAATCTACATTCTGTATATGAAAACAGAACACCAATTCAGCACAGTGTTCCCTTTGTGGCTGAGTGTGTGTGTGTGTGTGCCCACATGTGCATGCACATTCATATGCAAACATATAAATATACACCCATTACACAAAATGGTGATGGCACATACCATTATCTTCTGGTTATGCCTGTTATAGCTTATTGTTATTTTGTAGTGAAAGCTATATTTTTCCTAAATGGTTTGTGAGCATCTTGAGAGCAGGCCCACCATATTGTATTATGAATCCAGCCAATACTCAATTAGTATTTACTGATCAATATATTTAAGCCAAGTCCGGCAGCCTCCAGCACATGGTGAATTTCCTTCTATGATCAGGTGAACAGCTGATTAACACACTTGGTCTAACAGGACAAAAACATGATGGTTTCTATTTTTCTTTAGATCCGCGAAAGGCAAGATAGCTTATTTTTTTAAAAGCCCCTGAGATAAATGAATTTATCATATGAAAGCAATCTATCAATATGTGTGTGTGTGTGTGCGTGCATGCGTGAAACCCGCCTGCTTGCAACTGCAAAATGCAGAAGTCATGTGTTGAATATTAAATACAGGTGGTGTTAACAAATGCACAGAGTTCATCAATCAGCATGATTTTCATGTGTTATGCCTGACACTTACCTCAATAAAGAAAATGCTGGCTGCTGACGTTGGATGATGATACATATAGACGGTCACGAGAATGGCTGCTACTATAATGAGGACCAGGATGAGAATTCCAACAATGAGGCCAGCATGAAGGGTGCCCCCTTTCTTCTCGGCTGCACTGTCATCTGTAGAAGCTGAAAGAACAGCACAGCTGTCAGAACATTCATGTGTGTGCTTTTAGGTTTGCATTTTCATTACAGGGGATGTTTACAGTTTTAATAAAGTACCATTAGAATTTTTTCTTTTACTTTCTGTACAACTCTTCTTTTCCATGACACCAATTTTAGAAGTTAGATACTCTTCATTTGGGCAATGAAAATTCCATGCTATTAATGATTAAAAATACTTTGTAATTGTTTTAATTTATAGTTCAATAAACAAAATTAACAGCCTTTATTCTAAAAGTACTATGCAAAATCTAAAACTCTAATTAACTATATAATAAATTTAACTTTGATTTTTCTCATTAAACCACTGGCACTTTTACCTGTGGAAAAATTGATTACTGTTTGAAAGTTCCTCTCTCATTTTCTTCTGGAAATTTTATATTGAAGAGTATAATGCTTCTTTTGGTGGGCTAGATAGGCATTTTCAGAAAGTCTATGCATGAGTTCAAAGGCTAGTTTTCAAAATCTGTTTTAAACTGAAATGCTCTTTAAAAGAGTAACAGATGGTTGCTAAATGACCCTCAAATAGTTTTATCACCATCTGAAGAGAATACATAGCATATCAAAATATTCCACGATGCCACAAACCAGTATCATTTGGTCTGACTTTTACTGAGATGTTTTCCACTGTAATACCTATTTTCAGAGAATCAGGAAAAAGAAATTAAATTTCTAAAGTGATAATTATCCAACTCAAAGCAGTCAACCAAATAAAGCTAATCTCTAAAGTCTTCTCTTGTTCTAAAATTCTGCAATCTTCGATGACTACTCGGGTATTTAAAGATCTTAAATTATGTGCAGCAGGTAACCATGTTTATGTGCATACTATGATTGATATTTTTGAACCATTAGAAAATTACTTAATATTCATAAAAGTTCTACAGCAGTGATTCCTAATCTTTTCATTACTAATTTGCATCTTTATTTTAAACATTATTTTTGTCTGTTGAATCTCATTTAAAAAACACTGATTTATTTATCTTATTTTAGATTTTTGCTAATAAAAAGCATACATGACTGCCTCTCAGAATGTGTGGTCAATGTGCAATAACAGAATTCCAGATAAAGCAAAGAAACGTGACTTCCCAATTCTTCCAGCCCATCTTTTACATTTTTGTTGTTATTGTTTGTTTGTTATTTGCTTGAGACCCATAGTTGGTGTTTGGTAATTCTTCTCCAAATCTAATAAAGCTCAATATCCTAAAGCTTTCCCTTACATAACTAAAATTCATTATTGAAAGAATATACAATTTAAACAGTAATTCATTCTATAAAAATTCACTCACAGAGAGGATTCTGGGAAGAAGGAAGAGTATGAAGTATCAGGAATCTGTCTCCTACATAGACAACAATTGCATTGGCAGAATGTGTCTGACAATTATCTTGGCACTTTGGACTCTATCGAAGGCTTGCAACTTTCAGGAGAAAGGCTTGTACTGTAAATTGTGGTTAATTTCAGTCAATGTTAATTCTTAGCATAATAGTGGCTACCCATCCTCCACCCCTCAGTCATGTGGCAGGCAGCTGCATATACGTTCCTGAAGTAGCCTGCAGGAGCCAGGGCAGGCAAAAAGTACCCTGTCCTCCAGAGATCAGGGATCTGTGTTCTGACCACTGACTGGTGCTTGTCATCACAGAGGCACAAAGATGGAGCCATTGGTTTCTCCTACCTTTCTCCATTGTTGCAAGCCCTTCCCCCTCTGGCTGAAGTAATTTCCAAGGGATTTAAAGAGCCAGGGCTCTTTTCACCATCCCCCACTTCATTTTTCTCTTTTTCCACTTTTGGGAGCTAGATAGTAAAGACTAGGACATTCAAAAACAACTGCATGTATGGGGGAAAATTAGACAGTGAGTGTATATGCCCAGGAAATGGCTCAGAAAAGAATTGAAAAGACAGTAAGATTACACCTCAGGCTGATCCTCAGCATAGAGACAGTATGCAGCAGCAACAACAACAACAAAGAAGACAATCAACAATAACAAAAATAATATCAAAAAGCAGCAAGCCCTGGGGAAGGGCAGGGGGAGAATCTGATTTCTGGAGTTACCACATTATTAGATTCAAATGTCCAGTTTTTAACAAAAATTCACAAAATATGCAAAGAAACAGGAAAGTATAGCTTATTCAAAGGGAAAAAAAATCAACAGAAACTGTTCCTGAAAAAGAACTGATGGCAGTACAATAGAGTTTAAAACAACTGTCTTGAAGATGCTCAAAGAATCAAAAGAAGATGGGGAGAGAGTCAAGAAAACAATGTGTGAACAAGATGGAAATATCAATACAGAGATAGAAAACCTAATAAGAAAGCAAAAAGAAATTCTGGAGCTGAAAAATACAATAACTGAAATGAAAAATTCACTAGAGGGATTCAAAGGCAGATTTGAGCAGGCAGAACAAAGAACCAGTGGACTTGGAAGACAGGACAGTGGAAATCATTGACTTTGAGGGACAGAAAGAAAAAGAGCCAAGGGGCCATTAAGTAGATCAACATGCACACTGCAGGAGTCCAGGAAGGAGGGACAGAGAGAGGGGGAGAGAGAATATTTTAAGAAATAATGGCCGAAAACGTCCCAGATTTAATGAAAGACATGAAGATAAACATCCAAGAAGCTCAAGGAACTCCAGTAAGATGAAGTCAAAAAGACCCACACCAAGATGCATTATAACCAAACTTTTGAAAGACAAACTCAAAGAGAGAATCCCTAAGATAACAAGAAAGAAAATAGCTATAATCCAGACAAAAGGCAAGTAATATTTATTTATTTATTTATTTATTCATTCATTTATTTGAGAGAGAACGAGAGAGTGGGGGGTGGAGAGGAAGAGAGAGAATCTCAAGCAGACTCCACACTGAACATGGAGCCTGATGCGGGGCTTGCTCTCACTACCTTGAGAGATCTGACCTGAGCCAAAATCAAGAGTTGGACGTTTAACTGACTGAGCCACCCAGGCGCCCCTGTTTATTTATTTATTTATTAGAGAGAGAGAGCACAAAAGCCAAGGAATTTAAACATTCCCTACAAAAAAATAAACTAAACACGAAAGAAGACAGTAATGCTGGAGGCACATAGAAACAAATAGCAAAAATGTTGGAATTAAACCCTTCCTTATCAGTAATCGTTTTACATTTAAATGGATTAAAGTCTCCAATCAAAAGACACAGACTTTCAGAAAGAATAAAAACACAAGATCCAACTATATGCTGACTATACGATACTAACTTCGGATACAAATAGATTGTAAGTGAAAGTATAAAAAAATATATTCCATGCAAATAGTAACTAAAAGACAGCAGAGGTAACTATACTAATGTCAGACTAAATAGATTTCCAATCCAAAAGGTTATGAGACAAAGAAGCGCACCAAGTATTAATAAAAGGTTTCAATACAGTAAGAAGATATAACAATTATAAACATTTACATATCTAATGACAAAGCATCAAAAAATATGAAGCAAAAACTGACAGAATTGAAGGGAGAAACAGACGTTTCTGTAATAATAGTTGGAAATTTCAATATCCCACTTTCAATATTGGAAAGAACAACCAGACAGAAGACAAGTAAAAAAAGAGGACTTACCACAATAAACCAACTAGATCGAACAGACATATACAGAACACTCTACCCAATGACAACATACAATTCTTCTCAAGTGTGCATGGAAGACCTTTTAGGGTAGACCATATGTTAGGCCACAAATTAAGTCTCAACAGGTGTAAAAAAATAGATATCATACAAAGAAGTTTCTCCATCCACAGTGGGATGGAGTTAAGAAATCAGTAACAGAAATAAAACTGGAAATTCACAAATTTGTGGAAATTAAGCAACACACTCTTGACCAACGAATGTATCATCATGAAATCACAAGGGAAATTAGATATGAATGAAAACAAAAACACAAAAACCAAAACTTGGGCGCTACAGCAAAAGCAGGGCTAAGGAGAGAATTTACAGCCATTAATGCTTACGTTAAGAACAAGAAAGATCTCGAATCTATGACCTAACTTTACAAGTTAAGGAACTAGAAGGAAAAAAACAAACTAAACCTGAAGTTAGCAGAAGGAAGAAAATAATCAAGATGAGAGCAGAGATAAGCAAAATAAAGAATAAAAGAAATAATAGAGAAAATTAATGAAAATTGGTTCTTTGAAAAAATCAACGAAATTGGAATGGGGACTCACACACTAGCAGTCTAGCCTCAGAGTCTGCACCCTGAGCCTCTGATCCCTAACCCCTCAACTGACACTGAACTGTATGTACTGCTATTTCTTCTTACTTCATGTTATCAATTCTGGCAAAGAATTCTAAAAAATCCTTGGTAATTTCAAAGAAGAAAAATTAACTTAAATATGGTTAAAGGATTAACATTGTGCCTTCAAGAGGGCAGGGGCTGTGTCTGACTTGTCACTTCTCTGGGACTATGTCTGCTGTCATATGCACTGAAAATCCATGTTTGTCAGAAGGGATGGAGGGAGAGAGGAGGAAGAAAAAAGAAAAATAAACCTGTTGAAAATGGGTTACAGCTCTTGGAATCCAATAAAATACCACTTCTCCAATAAAAATCAAACAAGGTTATAATAAATTACTTTATCTGGTCTTCAGTTATCTTATCTCTGCAGTGGAGTCAGTAACAGTAACTACCCCATAGGAGTGCTGTGAGAATTAACCATTGAACACATATAAAATGCTTAGGAGGGTAGCTGGTATATGATAAGCACCTAATTAATGTAGCCATTGTATTATTACTTCTAATATGAGGCAGGTTGAGGCAAATGATGGTGTCTGATTCATGACACCATATAAATTATGTTTTTGCCCTTAACATTTGTTACTTTTAAAGTTTGGCTTTATTCTTAAGTATGCTTGTATCTTTGTACTTTGTGCACTTGGATTTTTTCTTATTTTTAAAAGTATGATACATTACTGTCATGGGAAAACAGGATTAATTTAAAATGTTGCTTTGGAGAAGATGTGGCAAAAAAAAATCTACTTGGGTCAAGAGGGGAAGCCTTGAATTTTTCTTCAAATCCCATGTGTAATTCCATCCATCTATCCTTCCATCCCTCTCCACATCTATCCATGCTTCCCACCCTCAGATCCATCCATGCAAATAGCATCTGTTTCTATCTCTGGGATTAGTAGTCTTTTATAAGCAGCATGCCAAGATTCAGCCTCACTTTGTGTGTGTGTGTGCAGAATAGGGAAGGGAAGAACAAGACACTTGTGAGTTAGCTTCAGGCTGCCACTTCCCAAGTGAACCAGCACCTGTTGAGGAGGCAGCAGGCAAAATATAGCCCTTCCCGGGGAGAAACGAGAGAGCCAGAAACATGTTTTATTCAATAAGAGCTCCAGTCAGTAAAATTACCACTGACTTGGAGGACGTAAATTGCTAATCTTTAGAACATAAAATCATAACCGGATTTATACCTTGAAACCTCACTCACTGCCTTCACTTAGTCATAAATGTTTACTTTCTCACTTATTACTTATTTATATTTTCGATAATGGCTTAGTTACATTATTTCCTTTCTAAAACACTCCTTTGCAGTGCTGGTGTGGATGTTAAGACACCATTTCATGTCTAATGAAATCTGTACAGAGTCTAGTTTGTTGCTAGCCAAATGAATATTTTATGACATTTCTGGATGATGATTTTAACAAAATAAACAATCTTCATAGACTCTCAAAATATTGCTAACCAGGAGACAAAATAAATATTGAGGGATCTGCAACCGTGCATATGACTTTACTCTGTGTTGTAATTAGGGCAAACCATTTAAGGAGAAATACAACAAATTCAATTCCAAAATATTACAGAGGCATCCTTGTGTCCCAAGCGAGTGCTATTTCCAAATGCTTCAGAGTTGTCATCTGAATGGAGTGGCCAAAATTGCAAAAAGATTTCTGGAGAACGTATTTTTCCATTTTCATATTATTTAGGCAAGTTGTCTGCATCTCTACTCTAGCTGCTTTCTCTACTAACAAGTATTATGATGGCATATTAAAAGGTTGTTGAATCTGGAGATGAAGTGATCACTCTATTGATGTGCTTTGATTTTAAATTCTTTCACCATTTGTTTCCAGTTTGGTATCACTGCCCCGTTAAATGATATAGGGTTTCACACTCACGGGTACCTGCAAACAGAAATCAGGAGATCATCTGTGTTAAAAATGATGACCACCTCAAACACAAAATTTAAATTTAAAGTGTAAGCAAGTGCTAGTAATTTCCATCATTGAAATTTAGTTCATTCACCTCGCAGGTGGACGGCTCAAATTGATTTCAATCCTTCAGAAAAGACAGTAAACAAAAATGTCAATTTTGGAAATAGTCATTCATTCCTGTGGTTTGACTGATCGTTCTTGGAAACTGGCATACGGAATTGGGTCAGAGAAAACCTTGAGCCTATTTCAGGTACAAACTTAAGCTCATGAGAGTCCATGAGGACTTGGAGGAGCTATTCCAAAAGGTCACGAGTAATCTAGTCGGAAGACTGAAACTCTTATTCTAGTCTTAGAAATATCTTATGCTCTTTCATTCATGTCCGAAAGTGAACAAAAGCCATACAACTATACTCATACACATACAGTATTGCGTACAGGACAATTCAAATCTTTAACTTTTTTAGCCTTTCATCCTGTATTCAAATAAGAGCAATTAGTGATAAAGGATAGTAAGATACCATAAAACGGAGCCTCAAAGCCCAAAAAGGAAGTATATAGATATATGTGAAAAGCTTATCAAATCAAGGCCATTTTTTTTTTTGCTACTCTAAGACAAATTTTAAAACATAAATGAAACAGGGAAAATCAATAGTATCAAAGATAATATACTCTCCTCTGACCCACTGAATGACCCATGAGTTCCTACTTTTTAGTACTTTATAAAATGCAGATCAATATTTAGACATAGAAAAGGCTATAAAAATTGTCAAATTTATCTAAGCAATCTGCTATTTTGGGGTAAGTTTTAGCTACCATGATAGTAAAGACAACAGATTTTTAAAAGGCATTTTAAATATTCAAGACCTCATGCAAATGTGTTTCATTTGCTGCACTCCAAGAAAAGTTTATGACCTATTGACAAGAGGAAAGAGGAAAGATAGAAGGAAATAGAAGAAGGAAGAGAAAGAAGGAAAAAAAATTTGACAGGTTGTTTCTTCAAAGTGTTGTGTCTGATTTTAAACCTCTACCTCTCCTTGCTCTTTATATGACTGATGTTTTTCTCAGGATTTACATCAGAATATCAGGTGGCACTGATATTTGGTATTTAGAAATATAGTTCTTCAATATGTTAAAAAGATTTTAATACATTGCTAAAATGATCTGTACCCACTATTAAATCTTGCCAGTAATTAAAGTCCAGAAATAAAGTAAAACTAAAATAGAAATACTCCTTGTCTGAAATTTTATTCACTTTAGAACTCTTCTCTTGGCTTTAAAATGAAACACTACAGCCCATAAATTCCACAATGTATTAATATCCTTTGGGGGACCAAGAGGCTCATGGGTTGGACAAAGTCTTGCACAAATCTGTGCAAAATTCATAAATCTTATACACGTGATGTCAAAATGTTCTTTTTAAAGCTTCAGAATGAAGTTAAACTATGAATGCTTACAATGTTAGTGTTCCAGTCTTGGATTAAAAACACACACAGACACATGACTTTCCCTGTGGAATATTATCTAACCCATTTACAACCTAAAGCATGTCATGGAAGAAAATCAAGTGATAAAATTTTTAGTTAAATTGACTTTCCTTTGGAAGTTTCCCTTGTAACTGATCTCATTCTGTAGCTCATCTATTTTTCCTCTTAGTGCTTTTGAATTTCTACATCCATGATCATGACCTTGACTTCATTCAGAATTTTTTCGGTATTTGTATTTTTTTGATGCTTGCCAATCTGTCAATATTATTCAGGTATTAAGGGTCCCTTGGGACTATTATATAAACTATACCTGATCCACAATATGTGTCACTGTGACAATACATTCATAATGCACATTATGATCTCCATTGGAAGGATTAGGGTAAATACTGTGAAAAGATGTTAAAATGGGTGCACAACCCCCTGCTAAGTGCATTATGTATGGTGAGAACAATATCTGGCAGGGACAGCTGGCCCAGCTTCACTTTTGCAGCCTGGGCTGCAACAGGGCAGCTGTGAAATTTCATTCAGGGAAACATATAAAACATTCTGGGCTAAAAGAGCTTAGGGGATGACAATCCTTTTTTTAACAATAATCCGTTACCTTTCATCTTAGAAAAATGAAGCTAAATAAAATTTCTGTGAAATCATATTTTTTTTTAAAAAAAATGCTTGATTCCATCAAAATGAGGGATTTTGGATAGCAGTCACCACACCCAGCCCGCTTCTAGCTTCATTATGTGATTGGTGCTTTAGTGTAGGCATATGTGTGAGCATCTAAAAAGAGGGGATTTACAGTGCTTACAACTGCCATAAGACCCAAAGTAAATCTGTGGAATAATCCATTATCATTTTTCACTTCTTTGTGTATGTACTACTTTTTTTTTTTAAAGATTTATTTATTTGAGAGAGAGAGAGAAGGAGGGAGAGAGGAAGAGTGGGGAAGGGGCAGAGGGCGGGGAGAGAGAGAATCTTAAGCAGACTCCCCACTGAGCACAGAGCCTTATATGGGGCTCGATCTTACGAACCTGAGACAAAATCAAGAGTTGGATGCCTAACCCACTGAGCCACGTAGGCGCCCCATGTATGTACTACTTTTTAAAAGTAGTCTACGTATGCATCTAATATTTTCGGTAACCAAGATCTTTGTAAGACTTAACTTTTAAAACTTTTCTTAACATTAGCTTTCTATCCAAAGGTGTTTTTGTATACAGTTGTCTCCTCCTCCTAAAAATATATTTAAAATTTATTTTTGAAAAATAAAATGTGTCTCTACTTCTACAAAATAATCCAAAGAAAAGGGATCTTAGCACCTAAATTGCCCATCCAAATATTAAACTGAAGAGTTTCACAGAAATTGTTTCTCTTTTAATTTCATGCCAAGCCCTTGCAAGGGTTAAGAAATCAGGGTTTTAAAGTACAGAAAAAATGTAGAGTTTTCTTACTGAATATATTCACAGTGAATATGAAATACCAAAAATAAGATTGATGAAAGTACTTTTAAGATTGGGGGGTACAGAACAGAGTGACTCCTCATACCATTTAATCCAATCCATTCCCGAATGAAGTCACTTATGTTGACAGGTCATTTATACACAAAACTATGAGTATCATAATGAGTGTTTACTTCCCTACCAAATCCACCAGGTTTTCTCAACATGGAGGAAGAACCCTCTTCACCTTGCTTCTATCAGTGGGGAATGGCAAACGTGTGTCCCAACCACTTAGCTAATATAGACCCTTAGTATTTCCACTCCTCTTAATCATGGCTGCATTGTCAGGTCAATACCAGGCCTTCTTGAAATTATTCAAGGAAATTGGATCCAGTCTCTCACTGAAGCTGAAGTGCATGAACCCAAGGGCATCTATCTCATAAATAGTTTTTCCAGTGGAGAGATCAAGCTCTATCTCACACTGTATACCCACCATTAGGAAAACAGGCCAAAAAGGCCCTTTAATCTATCCCCAGACCACAGCAGGAGCTGGGCCATGGGCCATGCAAGATAGAACCTGCAGCCATTATTTGAAAAACAAAGAGCCCAGCTGCTGAGGTGCAATAAACTATCTAAATAAAATCAACCTTCTAGTGATTATCCATAAGCAACTTGTTTTGAAAAGTGCTGAATATTAGATCAATATTATTAAATCAATCCCAAGTTCTTTGACATTTGATTTTATGCTCAATATTAATGAAAACCTTTGGGTTTCCTAAGAAAGTATAACTTAATTTAGTTGCTAAAGATATCATTTTGGCCTGTGTGTGTGCCTTAGAATTAAAACCTTAGTCCTTCATGTTCTCAACAACCATATGACCCTTTTGTTA
Organism: Leptonychotes weddellii; assembly: GCF_054177405.1. Classification (NCBI taxonomy): domain Eukaryota; kingdom Metazoa; phylum Chordata; class Mammalia; order Carnivora; family Phocidae; genus Leptonychotes; species Leptonychotes weddellii. Next base: position 52,567,993 of record NC_138373.1, on the reverse strand, counting down.
TTCGTTGTGGTTTGATATATACAGTCCTCCAGGAGGGTAAATGGGCAGGACGACATGTATGTGCTATGCAACATACCGAGACAGAATCAGAAACTCGAAAAAAAATAGGGTTGGGTCTGGAATTTCATTTTAATTTGTGTTACCAGAGCTAATAAAAAGTGCTCATGTGTCAAAGGTAGGAAGAAAATATTAAAACCACTGAGAGCCAGTTTTGCAGAATATTTATATTTCACTTGGCTCAGATAATATCCCTAGCAGGGACAGAATCAGGTAGCCTGCTTGAGAAGAGAGAAATTGTGTTATTATCATAATTGCCTGCCCCCAGATCCTGGAATATCAAGTTTCCTGAAATATAAAGTTCCACAGGTTGAATGTGGGATAGAACATGGTCAGTCCGGGAGGTGAGCACTAGTCTCATCCTAATCTTTTCCACCAAATAAGCTTTGTAAAATGGTCCCACAAAGTGGTACATGGTACTCCCAGGAGTTTTACAGTTGCAAGGACCTTGGTCTCAAAGTGTTGGGGGTACAGGAACCACCATGCTCATTCTGATGTTGATGTGGCAGTTGATGCTGCTTCTGTTTGCTGAGAAGCTGGATAGTTTCAACAGTGGGAGAACGGCAGACAAATGGCTTCATAGCTGACTGCAACATTTGGAGCAATCCTCCCTGCAGACAGCATGGCATTGGAAAGCACAGCATATGCTCTGACACCAGATCATTGGTGGTAAAGCCCAGCTGCATTCCTTACCAACCATGTGACCCTAGACAGATTACATAAATCCCAGGGCTTCCACTGCCTCGGGTGTAAAACGGGATTATAATAGTACTTTTTCAAAGCAGTACTTTCTTTAAAGATTAAATGAGATAACATACAAAACCCTTAGAAAAGTACCTGGTATACAGAAACAGCCCAATCATTTCTAGATAATTTTATCATTATTAGCAACTACCTGGGAAGGTTCTAAGAATAATTTAAAGCAAAACATGAATCACATAATCAGAAGTGTTAAATTTTATGTCTACTAATTTGAGAAGCTGGTTTGCTAAGGATATGCCTTTTTCCTTTCTTTAGTCAAGAATTTCAAGAGGCTTGGAAGAATTTGTTCATGAGATTTTTCAAAAAACTGTATCTAGTTTATGAGCAACACGTTAAAATCTCTCGCTTCTCTTTTAAAGGAGATAAAACTTGCAGCCTCGAAAAGCACAGATCTTAAGTGTACAATATAACACATTTTAATAATTTCCATGTCCCCAGAAAGTTCCCTTTTCCCCTTTCTAGTCAATTCTAATCACATCACACCCCACCCCATGATGGGCACCCACTAAGCTGATTTCTATTATAGTAGATCAGTTTCGCCTGTATTGAATTTCATACAAAATGAATCATACTGTCTGTACTCTGTAGTGCCTGGCTCTTTTTACCTAACATGATGTTTTTAAGATGTATCTGTATCATTGCATGTATCACTGGTTTGTTCTTTATTTGTGCTAAATAGTAGTCCACTGTATGAATACTCAATTTGTTTATTTTTCTATTGCCAAACATCTGGACTGTTTTCAGTTATTGGCAATGATGAATAAAGTTGCTATAAATATTCTTGTAAATATTTTTGTGGATATGTTTTCTCTTGGATAAATACATAGAAGTGGAATTTCTGGATCAAAAGGAAGATGTATGTTTAGCTTTTATAGAACTGTCACTTTTCCAAAGGGATTGTACTATACCACACTGATTAGCAATGTAAAAGACTTCTGGTGCACCATATCCTCATCAGTATTAGTGTTCTGTCTTTTTAGTTTTAGATTTTGACATGGGTGTAAAATGGTACCTCATTGAGGCTCTTGCTTTTTTAAAAAGTTAGTCTGATAATCTATGCTTTTTTTATTATTATCATGTTATGTTAATCACCATATTGGAGTGTTTATTCTATTTACATTTAGTATAATTATCGGTAGGGCTGGATTTGATTTTTTTTCTATTTTTCTTCTTTGTGTCCATCCATTATGTGATCCATTTCTCCTCCTCTCTTGTCTTCTTCAATCTAAACAAATATTTCTTAGAATTCCATTTAAATTTAGCTCTACATTTTTTGTACATTTTCTTTAGTGATTGTTGAACTCAATGTTAATATATGTTAAAATCACTTTTTATCAAACAAATTGTTAATTCATTATTGTAACTGAAATAATAACATTTGGTCATAGAAACTTACAGCACTATTATGAATCAATGTTAAATAAGGACTCCTGTCCTTACTACCCACGGTACATTTAAAATCTTAACACGGTATTACTTAAGCTAGAATAAAACTAAGGTGAAAATTAGTCTTAATGGAATAGTAAGTAATTGAAAATCTACCTGTGAAAAAGATTAAAATAAATTTACTATCTAATGGATTAAACTACTTTAATCATTAAGTCTTTTTAAAAATAGCATATCTTTTCTCTCCATCTGTCTTCTTTTCTCCCTCCCTTCCTTCCTTCTCCTTCCTCCCTCCCTCCCTTCCTTCCCTCCTCCTTTCCTTCCTTCCTTCTTCAACTAGATCAGCATATTACATGAGAAATAAGCTTTGGCAATTGAAGCACACATGAAAAAATTTAGTATTTAAGTCACAAAACCTTAAGAACGGTCGCCAAGGTTAGTGGGCTCCAAATACACTGTGGCAGGCCCTTTACACATTAATAGAAGTCCTCTTGTTCCATTCCCCTTGGAAATGTTTTATGGGTTCTCTCAACTCCTAGACACCATACTCTGACCTCTCACACTTACTCTCCCCATACTACTTTTTCTCCTACTACACTGAAAAAGCAGGAAGCTCAGATGAAATTCCCTCAACTTCTCCCTCCCACCTATCTCCTCTCATCCATGTTGACTGACCCATTCCTACTTGTTGATATATGAAAACACTCTTGGTCATCTTTTAATTCCTTTCTTTATGTCTTCTTTGTACTCAACATCTATAACATGTAAATAGCTCCTAGAATAAAATGACATCATTAACAACAGAAATCACTACTTTCCTTTTCACTGAACATTTTGAAAAAGTAGCCTGTCCCTGTTGACTTCAATTTCCTTTTTGCCCATGGACTTCTCAAATTCTATCTGGGAATTGTATTACTGTGGAGTGTAGAACTGTCCAACAAATGCTAACATATTACCTAAATTAATGGTCACTTTTCCATTTTTTTTTTTACCTTTCTTTCTTTCTCTCTCTCCCTTCCTTCCTTCCTTTCCTTCCTTCCTTCCTCTTTTTTTCTTTCTTCCTTCCTTCCTCCCTCCCTTTCTTTCTTTCTTTCTTCCTTTCTTTCTTTCTCTCTCTCAGCCTGTCTATAGCATTGACATTGTTTACTACTTCCTCCTTAAAATGTTCTTCTCTTTGGTTTCTGTGATAGCAAAATATACTAGTTTTCTTGCTACCTCTTTAACTCTCTTTGCAGTTTTCTAAACAAAACTTAGTGTTCTCCATTTAGTTCTGTGCTCTTCTCATTTTTATACAATCCTTCTGTGATCTCATTCTCTCATAACTTCAACTGTCATTTCTATGCTGATGATGCCTAAATTTATATCTTTTGCTTGTATTTCTCAAGTAAATTTCAGATTTGCATCGAAAAATTCCAACTGGACATCTTCATTTGGATGGTCCACAGATACTTCAAAGTCAGTAAGCTCAAATTAAATTCATTGCCTCCCCCCACAACCTGTCCTCTTCTGGTAACCCGTGTTAAACAGTATCATCACACATCCAGATAACTAAGCTCAAGTCCTGTCAGCCATCTTGGTCAATTTCTATCACATAAATCACACATCCAATCAGATATTAGTTATGTAGTTTCACTTCATTAAAAAGTACTTTTCATGTCCAGTTTCTCTTCTTTATTCCTACTGTCAGCCACTACTCTGGCCTCTCAGCCTTTCTTTTATGGATTGCTAGTACAATCTCTTAAGTAGTTTTCCTGGCCTCAGGCTTACTCCTTTCCCCTCTGTTCCCCACAATCCCTCAAGAATGACCTACTAAACATGTAAAACTTTTCATGGCACTCTCCTGTCTAAATGATGTCAATGGCTCCCAGTGTCTTTGGATAAAGTTAATAAACTCCCTTGCCTGGCATAAAAGGCTATGAGTGCTAAAGCTCCTACTTATCTCTCAACCTCACCATCCACCACCACCTGTGTACATCTTTACCCTAGCCAAATAAAATGTGGTGACTCTTTGGTTACCCAAATAGATCTTGATGTCTCAGGCTACTGAACTTCTGTCTTTGCTGGTCCCTCCACTGAAATGTCATTCTTCTGTTCCTTTTCTGCACAAATCCTATGTATACTTCAAAACTTAGATCAAGTATCTCTTCTGAGAATCTTTCTTATTATTTCAGTTTTGTTTAGATGACTTTTCTCTGCCTTCATAGTTTTTCCTGAGTCTATCATTGTACTTTTCACACCACATTTAATTATTGGTTAGTTTCTTTATGTCATCCCACTAGTACACTTGTTTCTTTATGGCAGGTAGCAGCCCTTGTTTACCTTTGTATCTCCATCATTTACCAATGGGCCAGGCATATAGTGGTGTAAGAAATGTTTCCTCAATAAATGAAATCAAGTCTAATTAAATCAACATAAAATTTAATTTTCTAGTGACGTGTATATTATTTTAACAGCACAAGGCAATTAACTATGATCACTAGATATGTCATACTAAAAAATTATAATAACTTTACACATGTTTGCCCCAGGAAGGGTAACAATAAATATTGGGTAACAAAAAAAATTGCTCCTGAGACCTCTCATAAATCACAGGTTCCAAAATATAATGGTATATGGGAGTTTATTTCTTCTAACAGGAGATTCCCAAGGCTAGGTGTCTGACAAAAAGAGGGCAGATAGAAAATTATTTAGGAGATGAGCACAGAAAAGAAGGGAGGTATTGATCAGAGAAAGATATGTAGTAAAACATTTTGCCAATGGCAAATGGAAAGTGTATTTGGAGCTACCTCTTGAAATCCATGTATGTGTGTGTTTCCTGAGAGGTTCTGTTACATCATTTTGTTCTACATCCTATCATCAGCACAAACTCTATATTCTTACCTACAAATCAACATAAAGGGGAAAAACTATATTCCAAAGTGATTTTCTCTTTTTTTTCCTATGCTGGATAATGATTTTTTTAAAACTATTAGATTGAACAATGAGATTGCAATTTTTGTAGGTCAAATTTGGTAAAAAAACCCCAAAAAACAAAAAACCAGCAATTTCATATGGTTCAATGAAATACAGAAAGTGTAATGGTCTTTACTAAAATAATTTTGCAATAACTAAAATGGACTAATTTTCTATTAATGACATAACAGACATAATGCTTTAGGGTCCCCTATCTCTGCTGAGCAAGATGCATTCTTTATATGGAGACAGAGATAATTTGTTGTTGTCATCAATTAAAATGTTGTTTTATGGAAGTCATGAGGTACAGGTGAGGACCAATGCATAGATTCAGAGTAAGACATGTCATTCTTGTTTGGGGGACTCTGGCATAAAGAAATCAAGAATTTACTCAACTCCTGATACTCAAAGTGTGGTCTGTGAACTGGTGGTGTCTGCATAGTTTGAGAGCTTGTTGTAAATGCAATGCCAAGGTTTGGGTTCTATCCTAAAATGCCTATAGCAAAGAATGCATTTTACAAGATTCCCTCTTCACCCAGTGATTCTGATGCGCCTTATTATTTATGAAGCATTGCATCAGACCACTTGCTCACAACTCAACTTTACATGGGATCACCTGTGGGGTTAAAACATATTGATGCCTGAGTCCCAGCTCCAGAGGTTCAGATTTAATTGGTGGGAAGAGCAGTCTGACCACTGGGGTTTTTATAAGCTGGAGTAATAAAATTAGATGAGAATAACCAGGTGATTCTAATGTACAGAAAAAGTTGGGAACCACTACTCTGGATGAAATTTTAGGAGAGAAATTCTTAATCCTAGGGGATATTCAAAAATCACATTCTGCAGCATAAGACATTTTCACAATTATGGCATACATATGCTTAGAATAAAGTTAGTGCTACCATGAAAAGTAGCCAAACAAAGCAAAGGATAAAACCAAATGTCAGGATACTTTATAGTTTTTAGAAACAGAAAGTGAAATATATTCAATAGCCCATCAAAAGGAAATAACAGTTTCCCTTTCCTTACATCTGTGACCTATGTGAAAGAAGCAGATGAAAAAAAATAGCAAGGGAAGGTGGGAGGAAAAATGAAAGATATGTTACTTTGATGATTTATGTATTAAAGTCAAAAAACAATTTGAATGATAAATGAAACATTAGACATTTGCTCTGTCACTACAGACTAGGTAATAAAAATATAACCTTAGAAGTATTCTAGTGAAAAAACCGGAATAATGTTCTAACATTTTATCTTTGGATGAAGAATCTCAGGATATGTTCAGAAATAAAAAACTAAACACAGCAGAATCAGAATTTAGACCCACTATTCCATAGTAGCTCTTTCAAAGTATATCTGTATTTGATCCTGGAAATCAACCACTTTGCAGATTTGTACCTCAGAATTAACTTGATCATGTTCTGCAAACTGCTTAATGTAGCTATTCCAGCATCTCTTTGATGGTGACACACCTTCTGACTCAAGAAAGCAGCCTTTCAGAAACCAGGTGTAGCAAAATTCTTAGCAATAAGAAGAAATGACAAGCACAGTGCCACCTGCATAATACATCAATGCTCTCTGGAGTGCTGTTACTTTAACTATTATTAGCAATTAAGAACTCATATGCAAATATGTTTTTAAAAAGACACTTCACTTTATCAAAAAGAAGAGCATTTGGAGGAACCAAGAGCAAATGTAGTTTTGGTACTTTGATCAATCTCAGTCAACACATTTTTTTTTTTAAGAGAGGGGGAGAGTGGCAGAGGGAGAGGGAGGAGAGAATCTTAAGCAGCCTCCACCATCAGCATGGACCCCCAATGTGACCTGAACTCATGACCTGAGCTGAAATCAAGAGTTGGATGCTTAACTGACTGAACCACCCAGGTGCCCCTTAGTCAACATATTTTTAATAATAAAATCAAATCACAGGATTTTAGAGCTTAAAATAATTTTAACATCTGCAGTGTAGCAGAATGGTACAATTCAATTGCCCAGTTGAGCTGAATCTGGTTGAAGATTTTACTTCTTAATTAAAGGACCTTGCCATTGATTCAACTTGCAAACCTCTTTTCAGCTCTGGATATAATTTTATCTGGGTCACATCCTGAAGACATTTACATTTCTGTTTAGGTGGTGAGTGTTATTAGGAAGCAACCCAATCAAATGCCAAAGAAGGCATTTAATAGTTGTACCTACTATAATATATAGCTAGGTCATTCCTTAGAAATGTAACTCCTCTAGTAAGCTTCTGCCAGGATTTGAAAACCCAAAGAAGTTGTGATTTTAAATGTTTATAACCACTATCCACAGAAATACATATATTTAAAAAAACACATTCTAGAAACCCCTTCATGGCGAATTAAACCTGAATTTCCAGAGAAACCAAGAAGTTTGAAAGAATTTTAAATTAGATTTTGAACATAGACACACAGCTGCCTGTAGTTTGGAGAACATATGCCCATGATCCAGACCACTACTCAGTTCCACAGGAGAATCAGCACATTGTGATTTTCATAGAAAGGATAAAATGGAAACTACTGTGTCATTACACGGGAAAAGAAAATTTCATTTCCCAACACTTAAAAGTATCGTCAGTTGTTATAGCAAGGAAAAATAATAGTGTAGGAATATGTGGCATTTCCTACTGGAAGTTTGATGTAGGAGACCTGTATTGGAAGAACACAGTAATACTGAGAGGTTGTGAGGACTTGGAATCTGTATTAAGGAATTTGTATTATTAAATAGAGTCACACACCAGGTCTGCCACATTCTAGCCAGATAACCTAACCTTTCTGTACCTTCATTTCCTCAGCTATAAAATGAGAATAAGAACAGGACCAACCCACGGGGATGTGGCATGAATTAAATGAGGTAACGCATGACAGCATTTAGAATGGTGCCGGGAACATAGTAAACACTCAGCACAGATTTTGTTTTCCTCTTCTTTTTCTTTTTCTCCTCCAACTATTTGGAGACAGTTGTAGAGATGGAGATAAAATGCTATCTTTATATTGGCTCTTCTTAGTCTTTGTATTCCATCATTCCACAATCAATCAATGCTATACCTCACTAAGGGGGCCTGCATTCCATAGCTATCATTCTCTTTGTTTAGATTTGTCACGTTTTTGTCTCCAGATTATTCATAGGTCTTAGGATTTCCACTCAACCCTTAAGGCAAATAAAACTTCCCCAACCCAGAAACTAGCCTGAAACTTCCAGAAGCTCTACCAGTCCTACTCTAAAGGCAGCAGGAAACTTAAATCACAACTGAAGATTCATCAAGAGTGACTTAGCTGGCTGTAACTCAGTTTGGGTCCTGTGAATGAGGAGCCCTGTGGTGAGCCTTTGGTGCCCAGTTGCTCAGAAGCATTTTCTACTCTCATGTCAAAGATGAAGGAAAATCTCCTGGAAAGTGAATGTATAATCATGTCAGCTGTGGATGCCACTAGAAAATTGACTATTTCAACCCAGAGCAATGTCCCAGAAAGACTCAGAGCTAAGGTAATACAATATCTAAAGGCAGCATCATTAGCTTCTAGCTACATATTGACTATTTTGAAAAAACGTCACCCTCTTTTTCAGGAACATACAGACCTCTAAATTAAAATGCTTTTAGAAACAGCCAATTAAATGAAATTAAATCAAGAAATAGAATGTGCTAAATTTCTTTGCAACAATACATAGCAATTTACAAAAATTTATTAGCTTGCTTTTTTTTAAAAAAAATTCTCAATAAATGTGAGAAAACATTTACATTAGGCATCCTTTTTCATTATTAGCTCCATCTTGCAAAAATGTTTACCTGGATGGGGAAGGGGAAAACAATTCTGAATTCTGTTTTCAACATGTTTAATCAACTAATCAAGTTAGATTTAAATTGGCGATCCTCCCTGCATCTTCAAATTCCATAAGATAAAAAACAATGAAAGCATGCTATTTTAATGAAGGTGTTATAAAAAGTAATGTGTAATTTCCCTTAAGCACTGTTTTGAAGGAATATTTATCTTAATACTGGTCAGGTTGGTCTGCTCTAACTGTACTTTCAGAAAAAGTGCTTTATAAACAACCCTAGACATGAAAAGAGTTCCAGTATATAGACACAGTTTCAAAGTCTTATTGTGATATTTTGGAATTCTGAGGGATACATGCTGCATGTCAATGATCATCTGAAAATCCAACAGTCAACTTCTCTAGTATAACAAAAAAGAAAAAAATGTCTTCCATTTACATCAGGCATTTACTTCACTTGATTTCTCAACATCATAAGGTAGTTCTAATGCACTGCAGTAAGAAAATCTTCAACATTTTCAGATTCCTTGCTGCACTAAACAAAACTAAGGATCTTCCTTGGGGTAATTGGTAATATTCTAGGGAACTATTTCCCAAAGTGTATTTCACAAAACATTAAATTCATGAGATGCAAATTATAGAAAAGTTTTATGACCAAATTGTGGAGAAATGCCAGATCCAATACTTTATTGCCAACTTGAAATTTCTTTAGAATACATGCTCCTTGAAAGCAGGGAATTTGGCTAAGTCTTGTTCACTTGTCATGGCCCCAAGCCTGTAACAGTGCTCTGCACTTAGCAGGCATTCAGCAGGAATTAATGAATGAATAAACAAATGAACATTAAAAGCTTTGAACAGCTGTCTAGCAAAGAAACTTCTTTAATTTTCTTTCGTCCAGAATATCTCATACTATTTAATCACAGGAATCCTTTTTTTTTCTGTTAGCATTACAGAATATTTGTTTTAAATATTTAGAACATTAAAAAAAAGATAAAAGAAAGCATAGAAATGAAACCACTACCCATATTAAGATTTAAATGTAACAAATACAACAGAAGCCTCTTGGGAAGCTCTCCTCCATTTCATTCATGTCATACTACCCTCTTTTAAAATAAGGTAACACCAGGGAGGAGCAAGATGGCAGAGGAGTAGGAGACCTAAATTTCATCTGGTCCCAGGAATTCAGCTAGATAGGGATCAAACCATTCTGAACACCTACAAACTTAATAGGAGATTGAAGAAAAGAATAGCAGCAACTCTGAACAGAAAAGTGACCACTTTCTGGAAGGTAGGATGTGTGGAGAAGTGAATCTGAGGCAATATTCGGGAGGACAGACCGTGGGGGAGGGGGCCTCCGTCAGCTGCTACTGGAAAGTGATAGAGCAGCGGAGCACAAAATTGGAACTTTTAGAAGACAGCTCCACTGAGAGATGTCGCTCCAGTGGCTAAGCGGGGGGGGTGGAACCCTCGCTGGGACAGTTGGTCTCAGGACTCTCAGGGTCACAGAAAGACAAGGGGTGCCTGAGTGCGGCAGAGCTCCCAGGTATCGAGCGGCGAAGCTGGCTGCAGAGAAAGAGCCAAGGAGTGGGCTCTCAGCTCAGGGTTGCCATAAACTGTGATCCACAGCACAGTCGGACCACTGCTCTTCCAGCAGGGACCCAACAAGTGGAAGATCCGGGGAGACTCCCCTTCCTCCCCTGGGAGGAGCGGCGCGGGAGCTCACCACAGGGATCTGCAGGGTTTGGAGACAGAAACGCTAGGTCACAGGCCGGGTGAGCATGGAGTCCGGCCAGAGACAGGGTAGACAGGAGTGATTGATTGCTTTTCTCTGGGGGCTCACTGAGGAGTGGGGTGCCGAGTTCTCAGCTCCTCTGGGGCAGAGACTTGGAGGCCATTTTCACTCTTGTCCTCCAAAGCTGTATGGAAAGCTTGCAGGGAACAAAAACTCCCAGGAGCAAAACCGAGCAGATTACTTAGCCCCCGGCAAGGGCGGGCAATTCCGCCTCCAGCAAAGACATTTGAGAACCATGGCAACAGGCCCCTTCCCGAGAAGATCAGCAAGAACAGCCAGCCAAGCCCAAGCTTAAGCATCAATGAGAACAGCAGAACTCCAGCACTAGGGGAATACTGCACATAGAAGTCATGGCTTTTTTCCCATGATTCTTTAGTCTTTCAAAGTTAATTTTTTTAATTTTCTTTTTTTTTTTCCCTTTTTCAACCAACATCTTATCAATCCCTTTTTAAAAAATCTTTTTTATTTTTCATTTTTAGAGTCATATTCTATCCCTTCATAGTAGTTAACCTTATTTTTGGTATATATATAAGTTTTCCCTCTTTAAAATTTTGGGATACAGTTTCTTCTAACAGACCAAAATATACCCTAAATCTCTAGTGTATGGCTTTGTTCTAGTCTCCTGTCTGATCACATTCTCTCCCCCTTTTTTTTAATTCCCCTTC
>NC_138373.1:52528639-52556090 GCF_054177405.1 Leptonychotes weddellii | reverse complement strand
GCTGGCCTCTGTTCTAGTTTATTATATAAAAAGTAAAGATCTGTAAAATTCTGAAGACTAGGGCAAATACCTCATCAAGGTGTCTCATGATTTAAATGGTCCTTGTTAGCCTTATGTGTATTTAACAGGGTGTGTTATCTTAATGGAAAAATCAATTGTTCATTTAGTAAATTTTCTTGTCACAGTCTAAAAGTATGAAAAATGATCCTGCAGCATCAAAGAAATGGAAAGATGTTTTAAAAAGAAGCAGAAGTATTTTAGATGAGAGACAAGTATAATGATATATAATGATAACCAGCCACGATTATAACTAATAACACATTTTATCATTGGGTAAAATAGGTGATAGGTAGTATGAAACTATAATATATAAGGAAATTATTTTGTTTTGAAATACTAAAAAATGTAATTGGCAAAGTTCATAAAATTTAAAATGCTGATTATAATAATTATTCTCAATAAAAAATTAGTAAAACAATTCTATCTTATTTCCCATATAGGGCATTCCTGTTGTTCCTAATTGGCTTCAGGCATGAGATGGATGACTTCACTTCTAAAACCATTTCTTCTAAAACTGAGAAACCTGATCTTAAAATTTTCCAGATTTTTCATGCCTGAACCACTCATTACACAGAGTGCTAGGAATGACAGATGAACCTAAGTACACAGTAATGTATTACGGAGACAACACTGTAGGACAAATTATGAAATTTTACATCAATCTAATATGCAAGAATGTGAAGTTTGTTGTGTCTTCCTTCCTTCCTCCCTCCCTCCTTTTCTTTCTTCTTCCTTCTTTCCTTCCTTCCGGCTCCATGCCCAATGTGGAGTTCAATGCAGGGCTTGAACTCATAATCCTGAGATGGAAACCTGAGCTGAAATCAAGAGTCAGACACCCAACTGACTGAGCCACCCAGGTGCCCCAAATTTGTTGTCTCTTAATAAAAGCTCTTGATGTTAGTTGCAGCTCAGAATCATAATCCAATGCCAATAAGAACAGTTAGTTGCAAAATGCAGGAACTTTGTTTTGGAGATGAGTTTCAGATGGAAAACTGGGTTCAAGTCATCTGATATCCAGAATCTTGTCCTTTATACATGTGGCAGAGAAGGTGTTATCTCAATGCTAAAATATCATTAATTTCATTTCCCACCCAGACTTATTTAATATACCTTTGCTTACACCTATGTATTAATCAAATTGAATCATAACATATGATAGCTTGCTTTTCTACAGTTAATACTATAGCCTAGAAATTTTTCCATGTCCATAAATATCCCTTGAGAGTTAATTTTTAATGACAGCGTATATTCCATTATATGGCTTTATAAAAAATTTACTCAACCTATGTATGAGAATACCACATGTCATTTAAACCTTATAAAAATATTCATCATCATTCTTTTTGCAATTTGATGGATTAAAAATGATATATCTTACTTTAATGAGCATTTCTTCTATTACAGGTGAGGATAAACTTTTAAAACATGTTTATTAACTTATTATTTCTACATTTTTAAATAGTGTATTCATTTATTTTCTCTATTTTATTTGACTGGGTTTTTTTTGTTTTGTTTTGTTTTTACAGGATTTCTATGAACTAGAGCACGAAATTCTGTTAACTGTATCACCTGTCTATAATTTGCCATTCTATTCTAAATATGATTTTTTTGGTCATACAACAGTTTGTATTTTTACATTGTGGTGTTTGTTTTTCAAACTTTCCTTGCAAGATTTCTTTCTTTGCTTTTTTGCTCAGAAAGGCCTCCACTACTTTGGCATTAAATTTGGCACTACATTTGCCATACTCTCTTCTAGTTAGTCCATTATTGCATTCTTTACTTTTACTTCTCTAATCTATTCTAAATTTATTTTGGTATATGGTGTGAAGAACCAAATCTAAATATACAAATTTTATTAAAATAGATGGCTGAGAGTCCCAGGATCATTTGTTGAATAGATTTTATTTTTTTAAAATTTTATTTATTTATTTGAGAGAGAAAGAGAGAGTGAGAGCATAAGCAGGGTGAGTAGCAGGCTCCCTGCTCAGCAGGGAGCCTGACCAGCCAACACAGGGCTCAAGGGGCCCAACTGATGGGGGGCTCCAAGGGCTCAATCAACTTGGGGCTCAAGGGATTCCAGGGGCTGGATTCCAGAACCCTGGGATCGAGACCTGAACCCAAGGCAGACGCTTACTGACTGAGCCACCCAGGCACCCCTTTTGAATAGATCTTTACCCATTGTTTGGAGCTGCCTGTTTTCTTACATAATAAACTCATATGCTAAGCTCTACTTCTGAAATTATACACTCTTCCATTGATTGCTTTGTTCCTTCTTGTAATGATGATTTCATCATTATAGTTTTTTATAACATAATTTAATACCTAGTAGTTTTTAAGTCTTCCATCATTGATCTTATTTTAAACTTTTTCTTGAGTAGTTTCATTCATTTATTCTTTCTGTGACTTTTACAATCACATTCTGATGTTCCAAATAGCAGTCCTATGTGAATTTGGTAGAATTAATGTGGTATTAATTGACATCTTATTACATTCTAGCTTTCCATCCATAAAATGTTTTTTCAGGTGTTCTTTTAAGGGCCTCATCAAACTTTAATTGTTTCCCTTATATAGGGCCTACACATTAAGTTTGTTAGTAATTATTTTATCTATTTCTGCTATTGTTAAAGAGCTTTAATCATTGTATTTTCTAAATGGTTATTTCTGACATGGAAAGCTATTGATTTTTGTGTAGTTATTTTGTAACTGGTACCTTTATTTATAAATAATAACTTTGCTTCTCCTTTCCAATAGTCATGTCTTTTATTTATGTTTCTTTTCTCTGTGCATTAACCAGAAATAGAGAATTCTATAACATAACAGTAAAAATCACATCCTTCCTTTCTTCTTTATTTTAATTGGAATGTCTCTGGGGCTTCAATGTTCAGTATATTTTTTCCATTGTTGTCAAGTAATGCTTATTGTTATGTTAATACACTTCCTTCTATCTCAATCTGCTTTTTTACTTAGGAAAAAAATGTTAGATTTTATCAAATATTTTTTCCTCTATCAAGATGAGCAAATGATCTTCATTACCAGTGCTATTAATTGCATTAATATATTTCTTTAAAACATGGAATGAATTTATTATTTGGCCATGTGTTTTAATTATTTCAGGTCTGTGGGTTTTGATTCCTAACTACTGGGGTTTTCAAAATTCTATAATCATAAATAATACAGGATATCTATAAGTAATCTACAGCTAACATCACACATAATGATGAAAGAGTGAATGCTTTCTTCCCAAGATAAGAAACAAGACCAAATGGCTACTCTCATCTCTTCTAATCAACAAGGTACTATACAGTTGAAGAGGCAAGGAGAAGTTAGAATCCTAGAAAGTGAAGTTTTGGGAGAATGTCAAATCATTAATTGCTTCATGCCTTGTGTCTTTCCTATATGAGTGCAGAGTAAAATGAGAAGTTAACACTCATAGCTTGATTAAGTGGCAAAAATAAGGCAGCCATACCAGATTATAGAAGAATTAGTAAATAGCTGAGACTCATAACAACCCTCATTAGAGATACAAAGTAATATTTATTATGATTTTGGAAGGTTGAAAAGTAATGATTTTACTAATAGAATGAAAAAGTCAGCAAAAACCCAAAGGATATCTTAGGGTTAAATGTTTAGACTTAAATGGGTAAACTTTTTGAGTGGGGTGGAAATTGAAGGCTACCAAAAAGATTAAAGTTGAGGTATTCCTCTTTTTAAAACCCTGAGATGGTACATATTACCACATGAAACCAGGCATCCATGGTCATACAGCATCTGTCAACATAGTCAGTTTCAGAACTAATCTGCTCTACGATTTGAAGAGGAGAGTAGCTGTTGGGGTTTCCTTGGTGCTTTCCCTTCTATGAGATCTAACCCACACTGCCTTCTAAAGGAAGTGCCACAATGGAGGATTATTCTTCTCCCAAGTGCAATCAAGGTTACAGCTCCTAGCCTGAGGACACAACATTTGTTATCCAATAAAAGTTATACAGTTAGAGATGAAGTCTTCAGTTTACCTGGGGCTATTAACATTTAAGATCAAACTTGTTATCCCAACATGATGAAGATAATATTTCTTCACTGACTGATCTTAAATATGTCTTTGGCAACTAATATAAGTCTGGCCGAAAACACGTTTTAACAATTTGGTTCCTTATTTATGAGAGATTTCCAACTCCTTTAGAAACACCATAACTTTTAAAGAAGATAAATGATAATCTGAGGCTGAGGAATGGTAATTGAAGGAAAACTGTTAAGACAACTAAATAGTTTTATTTTGTTTCTTCCAATTATGTATACATGAATAAGATGTTATACAGTTTTTATTTTAGGAAAGAAAGATTATATTATTGGTAATTATTTCTAAGAGTGAAATTAATAATTTTATAGCTTTTAGAATGTATGGTTGTAAAATGAGAATTCCATTCAAAAAACAATGTTATTTTCCACCTAACTAAATGTGCAACTTTGGGGTCTTGTATCTGGGCAACATATTAGCACATCCTGAAGAAACTGGGAGCACAGCCCCTTGTATCACATTAGAAAAGAAAACTTCCCTTGCCATACTCAACTCTCTTTCTGAATCCAGGCACTAAGACTAATGGAGTCTCTAGACTTGAATTAATAATTAATAACTTGGTTAATAATTTTCAACAGGCTACTGGGCACTTTCAGAAAAACAAAGCAAAACACTGTCTCATTTAATACGGGAATATGGGGAAAAGAAAGGGAAGGAAGTCGAGGTTACAGTGTTGGAGCAAGTTAATAGTTGACATGTGTTTAAAGACAGTCAGTTATGTAATTCTCACCCCAGCCTGGCAATATTCCTCACAATTATTTGCATTTGACTACTGCAAAAACTTAGGGCTATATTATTTAGTGAAAAGTGCATGAGTTTTAGAATTGCATACATAAAAATGGATTCAGGTCTTAACTCTGTGAGCAATAGCAAGTTATTATTGGAGATTCAGTTTCTGTAAAATGGAGATTGTAAAATCAACCTTCCCTGTGTTTTGGTGAGAACTAAACAGGATAATATAGATGAAGCGCTCTTTCGGTGTTTGACATAGTAGGTGCTTGATAAATGTGAGCTATTTTATGCCTTTTTACCCTCCATTGCACTTAGCACTATCAAAAGTGTTTACTGAAAAAATAAAAAGGCATTGTAACTGGAACTGAATCAGTTTCAAAACTGAAATCTATGATATTCTCCAAGTCCTGACCCAGCTTCTTTAGCCACAAAAGCAAAGGATCTTAAACAAAGAGGAGAAATCTTCTCTTTCTGATGAATGAATTTTTTCAGAATCTAAATATTTCTTGCCAAGCATTCAACTTTGCTATCTTGCTACAATAGAAGTGAGAGTGAGAGTTGAATCCTGTGGTAAAGGAAAAAAAAAAAAAAAAAGATTGCTCCTCATGGCTGTGAGCCATTGAAGCTAACAGTCACAAATAAAACTACTGGATGTTTCAAGATTCCAATTTTTGACACCCTTTCTTAAAATCTCTTGACTTCATACCAAGTGTTATACTTAAATGGCACTTTCAAATGCATAAAAGTGGACAGAGCAGTGACTTTTACTTTGAGGTTGGCTCAGAAAAAGGAACATAAAGACTTATGGGTTTAGGTGTGCTGTGAGCCTCAGTAAAATGCTATCCTTTCACCAATAAATTTTTATTCCATGGTGCTCAGATTAATGGCTCCTGGTCTTTCAGAGTTGTCTGCCTTCCTGAGGAACATCAACGACGCATGAATCAAGTCACCTCTGTTCTGCCAAGATAACAAAGTTAGACTCTGGCAAGGGACTAGAAATCCCTTTGATGAGCCAATTGTCTCATCAAAAATAGAGGTCTTTGTCGTAATTTAACTTTTGATGTAAAACAGCTTCACAATTTTACTGAGAATGCTGACATCTGCAGAGAAACAGATGAAGATGGCATTTCTAGTCTCTCAGAGAACCACAGCATGAACTTTACTCCCGTTTTGAGCCATAAACGTTTAGGAAAGGACTATAAAGGATACAAGAGGCCATTACATGTGTCACCGTCTTTTCAGGAAGAGTCACCAATAATCCGATCCAGACAACTCCATGTCTCTCTCTCTTCCGTCTGTCTCTCTCATTGCTTAAGAGATAAAGTGTTTCTAATCACAGTAGATTTGGGTCCTTGCAAATGATCTTCGGAAAGAATGGCTGGATTAGGAAGGTTAGTATTTCTAACCAGGAAAACCTGCATTAATCACAGATTTTCAAGCTTTGCCCAGAGCTCAGGGTTTGGTGTTGCAGAGGCCTTCAATGACTGATGTCCTGGGTGAGAAGGAGATGGAGGGCGTGGCTGTGAACCCCCAGCCAGATCTAATTTTATCTGTTTTGTATTTGGAGTTTCATTTTTCAAAAATGTTTCTCCTGCTTGAGAAGAAAAAGGTTGAAAATCATTTTATTAAATCATTTGTACACCTCACCCCATTAATTAATCTAGGCTTGTTATCACTGTATTTTACAATGTAATTAAACCTTTCAGACAAGTACTATGAGCTCATTTAAAATATGATAATATAATATTGACAGGAACTCCAAGAAGAGAAGCAGTTTTTTTCTTTTTCTCTCTGCATGTGCCTAGAAGATGTAATTTAAGGCATTTTAATGTCAGATAATAGTGCCTGACCAGCAGAACACTGTTTCTTAAAAGATATCTGTTTAATGATTTTTTGATAATGCGCATTTAGTCTTCAAAAGATATTATATTTGTGAAATAACTTTTCTAGGATCTGAGTTAACACAGAATACCTTTTATACACATGTAGTGGCCCATATTCGTTTACATTAATCATTCAACCTTGAAAAGAGTCATTGTTCCCTTTCATCACTTTATTTTGATTAAAGAACATTGTATGTCTCCATTTGTATCTTCAGCTCATGGTAAATTCAGTGTCATCTTCTAAAGTCTTAAGAGTGATAATTCCAAGTAAAAGTAAATTGATTTTCGTGGAAACACTTCTAAGACTTCTAGAGTTGTTTCAATGATTTTCTTATTATTTTAAAACTACATGTGAGACAATTTTGAAATACATGTACATATATATATATATATATATATATATATATATATAGCTTAGTTCAAGTTGCCTCTTGAAATGTTAGTTGTAATATCAATGCTTAAAAAAAATACTACGTATATTTTTAGCAGTGGCTTTTAGTATGTAAGGCTTTGTTTTCTTCTTAAGTTTTTGTTATTCTCTCCTCATGATAAATCTGTGAGGTCACCTGGAAGGGTCTGTTTCTAAGATTGTACCGGCTCCTTTTGCAGATCACCAACAACGTATTAGTAAATTCATTCCACTTTAGGGAATGATTCTGGTCATAAAATAGTGTTCTGCTTATTTCCTTGCTTTATTCTACATCAGATTTGCCAGGCATATAAAAGATCAAATTACTAAGTGCTAATTCTATTAGAGTTTTACACAGCTCATGTGTACAAATGTTCTATGTCTTATTAAAGGCAGCAAAAAAAAAAGAGAGAAGGATTTTAAGAATTTGGGTGTAAAGCAATTTTCTGCTTCATAAAATACAGTTAGTGTCACCTTATGTTAACAGAAACATTCTTGGATATGTGATTTTTCTCTTCAGATTTGCTTTTAATGAAACCGGCTTAGTATTTCAGAGCACACCCCTTTAAGCCAGATTAAAAAAAATATTTATAGCAAAAGCTATACAAACAAATGCAGAATGATATCTAGACCCAAATCTTCACGTTATTCTCTCAGCTCACAAGATCCATCAATTTGGTCTTCAAAATCTTTTTTAGTATTTATTTTTACACACTATGATGGTAGTTTGACCTTCATTTACTGCCCATTGTTTCCTTCGGTGACAATCATTAGAATTATCTGATTTATCCCAGTGTCGCTGTTACTTCAGTGACATAACCAGATAGTCAATGTTTGCTTCCAAGATAATTTATTCAGAATACACATTTTATTTTTTCCGTTAAATGTATTTGTTGTATGTCTTCCATTGATCTGGAAAACTTTTCCTATAAAAGGGCAGATAGATAAATATTTCAGGCTTGTGGGGCCGTATGGTCTATCTCCCAGGAATTCCTTTATGGAGAATAGTGGAACTAATACAGGGATTCTACCTCTGCCTCAGGTCCTGAATATACAAATGCAGTTAGGATTCCCAAGGTGGTATTAGGGAAGATGACAGTGGAACTTAGGGGGCAACCGCTACACTTTTGAGAGGGGGAGGAGACAGAAAGAAATGGGGCATGGGGACAACAGGCCTACGCCCGCCTGTCCAGAGAAAACTGTGCATGTGGACTTGGGGAGCATAGCTGATGCTCACACTTCGCAGGCATCTCTATTTACAAATACTGTGTTCGACTACAGTCAGCCTTTCAGGTCAAGTTTTCTTATATATTTCTCTCCATTCATGTGCATGTTCTTGCTCACTTGGCTATTTGAGACTATCTAAGTTTAAGCTTGCATACTAAAATTTAAGTCTCTGAAGTATTTTATACCCATGCCTTTGAAATACGGCATCAAGGATCACCGTCTCTTTCATACACTGAGTGCATGAGTCTGAAGTGGTGCAGAGGTCTATTTATACTCCATCTTTGATAGATGAGTAGAAAACTTGACAGAGAAAAAAGCGATACAGGACTAATTCTCCTCTGAGAAATAAATTCTTTATACACCATTTTGCTGTATGCAATTTTAATGGATTACTCACAAATCTTTTTTTCCCCATTAGAACTCTATGTGCTATTTTTATTACTTTCTCCCAATTCCTGGTTTTTATTTATTTATTTTTCCCTGAGGACTCTGTCTTGCCAATTGTGCACTTTGCACAAATACAACCTCAATTATTGTTAAAGGAAACTTTGTATGTGTCTTTTACAACAAACAATTCAAATAAGTTTTGAAAGAGGTTAGTGTAAATTAGCTAATAAGACCCTTTTGGTAGGCAAAGGAAGGGCCTTTTCCCCTTTCCTGATGGATATCAGCTTTGGATTACTTAGCAAAGCTACCTGTGCTAACACTAGGCATGGAAGGCTTAAGAAGAAATTTCAACCCTAGCATTTCTTTTTTTCCTTCATCTCCCCAACCTTCCATCTTTAAAAAAACTTTTATTTTAAATCCTGGCTCCACCAGGATTTAAACTAGTTACTAGTTCCGTGACGTGGGCTAAGCTCCTCAACCTTCCTCATTTCTCATTTCCTTAATCTATGAAACAGGGAACTGAACACTTACCTCTGGATGGTCCTTTACAGATCAAGGATTGGATGAGATGAAAGAATTAAAAGACTTTAGTGGAAATGAAGGCTTTCGCGTGATGCCTGACATATAGTAAATACAGAATAAAACGTAGCTATTAGAATTGTTAAGCACCTCTGTATGTAAAGCATTCTCACCCTTAAAACAAACCCCTGTCCTTGCTTTCAAAGCTCATGTGATTCAGCAGCAGCAGTGGTAGAAAATCTGGGCAAAGATAAAATAAACCTGTGTGCTAACAAAGCGCAGGGAAGGGAGAAACGAATTCTGATCGGGGTACAGGTCAATACAGAGGTCTTATCTGGTGGTCAGAGATGTTATTTTAGGAATATAAAACCTGTGTATTTTTAGGACAGCCTATCATTAGAAATTGTTGCAGCCAAGGTCATGATTCATGGAGAATCATTCCCCCTTGACTGTGAATTGTCACTGAAGGAAACATTCTAGAGATGAGAGGCGGAAAAAAAGTGGCCCTCTAGGAAGGAGAAAAAAATGAGTCTCATTAATCCAGAATTGGCAAATCCCCTTCATCGTAGCACAGAAAAGGAAAATTTGAATGCTAATCTTGTTCAACCAATAAATCTTATTTTATCCTGAAACACCCTTCTTCGCTTTCCCTAATGATGGATAACAGCTTAGTCAGATTGCTATAATTATATAAAAAGATACATCTTTAGAGTAGCACTACCTAGATGTTCTTAGAACCAAAGCAATAGGGACGCCTGGGTGGCTCAGTCGGTTAAGTATCTGCCTTCGGCTCAGGTCATGATCTCATGGTCCTGGGAGCAAGTTCCCTATTGGGCTTCCTACTCTGTGGGGAGCCTGTTTATCCCTCTGCCTTGGTCTCTCGTGAATAAATAAATAAAATCTTAAAAAAAAAAACAAAGAAATAACAGGACTATTACACACATTGCTGAATTACTGTATTTCCTGCACTTTTCCACCAATGACAGAATTCCTATCATAGAATTTCCCTCAAAACTCTGGGTAGGAAGACTGTATCTCTGACTCAGGACTTGACAGTAAATAAACTCTTTAACATTTAGAAAATTTCATAAATATCTTAAGTAGCATGTTTATACCAAGAAATAGGACATAGTCATATTTCAACTTTTCTTGCGGGTAGATTTTAGCAGAAAGCAAAAAATCAGAAACTATCCTATCCAATAACATCCAATGTCAGTGACATTTTAATCATTTTCTTACATAAGTCTTTAAAGAGCTGGCTGGAGTACAAACATTGTATTTTGAACGTCTTTCTATATTTTCACATTAGATTCCCGGCAAAACAAATAATTAAACCATAAACTACTTATTAAAATTTTTCTTTTTTACCATAATGTCAGTCTTTTCAATATGAATATTAATCTGAGGCTCCCTGATACTCAACAGTCATGTCAATTGTTTTTTAACAGAAGTTAACTGTGAACTTTGTTTTTTGCTTTTAAGTTTTTATTTCCTTGTTCTTTATGGATATTTTTTTCATAATAATTTAGCACCTACTGTTTTTAAATTGAACAAAATCAGTCTCATTCTTGGACAATTAACTTTTAATTATTTCCAGGGGAACTCATTACTACATTAGTGCAAGCAAGCTAAGGAAATGGAATATGTAATTTAGCACTAAAATGCCCCATTTTTAGATACTCCATATATGTTTTTAGGTTGCATTTGTTGACGTTTAATTTTCCAAATTATAACCAGATAAAGTGCAGTCACCACAGCTGGTTAAAACATAAGTAAAACTTTAAAATCACTTGGTTAATCTTGAAAAAGCAGCTATAAACAGATGTGATACTAAATAATTCTACAGATTTTATTTCTAGCTTGCCAAATGGTGCTCAGATGGAACGCAAACATAGCATTCACTGACTAGAAAATCAAAGACAACTTAAAAGAATGCCTTGATATTTCAGGTGGGACTTGGTTATCAGGAGACTTGGCTCAAGCACCTGTTGCTTTTGAGTTTGGAAAAAAGGAAGCTGGTGCCTATTCTGTATTCACAACCATCTTCAGAGACTGGCAGATGGCCAGTGGCAAAAAGGAGACGAGGCCAAAATGCAAAATAGATGATTGATAGATAGATGAAAAGATAGACGAAAACATAGTTCAATACTTTTTTAAAAAAATAAATAGAATTACATGCGTTTTATATCCAAAAGGCTAATAAATCCAATGTCATCTCTCCAGAGGAAAGAAAGGCAGCCTATATATTCAGAATTGATAAGGGGCGCCTGGGTGGCTCAGTCAGTTAAGCGTCCGACTCTTGGTTCTGGCTCACGTTGTGATCTCTTGGGTCCTGATCCCATGGGTCGTGATCTCATGGGTCAGGAGATCAAGCCCCACATTGGGCTCCAGGCTCTGTGGGGAGTCTGCTTGATGACTCCCTCCCTCTGCCCCTCCCCCCGTGTGCACATGCATGGCTCTCTCTCTCTCCATCTCTCTTTCTCTCAAAATAAATAAATAAATCTTAAAAAAAAAAAGAATTGATAATTTTCTACTCCTGAAAGTTTAACTTCAGAATTTTCTGAAAGAGTATCCAAAATTTCCTAGTTATTTTATTTTAACACGTAAATGTATGAGTTAAAATAACTTTGTTTTACAAATATATATTTGTTTGTTGATTGATTGGTTCAGTATAGGTAATATGTACATGTGACAAAAATTCAAACTCTTCCAAAGGAAATATGATGAAATGGTAATAATCTCTCTTTATGCCAATTTCCAATTCATGGCAGTTTCCCCAAAGGTCAACCCTGTTACTAGTATCTTATGGATCTTTTCAAAATTATTCTCTATATCAGAGTATATTTCAAAATGCTTTCTGTAATGGATAAAATAACATCATAGCTTATTACACTGTTATAATTAATTCACACAAAAAGAATTAGTACACCTCTGTTAAAGCTAGCTAGGCTTGGAATGCTCAGAAGAAAAAATAGACTTTAATTTTGTATTCTTAAAAGAACAATTTTTTATGCTGTATTTCAGAACATGCTAATTAATTAACATGCTAAGATTGTTTATGTAAATTTGAAAGGATTATAAATTGCACTAAAATAAATTCAAATTCAATTTACCTCTTATGAACATTGCACATCTGAAAACAATTATCTTGGCTGTATGGAATTTCTAGAAGCACCTTAGTTCCTTTAGAACAGTGAATTTCTTCACTGTTTTAGTAGCAGTGATTTAATAAAAATTCAGAAATCAAAGATGTTCCAGTGATCTTAACTAGCTAACAGTGTTCCCAAATCTCCTCATTTATTTATTGCATATACTGTACTTATCCAAAAACTTGCTTTCTTTTATCAACACCTATTTCATTAACTCCTAATGGATTTTAAAAACAGGGGCGCCTGGGTGGCTCAGTTGGTTAAGCAACTGCCTTCGGCTCAGGTCATGATCCTGGAGTCCCGGGATCGAGTCCCGCATCGGGCTCCCTGCTCAGCGGGGGGTCTGCTTCTCCCTCTGACCCTCCCCCGTCTCATGCTCTCTGTCTCTCATTCTCTCTCTCTCAAATAAATAAATAAAATCTTAAAAACAAAACAAAACAAAACAAATATTTTTATCTTCATTTTTTTTTTTCTATATTTCTCTATTCCAAAGTAAGGATAAGTGTTTTCACACAACTTTGGTGTAACCACTGCAGGCTCACAAGACTCTCAGCCCACTGATACAAGATCAGCCTTTCCATTGTGCTTGTCTCAGATTACCTCAGGATCCCCTGAAGAGGTTCATTGAAAAGTTCAATCCCTGGACTCCACTCTGGACCTACTGACTATGAATCCCTTGGTGAGATTCAGAGAAATCTGCATTTTAACAGGCTCCTGGGGCAATTTTTAACTGTACTAATAATTGAAAATTACTCAACCTAGGGCCACTCAGAATTAAAGAATACAAGAATCAAATATGTCTAGATGAGATATGTATTTCACATCTCAGGATGTAAAGTCAAAGAGTTTATTGATTTGTCCAAGATCAGCTAACTGTTGGCTGGGCCATTAGGTATTCAGACATCCAGTCTAATCCACTTAGGACAACAAAACATGAATGCCTCTCTACTATGCATTTAGGGAATTTTGATTCCTTTTGAATAACGGAGGAATGCTTCCTCACTTCTGGGCTCCTCCTGAACCTTGGCTGGCTGGTTCTCCCTGACACCGAAAACCCAATACATGTAATAAGAACTCACTGAAGAGAAAGAAACTCATTTGGTCTAGACTTGGGCTACTGGGCTCACCACTTTCAGACCAGTTTTCAGGCCTTTTCAGACCTTACCATTGCTGCTGAGTATATAATTAAAGATAACTGTTTCTCTGATGCCTTCAATCAGAAATGATAGCATTCTCTTTTTCCTGTCTATCATGACTAGGCAGCATGACAATAAAGCGTTCCAATTAATTTTTCATCAATTAAATAATTCTGTTGGATCTGATATTTCAGTAAGGATATAACTTTCTATCAAAGACAAAAAAAGAAGAAGAAGAAGGTAGCGGGAGGGGAAGAATGAAGCGGGGGAAATCGGAGGGGTAGACGAACCATGAGAGACGATGGACTCTGAAAAACAAACAGGGTTCTGGAGGGGAGGGAGGTGGGAGGATGGGTTAGCCTGGTGGTGGGTATTGAGGAGGGCACATTCTGCATGGAGCACTGGGTGTTATGCACAAACAATGAATCATGGAATACTTCATCTAAAACTAATGATGTAATGTATGGGGATTAACATAAGAATAAAAAAAAATAAATTAAAAAAAAAAGACAAAAATAGATTGTTAGTTATAAATAACTTCATATTTTGCATTTAAACCTGACATTCAGTTTATTGAAAATGGTAACATTTTCAGCTATCAAAATATTACTAATCTGTAATTCTGATAAACAGATGGAGATGATTTCAGCTTGAAAGAGAGTCAGCATATGAAACATAGATCAACAAAAATTTATTTAAAATTCTTAAAGCTTGGTGAGTTCTAAATGTCCATCTGAAATTCAGTGCATTTTGGAGTGGAACTTTATTTTATCCCAATTCATGGTAATAAGCCTACAGTTATAATTAATTTTGGATCAGGGCTGCTGGACTTCCCAAATAGCTACTATTTATTAGATCTGGACTTCACACCTTATCACCAAAGCCAATGGATTTCCTTATGTGAAAGAATCATGTAAATGTGTAGTATACTAGTAGCCTTGAATATGAACTTCGGCCATACTCTCAAAAGGGTTATAGGCTATGGTTTTGCCCAGGATATAAAAGGTACATTTAAGCAGGTATAATATACCCTGCTGATTAATCTTAATCTTACAAATTTCAGAGTGGGCCATATATTCTAAGAATACATGGAATGTCATTCGACAATTGTGGGTTTTCTGATCCTCTCTTTTCAATCTTAAAATCTTGGACTAAATTAAGACTTACAACTAAATCAGACTAACAGAATGCTTTATATGGTCCTCTGAGGATTACAGTGGAGTTGCACCTTACTTGAGGGCTAGATATGGAGGTGAGTAAGTAGGTAAAAATCACACTGGGTCAAAATATGTTTGAAATTCCCTTAGTACAGCTCTTTCAGGAGCCTGCCACTCTTTTAATAAAACTACTTCTTCCTCCAGTGGCAGTATGGACTGTTGGATTTTGGCTGATTGTAGATGAAGTTGTTGGCTTTATTTTAGGATCATGTGGTATGAAAAATATCTGTTGTTTCCTTAAACCCTAAAGTTACACTCAATCCTGCAAACATGCCTATGTGTTTAGGGGTACATCAAAATAAAACTGAAGGAGATAGGTATATTCAAGTCTCCTTGGTGCTCCTATTCAGAAGCGTAAGATTACTGATTGGGGAAAGGTTGGATTGGCTGCATTATTTAAATTTGTTCTCTCCATTTCTCTCTCCTCCCAAACTTAGGTAGTTTAATTTCTGTAAGCTAAATGAGCATATGATTGAGTACATTCTATTTTCAGAAAAAATTAGCTGTGCCCATATAAAAAGAATTTTTCATCCTTAATTAATTTAGGTTGATAATACATTTTCCATCATTAATGAATTATTGGCCACTATCTCTGACTTTATATACTTTAAGATTTTTGAAATATACTACACACGATACTTTTTTTTCTATTTTTCTTTTTGTTACTGCAAAGAAATTCAGTTCATTCAGTGGAAAAATAACAGCCAGTGCCATAGTATGTTCAAGGAAATGTAATAGAAATAACAGGTCAAAACAAATATAGAACAGTTATTCAAAAACACTTTTCCCTCATCTCATGTATCTTCTTAAGTAAATATGTGATACTAGTATTCAGTAGTTACATGTCTTTACCATTAGTAGGGATTTACCTATTCTGTTTATTCTTTTGATGAGTAGAATCATGGAAAGTATTTATTTCCAAATTTTTACCTGTAGTCCTATGACTTTGATCAGGGCTAAGTAAGTAAAATGAGGAAAATTCTTTAAAACTGAGACACCAGGAGACTAACTCCCCAGTATTCAACCTGCTTAATTATAAATATTGACATTTTATGCTAAACATCAGCTTAGTCCTTACTATAGCCATAGGGTTAATACTGACAAAGTCAATGGATGGGAACAGCTAAAGTGACCAATTAGAATTCTCATGAAAGTGCAAATTTCTGGCCTTGATCATTTGCATGTATCAGTCCAACTGTATGTGTTGGATTGCTGTATTAGTCTAGGCATGATGTTAGGTGCTGTGGAAGACACTAAAATGAGTAAGGCTACATTTCTGCCCTTGAATTTATGTTCTCTCATTTCTCCTTTGTTGATTCTTCCTTTTGTCTTCAACTCCATGTGGCAAAAATTCAAATTATACACAAGAGTACATAATAAAAAGTAATACTCATCCTCATGCCTGTCTCCAGAGGCAAATATTGTCCTCAATCTCTTAATGTGTTTTTTCAGAGGTATTCTGTCTATACAGACATGTATGCAAATGTATTTTAAAATAATTTTATATAGGGGCGCCTGGGTGGCTCAGTCGTTAAGCGTCTGCCTTCAGCTCAGGTCATGGTCCCAGGGTCCTGGGATCGAGCCCCGCATCGGGCTCCCTGTTTGGTGGGAAGCCTGCTTCTCCCTCTCCCACTCCCCCTGCTTGTGCTCCCTCTCTCGCTATGTCTCTGTCTGTCAAATAAATAAATAAAATCTTAAAAAAAATAATTTTATATAATGAAAAATTAGCATCATACCTCATTATGCCATGCCATTATCTAGCTCTTGGAATCTCTTCTATTTTCAATTTACACTTTCTGCATAGCTGATCTTACTCAGCCCTATGAATTTAAATACTATCTATATGATAATGACTCTCCAATCTGAATGTCCAGCCACAACCTCTTCCCAAAATTTCTGGCTTATATATTCCCACCTACTCAACATTTCCATTTGAAGTCTGATAGACATCTCAAACTGCACTTGTCCCCAACCAAGCTCTTTATTTCCCCCCACCCCAGACTCTATTTCTTGTGCCATCCTACCTATCTCAAAAAATGAATGCCAGGATCCACCAAATTACTCAAATAAAAATCTAGAAAGCAGCCTTGATTCTTCTACACCATACAGGAGGCTCAAACTCATGACCCTGAGATCAAGAGTCACATGCTCTACCCACTGAGCCAGCTAGGCATCCCCAGAATTTTATTTTTAACATATAATGAAATATTTTTAACACATCACTCCTCTGCTTAAGTTCTAGAATCTAGAGGCTTCCCTTCACCCTGAGAATAAATAAAACTGTTCCTGGCTTACAAAGCCTTCCATGTCTTGGTGCTTTGCAAATTGCCTGACTTCATTTGATACCATTCTCTCTTCACGCTCAACCCTCAATGCTCCCAACTCACTGCACTTCTTCCTTTCGTCATCAGATCAGGCTTGAACCCACTGTAGGGCCACTGCACTTGCCAGTTCCTTTGAAATACTCTTTGCCTTCACCTTGGTAGATGTAGCTGGTTCTCAATCATTCAGCTCTAAGTGTCTCTTCCTCCAAGAAACCTTTCTTGGCCACCCAGTCCAGAGCAACCACTGGCTTTTTCAAACTCAACAGATCACTCATCATCAACTGACTTTTTAATTAATTATTAATTTAATTAATTATTGATTTTTTGTTTTCCAGCTTAATAAGCTAAACTCTAAGCTCCATGAAAGCTTTGGCTTTAATACCTGATTATTGTTTGAACTACCTCAGTCTTTATACTAGTGCTTGCTATTTAGATTAGCGTAGAAAGCATTCGATACATTTTTAAGTACATGAATGAGTGAATGAATATTTTAAGAGCCTATATATATACACTTATATACACACATGTACCACACACACACACGTATAATATATATATATATATATATTTTTTTTTTTTTTAGAGAGAGAGAGAGTGAGCATAAGCAGGGGGTGGGGGCCGGGAGGAGGGGCAGAGGGAGAGGGAGAGAAAAAGTCCTAAGCAGGCTCCACACTCAGTGTGGAGCCAGATGCAGGGCTTGATCTCAAGACACTGAGATCATGACCTGAGCTGAAATCAAGAGATGGATGCTTAACTGACTGAGCCACCCAGTGCCCAGAGCCAAAATATATTTTCAATTAAAAATAGACTTTCAGATGATGAAGGCTAATGAAACCAAGGTCCCTTCAAAGGAGGCTAGGTTGCTTAGCATGTTACCAACAAATAAACTCTTGTTATTCTTATCGGTTTTGCTATATTTTCCCTTATAATGTTCTGTTTATTTCTTTTGCCATAGCACTCATCACTGCCAACTCTATTTTCTGCATACCTATTTGCTTAAATTCTTTCTCTTTATGCTAAAAATGTAAGCTCCATGAGGAAGTTTGTTTACCACTGAATTCATAATCTAGGACAGTAACTTGAACACAAAGACACTCAGAAATTTTTGTCAAAGGAGTGAAAATAGGAGGTCTGGTTGAAAGTGGTTGATTCAGGTCCTCTCAATTTTCAGTGAAGAAACAAAAACATTCTTACCTACAAGTAATGGGCCACCCATTGTAAGTAAACATTTTTGATCATGGATCTCATTAAATGTTCTATAACTCAAATTCCTTTAGACCTTGGATAAGCCATTACAAACATTTTGCCTTAGTTTTTGCTTCCTGAAAAATAGGAATTAAAGGAAATAAACAAGCCAATTAAAATTATCTTATCTTTTTAGAGCAAGCCCAACTTGAGAGTTCAGTAATCACCACCAACTGATTATCATTCAGGGGTAAATGAGCACAAAGGAGAGAGTAAAAAGAATGGAAGAAAAAAATCTGAGAGGCAATTTTTGTGCTGCTTAGGATAAGACTTCTCTTGTTTTATTGAACTTGTTAATAAAAGCTCTAAAGTCTGGGGAAATGCTTCCGGGCAGCAAAAGCAAAATTTTGAAGCACACAGGTCTAAGGAGAAATTAATAAAATGCAGTGGGGAAATTAAATTGAACAAAAGTGCAATGAGCCATAGTTAAACCAATTAATTAAGCAGGTTTTGATATGTATATAACTGAGTTGCTGAAGAATGTTAATCTCCAGTGTTTAAACCAGTGTTTGGTATTCAGCAAAACACCAAATGGTAACATGCTGAAAACTTGTAGTTTTTAAAGTAGTGTTCTTTGATGAATTCCTTCCTTATTCATAGGCATCACCACTTTCCCTTTTTCAATTAATCTTTTTAAAACAATGATGCTTTCAATAATACACAAAAGTCTTATGCTTTGTTCGATTCTCTTCTGCATTCTTTTTATGCCAATTTCAAAACCATGCAATTTTCTTGCAGCCTCAATTACAAAAATATTTATTTTTCAGTAGTATGTCTACTACTTTTCAGGAAATGACAAAGATTAACTTGCTTAGTGCATCTGCAGCCTGGCAGGTGTGAGGCAGGACGGGTGAGGTGTCAAGACCACAGGCCGGGAGTCACATAGATCTAGTTTCAGTCCAAACTTATTCCTTAAGAGCTATAAGATCCTGCACAAACAATCTGGCTCCTGTAAGCCTCAAATGCCCCCACTGTAAAAATTTTGCACAAGCTAAATATATTTGAAAATTCCTTGGCACAATGTCTGGCAGAGAAATCTCTCAATAACATGGAAGTATTAATATAATGCCATTTGCAACAATGCAAAATGGCTTGTTTTGGAACTTCAAACATAATTTTAAACACACATATATAATATACATGTATATTATGTGTATATGTATTATTACATGTATTATGTCATGTAATAATAATATGTATTATTACACATTACATTATACATACATATGTATGTATACTATATGTATAATATAATATATATAATATATAATATATAAACATGTGTATATTTTCACCAAAAATATTTTTTAAAATAATGAAGTTGTTGGTGGAAGATATGTTTCTAGACTAGTGTCCCAAACCTTCATTTACAACGATACTATTTCAGTTGAGAATTATCCTCATGGTAATCTGCCTGGGGTGGCTAACTTTCCTGGTTTTCCTTTGACTCTCCTAGCTTCAGCACTGAAAGTCTCTCATCCTCAGAAACCCTTAGTTCCCAGACAAATCTAATCATGATTCCTTCATTTGGAACCTAATGCTCATTCATTCATTCATTCATTCATTTATTCATCTGTTTTTCTGTAGTACCAGGTACATTCTTAGGTTCTGGAGATATAAAGACCAATCACCCTCAATAAAGCCACAGCCTAGCAAAGGAGACAAACAAATGAGCAAGTGTCCATAAGACCTATGGTGACTGCTGATGATGGAGTTTTGCCAAGGATGTCCGAGAAACACCGGGACTGGGCACCTCACATAGACTTGTGGTTTAGGGAGACTTCTCAAAGGAGGTGAGCACTGAACTGGAACTTGAATTAGGTGCACACCTCAAGCCAGAGCCTTCTACTTCATTCTTTTGGGAGTTTTTCATGGGTGAGCTCTGTATTACTTAACTAAACATATTGAAATGGCATCTCCTGAGATGTATTTTGGCTGTCATCTAAACCGATTTTGAATAACTTCCAATGTGCATGTAATCTTTATGGAATGTCAACAATATATGAATATAAACGTCTACAAACTCTTAATTGTATAGCAGTTCTTTCCACTCTGGAGATACAGGAAAGTTAAAATCTATTTTTAAGAATGTTAATCTCCTGCTTGCTTTTTCGTTATTTGACATTCATGGCACAAAGGAAATTACGGGAACAGGTTGCACTGAAAACAAAACAGAGGTTATAATAAATAATGTTGTTCTAACCATAATACTGTACTGGTTGCCCCAAAGTTAGCAAGTCAAACATGTTTCCGACAGCTTATTATCAAGGACTTGGCATTCTATTCTTTTTACTTCAATAATGTTTCAAGTATTCCTGACCATGCCTCTATCATTACAGCAAATGCTGCAGCAAGATGGTAAGACAGAGGCTGGTCCACAACAGGAAGCTCTGATGCAACATGAACACATGAAGAGCCTGAAGATTCGGTTCTTCACCTGCGGGGAGAACTTTTCATAGACTGAAGGTGGAAGGGGACTTATTCCCAGACAGACTGTAAACTCTATGGGCGAGGGAGGGTGGGGGGGTGGGACAGGCACCACATCTGTATTATTTGCTGCTGCTTTCCCACTGCTTGGGATATAACTGATGCACAAAATGATTGAGTGAATAACAAAACACAGTTGAGTCTTCGCTCCATATTTCCAACAAATGATCATTCATTCTATGAAAAACTCTAGGGACTAAAAACTCTTTGCGATTCATGAAAAATCGGACCACACATTCTATTTCTGTAGAGGTTGGTTAGTGTCACTTTATTCCCTAACTTTAACCACATCTCTAACCTTCACCAGTAACCTTTGAGATATTCACTGGAATTTACTAAGAATGTGCATGTGACCATGCATACACCGTCCTTGTTAGAGTAATGATATGTCATGCCATGTTTTCTGAAGAATATGGGCCAAGAGCATTAATTTATAGACCTATCAATCACAATCACCATCTAGTTTAAGCTCCATAGACATAATAAATGTATATCAGATAATTATTTTATTGACGCTGAAGGTTTTTGGTAATTTTGAGTGATCAAAGGAAAATACTAAAATTCCCTAAAATCCTGAGCATTTTTTTGCCTTTTGGTCATGGGTTTTGTTTTTTTTTACATGTATACATCTGTTCATATATACGATTATGACACACCTGACATCTAAAATTCAATGGAAGAGTTATAAGCAACAAGTCTTTGTAAAAATTTTAAACTTTCTGTATTACTCTTTTTTACCTTTGAAGTTTACTACACCAACTGCAGTTGAAGCCAATCTGAGAGGATACACAGGGGCCACAACCATTAAACTGGAGGCATGCTAGGAAACAGGACAGAATAGGTTTATCAAGACTAATTGGCAGCATGGAGAGAAATTAAAAAAAAAAGACTGCTCAACCAAAATTAAAATCACCCTCCTACCCCCATATACACACAGGAGCAAGATACTTATGCATAAACAGATCAGATCATTAAACTTTCCACCTAGCCCTGTTCACATGGTAACTTACTAGGTAATGGGGTCATCTCCACAGCTGAAATATTGGTAATTTTTGACATTTGTAGCTCTACTCGGTGGTATTCATAAATTGTTCTTCTTCGAACATCTGTAAAAACAAAAATAGAAAAAAATAATCTTTCAAGATGTCTTCGCCTGTAAAACAACATCTGATAATGAATGTAGAAATGATTTACTTTTTACCCAAGCTGGTTTTAAAATGAAGATTTAAAATAATCAATCCCTGTGAAGAGATTGATTATAAGAAAAAACCTGAAAATCACGTACTGATATACTCAGAAGTCTTTTTTTTTTTTTTACTTTTTTTAAAAAAGCTTTTATTTATTTATTTGAGAGAGAGAAAGAACACAAGCAGGGGGAGAGCAGAGGGAGAGGGAGAAGCAGGGGAGCCCGATACAGGGCTCGATCCCAGGACCCTGAGATCATGACCTGAGCCACCCAGTCACCCCTCCACTGTGTTTACTTTTGAAAGCAGTCTTGGGGATCTTATATTTTATGAAGTCCTCATGTATATGATTAAATTGCTCCAGAATTCTTTTTTTTTTTTAAAGATTTTATTTATTTATTTGAGAGAGAGAGAATGAGAGAGAGAGAACACATGAGAGGGGATAGGGTCAGAGGACGAAGCAGACTCCCTGCCAAGCAGGGAGCCCGATGCGGGACTTGATCCCGGGACTCCAGGATCATGACCTGAGCCGAAGGCAGTCGCTTAACCAACTGAGCCACCCAGGCGCCCGAAGTCTTTTTTTAATCAATTAAGTTGAAATGTTGATTATAGTCCCAGATACCTCACTTCACTAGCAGGGGCTCCAACCCATTGTTCCCTATGATATACTGAAGACATATTCTTAATAGATTTATGTATTTTGAAAGGTTCTGACATAAAAATCAAGAAGGTAAGATGACACCACTTTTTAAAACTAAAGCTAAAGTGAGTCCTTTAGGAATGGGTAGCAGTTAAAAATTTTTCACAGCCTAAAAAAATAAATAAATAAAAATCACAGCCCAAATAAAGTTATTTTGCCAGAAGATGAGTCTGAGTGCTTCAAAGGTTTAGAATGAAATTTCTTTAATAGAAGAAAAACAGAACTTAAATCACCTTAAAAATTTAGTACTGGTATTTATTAAATATACAGTATCATGTCTGAGGAAGGTTAATAATTAGTACTTATATTGCATGAACAAATTTATAATCGTTCATCAGCAAATCCAACAGTATCCCTGAGGAAGAGGCTAGATGGGAGACTTTGACATGAACTTTAATAATTAAATATCAGATAAACATGGCAAAAACATTTTCTTACAGTCAAGACTGTTGATGAAATATATTTAAAATCTATTAAAAAAAGACCTGAGCTTTATGCTAATGAGCTTGCCTGAAGTTTGGTAAATGGAATTGGAAAAGTAATGTTATCAGCATTTTATTTAGCTCTGAAAATGCCTGTGATGACAGGAAAGCATTTCCTGAATACTATCATATCTATCAGGAATTATTTGGAAAGCTATAATTTTATTGAAAAAAATATATTGGTATCCAGTCTTGGGAAGTCGAATGTCATAGTGGTTGGTAGTACATGCTCTTGAACAGTCTTGTGTGGCTCACATGCCAATGTCGCTTCTTAGTATCTGTGTGACCCTGGGCTCCTTTGTTAGCCTCTCTGTATCTCTGTTCCCTCATCCATAAAATAGAGATAATAGTACCTATACCACTGAGTTGTTTCGACAACTAAAATGAGATAATAAGTGCAAATTGGTTAGAACAATCCCTTTCACACTGCAAGTACTCAATACATGTCCAACATGCTAACTATACATCACACTGGTTACATGCTGCATGTAATGGTCTATTTCCATAGACCTAAACGCACTGGAGTCACACTAAGACTCTGAAATCAGGCTTCCAGGAATTTGTCTCCCACCTTAGCTTTAAGAAACTTAAATTTTGACTAAGGTCAATTGACCCAACTGTGATCACCTCTAAGACATAAAGCAGGAATATGGTGTTGAGGAGATAGCGAGCTGTCTCTTATTAAAAGTTTCAGGAAATGTAAATATAGCTACACATCCAGGAGCAAAGTCAAACATCCACTTATTACCTACACATATCTCTACTTTTATCCACTCATATCCTTTCACTTATTTCTGATGATTCACCATGAAATTCTGCTCTGGAAGAGGAAGGGGGGCGGCCTCAAATGAACTCTTTTGGGGCTTGGAGAGGTTCTAGAGCCATTTGCGGAATGTATCTTCAGGTTTATCAGACTGGAAAACACTGCTTAAGAACCATAATCTAATTCATTTCTTTTTGGTATAAGGGAAAGATGCATATATAATTTTCAAGGTATAAACTTTATCAAACATTAGAGAAAATACTAATTTTAGGGTATTTATAAGGTTTCTTGAGGCACATTTTTTTTTTTTAAGTTTTAAGGCACATAAAAGGATTATCCAGCTTCTGCTTTGTCTAAATAATATACCTTCCTATATACTGCTTTCTCGTGTATTTTTTTTTTAAAGATTTTATTTATTCATTTGACAGAGAGAGACACAGCTAGAGAGGGAACACAAGCAGGGGGAGTGGGAGAGGGAGAAGCAGGCCTCCCGCTGAGCAGGGAGCCCGATGTGGGGCTTGATCCCAGAATCCTGGGATCATGACCTGAGCCGAAGGCAGACGCTTAACGACTGAGCCACCCAGGCGCCCCTGCTTTCTCGTGTATTTTACTAAATAAGTTCGTTCTTGGAAATGAATAAATAGCATTAAATAACATCGCTTTGCCATGAGATCACAGGGTTGGGGGTTTTTGAGTCTCCTTCATACTCAAGTTTGCTCTATCATATTTGTAGGTGCTTAAAATACTAGTTTTCTCTTCATTTCATACTATACTTTGAAAATCTCAAACTACTGACATATTGGCTATGGAGCCTCTGGAAGTTAATTATTAATTATGCACATGGGGTTAAGGGAAAGTGACCTTTTTTGCTCTGCTAGTTCTATCACCTGCTCAGACCCCTCCAACTATGGGGATGAAATGAGTTCAACAAAACTAAGATTAATGAGAATGATTTTTGTTTGATGACCTGCCAATTAATGACAGCTTCCAAACGGTCATTTTTGTTGTATTTCAGAGATACCCCGGTCAGAAACAAGTAATTAGGAATGTATTTACTGGTAGCTCCTGCCAATACTAGAAGCTTTCATTTGATTCCAGAAATGTATTTAGCTCATGTGTCTTCTTTAGAAAGTCAGCCAAAATAATGCTGTACCAAAAATTCAGTCTTAGTAGTGCTGATACAGCTTTAACTGTTTTCCTACAACTTTACAAAACCAAGTTTGACTATCATAACCATTAGGGGCTTTTAAAAATTAAAAAAAAAAAAGAAACTAAATCTCTGAGCAGACTAACATGTAGAGAATAAAGTTTAGTATCCAAAATCTTAAGGTGATATGATTCAAAGTGTGACTAATGAATTGCATTTTTTAGAAATTCTGAGCAATATTAACAGGCGGGAACAGAGTGATCATATGGAAACACCAGGAATCCTGTCCAATCAATATTCACTCTGGCCGAAATGAACACAGTTTAATGAATACCCTGTGGCATGATTAGCCCATGATCTAGTTTATTTGCTTGTTTTTAAAGCTAACATTCACATAGAGAATGTATGAGTAATTTCCTAAATTGGCAGATTCTTCCATTTATATAAATATTTTAATATTGCCTGAACTGTCAAGTAAATGATTTCCTAGCATGGCGTTACTTATGCATTGCCAATGCTTCATGACTGGTCCCAAGTGGTTATTTCTTTTCGAGTTCCAGTTGAGCCCACCACACAGCACCATTCACTGAGAACTCTTTAATGTAAAGAGCATGTACTGCACAACAAGTTCATTCCCGTCATGAAGACTCGGGAAAAAAAAGAGACTCTTGAGAAAAAAAAAAGAGAGAGAGAGAGACACCATTACAGCAGTGAATTAGAAAAATGTACTCCACTAAGCGAAATAACTGGTTGGTGTTGTTAAATCAAGCATCTACAAATGGAAGATGCTTTTGCTTCAAACATTTCTTTATTCCTTCTGTAGTTCTAATTCTATTAAACAAAAATGTAATTCATTTTGGCTAAGGCAACATAAAATTTAGAGGGCCATGAAGTACTAAGCTGAGCCTCTTCGATTTTCTTCTCATCATTCCCTCACTGCTTATGAAGTTTCAGGCCACTATTAAGACCCAAATGGGCAGATTCCATAAGTTACTTGAGCAAACATAAAGAAAATCAGGAACTTCATCTAAAACCAATCTTTACTTTTCTCCTCCTTCCACGTATATTTACTAAGGGCTTAAACAAGATGCATGTTCTGACTTCTTTAAGTAGTCTTTGCCCAAGAGGAGAACCAGAACGAACACTGGGACAGTAAATGGTCAAGCAGTATCTGAGTGGGCTGGTGCGACATGTGGATGGCAGGCCTAACATCATGGTTCCCATTGACCTAGGAACTGTTCCTCTGAACGTGGTGCTTCCCCCAGGGGAACACACCTCTTTATTCCTGAGACTTATGGGGAGATTTTGTAATGTACATTGGCAATGTCATTAAGTCTCTCTCTCTCTGTTTTTTGTTTTTTTTTTCTGGGAGAAAAGAAGATTGTGACTTTCTTAAATCAAATTGGGTGAAATGCAGTAAGATTTCCTTATTTTAAAATCAAGTTTTTAAAAAGCTTTTAGTGCTAAATCATGCAGATGTTTGGCACTTGTGTAAGAAAAATCCCCTACATTTCCAAGAAACTAAACTTCCTATAAAAAAATCCAACTGGAAAAATTAACATGTGGGCATGTTTATAAAGGTATCCAACCAGTGTTAGTTAAAAATAGAAATATTCTCTGTGTAGTAGGGAAGTGTAAGTTAAATAGAAATAATCATTATGTAATAGGGAAAAATAAGAAATAATTAAGGCAAAGGAAAGTATAAATTTGAAGGCAAACATGAGAGAGAAAAGTGAAAAATTGAATCTGAGGTCATAATTTAAAATTAAAAAGACCTTGATAGAAAAGTTAGATTTTTCTATTTAGATTATTTTTGAAGACAATTTTGACTACTTTCCTATTCCTTCCATGGTAAGGTAACCACTGCAAAGATGAGCTTTTGATTCACTTTATTGAATAAAATAAAAGTACATTAAGTTGGGTTTCTCTTCCTTGGACCAATAAATCCTAGCCTAATAGGTACTCAATAGATATTTATTAAATACATAAATGTTTAAATGTCTTGAATTTTTAATAATGTATTAAAGTCCTTTCTGTGACTTTTAGTATATTAGAAATAAATTATTAAATAAATCGAGAGACACATCTCTGTATTGGTAAAATTTTATTTTATCTGATATTGGTATAGGATAAAAAGTTAATGAATAAATAAATGACTGAATAGATTTAAAAAAAAAACATAGCCAGGGGCGGAGCAAGATGGCGGAGGAGTAGGAGACCTGGATTTCTTCTCCTCTCAGGAATTCAGCTGGATAGGGATCAAACCATTCTGAACACCTACAAACTCAACAGGAGATCGAAGAAAGGAATAGCAACAACTCTCTGAAC
>NC_138373.1:52512716-52528139 GCF_054177405.1 Leptonychotes weddellii | reverse complement strand
GAGACAAATAATGCAAGATATGTTAAGAAAAAAAAAGAAGAAGAAGAAGGTAGCGGGAGGGGAGGAATGAAGCGGGGGAAATCGGAAGGGTGGACGAACCATGAGAGAAGATGGACTCTGAAAAACAAACTGAGGGTTCTAGAGGGGAGGGGGGTGGGAGGATGGGTTGCCCTGGTGGTGGGTATTGAGGAGGGCACGTTCTGCATGGAGCACTGGGTGTTGTGCACGAACAATGAATCATGGAACACTTCATCTAGAACTAATGATGTAATGTATGGGGATTAACATAAGAATAAAAAAAAAAAAAACGGAAAAAAAAAAAAAGATCTAATTTATTTGCATTGGTGGGTGTATTTTAATTTTTTTAGTTATATCACATATAAAAGCTCCTGATGCTTTAATTTCTTTTTGCTTTCCACAGTGTAAGAAAATGACAAATTGAACCATCTTCCCTTTATAGTGCTCCAGTAACAAATTTATTTATAAATAAATAAATAAATAATAAAGTCGCAAAGGTAGAAGGGTCTACCTAGAAGAAACAATTTTAGAAGCAGAACTTTGGGGCGCCTGGTGGCTCAGTCGGTTAAGCGTCCAACTCTTGATTTCAGCTCAGGTCATGATCTCAGGGTCATGGGATTGAGCCTCACATTAGACTCCACGTTTAGTGGAGAGTGCTGAAGATCCTCTCTCTCCCTTTGCCCCTCCCCCTACTTATGTGCTCTCTCTCTCTCTTTGAAATAAATAAGTAAATCTTTAAAAAAGAAAAAAGAAACAGAAACTTCTTCTAATGCTGGCCCTGCCCCTAGCTGTTATGTTTTCATGGTGAACGTATTTGATCTTTATGGTGCACTTTCTCCTTGAAGCCCTTCTTACCTTTCATCCCTGAGAGGTCATTGGGAGGTTGTTCTTGCCTATATCAAGCCACATCCTGTCTCCCTGCTCTCATGCTCCACGACTGACCATAGAGCTCTTTTGTCCCTCCTTGAGGTGAAAGGTCTGTGCATTTCTCATGTCTTTCCAAGCCCAAGGAGTTTCCCAATCCCCGCTCTTTTCCCCTTGTGTAGACAAGCTCCGTCGTCTGTCTGTAGGCCCAGATAAAGTTTCCACCATAGTTTTACTGTCTTGAGCCCAGTTGCACAGCCTTCTTCAGACAGACATCTGCCTCATTGTCTTATTTTATATGAAGCTCCAACTCTAGTTGTTAATTCAGTCGGGGGCTATCTTTAAATCAGAGGTCACAGTGATTGTGTGTGTGTGTGTGTGTGCATGCACATGAGTGTGTGTGTGTGTTTGTAAAATGGATATGTTGCCAGCATTTAGATATCAGAGGGTTTTAAATAAAAATACAGATTTGCATTGCCCCTTGAGAAATCAGAAGCCTTCGATCACTTGCTCTGCATGTCTACATAGCAACAGCTGGCTGGGAAGTGTACTCAGGGTATGTTTCCTCCAGTTTCTCCCACAGCTATTTCTTCTTTCTTACCCCAGGCTAGCACTAGTTATGTCAAGATTCAGTTTGAAACTCCTCTTTTAATAGAGGGGCTGTCCTTACTTAGCAGCTGTATGTTGTTGTCTGCTTCCAGATTCTCTATAGGCTATGATTATGGAGATGGGGTATAGAGGGACATTAAGAACATATCTTTGGCTTATGGCTCTCCTTTGCTTTCATACCATCAAGTGCTCAATACCTGGCATATGAAAGGAGTTTCGTAACTGTAAGCTAAACAGGGATTAAAATAATTGTGCAAAATGTTAACGATATTCAGGAAAGCAAATGGATTTTTATATTGTCAAATTTAATTGAAAGCCTTTCTGTTCGAATGTAGTTTTCAGACAACTAAGCAGTAATACTGAGGACTTTATGTGTTGTTTTGATAGTAATAAAGAAAAGCATGACTCCTTATAATTGGATGCCCTACTAAGTAACACAGAAGCCAGATCTGACATTTAAAGATGATGAGGTAGGAAGTTAAAGGTTGAATGCAGATGAGAATAGGTAAAATAGTAAGTTTTGGGTTTTCTTAAATGTATATATATTAACCTACTTGACACCATGTTGCTGATTAGTGAGTGAACAAAAATGAGTTTAGAGTAATTCTTCTCCAGTGATAGGCATGTGATTCATACTTTGGAACACACACTACACAATCAAGCCCTTGCTGAGATGCTGTGCCGCCTATTAGATAAATAGCTGGGTCCATAATGGAAACAAATGAATGTTTTGGCGAGATTTGCAGTGCAGAAGAGAGAGGAAAATAAAGTCCCATTACTTCTGACTCAAGCAGCATGCTGTTACCTCCCCAAATGTTCTAGAGACAGACGTAAAACTTCACGTTTTATGGTCATGTTGGGCCCCTGTGTCCTGGAGAATGACACCACAGCATGGAAGAGAGAGCAGCTTTTGTCTCTGAACCTTTGCTCGAAGACTAATGTGCTCTGCCTTACCTTGGCCCGTCCCTAATATTTTTTCCTGCCTTAATTTCGTCTGCTTATTGCAACTTCTTTCTGTGTCTATACTTAATTTGCTTCACTATATCACTTATAGAAAAATTTATGCTTACTTAAATAATAAACTTCTCTGTGTCCTGTAAAATGGAACAAAAATTAAAACACCTAAAAAAAGAATTTATAAATGCTTGTGTAAGCTGAAATGGAAGCTATTTTAGCTGGTGTTAATAATGTTCCTTTTCTATAACTATCTGTGGAATGAATGTAATTGTAAAACTCATTCTCAGAAATTTATGATTCAATACAAATCATACAGAGGCCGAGTGAAAATTTAGCTTTGCTTCAATCATAAAAAGGCAAATATTATAGGCACTTGAAAATAATGAAGCTACATTTCTTTTTTTCTTAAAAAAAAAAAAAGCCTCTATAGTTTAGAGTTGATACTATTTCAGAATGGCTTCCTAAAAACCCCAGGAACTAACTTAGGAAATATTTTGAGAATGACTAGAAATTTGTAGAAGGGATAAAAAAATATATAGCTTCCCATAAAGCAAAATTTTTAGTGTTTTCATGCTTGGACATCCTCATTGGCCATAGCTTCTCTGACTTGAATACTTCATATCCTTGTCTTTTATAGAATAGATGACTCTGACAATATGACAGACCCTTTCTTATGCTAATTTTGTGTGATATTGGCTATAATTCTAGATGGTTTATTTATACACAGACAGACACCCCCACACACAATAGCTTTGTTGCTATTGGTCAAAGTAATTCAAGTTAAATGTGACTTTTAACAATCCTCCTGATTCATCATAGTGGTCTCTAATTAAATACTCTCCTGGAATTCTGCAGACTGGTCTGACTTGCTCACAGAGAGCTGACACAGCCCAATTCCTTACCTGCAGTAAGTGAGAGGATGAACGATCTTTTCAGAGAACAGCCCCATGCCTTTGATGTCTGGAAATAAAAAGATTACAGTCCAAGAACGCAAGGTAAAAAGGATATATGGCAATCTCAGGTGGAAAGAGGCAGACTATTTCTGAAAGAAATCTATGAGAAAGCCTGGACTTGTTCATCTTTTCCTCATTAATCTTTTACAATATGAAGCATTTAATTCAGTTGCCAAAAGTAGTGTTTTCCAAACCTGATATGCAATTGTTTCATAAATGGCTTGGGTGCCTTCTTGGAAAATGTAGGGAACTAAGAGCTTCTTGTACATTTTCATTTTAATATTTAATAAAATATATAATAAAAGACCCCAGTTTTAGAAAATCATGCTTGTATCCACGAACTCTATAAAATTTTAAAAGAAAAGCATTTGAGGCCAGTGGTACTGCCATAAAATCATCCTTTTCCAAACCTTCCACTTCTCATCTTGTCCATCTCTGGACATTTCGGTACTCTTTTCCAGTGCTGCCCACGTGGCCCTCCGCACGGACAGACAACTCCTTTCTCGTGGCCTGCAGTGGGAAAGCCCCCCTGCAGGTGTACAACACAGTGGACCTGATGAAGAGCTCAATGCCATTCTTCCTGCTACTGAGACCAAGGCCGTGGTGACGTCATTGGCTCTCCTCCTTCTCCCACCCTCCTCAGATCCATGGCATGGCTTCATAGCAGTGCCTTCACAATTCATCTGGAACCCATCTTTCCATCACTTCCACCTCCTACATGTATCACTCTAGTGTAGTCAAGCCACCCATCTCTTTTCC
Source organism: Leptonychotes weddellii (assembly GCF_054177405.1). Taxonomy (NCBI): domain Eukaryota; kingdom Metazoa; phylum Chordata; class Mammalia; order Carnivora; family Phocidae; genus Leptonychotes; species Leptonychotes weddellii. The sequence continues at coordinate 52,523,979 of NC_138373.1, read as the reverse complement.
AGACAACTGTGATACCTTCCTAATTAGCTTCTCCGTCTCCCCTTGCCCCCTACAGTCTTGATCACACAGCAGCCAGGGCGATCTTTTTCAGATGTAAGAGAACATACTTCCTCTGTTCAAAACTCTCTAAATCTTCACTGTACAACATGAAATCAAATTCAGTCATTGCCATGGCTTGTGGGGAATGAATGCTCCCTATGATCTGCCCCCACCACCTCTCATCTCCTTTGACAATCTTATTTACTCCTCCTTATCCAGTGATAATCTTTTAATTCTGAAAGACACTAAAAACAATTAAGTCAAAGCCTTTCCCTGTACTGGTCCTTCTACTCAGAGTTTTTCTCAAATATCCACATGGCAAGCTCATGACTACAGAAAAGTCATTTCATCACAGAAACTTTCTGTGACTCCTTCTCTTAAGGAGGCCCCCAACCCCTTCTCTCTCTTTACCACACTTTAGTTTCCTCCTTAACACTTACCACTTCCCACCATGCTTTATTTTTTGCATTCACTTGTTTTTGTGTCAATCTCTGCCCTCTAGAATATAAGCTCAGTGAGAGCAGGGTCTTTGTTCCATTCTCTTCTATAATCCCTACAATAATACACAGAAAATATTTAGTTAATATCTAGCAAATGAGTGAATGAATTCTATCTTATCAAAGAGCATCTAGAGTGTATATGCCTTTTAGGGAAAATAATTTTTATATAGTAAATAATATTCTCAGAAATTTATTTTTTACTTTATATTTCCACATTATACTAAGATGCATAATAGAGATATTTGTGGTAGTAGTGGCTTGTCAGACATTCCTCAGAAGTCACTGTCCTATGAATAAGTATAACTAGAAAACTGGCAGCAAGTTAAAATGTTTCTTTTAAAAGCAGATGATGATTTCTACCTACCTCAGTTCTCTTTACAAATAGATAGAGTATTTCACCCTTGTTAACAATGTACTTGTTGAAGCTTGGAAAAGTCAAAATCTTTTTATAGAGTGAAACCATCCAACTGAGGCTTGAAAGGGTCATTACAGGTCATCTACAGCTATCTTCCTAAAGGGCTGGCCAATTTATGATGGGATTGTTTTCAGTGACAGAAAACTGTCTACATTGTTGGGCTATTCATTTTGATTTTGGATGGATTTTCCTTAGGTTAAATGAGTCTGAATCTAGGTAACTTAGACACATTGGTCTTCATTTTCTGGAATCCAGAGGACAAAGCATAAACTAGGAAATAAAAGAGAGATAGAAGAGTGAAAGCAGGATGCAGAAAATGAAACTTTTCTACTGGAACATTCTCATCTTTCAAGTTTAATTGTACCTAGAAGTAAAGAAGATATTTATCTGATTCCCTGAAACCTAGGAGGAAGAATCCTTCTTCATTTTATGTAGAAATACCCAGAGAGTTTGTATTTGCTATTGGATCTCTAATAGAAAATGTATTGGTTAGTATTGCTGTGTAACAAATCACCCCAAAATGTGTAGTTCCTTAAAACAACTCCATTTTGTATTTCTCACAAGATACCTATGGATCAACTTGGCAGTTCTATTGATCTGGTTTGGACTCTGCTGATCTCAACAGGGCTCGTTCATGTGCCAGCTGTTAGCTGGTCGATTGGCTAAGGGCCAGCTGGTCAAAGATGACCTCTGCTGGAAAGGAAACGTTCCTCCATGTGCCTCTCTTATATCTTCAGCAGACCAACAGCATGCATCATCATAGAACTGGCAGGAGTCCCAGAAAGGAGGTGGAATGTGCAAGTACATTTTCAATCCTCTCTTTTGCTTCATGTTTGCTGTGATCATCCTTTGCCATATTACTGAGCCAGAGTCCAAGTGGGAGGGGACCAAAAGTGACAAGGCAAAGGGTATGGATACAAGGAGGCCGTTAGTACAATCAGTCCATCACAGGCAAAAAGCACAGGAGGAGAGGGTTTGACTTACAGACAAAATACAAAGGAAGGGAGTAAAAGGAAGGAAAGAGATGGAGAAAATGAAATCAAAATGAAAGATAGCTAGGTGAGGAAAGAGATAAGGAAGAAAGATTGAAGAGGTGGAATAGAAAATGTGTGAAGAAGGGAAAGTGATGGTACTAGATCTGCAGGAATCCAAACATGTGACCCAATAAACAAGCTCTTGTATAAAAATATAATATTCATGGTAGTATAATAGTAATTTCCAACTGATAGCAATACAGACTCAATTTCTGCTTTGAGTATGGGAAAAGAAGAAATTCAATCACCACAGAATTATCTGGTAAAATGTATCTCACCTTGCAGAGGAAAATTGCAGTCACAGATGTTGGAGAATGAAAGCAAGTGACGAATACAAGTTAGCAAAGCTTTCATACTTACTCTTGATCAGGCATGTATGAACAATGTTATTTAGCAATTGTGACTTTGTCTTATTAGGATATATAAAATATAACTGGAATTGGAAATATTGTCTATGTTTTTTCTAATTTTTTTGTCTTTTCTTCTTTAATTATAAGTCTGTCTTTTTTTAAGATTTTTATTTATTTATTTGAGAGAGAGAGCACAAGCAGGGGGGAGGGGCAGAGGGAGAAAGGAAAACAGAGTCCCTGCTGAGCAGAGAGCCTGAGGGGGGGCCGGATCCCAGGGTCATGACCCCAGGTCATGACCCCAGCCAGAGGCAGTCGCTTAACCAACTAAGCCACCCAGGCGCCCCTATATGTTTGTCTTAAATATAAATTACACTTATATTAACATTTCTTTCTCAACATTGTATATAAGACTGGGTAATCATATAATGTCCACTAAGAAAAGGAATTACATATATTGATATTGAGTATGGCTTAGTAATCACTAAATAAAGTATGTCAGAGTTTCATTTAGTAAATGAACCTTTAGGGACAGAAATGTTGACTTTGTTTTATTTTTTTCTGTTGTCCAAATATCAGAATACTTCTTTAAAAGAAAAAATATTTTCATTTATTTATTTTACAGAGAGAGAAAGCAGAGGGGAAGAGGGAGAGAGACAAGCGGACTACATGCTGAGTGTGAGCTGGTCTCAGGGCTCAATTTCACAATCCTGAGATCATGACCTGAGCGGAAATCAAGAGTTGGACCCTTAACTGGCTGAGCCACCCAGGTGCCCCATCGGAACACTTCTTAATGCTGGTTAAGAACTGGCCATACTGATATAAAATTGGCAATACCATAATATTGTTTAAGAACAGACTAATTTAGGGATGCCTGGGTGGCTCAGTTGGTTAAGTGTCTGCCTTTGGCTCAGGTCATGATCCTAGGGTCTTGGGACTGAGTCCCACATGGGGCTCCTTGCTCAGCAGGGAACCTGCTTCTCCCTCTGCCCCACTCCCCCTCTTGTGTGCGCGCTCTCTCTCTCTTTCTCTCTCTGACAAATAAATAAAACCTTAAAAAAAAAGAACAGACTAATTTAGTACATAAAGAGAAAATGTCATCTTGCTTTTACTTGTTTTGAGATAATTCCATAAATTTCAGATACATTAAAATTTCCTCTTTATTGGTTAATTTCAACAAAATAGCCTGTTCACAATTTCATGATGTCATGGACAAAAGTAAGTAGTTCAGCCCTTATTATAACTTCTACCCAAGTTATTCTCCTTGCTTCTCATTTCTGTGCTATTTATTATGGTTTATACAACAAGGTCTGATCTAATACGGTCTTAAATGAATTATCCACAGATGGCCCACGGTCTGCTCATTCCACCTTAAGATTTGTTGGTACATTTATCCTTCCCTTGTTGTTTCTTGGCCCTTTATTTATTGCAGATGGTTTCATGCCCATTTTTATGTCTATAAAACTGGTAGTAAAGATAGTAATCATATCTCCAATGATTCTTTTCTAAATCTAGAAAAATTGGCTCTAAGAGTTTGTCTCATTTGTAACTATTTCATATATTCTCAATGTGTTTTAATTTTTTTAAACTGTAAATGTTAAAAATGTTTGTCATATTCAGATTTGGGTTCCACTGAGGTTTAAATTTAGGAAATGTTACCTTGAGATGACCCATAATAATTCATAAGTTTTCCATATAGGTTTCAATCAGAATAGTGAAGTTCAGCATCCATTAACACTTGCCAAGTTTCACTATCTATTAATCAGCAATGATATTGTTAAATATATATTTAGCAGTGCACTTACTTGTCCTTCTCTGGGTTTTATATGTATAAGGCCACTTGTAAACAAGGATTTTTTTTAAAAAAGCCATGAAAAGTAATATAAAGTATTTTAGGAAAACAAACGATACAAAAGAGTCTATATTCCTGAAATGACAGCCAGCACTAAATGTATTCATGGTGCACCTATCCATGTGATGGGTTTTCAGCATTCAGCATCAGTTAGATTCTCTGAGAATCTATTTACTTTCATCCTCAAGCAGCTGTCTATAGGACCAGGAACTCTCCTGTCAGTTTAACCCATCAAAAGCACTAAACAGATGTTATGTGTTGGTACTGTATGCCTTTCTTCTGTAATATTTCCCGCTGGCTCTCTCCCTGGTCCTTCATCTTCATCACTTGATTTTATCCAGTAAATAGGATGATCATTCTCCCCGCCCCCACCCCTAAATGAAATTCAAATCTAACACATAGCAATCTGCTTTTTCTTTTCCAGATTCCTGTCTTAGTCACACAGATAAGTTCGACCAATCACCCAGTGAAAGTGGGGCTGTCTGATGCCTTTGTCGTTGTCCACAGGATCCAGCAAATTCCCAGTATGTAGAAGGGTAATTGCAAAATCTGAGCCTGCTGTGGGGTAAATTTAAAGGAGATTGATTTCAGTCAGATGTGATAGTTTGAGCAACAGAATCACTTAACCAATTGCTGCTTGTAAATTATATTATTTGGTTATATTATTTGGTTTATAACTCTTATTGGCATTTGCTATCTCTCTGTTACTCTTCAACTAATAATTTAGGTAAAGTGAAATTAAACAGCCAAGCCAATGGTATGTAATTTTGGTGTCTTTGGGATAGTTAGCTTGGTTGCACTGGTGTATTTCTTTCATTAATAAGAAGAACATAAAGGAATGACAGATTATTTGACTGATAGGTGTATGAGTTTTATTTGTTTGTTTGTTTGGCTTAAATTTATCAGCAAAAGAGCAGCTTTGTGCCATTTTTATGTCTATCATGTTTGTGTAAGAGTCTGAAGAAAGATGAAAGAAAAAGTATAAATTGAAGTAAATAAAAACTTTGGTGGAACTATACTAACAGAGAAGACACATATTTTGTTTGTTTAAATCATTTTCACTTATCTCGTCTAGTTTGCATTTGTAGAATAAAAGCATATGTGTTCCTGGGCAGCTGTTTGTCATATTAAAAGTTCAGAATATTAGAAATTCATCATATTAGAAATTCAGAAAACCACTGTTGGTAGTGGTTCTGATCATGTATATAGCCATCATTTGAAAATTTCTGTTTTTTAAACCTCTCTTTCAAGAAGAATCCTGAGGGATGCTTGAGTGTGTTAGTACTGAAGATGATTGTGTCCTAGACATGCTTATTTAAAGTGACAGAGATGATAATAAAATACATCTTAAGCTTAGATTATTTCTTTCCCTTTTTTGTTCAAAGTCCTTCTTATATTTCACTATAGGGGTAGACCTAATTTATCACATGCATATGCTATTTGGTCTTCCCTCGAACTAATTCTGTTTAAGTATGCCACCTCTCAAATACAGAAGGTAAATGGAGTGGAAATTATTTAGACTTCAAATTCTTAGACTTTTTGGATTGGCTGGAAACATAGTAGGGGTTATCTTACAACTATGATTTAGAATGATGTTCATCTGTGGCAATAATGCTTAGTGAAGAATGTGAATCTTCCATGGCAGTTTCTCCTTATTAGCTGAGAATTACTGGGAAGTAACATTCGAGGGAACTGTTAAATCAAGGCAGATTTTCCAGAAACAAAATTATACTGTGAACAAAGCAAGGATATATTAGCATGTGTAGGCACATAGACATCCTCTTAAATAAGAGGCCATGTCCTGGGAGAGCCAGTTGATTCCCCTTTGAGGACAAGGGTTTTTCACATTCCTTCTTTCAGGGATGTTAAATCAAGCATGACTTGAGTCAATTATTACACAAGTAGAACACTAGTTTTAGTTTATTTGTGGGTGCTTTTCTTTAGAGAAAGAATATTATTTGCAGCTTCCTCAAAAGACATCTTGGTCTACATTGATGTTCTGGTATATTATTGTTTAGACAAAAAGACCCACCCAAGTACAAAAGAAAAAAAATTTTCCAAATATATGATATGCAAGTATTGTCTCAGAACCGAAGCACGGTAGACTTGTGCTTAGACCGTAGAACCCAAATTGCAATTTTGCATCCCTTGTTATAAGGTAATAAAATAACTGTTTTGTTTTGAGGAAAAACATCTTTCCCAAATATAAATTTTATTGAGTAAATTGGCAAAATTCGCATGCATTTTGGGAACAGATTATGTCTGATGTTGAGACTCAGCATTCATCTAAAAAAATTGCACAAGTTTAGGGAAAAGCTTCCCTCAGGCAAGCCGCCTGATGGAATGCCATTCACATTTCCTGTTGACCTCACTCTTGCCCATCCTGAGAAAATTAGCCAAGAAAGAATGGAAGTTCTGAGTTTCGAATCCACTCATCCCTGCCTTTAGATGGGACCGTATTTCAGCAAGAAAACTGGAGTTGATGTGTTCTATTTAAAAATCTTCTTGGGAACAAAAATTTAAATCTCTTTCAAAATCTGTTCCCACATTTATAAGGTGTAACAGTGTCTGTTACATGAGCTTCTCTATAGAAGGAGAGATATGGTTGCATTGTATTCTCAGCCTAAAAAAAAAAAAAAAAAAAGTGTACTTATTTATGGCAGAGATTAGGCTAACCCAAGTTTAGCATAATATGTTATACAACTATTACTTTTTCCTGAGACTATAAGATGATTCCTAGAGACCTGTATGTTACCTATTTGTGCAATCAGAATTTAGATAAATATTTAAATTCTTTTCAAAATTCTGCTCTCTTATTTAACAACCCTCATTTTTAGGAGTCATCCTCACAGGGAATTTAAATCATTCATTTTTGTTCCCCCTTTTCCTCATCCTGAGTGAATTTAGGGAAAACCTGATCATTATCCTAAGTAATGAGAGGTTTCGTTTCTTCTCTGTTGCAAAGTACATTACATAGGACCCTGTTCTCATAAGATCAATTTTCTGTTCTTTTCATCATTTTAGTTACACAGGTTATAGAGCCTAGATCCTTGGCTTAATCTACCCATGGCAACATGGTAATGCAAGCTATAACCTTGAGAATAATTTTTCCCAGTGAGACCACAGTTGCTATACCATTCTTATCAGTTGGTGAAGGTTTGGTAAAGCATTTGAAAAGCAGGTAGGTAGGTTTAATTTATTTATTATGAAGATTTCTCCCCACCCTTTCATTATAATATCAACAACAAAAAAAACTTGTTTTTCAGTTTTTTAAAGGCTTCCAAATAGTAAATGATGTCAATGCAACTTTCAAGCGTGGTTTATTACCATAGTCTTTACCTTTCAAAAAAGATCAGGTGATCTGATAGTTTAAAATATCAAAGGGAATTCAGGCATTGTTAGTAAATTTGTAAACAGTTGCAAGGTTATAAAGGAAATTCCTTTGCTCCTACCAAAAAGAAAAAGAAAAAGAAAGAAAAAAAACCCATGGTGAAATTAACCCTTATATCTAAAAAATAAAATAAAAGATAAAAATTAATTAGCAGTCCAGAAAGAATAAGGGATACCATAGTGGGAATACTAATCATGTGTTAGACCTTGAGCATTTTATTTAATTCCTATAACTTAACATACAAAATGGTCATCTTAATACCTACGATGCAAGGGGTACATGGCATGCAGTGCCAAGCACTGCATGCCATGTACCCTTTCACTTTAAATAAGCATGTCTAGGACACAAGTAAGCACTGTGTTTGCGTCCATATTTATTGTTGCTTCATCAGCATCAACATTGTCACGGGATGCCTGGCTGGCTCAGTTGGTTAAGCATCTGCCCTCGGCTCAGGTCATGATCCCAGGATCCTGGGATCAAGCCCCGCATCAGGCTCCCTGATCAGCTGAGAGCCTGCTTGTGCACTCTGTCCCTATCTCTATCAAATAAATAAATAAAATCTTTTAAAAACCCCCAAAACAAAAAACATTGTCACTTTACAAAGACAGTGATGCTAAGATGTCCACATCCAGAACAAGTGCTCATGAGAATGGGTCCACAGGGGATTTCCACTAGAAAACACCTCGACACCCTCTCTCTGAAACTCATTCTTTCTAAGTGTCGTTTGTTTTGTGACTTCTCGGTGTGTCTGTCTGTCCATAGGTCTCTGCATCACCTTCTATTTTTCATAAAATACTTTGTAGAATTTTAGAAACAAAAAGAACATGGAGATCAGCTGTTTCAGTCTCCACAGGTACAGATGTGAAAGACAGGTCTATATACAACGACTTCGATTATTCATTACAGAAATCCAAATGTAAAAACATACTTGTGATGATAAGCATGGTGTATATTAACTCAGAGAAATTTGTAAAATAACAGTGAATACAAAGAAGAAAATTTAATTGGTCTGTAAATCTACCACAGAGATATACCAATTAATGTTTCCCTGCATCTGCATCCAAACTTGTGTTTATGGTAGATACACATGTAAACACATGCACATTAAGAAAATTGGCATTGGGCTATAAATATTTTGTCACCTATTTTTCCTTTAATATATATAACACATTTTTTTCTACACTGCTAAATACCTGTCTAAAATGTAGCCATTAATAGCTGCAACAAATTCCTTTATTTCATAATTTATGTGACCTGTCTGAACACTGGTTTGTCATGTTGGTTGCTTTTCATATTAATTATCAGCAAAACAGTGCTGAGCATCTTTGTTTGTAAATGTTGACACAACTCTTTAAAAATGAATGTGTGGCCATTGACTGTTAATGATTTTTTTAATGTACTTTGACAAATTGCTGTCTGTAAATGTTGTACCAATTTACTTCCCCACCAGCTTTTTATTAGATATCCCATTTCCCCAGATGCTCCCAGACACTATTATCATTTTTTAAACCCTGCAAATTTGATCAGCAGAACATGATATTTCATTGTTGCCTTAATATTCTTTTGATTATCAGAAAGTTTTCACATTGTCATGTATTCATAGGTCATGTGTCATTTCCATAATTTCTTGTTAAATAGCTTTATTAAGTAATTCTCAGCCTCTGCTTATATCCCTCCAAATTCTTTTACTCAGTGTGCAGAGATCTTCCCGGATAAACATACGGTTCTCCCTAGTACCATTCATACTTGTTGGTTTCTTTCTGCTCCAACTTAACACTCTGAATTTCCATCTGAATCTCTAGGGTGCTGACCTTCTCCATCGGGCCTCACCTTTTCTCTGCCTTCAGAGCTTAAAGAGCATAACATTCCCAGCAAGAAAACCCAGGAAATCCACTCTTGCCTTCACAGTTCTTTTATTTGGGAACGTAAAGCAAAGTCATTTTAGTAACGTGAAAGTTAGTTTTACACACACGCAGAATTCTTGTCCAAGAAACCAAGCTGGAAAGCTGCTGACCTAACTTGAAATGGTTCTTCTATAAGTTAACGATAACGGCTATTTCCGAGTCCTTGAGAACACTCCGCTTTATTCTTCTCACCAGCCTCTTTCTTCACGTCAATCCCTTTCTCATCAGCATCTGCTGTCTTCAATTTATCGACGTTGTTCCTGCTACAACTTGCCTTTGCTTTGTTGTTATTATTATTCACAGCTCAATAAGAAATGTTAGCATTTAAGATAAAAGTCACAACTAATTTGGAGAGCAAATATAACTTAAAGATATTCAGAGGTTCGGTGAACTCTTTGAGGACCATTGTATAAGTTTGTCATACATGGTCTCTTTATAAGCTTTACAGACCAGGCAGCAATTTTTCAAAAAACTTGACCAAAATTATGTTTACAGACTGAAAAAAAAAAAAAGAACCTTAACAAACAAAAAGAGAGATTTGTTTTTTACTCTGCAGAATATCTTAAGCTTTAATTACCAGAAAACATAATAGCATAGACCAGTACTGTCTAATGGCACTTTCTGCACTAATAAAATATTCTAAATCTGAACTATTCAGTATTAGTCTCACTGGTGCATGTGGCTACTAGCACTTGAAATGTGGCTAATGACATTTGGGAATTGAATTTTTAATTTGATTTCATTAATTAATTTTAATTTAGAGAGTTACATGTGACTAGTGGTTACCATATTGGACAGGGTGATAATAGACCATATATGCATATTTAAATAAAATATTATATTTCAGTGTAATATTTACAGAACATACATTTTACTTCATTGCCTTCAAAAAGCCTTAGAACTTTTGATATGATTAAATAATAAATTTTCAAATATAAACATTCCATTATAACTGATCTTCCCCAAATAAAACAATTTGTAATTTTGATTAGCTAGTAGGACACCTCCATTATAATTACTAAACAACTGTAATTTTAAAAAAAAAAAGCATCTTGACAACTATGGAGGAAATGAATAATCTTGAAAAAACTGATGATATTTTTTCTTTCATAACCCAGTAAAAGCTCTTTTAGAAGAACTGAGCCTCTCTTCTTACTCTCAAAGTTATCAGGGTCTTTTCATTCATTTAAGGACACACTGATCCACAAATCCTTTAGTAAATTGGGTCATCTTACCTTCTCAGTCCTCAAAATAGAAAGCACTTCAAAATTATTCATTTTACAGAAGATAAAAATTGCTTCTCTTTCCAGCCCAGCTTCCTCAGGTGCTTTGGTTCCCACATACGCATTTGTCCACTCAAGGCTCAACAAAAGGAGAAAGAAATAGAAATCATAACATTTTCCCCATAAAATATCTTTTCATAAATCTCTTCCAAGATAGAAAATGTTATGAAAAATGATGCTCTATTGCTTAATACATACATTGCAAGCGTACCCTATTTGGTATGTTTGATTTTTTAAAAAGAAGCAAATATTTAAGAACTTTCTGGATATTAGAAATCACTGATTAGTTAATTGTAAAATATTTCAGAATGTTTTTTAGAATCTATGAAAGAAAAACAGTTCCTTCAGGGACTTGTGGCTATGTTTTTTTTTTTTTTTTTTATTCTTATGTTAATCCCCATACATTACATCATTAGTTTTAGATAAAGTGTTCCATGATTCATTGTTTGTGCATAACACCCAGTGCTCCATGCAGAATGTGCCCTCCTCAATACCCAC
>NC_138373.1:52468262-52512216 GCF_054177405.1 Leptonychotes weddellii | reverse complement strand
CCTCGGATTCACTTCTCCGCACGTCCTACCTTCCAGAAAGTGGTCGCTTTTCTGTTCAGAGAGTTGTTGCTATTCCTTTCTTCGATCTCCTGTTGAGTTTGTAGGTGTTCAGAATGGTTTGATCCCTATCCAGCTGAATTCCTGAGAGGAGACGAAATCCAGGTCTCCTACTCCTCCGCCATCTTGCTCCGCCCCCCGCAAATAAATTAGATCTTAAGTAAAGGCATGTAGATACAATTTTATATTTCATGTATTTAAAATATGGCAAACATAATAATGTAAAATCATCTGTGTCTACATATTCTTTAGAATGATTTCTTGAGAGTTTATAATCAGCATTTTATGTCATCTGGGTTTTCTCAACCTTGCATCATAAATTTATTAAATAAATGTTATTTGAATATAAATATATAGGTATATATTTCATTTGTATATGTATACATGTGTAATTCTATGTAATTCTACTGGTACAACTATAAAGTTTTTTGGATGCATATATATTATATAAACACATGTCCGACATTCTCACACACAGAGCAATAGTTATAAAGGCAAAAAAACTTCATATCAATGGCAAATGTTTCACTGCTCAGTTCTTTTTGGGTTTCTCTTATTCTCTTGAATTATTTTTTTCCATAAGTTCTACAAGCTCAGCAAGTTTCATCTTTCAATACTTTCAGGATGATTACCATGAATTAAGAAGCATTACAGTTTAAATAAGAGAAATAGTCTTAAAAGAAATTTTAAAAATGCATTAAGGGTGCCATTTAAACCTATACCCAATTGGCAATGGTGATTTATTAACTATGCATACTTCCACAGAAACAGTGGATGTTACACTAAGGTACATTAAGTTTAAATACTTAAATGGTAAAATAGATTAGAAAGTGTTTTTACTTAATAACCAATAAATTTCCTCTATCCTGACCTCCTCTAAAATTTGGTGAAGGAGATAGTGAGGTATTCAATCAAGAAAATGGATAGAATAGGCTGACTCGCAGGTAGGGTATACATTCTCTATGATTTCCCCTTGCTGCCATATAGAAGGACTAAATGACTTTTTTTTTTTAATTGTGTTGTCTGAAATTGATGACTACCCTGTCCCTCCCATGAGCTGGTTAAAAGAAAATAACCAAAGCTGCAAGAGAAACAAAGAGAATCACATCCTCCCCTAGTTTGTATCTAAAGTAACAATAAATTCAAAATACATGAGGAGAAATAATGCAATAAATTCAAAATACAAAAGAGAAACACAAGTCAGAGGAAATGCAACTTCTGAAATATGATGGTATACTAGGAAAGACAGCATCAAGATTGTAAGAAATCTGATTTCAAACCCCTAATGTTTTTGGAATGAAATCTATGAATAGGTAGATACCTTGTTACATTATCCATGGTCCCAAATTTTAGGTCTATATCTACTGTAATCAAGCAAACAAGCATCATTATTCAATAGTAACTAAAAATAAAAAAAGAATATGGGCTCTAGGTCACAGCTGGTTATTAACAGAATAGGAAATGGGAATATGATTTTCCAAATTCCATTTGTTTAAGAAAGGGTGCATGTTTTATTTTTTATAATTTTTTTAACTATGTACAACCTCTTTTCATTTTTTTAAAGATTAATAAAATAAATAAGATAAATGCTATGGAAAGGCAAACCATTCTTACCTGTGCTCTCAAGGAGGTTATAGTACAATAATGACTAGTTAGGAAAGACTGTCCAAGATATTGAAGTTAGTGAAGCAGTTCAGTCATTCCTGTTTGTTTTTTTTTTTAAGATTTATTTATTTATTTTAGAGAGAGAGAGTGCATGAGAGCAGGGGGGAGGGGTAAAGGGAGAGGAAGAGAGAAATTTAAGCAGACTTCTTGCTGAGCATGGGCCTGATACAGGGCTTGACAGGGGGCTCAATCTCATGACCGAGATCAGGACCCAGAGATCACAATTGATCTCTGAGCAGAAACCCACTCAGATGCTTAACTGACTGTACCATCCAGGTGCCCACAGTTTAGTTATTTCTTGAAAAGGAGGTTTGGAGGGAGGCAGTACAGTACAGTGATTAGGTCTACAGACTTTGGAGTTATATTCCCTTGGATGAATCTTTGTTTAATAATTTTGAGAAAGTTACTGAACCTCTCTGGGTGTTTCAGTTTCCCTCTCCATAAATGATAAAAGCAACTACCTCTTTTTTTGGTGAGAATTATATGAGATAAATTTTAAGCACTTAGGTCACTGCCTGGCATATATGGAGAGCTCAATAAATGCTAGATTGTATCAAATTAGGAGATGGTTATTAAAAGTGAATGGGACTTCTGGCTATGGCAGACAAACTTGTAAAACCATTTCTCCTACTGAGATCAAGCAGGAAAGATAAATAACATATGGAAAGCACCTGTTGAAGGCATCAGGTGGCTATCAAAGAGCAAAGACTTGAAAAGCCAAGATTCCAGAGAAAGGAAATCACAGAAGTGAATGCAATACCACTTTCCTATCAAGGCATTTGGCAATTTACAAGCAAGATTTAGAGACTGAGAAACTGAACAGAACTTCAGACAGTCTCACAGAGCTAAGGAAAACATAGGGGTTCAGGGCCATTAAGGCAAAAGGTCCTGTAGTAAAACCCAGGCCTGGGTGGAGATTCCTGAAGGACTACTTTCTAAGAGCAAGTGCTAACCAGAAATATACCAGTCTTTATAAGAACTGATGCTCAACTTTGAATGAGCTTAGCCCTGACAGTATTAAAGTAATCTCTTCCATCCTACCTGCCAAACAGAAAAAGTAAACCCTCAGTGGAGGAAGAAAACATCATCCACAACCTCAAAGTATTTTTTAGCAGTTTGTAAACAATGCCCAACATTCGATCAAAAATTATCTGGCATGCAAGGAAACAGGACCAATAAATGAAAATCTAGAGGAAAAGAAAAAAAAAAAACACATGATAGAAACAGACCCACAGGGAAATTAGATATTAGTTATCAGCCATAAACTTTAAAGGAGCTGTTATTAATATATTAAGGAAATAGAGGGCAAGATGGTTAATTTTATAAGGTAATTAAATCTATGCACAAGATACAAATGGATACTATGACACTGGAAAACGCATTAAAGTGAACAGTTGGTAATCTGACATAAAACTAAGAAAATGACAGTATGCTTTTTGGGCTTTCTCTTCATCCTAAGTAAATGGTATCTTCGAAGTGAACTAAAATAAACAGCTGTGTAACAATGGGGAACTATAACTTAAAACAGAATTTTAAATCTTTGGTTCAATAATACAGAGATACAACCTCAGGAGAGATAACTTATTCATTTAAAGGAATCTGAGCCTCCACTACTTCTCTCACCGGTATGGCTAGAAGAATATTGGGATTTTGATGAGGGAACAGTGAATGCCCTGAATAAATCTGTATTCACTCTTATTTTAAACAGTAGAAGTACTCTCCTATCTCAATCCTATTATGAGCAAAATTGTTATAAGTACAAATGTATGTTCTAATTTTGACCATTATTGATCTAGTTTGCACTGTGAAAAATTATACTGTTGGAGAAATTTCTGTATGAGGAACATGGCAGAGTTGAAGGTCATCTGAGTGGTTAGTATGGGCAGTTGGCACAGAAAGAGTTACTAAAAGAAACATAATTATCTGCTGGAATAAATCACTTGAGGGAAATAAAAATGAAATTTGTCAATAAGTTTATTCAATGCATTACTAATTTTACTCTACAATTAAACCAAGTGCTCTATTGGTAGTTTCTGCATACATCAGAATTTTTTTTTCTCACTCAAATAAAATAAAATAAAACAAAGCTGACATTAGCCAGTTAGAAGCAACTAGGTATAGAAAGAATTGTACTTAGTTCCCTATCTATAATGTTGGTTCTGCAAATTTAACCTGGACAAGAGCACAAAATTATACTCTTTATTATGTCCTTATGATTTCGCTAGCTCTATAACTCAACTAAGAATACTTCTACCTGTATGAGATTGTAATTGTATCATATACTGGAGTTAGATAAAAAGATTATTAAACACCAAACATTAGCCAATATTTATTAAAAAACAAATGAGAAATATATTTGTGAATTGTTATACATAATCTCCTTGGGAAAGAAAAAAATAATGTTGAGGTACCTTGGCATCACCGAATTAGAGCCTTTAGTCCTGGATTTGTCCTTAACTAGCTCTGTGACCTCAAGCATGTCATTTAACCTTTCTGATGCAGTCTGCTTAGCCATAAAATAAAGATAATTGTGATATGATCTAATTCCATAATTAAGCTACCTTCATGTGCCAGTGCCTTTATGGATATTAAGAATATGAGATATCACTGAAGAACAGAAAACTATATGTGAAAGCACTTTGTCAAGGATAATACATTATACAAACAACTATTTTATGCTATTGTGATCATAAATGTTTTTTCTAGAAGTGTCAGAAGCATCTAGCTTTCTCCTCAAATGCAAGGGAACCCTTACTGTACCAAATTTTACATATAGAAATTTGCATCAGCAAAATAAAATACATGACAATTATTGGGAAAAAATTAAGGTAGAATATGAAATAAAAAGCTGCTTTCTAACCAGAACAGAGAAAGGACAGTAGGGCCAATAATAAAGTAATGACTTGCTTAGAACTCTGAGTTCAGGAGGACTAGTGTTCAATAGGATAATGGTCTGGAAATATAAAGAAAGTGTTAAAATTGCCTATCAGTCTAATATTCCCCATGACAAAACAGGAAAATCATAGTGGAAAATTTTTCTTTGATTATAATAAAGAAAAAAAAAACATTTAAAAAATACCAAATCCACTACAAAGAAGGAATAGGAAAAATGAACTGCTACTCTGCAATGTGAGACACCCATTGAGAACAGTATACATAAAGATGATGATTTTTATAATATAGACTAGAAAGAGAGACCACAATAAAAAAAACAACAACAAACTTCTGTTTTGAAAAGCCTACAGTTAGTGAGATTTAAGACCCTAGACTTACTGACCCTACATCTTTCCAGAAACCTTACCACTGCTGGTTAAAATAGTTGAAAATTAACATTCTATAATGATATTCTGCAGTGTCAGGATTACACTAGATTATTATGAAAACTAAAAATGAATGAGTCCCTTTGAGATATATTCTCCCAGCTTGCCACTAAGGTGATACAAGAATATGATGGGCTATGATATCAAAACATAGCTGTGGATAAAGAAGCACCAAGCAGACCAGATTCTATATTTTATTTTATTTATATTATTGCCCCAAGTAAGCGATTAATTCCACATGGAAGAATTCTTCAAAGGAGTGGAAATATTTAAAATAAAAAGCTGACCTAGTTAATTGAAATAAAACTATCCCTCACTTTATAGAAAAGATGTATCTCAGAAGACTTGACCAAAGTGAATAATTTTTAAATTGTCAACATCCTTTTAATAGTCAAGGATTCATTTGCTAACAAAAAATAACCCTTCAAATGAGATACTGAGTCTGTATTATTATAAATACCCATTAACCCATGGGTTAATAATGCCCATCATCAATTCACATTGTCAAAATTTCTGTCATGCCTAGT
The DNA here is from genome assembly GCF_054177405.1 of Leptonychotes weddellii. Classification (NCBI taxonomy): domain Eukaryota; kingdom Metazoa; phylum Chordata; class Mammalia; order Carnivora; family Phocidae; genus Leptonychotes; species Leptonychotes weddellii. The sequence goes on along the minus strand of NC_138373.1, from coordinate 52,506,647 downwards.
GACTACCTAAAATATCACATCTACTGTTCCTGGAATTTTATTCTTATATTTGTTTTCTTCCCAAAAAGTTTAGGTTGTCTAATAGACTGTGATTATATTGTCAATAGAGTTTTTAAACTAAACATGCTATTATTCTAATTTAGACATTCTGTAAATTTAGGGCTATAATTTAGTAAATTTCCATTCTTTGTGAATTTGGTAAGATGAAACAAACTATAAGTTTAAATTCCATTATTCTTTCTGTCATTTAGAACTCTAATTAATTTTGCCTATCAGGTTGAAATACACACTGGCCAAAGAGATTGTGGGTCCTGATATGCTCTTGGTATTGGGTCACTGAGCCACACAAGTTTTCACGTATACTAAGACTTTTGGAATTAGAATCAAAACATGTCACAGAAATTGACAAGGCACAAAGAAACAAAAAATAAATATAATCAGATATAGGAGAGACGTCCTTCCAAGTTGGAAGTGTTTCTTCTTAGAGATATTTCATTGTAATACCATCAGGATATAATTGTTCAATAATTCTATGAAATTTATCAATCATAATGCCAATGACATCAGAATAAAAAACAAAATCCAAAGAATTAACAATCAGTGCTATCTAGTAGATTAAAAAAAATTTTGTATGAAGCAAAAGAAACCAAGACATTAGAAAGTGATATGAGGTTCATGACTGTAAAATGTCCCTTTCTTGACACTTGGAGAAAAAGAGGTCAAGATCAAGGGGAAAGAACATCATCAATACATTACTTACTTCTTTGTATCCAAAGATGATGCGTCCATCCATGAGGAGGGTTGCCTGGAATGTGAAGCTTCCCAGGTTGTAATTATCCTGGAGATGCACGTGGTCCCACTGGACAACAAGTGCTGTGCCTATAAACCCCATTGAAACAGAAGAAATGCATTGATAAATATATATCAATCAATTCTGGAGAGAGACTTCACCAAACCATAGATATAGTCTTAAAATCTAGTAGTTGTGCCTCTTGAACTTTATATGGTTAATTGGAATTCTGTTATTGAAATAGTATTTGGGATATTTTTAAACAATTGAGTATTCTCTAAATATTTAGTAAAATCGAATCTCATACTGAGGTTAATATTGAGCCCAGTATGAGGGAATTTTGCCTTAGGAAGTCCATTAATGTTAATGTGTACTGCCTGCTTAAATTTCTATGAGCCACTTTTAAAATGTAGCCCAAGTGGATTGAATGAACTTCAAATACATTTGACAAATGCTGAGAACACATTCAGAAAGCTAGAATCACTTATAAAAGACCTGAAAATGTCTCTTCGATACTTAGAATTATACTCTTCCAAGCTGAAAAAAATTCCTTCAGCACTAATGGGAATTTTCCTCTCTGGTTCACAATGCCTGCATTTCTGTCTTTGTTGTATTGCTTCAAGGAGGCTGCAAGGCAGCTTAAAGGGCCCCAAGCAAAGATTTCTGAAGCCCCCTTGAAGTACACTGGGATGAATGAATCTTCAGTGCTATGTATCATATTCTGATGAGTCAATCTGCCAGAATTAAGTATAAAACTATTAACATGAAATGTGAACTGAAATAGTTTAATTGCCACTGATGAAAAGTCATAGTTTTGTTTTAAATGACATTGTTTATTTTCTATTTTTTTTTTCTAAAAAATGAGCAGCTAAGACTTTTGCTTAGCTCTAAGTATTGGATTTTTTGGTTGGCTAAAATAAATGTTTACATTCTGTGAAAAATGTTTCACAGAAATGAAAAATGTTTTACAGAAAATGAAATTCACAGAACTAAAAGAGATAAACTTAACTCCCAGGTTGATTAAAATTGATTAAATTAGGAAAAACAAAAACAAAAAAAACCTCAAGATTGTATGACAGAGAGCTTCTGTCTGGGTTAGTGAAGATGTGGTGTTGCTGGGAGAGTAGTGTGCCCAGGGAGGGCATGCAAGCTCCACACCTCTCCCCACATGTCTTGCCCTATGCACTTCTTCCATCTGACTGCTCATGAGTTAATCCCTGTACCTGATTAATGTAAAACAGAATACTGTCTTCACTGTGTTTTTGAGTTCAACATAATGCTGAGAGCTTTTGACCAAGATGGTGACATGGGAGGCTTCTGAATTTCCCTCCTTCCATGGACACACCCAATGTACACACAGAGCTACATACAGAGCAATTTCCTCTGAGAGAAATCTAAAAAATAGCCAAGTAACTGCTAGAATTTGGGCAACTGAGAAAATACCCACATTGAAACTGCATGCATCTAGCTGCTGTGATCCTCTCTGAAACCCAAAAGAGCCAGCGGGCACTTCCCCCACCTTCTTCCTTTTGCTCACTCTGACAATAAAAACAGGCCACCAACATCCTTCTGGAAAGGAGCTTGCACATGTCTGGCACCCAGCTTTTGTTGCTGCCACCTGAGAGACAGGTCCCCGGATCACCTGGTTCTGATAGACAACTGGATTTGCATTTACAAGTCCCACAGGACTGTAGCAGACAAGGAAGCAACAGGTATGCCCATGAGTACTTGCCATAGCAATGCCCCTAGGGCTCAGCAGAGAGGCAGCAGGCAAAAATGCCCATCTTTCCCTGGAAGGGGTGTGACTATGTACTTTATAAGCTGTAGCATGAGGGTCTGGCTTCTAATTAGTCCATTTAGCTGCTGACTATTATCCTCCCCAGGACCCAAAAGAGCCAATGACCACTTCCTCCACCATCTCTCTCTGGCTAACTTCAACAATAAAACCAAGTTGCCAGTATCTACCTTCAAAGAACTTGTCCATACATCTAGCGTCCTCACTTTTATAGCTCCATCCAAGGTTTAGGCAGCCAAATCACCTTGCTATTGCAAGATGACAGCCAATGAGGCTTGTATTCACAAATCCTAGAGGATTATAGCAAATAAACAGTTTTTAAATGGGCAAAGGAGCACCCCCTCATGGCTAGTAGAGAGACCAGGCAAAAATGCCTATCTCCCAGTTTCCCCCCAGAAGGAGTTTGACTGCATACTTTCTTAGCTGCTGCCTGAGGGTCTGGCTCCAGATCAACCCCACATATAGGTGTTGATCATTCCCTTTGAAACACTGATGGGTCTTGGCATACTCTCAACTACTGGGAACCACTAAGAACAAAAACAGTATCATAGAGATTTAAGAGACATAGATAATCATAGAGATTTAAGAGACAACCAGGAGCTCAGGCTAGGCTTATTGATGCAGTTTGTGTCCTACATAAGCCACTCTGAAAAGACTGGATAAGGTGGCTATTTTATCTAATGTGCAGAAACTAAGAGAGTCAAGAAAAATGAAAAACAACAACAACAACAAAAAAACCCCAAAACAGGGAAATATGTTCCAAACAAAAGAACAAGAGAAATCTCCAGAAACCAATCTTAATGAAACATCAGTAAGTTAATTTACCTAATGAAACATCAGTAAGTTAATTTACCTCATAAAAATGCTCATTGAAGTTACAAGAGTAATACATGAAGAAAGTGAGAATTTCAACAGATATAGAAAGCATAAAAAGTACTAAATACAAATCAAAGAGATGAAGAATACAATACTGACCTGAAAATTTTAATAGAATGATTCAACAACAGGCTAGATCAAGTAGAAGAAAGGAACAATGTACTCGAAGATAGTGCAGTGGAATTCACCAGGTCAAAAAACAAAAAGAAAAAAGAGTGAAGATAGCTTATGGGACATATGGGACACCATCAAGTGGACTGATGTTCCTATTATAGGAATCTCAGAAAGAGAAGAGAGAAAGAAAGGGGAAGAAAGCTTGTTCAAAGAAATAATGGCTGAAAACTTCCTTACCTGTAGAAATAAATAGACATACAGATCCAGGAAGCCCCAAAATACCAAATAAGATGAATCAAAGGAGACTATCATTTAGACACACTATAATTAAATTATCAGAAGTTGAAAACAAAGAATCTTAAAAGCAGCAAGAGAAAAGCAACTTCCTCCTTATAAAGGAACCTCCATAAAACAATTAGAAGATTTTTCAACAGAAACATTGCAGGCCAGAGTGAATAGGATGAGATATTCAAGGTGCTAATAGAAAGGAAAAAAACTGCCAACTAAGAGTACTCTACCAAAAAAAGTTGCCCTTCAGAATTGGCAGGGAAATGGAGTCTTCCATACAAGCAAAAACTGAAGGAGTTCATCACAACTAGACCAGCTTTATAAGAAATGTTAAAGGGAGTTCTTTAGGCTGAAATGAAAGGATACAAATAAGTAATAGGAATTATATGAAAATATAAAACTCACTGGGGTAAAGGTAAATATATAGTTAATTAAGAATATTCTAATATTGTAACAGTAATGGGTAAATCACTAATAACTCATGTATAAAGGTTAAAAGACAAAAGCATAAAAAAGAACTATAGTAACTTGTTAATGGATACACAATAGAAAAAGTTGTAAACTGTGACATCAAAAACATAAAATGTGGTGGAGGGTATAAAATATAGAGCTATTGTATGAGTTTGAGTTAGTCATTATTGGCTTAAAATAGATTGTATAAATATAAGGTGTTTTATATAAGCCTTATGGAAACCACAAAACAAAAGCCTATAGTAGAAACACAGAAGATGGAGTAGAAGGAATCTAAGCATAGAGCTACAGAAAATGATCAAATCATAGAGGAAAAGAGCAAGAGAGGAAGAAAGGAAAAAAGGAACTACAAAACAGCCAGAAGACTACTACCAAAATGACAACAGTAAATCCATACCTATCAATGGTTACTTTAATTGTAGATGGACTTAAATTCTCCAATCAAAAGTCATAGAGTGAAAAAAAAAAAAAGAGTGGCCGAAGAGATAAAAAAGAACAAAAAGACTATTATATATGCTGCTTATAGGAGACACACTTTAGTTTTAAGGACACAGGTAGATTGAAAGTGTAATTATGGAAGACAATATTCCATGCAAATGGAAACCAAAAGAAAGCAGGGATAGATAGAATTATATTAGATACTATAGACTTTAAGCCAAAACCTGTAACAAAAGGCAAAGGAGATCATTATATAATGATAAATGGGTCAATTCATCAAGAGGATATAACAATTGTAAAAATTTATGCACCCACATAAGAGCAGCTAAATATATAAAGCAGATATTAACAGATCTGAAGGCAGAAATAAACAGCAAAGCAGTAATAGTAGGGAACTTCATATCCCACTTTCAACAATGGACAGATCATCCAGTCAGAAAATCAATAAGGAAACATTGGACTTAAACTACCTGTTAGACTAGATAGACCTAACAGAAATATGCAGAATATGTCATCAAACAGTAGCAGAATATACATTCTACTCAAGTGCACATGGAACATTCTCCAGGACAGATCATATGTTTGGCCACAGGACAAGTCTTAACAAATTTATGAAGACTGAAATTATATCATTCACGTTTTTTGACCAAAATGGTATGAGACTAGAAATTACAAGCAGAAGGAAAACTAGAAAATTCACAAATATGTGGAAGTTAAAAAACATCTTCCTGAATAACCAATGAGTCAAAGAAGAAATCAAAAGGAAATTCTAAAAATACCTTGAGATAAATAAAAATGGAAACACAACATATCAAAACTTATGGGATGCAGCAAAAGCAGTTCTAAGAGGAAAATGGATAGCCATAAATGCTTTCATTAAGAAAAAAGAAAGACCTCAAAAAACAACCTAACTTTACACCTTAAGACAGAACTAGAAAAAGAAGAATAAACCAAGCCCAAAGTTAGCAGAAGGAAATAACAAAGATCACAGCAGTAATAAATGAAATGGAGACTCAAAAGAAAATAGGAATGATCAATGAAATAAAGAACTGTTTTTTTAAGATAAAAAAATTGACAAAATTTTAGCTAGGCTAAGAAAGAGAAAAGACTCAAATAAATAAAAACAGAAATGAAAGTGGAGGCTTGACTACTGAAAACACAGAAGTACTAAGGATTATAAGAAACTAGTGTGAACAATTATATGCCAACACACTGGACAACTTAGAAGAAATATATAAATTCCTAGAAACATACCACTAATCAAGACTGAATCATGAAGGAATAGAAAACCTAAACAGACCAATTACTAGTAAGGAGATTGAATCAGTAATTAGAAAAAAGGAGATTGAATCAGTAATTAGAAAAAAAGGAAAGTCCAGGATCAGATGGCTTCATTGGGGAGTTCTAGCAAACATTTAAAAAAAGAATTAGTAGAGGGGGAGACAAACCATGAGAGACAATGGATTCTGAAAAACAAACTGAGGGTTCTAGAGGGGAGGGGGGTGGGAGGATGGGTTAGCCTGGTGGTGGGTATTGAGGAGGGCACATTCTGCATGGAGCACAGGGTGTTATGCACAAACAATGAATCATGGAACACTATATCTAAAACTAATGATGTAATGTATGGGGATTAACATAAGAATAAAAAAAAAAAGAATTAGTAGCAATCCTTATTAGAAGAAAAAATACTTCCAAGTTTATTTCACAGGACCAGCAGGGTATCAGGGTATCAGCACATTCAAGAAAAGAAACTTACAGAACAATATCCCTGATGAAAATAGATCCAAAAATCTTCAACAAAATATTAGCAAACCAAATCAACAGTACATTAAAAGGTTCATACACCATGATCAAGCTGGATTTATTCCTGGGATGCAAGGATAATTCAATATACACATATCAAGCAATGTGATAAACACAGTAATAAAATGAAGGATAAAAATTATATAATTATCCAAATAGATGCAAAAAAATTTTTTGACAAAATTCAATATCATTTCATGATAAAAATGCTTAACAAATTATTGATAGAATGTATCTTAACATAACAAAGTCCATAAATGACAAGCCTGTAGCTAACATCATTCTTAAGAGTGAAAAGTAGAAAGCTTTTCTTCTAAGATCAGGAAAAAGACAAGGATGCCCACTCTCACTATTTTTATCCAATATTGTACTGGAAGCGCTAGCAAGAGAAATTAGTTAAGAAAAAAATAAAAGAAATCCAAATTGGGAAAAAATGAAGTAAAATTGTTTCTGTTTGAAGATGGCATAAAATATTTCTATTTTAGGAAGGGGAAGAGGGGATGGGTTAGCCTGGTGATGGGTATTAAAGAGGGCACGTACTGAATGGAGCACTGGGTGTTTATATGCAAACAATGAATCATGGAACACTACATCAAAAACTAATGATGTAATGTATGGTGAGTAACATAACATAAAATAAAAAAAAATTAAACAAAAAAATGCAAATAAAGTAAATGCTGTTAAAAGGAAAAAAAAGAAAAGAATGTTGCTTATAATGGCTTCAAAGACAATAAAATACCTAGGAATACATTTAAACAGGAAGATGAAAGATCTGTATGTTGAAAACTATAAGATATTGATGATAGAAATTAAGGAGACACAAATAATGTAAAAATATTCCATATTCATGGACTGGAAGAATTAATATTGTTAAAATGTCATACCACCCAAAGCAATCTACAGATTCAATGCAATCCTTACAAAAATTCTGATGACATTTTTCGCAGATATAAAACAGAATCCTAAAATTTGTATGGAGGCACGAAAGACTCCAAATAGCTAAGCAATTTTGAAAAAGAAGCAAAACTGGCAGCATCACACTTTCTGATTTCAAAGTATTACAAAACTTTAGTAATCAAAACAGTATGGTCCTGGCATAACAACAGACACCTAGATTAATGGAACATAACAGAGAGCCCAGAAATAAACCTGTTCTTATGTGGTCAATTAATTTTCAATAAAGAAGCCAAGAATACACAATGGGGAAAGGACAGTCTCTTCAATAAATTGTGCTCGGAAAAGTGGAGAACCACATGCAAAAAAGTGAAACTGAACCCCTAAATCACTGTATACAAAAATCAACTCAAAATGGATTAAAGGCTTGATAAGACCTGCAACCACAAAAGTCCTAGAAGAAAACACAGAGGGTAAGCTCCTCGATATGTCTCAGTAATGATGTTTTTGGATTTAACACCAAAAGGGAAGGCAGCAAGAACAAAAACAACAAGGTGGACTATGTCAAACAAAATATCTTCTGCACAGCAAAGGAAACCAAGAAAATGAAAAGGCAGCCTATTGAATGGGGAAAAAAAAATTTGTAGACCACATATCCCATAACATGTTAATATCCAAATTATGCAAGGAACTGATATAACTAAATAGCAAACAAACAAAAAACGGGAAAAGGACCTAAATAGCCACTTTTCTAAAGGTGATATACACATGGCTAACAGGTATATGAAAAGGTGTTCAACAATACCAGTCTTGAGGGAAATACAAATCAAAAGCACAATGAGATAACACCTCACACCTGTGATGATGTCTATTATCAAAAAGAGAAGAGATAACAAATGTTGGAGAGCATGTGGAGAACAAGAAAACCATGTAGTCTGTTGGAAGTGTAAACTGTCACAGTCACTATGGAAAACAGTATGGAGGTTCCTCAAGAAACTAAAAACAGAACTACAGTATGATCTAGAAGTCCCACTACAGGGTATATACCAAAGGAAACAAAATCATTTCTCAAAGAGATCTCTGTACTTTCTTGTTCATTGCAGCATTATCCATACTAGCCAAATATGGAAACAACTTAAGTGTTCATCTGCAGATGAATGGATAAAGAACACACACACTGGAATATTATTCAGCCTGCAAAAAGAGTGAAATTGTGCCTCTGTGACCGCATAAATGAATTGGAAGGCATTACGCTAAGTGGTGGGGGGTGGGAGGGATGGGGTGGCTGGGTGATAGACATTGGGGAGGGTATGTGCTATGATGAGCGCTGTGAATTGTGTAAGACTGATGAATCACAGACCTGTACCTCTGAAACAAATAATACATTATATGTTAAAAAAAGAAGAAGATAGCAGGAGGGGAAGAATGAAGGGGGGGAAATCAGAAGGGGAGACAAACCTGGAGAGACTATGGACTCTGAGAAACGAACTGAGGATTCTAGATGGGAGGGGGGTTGGGGGGATGGGTTAGCCTGGTGATGGGTATTAAAGAGGGCACGTTCTGCATGGAACACTGGGTGTTATATGCAAACAATGAATCATGGAACACTACATCAAAAACTAGTGATGTAATGTATGGTGATTAACATAACATAATAATAATAAAAAAAAGAAAGAAATAAGCAAAACAGAGAAAAGGAAAAACTGCATACTATCACTTATATGTGGGACCTAAAAACAAAACACAACACAGTTGAACTCATAGAAACAGATTTTAGAGTATTGGTTGCCAGGAGCTAGGGGATGAAGAAAATAGGAAGAGGGTGGTAAAAGCACACAATCTTTCATTTGCACTACAAATAAGGTCTGAGGATGTAATATATAACCTGGTGACTATAGCTTCTAATACTATATTGTCTAATTGAAATTTTCTGAGAGTAAAACAAGTGTTCTTAACCTGAAAAAAAAAGGTAAATATGTGAAATGATGAATGTGTTAATTAACTTTGTGTTGGGGATCCTGTTTCAATGTATAACTATTGTATATCAGATTATCACCTTGTACACTTTAATATAGGAATGTGTTTGTTTCTTTGCAGTAAAAATTTAGATGTCAAAAAAAATTTTTTTGAATCTTTTCTTGGTGCTTTTAATCATAGGGAACACCTAACACATACCCTTGCAACAAGTGAAAACCCAAGCCTCTCCTTTTTATGGGCATCTATGTATTTATACTACCATTTTTTAAATATTAGAAAGGCAAGAGGATAATAATAGGCAGGAAACTTCCCATAAGCATAGAAGTACAGGGGTTTCTGATCAGGAAATGCCTCTGAACAGCATTCTCTTTTTCCTTCATGCATGTCTGCAACTCTCAAGCTCTAGCCTCTTCTTTATTCACTAATTTCTATGAGGCACTTTGATGGTACAGAGAAACATGGAATTGGAGGGCAGAAGACCTAGCCTCTGTTCTGTCTCTACTGCTGTTCACATGGCCTTGGACACAACCTTCATGAACCTGTTTGTTCTCCTACAACATGGTGGAGGAGGGCAGAATAATTCTTACTTTCTAGGGATTTCTGCATGAAATACGAGAAAATATAATTACCTCAAATTCTTTGCAAAGCAAGGTCTACATAATTGAGTAATTAAATGTTTTTCATGCAAATTCGGATGAAGATAGTCTTAATATATTATCATCAGCAGGCTTTTTAAAATAACAATAAGTTTGCAAATTTTATGTTTAGTAGTGCCATCATGGCTCTCCCAACATTGGTTAATCTAAATGGTTCTACATACATACTGAGTGGCTCATTCATAACTGAAAGATTATTTAAGTGTAAATGTTATTAAATTCAAAGCTACATATCTCTATACTGTTTTGTCAAATAACCAGTATTTCAAGTTTCATCTTATATTAAAAGTTACTGAAATCTAAAACTTTATGATCTACAGGATGGTAGGAGTGGCTTTTGGAGATAAATCTTACATTTCTCTATGTAGCCCCTAATTCACCTCTGTTCTCTAGGTAGTGTCTAATATAGGGAGCAACTGGGTAAGTAAACCAGGAAGGCACTTTCTTTGGACAATTAATGATGTAAGAGTACATACTGCCAAAAGAAAACCATGAGTTGAAGACTGGAATTTACATTTCTAAAGAGCTGCTTTAGCATGGCCCATCTCCTGGCTTAGGTCACTATCAGCTCAAAATCTAGTGACACTGCTCCTTATCTCAAAGACGAAGTTGTTATTTAAGCTCATATATCAGACCACATGACTTGCTACACCATCCTATGTGCTTATTGGAACTGAGCACTTGGAATTGAGCATCCCTGCAGTGTTTATTGAACCCTAATCAAGTTATCTCATCAGTAATGGATGCCAGTTTTTCATTTCCAAAATGAAAACAGGCAAGTAGGAGGAACTCGTGCCACTTCATGTCACTGTCAACTCCCAGTTTTCTGATTCTCTGCCCAGACTTCTGATCATTAGTAAGAATTATACTTTTTAATTTGCAATTCTAAACCATCAAATTATTTTTCTATAAAGTGTTTTATAACTTTTCTAGTTTTCGAACATTACTATTCTGTGGCTCACATAGATTTCAGTCAACATCTATTCTACCTATGACATATGGAAGCATCATCTCATTTTTAAAATCTAGTGTTTTAATGTTTACAGAAATATATTAGAAGAAATTTTCTGAACTGCTGCTGGTCTCTTTTAGAGAAATTTTGTTTTCCTAAAATGTTGAGTTTCCCATCCTTAAGCATTCTTTCAGTGATCCTAACTAATCAATATTGGAAATATTTCAGTAAGTTGCTACTGTATAAAAAGGACTTTTTGAGTACCTTTACAATATTCAAAAGTGTTTCATTCATTTAATAAAACACAAACAATAAATTACAGTTTTCATTGTCATATTGTGGGAACTCAGTACTCCCACTGGTCATTACACAGAAGATATTTCAATAAAGTAAAATACATTAACTCTTGAGTATTTTTAAGATTCTCAGAATTAAAAAAATACCTACATATTTAATTTTTTAAAATTTGTTCCTTCACTGAATAATTATGGGAGTCCTACTGTGTATTGACTTCCTGTGTCAGATAGTGAAGATAAAATGATTTATTATAGTCACAGTCCTTGTTTTCAAAGAATTTAGTGTCCAGTTGGAGTGGCATACATTAATTTTTAAAAATCACTCAAACAAAAGTAAAATTCAAATATTAAGAGCTACCTAGGAAGGTGGTATACAAGAGAGTATATGGAGGGAGAGACGAGAGACTTACTTATTATGCTTTATGATTTTGCTGCTAATATTACGAAAACTCCATCATTAGAATCCTGTGCCCATGAGTGAATGTCTCCAACATCGCCAATAATTGACAGAGCTTGGGAAAGAATCAACTTTCATCAAATCATTTCCTATTTACAAAGGTGATTCTGTCAGAAAGGTCATGGAATAAGCTTCAGATAAGTTTCTGGCTGTAGTTCTGCCCCAAGTATCCTTACAATCTATTCATACATCCTTGGCATTAGCACCTCATTAATTTTTTTTTTAAAGGGAGGATAGAGTATAATAGTTCTTAAAATAACAGGAGAAGGTAATTATTATGGCTAACATTTGGAGTTACCTAATACTGGAACATACTTTAGTGTTATTCAAGTTAAAATGTGTTTCTCAGAGTGTATATCTAACCATGTTTAGCTTCCTTTTTCATTTGCTATTTTGACCTGTAAAATGGCTTCATCACACTGGTCAGAAGATTACTTTTAGCAAAATGATCACATTTCCCCAACACTACTGTCACTATTAAGTCTATACTACCCACTAGTAAATTTCCTCCTCCATCTTTGAGATAAGAGTAGAAATAACTCTGTTCACACCAAATAGTTCCATTATTTTAAAAGATGAAATTGTCATTTGGGCAAATAAATACTATTTTTGTATTACAGAGTACAGGAATTTCTATCTTTACTTTTCCAAAACAAACTTTTCTTTTCCTATTTTCCCTACCAAAGTTACAGCCTTCCATAAGATACAGACATGAAAATCCACATATGTCTTCAGAACCTTAATTTTTTTACTTAGATTTGAATAGCATTTAGTGATATAGTCCAGGTTTTTTCTATTTTATATGTCCCCAAAAGAAATAGTAGGGATAGATTGTTGTCAGTGTACTTGATAAACCTTGGTAGGCTCTATTTGCTATTTTAAAGTCAGGAGAACTTGATTTTCATAAGTGCATTTTAACTATCCACTACCTTATTTTTTAAAAGGTATGTTCATCTTATGGTATATGTGGTTCATAAGTCTTGGAAATTTAATATCAATATATTATGCCACTTGCCTCTATTTGAAGATAACAAATTATCCTTATTTAATTTTTTTAATAGTAAGGACTTACTGTAAATAGCATCAAATAAATTTATCTGCTTTGTTTGAGGTGTCCTATTTTATAGCAACTCATTTACTATAACGCCTAACAAGTGTTAATAAACATTTGTTGAATGAACAAGTGAATGAATGAATAAATGACTTTTGACCATAGAGTTCAATGCACATATTAACAGTTACAGTATAACATTGTCATCGTAAGACTTTTGCATCAAGCACTTTATAATCCAGTTTACCCCCCAAAAAACCCTCCAGGTTAACAAGAGATTGATATGAATCTGATAATCAATGTTTAAAAGTACACATTCAGTAAAGAATAGGCTAATCGATACATACCATTATCAAAATATCTGACTGTTGAATTTCTGGATACACTGGGATCGAAATTTGCCATTAAAGGCGCTATGTACTGTGTGGCCGTAAGCATTCGATGTACAACTTCTCCAGTGTATATGAAACCTGTCATTGCAAAAACAGGAAATATGTTAAGGAAAAGCCCAGATAAAATTTTACCTCCAAACTTAATTGCAGTCATATTTTGAAAGTAAAATATCACAGTAGCTAAAAAAAAAAGGAACATAATTAATGTCTTAATGTCTGATCAATAATAGGTGTGGATTATGTAACAAAGTCTCATAATTTTGTAGTACCTTGCAGACTGGTAAAGCAGAAATCTAGAATATGTACAATTTTAATTGTGGGAAAAGTGACTTTTCTGGAAGAGATCATTAGGCTAAAATGGTTAATACAGTAGGTAAGTAATTCAAATATTCAATCTGCCATTAATTTTTTTTTTAAAGATTTTATTTATTTATTTGAGAGAGAGAGAACGAGAGAGAGCACATGAGAGGGGGGAGGGTCAGAGGGAGAAGCAGACTCCCTGCCGAGCAGAGAGCCCGATGCGGGACTCGATCCAGAGACTCCAGGATCATGACCTGAGACGAAGGCAGTCGCTTAACCAACTGAGCCACCCAGGCGCCCCTCAATCTGCCATTATTAATCTCTTGTTAGTTTAACACTAGCTGAACATGCAAGTCCTTTTTACAAGTGAATGAATTTTCATGATGTTTAATTGCATTTTCATGAAGTTTAATTGCATTTCTCAAACTGTAATCTCAGTTTGGGACATTTTATAAACCGCACATGGATATCTTTAACACTAAGATGCACAAAATGTTCTGGACCTTACTTTCAAAGTTGAAAGGATGTTAAACACCCATGAAAAAACTTGCACATTTCTGAGTTTTAATAATACTAGCACTTTATCAAGAAGAAAGATATTACATGTTGCAGTTAAATGGTAAAACATTGATAATGCGCAAATGCCTCTCTATTTAGAGTGTGATCAATTACAGCCTGTTCTAGTGGTTGGGTACTGAGAGAGAATTAACTATGAAGAACTTCGTATTGAATTAACTTTCAATAGCTCCTATGTTACAACCCTGTCCACTTCCAATTATCCACACTGGCCTTATTTATTTTGTGGATTATTCATGACAAATTATTAATCCTATATTGGCTTCTTGCCTCTAAGGTCTTTAGCTTCCTAAAAGGAGAGTCAGCTCAGGGAATATTAATATTAATATTAATCTAAGAAATGCACAATTAAGAACATATATGTAAGTAGGCACACACACATAAGATATAAAATAAAACCCAAAGCAAATTATTTGTGATAATGCAATTGTAATGTAATGTTTAGGCAATCACAGGTTAACTAGACAGCTGGGACTACTGTAGATCATTTTTCTATTTTCATAAGAATTAATGAATAAAACAAGCAATACTTAAAAAAACACAAAATTGTGTTAAAGCTTCTGTTACCTTACTTCATGGTCTGAATAAAGTTTTCATTGGTGTATTGTGGTTTTTGTATCATTTCAAATTTTCAGTTATAATTTCTAGGTAAGTTATTAGAAATTTAAATCTGCAGTTATTTATTTTGAAATTAATTTGTCTTTCTCGCAATGTCTTCTTTCCTTTGACTTCCTTTACATTTTTCATCAAGGGCATAACTGAATTTTAGCTATTTACCTTTAAAAATATATTTTTAACTAGCGAAATCTCTACCATGTATTTTAATCATTGATTATTTCTTGTTTCTCAAATGCCAAATAATATCTTTCAAATAAATTCCCTATGTCTTGAGCAGAATTTTGTACATTTGCAGTTTCACATAGCTCAAGTGTACTAAAAGATATTAAGATACGGTGCTACAGTCATTGCTTTTGTTTTATTTCCCTGTAAATTTTCAGAGTCACCATCAATGTTCAAAGCCAATATCACATCCCTAAAGTTATCAAGATGAAGAGTAACTATTTTTCAGGACATATGATTTATTTTTTTCCCCTATCCTCACCCGCATGCCTTTGTAATTTCACCATTAAGGTGGATACAAAAATTCTATAAAGAAAAGATTAAATTATACTCTGAGAATGTTCTGTAAGGGACAGTGGCTCTGGATAGTTATTTCCCTATTCTATATTCTCCATGTACTAATGGAAGAAACTTCGCTTAATTTAAAGAAGGGGGCTGTAATTCAAGGCAGTATGATAATTGCAAATCAATACAAAATTAACTTTCCAAAGCACGTCTAAGAAAAGCAGCTGCAATTCCCAGGAAAACAGTTGCAAAATGCAGGGCAATGATTTCAGATAGCCAATTCTTACTGTTAATTCTTAAAAAAAGAAAGATACATATATATTTTTTATCCCTGAATGTTTCTATATAGATTTGGCAAAAAATTATTCTCCATTCTCTGTAACTCAGGTTTCATATCATGCAAATCCTTAACTGCTGCTTCCTTTCATCAGGAAAAAGTTTTCCGGAACCGTAATTTCCCACATTTCGAAGGTGAAGTCTCAGACTGTTCATATAGAAATAATTAAAAATATGGAAGAATCTGTTAATATATAAAAACTATAATTATAATTCTTGATTTTTCTATTATTGTAACATTAAAATAAATGATTGTTGTTGTTCCTGTGAGTAGTACAGTTGCTACAGCTACTATAACCAGGTACGGCCACCATGACTGCAAACATGTCTGCCCCATTCTTCGTCTGTTACCACTATTACCGCAGCCACCATTAAGAACAATGTGAAAAGTCACCAAAGGAGGCGAAAAACTCCACTTACTCCACAACATGAGTTGAATTCTGAGAACACTTGCTTGTTTTCCTTAGCCACGTTGCAAGCCAAGTCCTACTTCTTGGTGACCAAGGAGTGAAATGCTTCACAGGGATGGGTTCCACTTAAATCTCATTACATTCCTAAATTTTGAAAATGTCACGTCAGTGGCAGCTAATAACTGAGTGAGAAAGAAACCTTACAGGCCTGCTGACAGCAGCCAAGTGTGATTAGATGTTGAATAAGAACCTGCTGTGCAAATTTAAGAGTCCTTTTGTGGAACAAAACTTTTCCAAAGCTTCAAAGGCACCTGGAGCTGCCGCCATCCCATTCAGACATGTACCTCTTTTCTCTAGTTTTTTGGGGGCATGCTTAGTTGCAGAGAAAAATACATTATTTCATTTTTCTGGTTGTTCACATTTTGGAGTAGTTCAAGCAAAATATTTTTATTATTTTTTTCAAACTTGTTTGTAGCCATGTGAAGGGCTAATCATAAAATATCCCCTTTGATCACCACACGCTTCTTATTAAAAAGGAGTTTGAGGAAGAAACAACCTGTTTTCTCTGTGAAAATTCCAACACCTATACTTTAGAGTACAGTTGTAGTCACCTCAAATCCTATTTTGGCCTCTGTTCGTTTAACTGGCAAATTCTAAAGATAGGTTTACATTTGATACCTCTATTGCAATCCACAAATGAGACTTAAATAGGTAGGTGAATGACATATGATTACAGAATTTATTTAATGATACAAGCAAATGACATCCTAGTGGTGTGACTAAGTTACTTGACATCTTTGTGCCTCAGTTCCCTAATCTGTTAAATGGGGGAGTAATCATTGGGCTGTTGTGATGGTTGAATGAGTCGATACATGAAAAGCACTTAAGATAAAAATTTGCAGAAAACAAGTAATCAATTAAATCCCCTCTAATGTCTACCTCTTGAGGTCTTTTTGTGTCTAATGTATACTAGTTGATTGGACTTAAACTGGGATGTTGATGTGACTTCAAAATTGTGCTTCACACCCAAATGGTATGATATGGGTTTCTTTGAATTATTCTAGTTTGGATTAAGGCACACCACTGACTCTAACTACAGGGCAACAGAGAACTAAAAGCCTTAATGCCTAAAGTTCTACATTTGAGATAGATTCCCTTCCCTTACACTCCAAATGGAGTAAGCACCTTGTAAAAATATTAACATCCTATTGGCTGCAAATGGTTGTTTCATTTAACTGAATATGTCATAGTAGTAAAGGCTATAATTGCCTGTGAAACATTCTATGAAACTTTAATGTGTAGAGGGCTACATGAAATATTTTATTTCCTCATCTTTCAGTTGATACTTTTGACCCCGAGGAAAGGTTGGAGCTAATGTATATGCCTGTAGGGCATTGAACATTGATAGTTAAAAGCCTCCTTGAGAGTACAAATGACTAGCGTATGTCACCATTGTCCCCTGTGGGACGTACCAACTATGATCCCTACACGCTAATCAAATAGATCTGAAATTTATGGTCCTTGTTCCACGAGGATTTAGAGCACCAATTCCTCCTACTGACCCCTCACTAACTTGATATATGATCTGTTCCCTTTCACCACCCTATTTCACTGGGTCGTGTTTGTGGTTATTATTTTGTCAAATCACTCAGTATTTGTGGTGGACAACTTGCTGGAAGCAAACAAGTGAAGTCTGAGCATAATTCAACTTACATTCTGCACAAATGCCATTTTATGAATCATGACACATGCTATAAACTACCCCCTTTCAGACAAATACTTGTTTGTAGTGAAGTCAGCCTTTTAAACAAAACCATATGAGGCAGCAATTGCTAATTTGAAAATTAAGTTGTGGTAAGTTATCTGGTAACGTAACCACTGGCCAGTGGCAACCATACAATGACAGGTTTCATGTCATGGGCTCTCTCTGGACAAAATGGCTGCTAGCAGATCTCACAGCTCACTGTGAGGAGACTGGTTTGTACATGCAACCTAGACGGTTTAAGAAAGAAAAAAGATAAAATAGCATTTGTGAGGTTCACGTGAGCTTACTAACTACTGGCTCCTGGGAAGTAACCTATAATATTGTCACTCACCAAATATTTTCTCTTTACAATTCCAATCAGCTGTTAAGGTAAAATATATCAAATATATTTTCTATAATAAAAAATTTAAAATATATATGTTAAAATACATCACATCTCATAGACTCCTTTATTCCACTGGCTTAAGGCACCACAGGGAATTGCAAATCACAACAAACCCAACCCTTGGAAGAAAAAAAAAAGCAACAAGTGACAACTTGGTTATTGGCTGCAAATTATGTTCATGAAATTACCAATGTAGAGATTTATGTTGACCATATAAAGTGCCTCTCTCCAACTCCAGAAGGAAAGAGAAGAAGCCAGAATTGTGTAGATGAGGAAGAGAGACTTTTGAACTGCTAACCAAATTGTAGCCTATGGTTCTTGCCTTCTCCATCTTGTTTCTCAAATAAATCAATGTGACTTATTCTCAATGCAGGTTCATTCCTAGTGGTCATTGTCAACAGCACCCTTCCTCACCCTCCTCCGGATGCTTCAGATTAGGTAGGATTTCCAGAGATGGGTCCATACACACTGCAGATGGTGAATGATATACCCTGGAGTTGTGTAGTGCAGGGACTTCACGGCTTTTCATGAAAACACAGATTGCTCTCGTTTGGTTGAGAATCAAGTTCATTCCCTCTATTCAGATCGATCCAGGTAATATTTCTAAAGCCTTACTCCTATGTGGGGGGAGAATGGGAGGGTTGCTTTGAATTATTTTTGTTTCCAGACTGGGGATTCAGAGATCCTGCTGTCAAATGCTAGACTCGCATGTGGCACCAAGTTATAGCTGGGAGTTAGTCTTCAATATCTGAAGTCTGCTTAATTTGGGGGTATGCTCCTCCATGTTTGCGAAGCCTCTATCTTGTGTCCCACCTAGTCTCTTGGACCCTACTCCCTATGGGCAGTCTTTCTAGAAGACAACTAGTTGGCTTCCTGACCTATGAATATCAACTGCCCTTGGAATTTCTGCCCATTTACTGAAACCTAAGTAACCCCTTTGGGAAACTATGTAGGACGGCTCTGTTACCAGCTGCCCTTCCATCCAGGTTCCATCTTGCTCTAGAGAGGGGAGCTCATGCCCCGCTGTGGCTTTCACTTCATCCTCAGGGTGCCCCATTACCACGAAGAATAATAAAAACTGCCCCATCCTTTCCTAAGGAAATCCATTTTTTAAATGACCAGAAACAGCCCTGGAAGCAAGATGGCCAAATATGAATATAGGTGATATTCAGGTAGGGAACTTTTTTCCCGACACCATCAGACCTTACTGTATTTACTGACTAATCTGTAGTGCTGCATATTTTACTTTAAAAATCAGGTAAATTTAAAGTAAAAATACTATGTAACAGGAGAATACGTCCTTTCAATTCTTGCCCAGAATTATGACCTATTCAGCCCACAGTTTACAAATTTTATTCCACATATTTGAAATTATAACTATGCTTTGCCACTTCCATACTTCTAAAGATGATTTTGTTTCCCATCCTTGTTTAGACATTCCTAGAGATTCAGAGATCTCATCCCTAAGTTTTACCAGAACCATTCTAAGTCATGTCATAAAATGTCTTGAATGTACTGACAATCTCTTCCTTGCCTTCCCCTTTCAGTGCAAGAGAAATACCATTCAATATCTAGACAAGAGAGAAGCTCTACAAGGAAGTAGAAGAGATTTGTTTTCTCAAAGACCACCAATGCAATGTGTGTGTGTGTGTGTGTGCATGTGTGTGCACGCATTTCTCTCCATGAGGAGTCAAAGTGGACTGGACCAGCCTATGTTTGAGTTCATCTCATACAAGTTGTATGATCTCATGTCATCTCTTACTCTCACTGAGTTGCAATTTCTTCTGTGAAATTAGGTTAAAATTAATCCCTTCTAAACAACACTGTTATATGTAGTGAAGAAAGACAGTAGACATGTAACTGCAATTCTACCTCAACACATATATTTGGGACATCTGTATTGTCCTGTGACATCGTTTCAGAATCAGACTTCTGTGGAGGCTCGCTCTGCAGCTACACCGATTACTCTCTTCATCCGATCTTTTTTTTTTTTTTTTAAAGATTTTATTTATTTATTTGACAGAGACAGAGATAGCGAGAGAGGGAATACAAGCAGGGGGAGTGGGAGAGGGAGAGCAGGCTTCCCGCCGAGGAGGGAGCCCGATGTGGGACTCGATCCCAGGACCCTGGGATCACGACCTGAGCTGAAGGCAGACGCTTAACGACTGAGCCACCCAGGCGCCCTCCTCATCCGATCTTGATCTCTGCAGCCCCGTGGTCAGATTCCAATTGTGATACTTCCAACCTCCTTCAGAGGTGTGCCCTTTTACAGCCTCCAAATTGTGATGGCAACTACATTTCCCCAGAAGTTTTAGTAGTCTGGTCCTTTAGGAAGATGAATTGTCAGTGAGAGGGACAAAATAACCTTAACAAAAGAGTGTTGACTCAACCGTACATTCATATTACACTTTGCACTTTATAGTTTCAATATGCCCTACAATTTGAAATCTCTTGAGGGAGAGAGAGAGAGAGAGACAGAGAGAGAGAGTCTTAGGGTATATAGATTTATAAATCAACACAAAATGCATACTGAATATCTTAAAATCTGAAGCATAAAATCCTTAATTTCAGTTAATAATCCAGTTAGCTTACTTCCTCTCAAAGCATTTCAGACATGTTTTTACTCACTTTTCTGACCCAAATGCACCCAACCCATCAATATCTTGGTTAATACCACCAGACTCACATTTTTTAAAAGAGTATTATGTATTCTTCCATAAAATTTATGAAGTCTATTTTAGGAAACACTGTAGTTACTGATAGCAGTGAGAGATTGAAAGCAGCCCTCAGACCTTCTTTCTACATCCATACCTTACGTTTATTTTGCAACTCTCACCCTCACACTAAATGAATAAACAAATAAACAAAAAAATTAAGTTTATTCAGGGTCATCTCTTCCTAGTGTTGACTCAGGGGAGAGTTCATTAGAATGTATATTCTTCCAGCACAGTTATTAAACAGAATTACTTGCATTCATTTGGTATATGGTCATGAGGCCAAAAAGAATAGAATGTGCTTAGTACTACCATTTATCTCACAAATTAGATCCTAGTTCAAGTGTAAGAGATTCTACTTCCTATAATCCTACTGTGAAAAAATTTGAATACATTTATTTTGATCAAAATACAAACAAAGCATTTTCCTTGACCTTGGGAGTTTTACAAGGGCTGTTTAGATTTAAAAATTCTTAAATACAAATTCAAATATTCATACACCTTCAAATATGGATATTTTGTGATGCTCAACTAATTTCTACTTGTTTATATATACGACTATGTATATTAATGGTTTTAAAGATAAATGTTAAAAGATAAAATTCATAACATATGCATACAATCTATGCTTATGCATATATGAATAAGTAATAAGCACCCATGTATCAGTTTATTTACCATCTAGACTAAAAGATATAGAATTAAGTGCAAATATGACTTTTAAAATGTACTGCTAACCACTTTCACACATTTTTTTATTTATCATTTCCTTCCTTTTCTTTATAGTTTTCACATTATATGCTTACATCCCTAAAGATGATTAGTTTTGTGTGTTTAGACTTTACAATAACTGACTTGTATTGTAAGTATTTTTCTGAAAGTTTTTATTTTTGTTTAATCTATATTCATGAGGGAATCATTCCTGTTGTACATGTAGCTGTGTTTCATTAATTTTTCACTGCTATATCATATTCCACCATACAAAAATGCCACAATTAATTTATCCAATCAACTTTTGAGGACATTTGTATTGCTCCAATTTTTTATCATTACAAATCGTGTTACCATGAAAAAATTCTACATGTGCTCTGGTTCACATATTGATTTTCTGTTGTATAAACCTAAGAAGCCTTATGGCTAGATCATAGGGCGTGCACAGGTGGAAGTTCACAAGATAATGCTGAACTGTTTTTGGAAGTTACACCAATTGACACCTCTACCATATATATATATATATAGCTTCATATCCCCATCAAAATTTGGTATTTCACACTTTCAACTTTTGCCCATCTGCTAGTTGTGAAATTGTATTGTGGCACTTATTTACATGACTTAATTAAAATTATTTGATCACATTGATTAATTACACTACTCAGCCCTAAGGTACATTACTCAGCTGAGTAATAATGAAATTGAATATTTTTTTCAGAAGCTCATTTGCCATTGAAGTTTCCTTTCTGTGCAATGTCTGAAAAATTCTTTGCCTTTTTCTTATTGATTTCTAAGACTTGCTTTATAGCTTTCCAAAACAAAAAAAATTCTGGATACTACATATGGTTTCTGCTTTTTGCACATTCTTACAGTGTTTCCTTATTCTTAAGTTATAAAAATATTCTTCCTTATTCTAATGATATATATATATTCTTCTTTATTTTTCTCTAAATATTTTATAAATCTATCCATCTCATTATTCCTTTCACCTAATATTATTTTTGAAGGGTATAAAACATGAGTCAATTGGTGTTTTTTCCTCTACAGGGATAGCCCATTATCATTTTTTAGAAATTTCATCCCATCCTTACTGACCTGCATTATCAACTTAATCATAAATCTGGTTTGCATAAATCTATGTGATGTATCCCTGGGTTCTTTATTCTAATCCACTGGTCTGTTTGTTTATTTCTGTACAGTTACCACAATGTTTTATTATTATGTGTTCATCAGACACGGTGAATCAAGAGCATGGTGAATCAACTACCTGTATTTCCCTTTAAGAATATGTGACTATCAAAAAAAAAAAAAGAATATGTGATTTTCCTTGGTCTTTCACTCCTCCATATACATACTTCTGGATTAGTTTATCAACACACACATACACGCAAACACGTGCGTGTGCACATGCAAGTAAAATAACCATGCTGGATTTTGACTGAAATTGCATTGAAATTTTAAGTAAGTTTAGGAGGAATTCACTCCTTTTGACTTTGAGTCTCCCAACCATTAAATATGGTATATATATTTATTTAGTCATTCTAGATATCTTACACTATATTTTATTAATTTTTAAAATGTCCTGCATGTCATTTTTAGATCTATTCCAATTTACTTAGTCTTTCCTGATGGTATCATTATTGAAAACTTTATTTTCAAGTCATATTTTCTAACAGTTTGTGGTGGCATTCAGAAACATAATTGTCTTTGCATATTGATTTTATATGCAGCAATCTTACTCAACTCCAGACCTAATTCTAATAATTTGTCTGTACATTTTGGGGGGCTTTCATTTACTGACAATCATATGATTAGAAAATAATGAGAATGTTTTTTCTCTCCAATCATTGTATCTTTTTTTTTCTTTTTCACTAGCTATATATTGCCTGTTGTTCTAATGCAGAAACAATAAGCTTATTCTAAGACAGATATCTAAATGATAAATTGAAATCTGTAGAACATGAAAGAAATATAATTCAGAATCTAACTAGAACAGCTATCACAAAGGTATTTTATAAGACAAAAAAATATTTTGTAAAACATTTAGATGAAATGTCACTGCTGAAGGATAACAATTCCAGTTATTTCTCCTTTCTATTTCTTCTTATTGCTAGAGAATTCTCTCCACACCTTAGAAAGAAATAGATAAATTTCTCTCAAGCCATTAATCTGCAGGTATCTGAACACCTTACTTCTCTTGCTACCTCATTAGAGATGCCATTTTTCCATTTCTTTCGCAACATTTTTACTTCAATTAAACCTTCACATCTGATTATCCAATCAAGGTAAAGCAGTAGGAAATGTTATTCACAAAAGTGGCTCATTTGCTTCTCAATTTACAGTGGCTTAGACCAGAACAACATTTACTGGGAACAGGCAGAAACGGGTATGTAGCAAACAAAAGGCACGAAACAGAACCACAACTCTGGGACAACCCCAGAGAGGAAAGGAATAATGCAACATTCCCTCTTAGGCTAACTGGTACGACCAGTAGAAAAAGACCTTCCAAGTGCAGCTGCAACATTTTATTGCCTCCCAGGGAAAATTAAAGAGATTTTTAGATTTTTTTTCCCCCAACACCTTCACATTTATATCTGACAGAACTACCTTATCTTAGGTTGAAAAGAGGTGCTTCTCAAAGGGGACTGTGGGAAAGCATGGAAGGCATACTGTAATTGATAACCTGCTTATCTAATACGTTAGCCTTTGTGGAAGAGCAGCAAGAACGAGTATCTCAAATATACTTTTGTATAACTGCTTCAGACTAATCAGAGCTGAAGGGATAAAGTTTTTTTATTTCACTTTATGTCTGCTAAGGCAGAGAATGAAAAGGTTCACCATGCTGGGAGGAATTCTTTCCCTGGCCGTTCATTTGCAGTTCCCGTTCAATGTGTGAGTGGCTGCAGGTTGAATCTGGCCTCGGTGATATAACCCAGCCATAATAGTGCGCCTCACGTATGTGTCCAAAGCTCAGTGAAACCAGGGCAAGCCTGTATTCCATCAGACACCCGTGCTAAAGTAATACCTCTTTACATTTTTTTAAATAAAAGTGAATAATATCTTAACCTTCCCACAAATTGGGGATACAGAAGGCACGGGGAGACAAAAAATTTATTGGGATTCATGGTTCAGGTTTCAACATTCCCTTTTTCATACATTGCCATTGTCAGAGACCCTAGGCAGGTACTTAATAAGAATTAGCTTTCTCCCTCATTTTTTAAAAAAATTTATTATGTTATGTTAATCGCCATACATTACATCATTAGTTTTTGATGTAGTGTTCCGTGATTCATTGTTTGCGTATAACACCCAGTGCTCCATGAAATGTGCCCTCTTTAATACCCATCACCAGGCTAACCCATCCCTCCAACCCCCTCCCCTCCAGAACCCTCAGTCTGTTTCTCAGAGTCCATAGTCTCTCATGGTTCTTCTCCCCCTCCAATTTCCCCCCCTCATTTTTCCCTTCCTGCTATCTTCTTCTTCTTCTTCTTCTTTTTTTTTTTTTTAACATATAATGTATTATTTGTTTCAGAGGTATAGGTACCTCTAATGAAAAATCTGGTGGGTTATTATGTACTACAGTGTGAAATCTTAACCATGTTATCCCCTCTCAGGAGTCTATATGTTATTAAGAAAGATGACCCTCCTTAACCTAAAAAAAATCACTCAACCCCACGAGTGTCCACTCACTGATGACCTTAAGTGGAAGGTGAGCACAGGTCCCCCACCAGCCCCATACCAGCCTGTGAAGGGTGGGGGCTAAACTCCTATGAACATGGGTCACCATAGCCTCTCAGGTGGCTGTTACCATCCTGTCAGCTCTGCTGTGGCCATTTGGCTCCTGGCCAATGGCTTTACAAAAAAAAAAAAAATCCCAATTTCATTAGATAGAGTCATTCCAGAGACACTTCTCTTTGAGGAAAAAGTGCTAAAAATTTTGCATTGTGGATTTGTTTTACCTCCTTATTGGATAAGCTTTTAAGAATAGGTGGTCAACGGGCGCCTGGGTGGCTCAGTTGGTTAAGCGACTGCCTTCGGCTCAGGTCATGATCCCAGGGTCCTGGGATCGAGTCCCGCATCGGGCTCCCTGCTCAGCAGGGAGTCTGCTTCTCCCTCTGACCCTCCCCCCTCTCATGCTCTCTTTCTCTCTCATTCTCTCTCAAATAAATAAATAAAATCTTAAAAAAAAAAAAAAAGAATAGGTGGTCAATTCACTCATTTTTGTATACGGTGCTCAGGTTGGCTTGGCAGAGTGCCTGCCATGTAAGTAATAAATTGGGTTTCAAGAATGAGAATGGTCCAAATGTCACAGCTCCATACACAAAGCCCTCCCTGGTCTGGCCACTGCCCGGCTCTTCAACTTCATCTCCCACATCAGCCTGTGCTTCAGCCACTCCCAGCTTCCCGTGGGCACCGTGCGTTTTATGCACTTTCACATGCTGCATTTTTCTGCCTGAAATGCGCTTTCCTCCTTCTGTGCCCTGAAAAATCCTATTCATTTTTCAAGCTTCAATTTAAATGTCTCCTCTTGTGTGAAGTCTTCTTTTATCCTCTCCAAGCCCAGAAGATCTGATTACACCCTTTGGTCTTCCATCCCTTTGCTCATCCCGACTTCTATTACAGGTCTTACCACAACTGGTGTACCATTGTTTATTTTCACATCCACTCCCCGGTCTGTTTCCATCTCTTCTCATCTGTTACAAACCCTAGAGGACACGGACCAGAAATCTTTCGTGTTTGTGTCTCAACACAGAGTCTGGCCATCACTCATGTACTCGTCCAATTTGCTAGCAATTATCGATTGCTGAGTATGTTTGAAGGATTCCACGAGGCACTGAGGCTGGAGGAGGGAGAGGGCCTTCCCTGACCTCCCAGAGAGTGGTGTGTGACGAGCCTGGAAACCAGCAGCCCAGGGGAGAGCAACAGACTATGGGAGGCCATGCCAGCCAGGGCCTAGGTTTGGGGACTAAAGGTAATAGAGGGGTTGAAGCAGAGGCTTCACATGACAAGACTGACTGTACTGAAAGAACATTCTGATAAACACCACATTCAGGAGAGTGTTTATTTTCAGAGAGGAAAAGTGGAGAACCCATGGAGACGGGTACATAGTAAAATTCAACAGTGTCTGTCTTACCCCCTACCTTCAAACTGGCTATTGGGTAAACAGTGTTTTCTATATTATCTATCTATCTATCTATCTATCTATCTATCTATCTATCTATCTATCATCTATCTATCTTTTTGGTATAGCTACAGTATTTCAAAAAAAATGTAAAGTTTATTCAGGCAGAGTACAGACAAGCAGGAAGGAAGACATCCTTAAAATAGGGTAAAGAATTCGCTGCCTATTTCAATAATTTGTGGAAAGATGGGATGGGCTTACACTAGGAGTGAGGTGGCCAGAAGGAGACACATCAGAGGGTTTTTCAGAAGTAAATTACTATCCAGGTGTTTCATTGGATACAAGGGGAGAGTGCTGGAAAGGGAGTCAAATGGAAGATGATGGTGCCAGTTACTAAGATGGGGACACCGGTGGAGGAGAAGCTAAATCTATGCTGCATAGCTGGTTTCTGAAGACAGGTGTGTGAGCAATCCAGTGCCATTTCTGTTGCTTATACGCAGCGGGACGTATCACAACAAAAATCGGTCATATGGCCGCTTCCTGTCATGGACATTCAGTTGTTTTTGAATTAAGCCCTGTGCACTGAAGCTGGAACCTTGGGGATCTGGCATAATCTGATTCCTGTGACAGATTTGCGCCATTTTCAAGGTTTGCAAACGGGAGGGATTACCTGCTAATTTAACCATGAAACTGGATTTGTATCTCTGCCCCAGTTAAGGTGAGGCTGCATGGACACACATATAGATAAACTACTCTTCAGGGAACTCCAAAAGTCATTCATTCCATTTTGACTTGTCATCTGTGGTCCAAACAAAACCTGAAGTAGAGCCCGGTATACATGACAAATGCATTATTTTCCTACTGACAATGTATTTGTCTGCGACCTTAGTATTTCACAAGTGATACATAAAGAGATACAGCAAATGCATTCCATGATAAAGATTTTCCTCCCAAACTTCATTCAGACCTCTTTGGAATAATCTAAGGCAGCATAAGTATTGACACAATGTTAAATAAATATAAGGCAATGAAATTGGTATACTTAAAAATCTATAAAACAGAACGCTATAAATGTTATACTGTGACTGAAGTCTTGTTCTGAGGGTTCCCAACCTAATACAGATGAACAAATGTGAGAGCCTAAAAAAGTAAAAAGGTCACTAAAGTTCCCCACCAGGATATTCTCCCACTGAATTGGGGGGTCATGGAGGGAAAACTCAGGGGAGGATTTCTTTTTCAGGAAAAGAGTAATAAAGATTATTCAATGAGCAGAGGAGCTGTTTAAAATTCCAAAGCCAGGATAGGGGAATGGCAAACACTAAAAGAGAATTTGAACTTTTTTTATTTTCATAAGTGAACCATTTAAGTTTATATCTCCGTACTGTTCAATAACTGAAAGCCTCAGTCAGAGACTATCAAATACAATTCAAGTGATGATCAGAAGGTTGTGAGAGAGTGTTAGAAAACATGTAAAGGTGTAGGTTAGGATCTGTGAACTTTCTAGATAACAAATTCTTCTCAGATTATTTGCCCTCTGGGAAAATTAACTTTGTTAGGAGAAAGGGTGACCGTGAGATTGGCACTCTGTGATCTCATGGAAAGCTTACAAAAACATTTGGCCCGTGATTCCTTTTTTTAAAAAATTGTGGTAAGAACACCTAACATGAGATCTACCCTCTTAAATTGTTAAGTGCACAATACAGTATAAGCATAATGCTGTGCAGATCTCTAGAGCTTACTCATCTTGCATAACTGAAACTTTATATCCATTGGACAGCAACTCTCCCAGTTACCCCTCACCCAGCTCCTGGCAACCACCATTCTACTCTCTGCCTCCATGAGTTTGACTCTTTTGGATAACTGGAATCATGCAATATGTGCCCTTCTGTGATGAGTTTATTTAACCTAGCATACAGTCTTCAAGGCTCATCCATGTTGCTGCATATGGCAGGGTTTCCTTCTTGTGTAGGCTAATAGTCCATCACACGTATAGATCACTTTTTCTTTATCCACTCATCTGTTGATGAACATTTAGGTTGTTTCTAATCTTGGCTGTTGTGAATAATTCTGCAATGAACACGGGAGTGCAAATATCTCTTTGAGATTCTAATTTTAATTCTTTTGGATAAATACTCAGAAGTGAGATTTCTGGACCATATAGTACTTCTATTTTTAGTTTTTTGAGGAAACACCACACTTTCCCATAGTGGCTGCACATTTCACATTCTCACCAACAATGTGCAAGGGTTCCAATTATACTACATTCTTCCCAACACTTGTTACCTTTTATTTTTTTTTAATAAGAGGCATCCTAACAGGTGTGAGGTGATATGTCATTATGGTTTTGATTTGCATTTTTCTTTTTTTTTTTGAGCAACTTGAATTTTTATTAGAAATCTTTCTAATATCACTGTTTTGCTAACAAACATTTACATCTTTATATTTCTCATTAGGGAAAACTGCCACGTTTAAACCTAGATCACATCAAAGTATGCAGCATTGAAAAGATTTATAAAAGGAATCTTTAGTTTGATAAAATGATTTGCATTCTTCTGATGGTTAGTGTTGTCGAGCATCTTTTCATGTACCTGTTGGCCTTGTGTATGTCTTCTCTGGAGAAATGTCTATTGAAGACCTTTGCCCACTTTTTAAATTGAGTTATTTGTTATTTTGCTATTAATTTTTAGGAATTCCTTATATATTTTGGATATTAACTCCTTATCAGATATGTAGCTTGCAGATATTTTCTCCCATTCTGTAGGTTGTCTTTTCGTATTGCTGATGGTTTCAATTGCTGCACAGAACCTTTTTAGTTTGATGTACAGTTGACCCTTGAACAATGAGGGGGTGAGGGGTGTTTACCCCCCATGTAGTTGAGAATCCATGTATATAACTTTTGACTCCCCAAAGGCTTAACCACTAACAGCCTACTGTTGACTGGAGGCCTTACTGATAACATAAACAATTAATACATATTTTGTATGTTATTTATATATCATACATTCTTATATATATTCTTATAATAAAATTACCTATATTCTTTTTTTTAAGATTTTATTTATTTATTTATTTGAGAGAGAATGAGATAGAGAGAGCATGAGATGGGGGAGGGACAGAGGGAGAAGCAGACTCCCTGCTGAGCAGGGAGCCCGATCCGGGACTCGATCCTGGGACTCCAGGATCATGACCTGAGCCGAAGGCAGTCGCTTAACCAACTGAGGCACCCAGGTGCCCCCAAATTACCTATATTCTTATGATAAAATTAGCTAGAGAAAAGATATCATTAAGAACATTATAAGAGAGGGGTGCCTGGGTGTCTCAATAGGTTAAGCATCTGCCTTCAGCTCCGGTCATGATCCCAGGGTCCTGGGATCAAGCCCTGCATCAGGCTCCCTTCTTGGTGGGGAACTTGCTTCTCCCTCTTCCTCTGCCTGCCACTCTGCCTACTTGTTATCTCTCTCTGTCAGATAAATAAATAGAAATAAAATCTTTTTAAAAAAGAATATCATAAGAGAAAATACATTTGCAGTGTCATGCTGTAAAGAATCAGTGTATAAGTAGCCCCATGCAGTTCAAACCCATGTTGTTCAAAGGTCAACTAGAGTCCCTTTTGTTTATTTTGCTTTGTGCCTTTGTTTCTGGTGTCAAATCCATGAAATCACTGTCAACTCAATGTCATGTTTCTCCTATGTTTTCTTCTAGGAGTTTTACAGTTTCAGATCTTATGTTAAAGTCTTAAATCCACTTTGAATTGCTTTTTGTGTTTGGTGTAAGATAAAGGTCCGATTTCATTTTTCTGCATGTGGATATTCACTTTTTCCAACACCACTTGTTGAAAAGACTATCCTTTCCTCATGTGTGTTCTTGGTACCCTTGCTGAACATCAATTGACTGTATGTACGTGGATTTATTTCTGGCTTTCTATTCTGTTCCATTGGTCTACAGTCTACCTTTATGCCAGTACCTTATTGTTTTAATCACTATAGCTTTGTAATATATTTTGAAACCAAGAAGTATGATACCTCCATCTTTGTTTTTCTTTCTCAAGATTGTTTTGACCATTCAGAGTCCTTTGTGGTTCCATATGAATTTTAATATTTCTTTCTATTTCTGTAAAAGATGCAATTGGTATTTTGGTAGAGATTGCATTAAATTTTTGGATTGTTTTGAGCAGCATGGACATTTTATCTTATTTGTTTATTTTTTCAATTGATACTTTTCTTATTTATTTAATAGATCATCAACTTTGTCTCCTCACCTATCTACAACTGGAATTTCATTTTATTTCCATGCTGAATAATGAAACAATGACAAAGCTAATAAGAATAAGCTACATCAAAAAGAGAAGCTAACACCACTCATTTTCTTTTAACAGGCAAAATATAAAAATATGCACTCTAGAATGCACAATGGTTTAGACACTAAGAAATTCAAACGGGATCTTGAAGAATGGAGGCAAATCCAGGATGCAGTAAAGAAGACCTGAGATACTGTGCAACTGTTTTAAGGGTTCCTGGAGCTGCATCTCTTGGCCACTAGCTGAATCGTGACATGGGGCAAGATTTTAGGTAATGCCGACTGGAGATGTGACAAGTGTTAAGGTAACTTAGGGGTGGTGCACAGGAACCAAAAGGCTGGAACATACTAAACACTGCTGAAAGCATCCACCCCTGGAAGGACTTCACCTTCAAGGAGCTCTAAACTGGCACCACCTGCAGGGCTCACATGGCTGACCTTACCCTCTGTGTTCCATTTGGAACAGCAAGTGGCAGTGTCTCCACCACCTACGATGGTGATGCAGCCCCTGGCAGTGGCTTTCACCACCTCATCCATGGGGGCTTTGGTTCCCTGGGCAAAAGTTTCCCATTCAAATATGCCTTCAGGTCCATTCCATACAATCTGCTTAGCCCAAGCAAGTGCCTCGGCATACTTCTTGCTGCTCTCAGACCACAGTCCAAGCCCATCCAGCCAACAGCGATGTCAGAAGCCACAGTGGTTTGGCCAGTCTTGGCCTTCTCATCAAACATGTCAGCAGTGACAAAGTCAACAGGCAAGGTAACTTTCACACCATTCTTCTCAGCTTTGGACAGCAGGTCTTTGACTATCTTGGCTCCCTCTTCATCAAACACAGAAGTGCCAATCTTCATGTTGTTGAGCACCTAAAGGAAGGCAAAAGCCATCCCACCACCAATAATTGCTTCATTGACTTTGTCCAGCATATTATTGATCAGCTTGGGCCACTAAGGTAGACATTTTAAAAACGTTGTCTTCCAATCCATGAACACATGATGTCTTTCCATTTATTTGTATCTTCTTCTATTCCTTTCATCAGTGTTTTGTAGTTTTTAGTATACAAGTCTTTCACCTCATTGTTTAAATTTATTCTTAAGTATTTTTTTCTTTTCAATGCTATTATAAATGGCTTTCCTCTCTGGTTTTCTTTTCAGATAATTTGTTATTAGTGTAGAGAAACACTACTAGTATTTTTATGTTGACTTTATATTCTGCAACTTGACTCAATTCATTTATTAGTTCTAATAGGTTTTTTTGTGTGTGTGACATCCTTTAGGTTTTCAACATATAAAATTATGTCATCTGCAAACAGATAATTTTACTTCTGCCTTTCCAATTTGGATGCTTTTTATTTCTTTTTCTTGTCAAACAACGCTACCTAGGAAATGTGTATCACATTAATTGATTTTCATATATTGAACCATCTTTCTATCCCAGGGATAAATCCCATTTGGTAATGGTTTATGATTCGTTTAATGTGTTGTTGAATTGAATTTGGTTATCTGGTTTGCTAGTATTATGTTGAGGATTTTTGCATCTATGTTCATCAGGAATATCGGTCTGTATTTTTCTTTTCTAGTAATGTCTTTGTTTGGCTTTGATATCATGGTAATGCTGGACTTATAGGATAAGTTTGGAAGTATTCCTCCTCTTTGGTAGAATTCACCCACAAAGATATATGGTCTTTTTCTGTGCTTGGGGTTTTTTGATTATTGATTTAAAAATAATCTATAAATCAGGGCGCCTGGGTGGCTCAGTTGGTTAGGCGACTGCCTTCGGCTCAGGTCATGATCCTGGAGTCCCGGGATCGAGTCCTGCATCGGGCTCCCTGCTCGGCAGGGAGTCTGCTTCTCCCTCTGACCCTCCTCCTCTCAAGCTCTCTGTCTCTCATTCTCTCTCTCAAATAAATAAATAAAATCTTTAAAAAAAATTAAAAAAAAAATAATCTATAAATCAAAAATTATTTAATTACTATAGATATGTTCAGATTTTCCATTTCTTCATGGTTTAGTCTTGGTAGGGTTTATGTTTCTAGGAATTTATCCATTTCATCTAGGTTATCCAATTTGTTGGCATATAATTGTTCACAGTAATTTCTTATGATCTTTTATTTCTGTGATGTAAATTTTAATGTCTCCTCTTTCATTTTTGATTTTATTTATTTGAGTCATTCCTCTTTTTTTCCTAGTTAATCTAAGGGTTTCTCATTTTCGCTGATCTTTTTCAAAAACACCTCTTAGTTATGTTGATAGCTCTGTTGTTTTTATTTATTTTATTTTGCTCTAGTTTTTATTATTTCCTTCCTTCTATTAACTTTGAACTCAGGTTGTGATTTTTCTAGTCCCTTGAGCTGTAAAGTTAGTTTATTTGAGATCTTCCTTTCTAATGTACATGCTTATAATTATAAACTTCCATCTTATTTTTGCTTTTGCTACATCCCATACCTTTTTGTTTTCATTTGTCTCAAGATATTGTATAATTTCCCTTAGATTTCTTTTTTGACTCATTAATTGTCCAGAATGTGTTTTTTTAATTTCCACATATTTGTGAATTTTCCAGTTTTCTTTCTTGCTATTAATTTCTAGTTTCTTCTTATTGTGGTTGGGATATGTTTGATATGATCTCAGTCTTTTAAAATACATTAAGACTCTTTTTGTGGCCTAATATATGATCTATCCTGGAGAATGTTCCATGTGCACTTAAGAAGATTGTTTGTTCTGCTGCTGTTCAGTGGGATATTCTGTATATGTCTGTTAGGTTCATTTGGTCTGTAGTGTCTGCCTGGATGTTGTTTCCATTATTAAAGTCTCTACTATTATTATATTCCTGTCTATTTCTCCCTTCAGTTTGTCAATGTTTGCTTTATATATTCAGGAGCTCTGATGTTGGCTGCACATATATTGATACTGGTTATATCTTCCTAATGTATTTACTTTTTTTTTAAATTGATTTATTTATTTGAGATAGAGAGAGTGAAAGGGAGAGGCAGAAGGAGAATCAGAGAATCTTTTGAAATTTCATTCTTTTTAATATTTATTTATTTGTCAGAGAGAGAGCACAAGCTGGGGAGAGATGCAGAGGGAGAAGCAGGCTCCCCACTGAGCAAGGAGCCTGATGTGGGACTCGATCCCAGGATCCTGGGATCATTAACTGAGCCACCCAGACAACCCTGTATTGACTCTTTTTATCATTATTTAATGTCCTTTGTCTCTTGTGACAGTCTTTGACTTATAGTGTATTTTGTCTGATATAAACATCACTGCCCTGTTCTCTTTTGGTTACCAATTATATAGAATATGTTTTTCCATTCCTTTACTCTATATGTGTCCTTAAATCTAAAGCAAGTGTCTTGTAGATAGCAGATAGTTGGATTTTTTTTTTTTTAAGATTTTATTTATTTGACAGTGAGAGATACAGCGAGAGAGGGAACACAAGCAGGGGGAGTGGGAGAGGGAGAAGCAGGCTTCCCGCTGAGCAGGGAGCCCGATGTGGGGCTCGATCCCAGGACCCCGGGATCATGACCTGAGCCGAAGGCAGACGCTTAACGACTGAGCCACCCAGGTGCCCCGGTAGTTGTATTTTTTTAATCCATTCAATCACTCTAAGCCTTTTGATTGGGGAGTTTAACTTATTACATTTAAAGTAATTATTGATAGAGAAGGACTTACTGTTGTTATTGTTAGTTATTTTTAGTCTGTCTTGTAGCTCTTTTGTCCATCTTTTCTTGTCTTGCTAGCTACTTTGTATTTCATTGATTTTATAATGATATCTTTTGTTTCCTTACTCTTTTCTTTTATGTATCTTCTGTTTTATTTTTGTGCTTACCACGGAGGTTTCATAAAACATCTTAGAGTTTTAACAGTCTATTTAAAACTAATAACACCAATATTTAGTCATTCTTAATTTTAAAAATGAAGTAAATATGTCTTTCTTGCAATGACTACAGCCTGATTCTTTACAATGTTTATTGACAAAACAAACATTTCACTTTGACATTTTTGGTTTAGCTTTTGAACTAAACTAAACCAGATGTTAGTTTATAAATGTGTATATTTTACTTGGAGAACATCTATAGTCCAAGTGAAATATATTTTCTCTGAATCTCAAGACAATTGTTTCCAAAAATCTAACACTGAAAATAGAAATTTACTTATCTTCCAAATTACAAAACATCCTAACATTAGTTGCTGGTGTAGCTAAAATAATTAATTCAATTTTTTAAAGTAATAGGATGATAAATTTCTTTTAAAGTGTCATGAAGAATTTACAATCAAGGTTAAAATGAATAAACTTACATGAGAGTAATAGAAAATGATAGAAAGAGTCTTAAGGCATTTGATTACTTATTCCACTGTGAGTACCTGAGGTTTACAAGTCTGTCACCTCCACTAAAATGAACATTCCTCTGCAGCAGGGAATGCATTTGTCATTGTAACTCCTCTGCCTCCTGCTCTGTGTAGCACATAACAGGTTCTCTGTAAATTTTGGCAGATTTCTATTGTGTAACTAAGCAGGAGGGATGTAGGAGTGTGAACAATATTGACTCCATCTCTGCCCTCCATCCGGTTCATGCCCACTCAGTGACCACCCCTTCAGGGCTATGTGTTCCAGCCCTGTGGAGGTTAATGTATATCCTAACCAGAATGCAGGAAGCCTTGTTCTGATCTTCCCTAAAGTGATACACAAAAGGCTCCCCTTTAAATATCTGGTAGAGATGACTGGTGTACAGAAGGCCCCACTTTAGATAACTAGTAGAAACCCTCTGATGTGCAGATGGTGCCACCTTAGATAACTACCTTGTGACCTCACCACCATGCCTCTCGCTTTATAAAAGCTGGGGATCGAGAACCAGATTAGGTGGAGAATAACCATGCCTGGATCGTCCACCCACCTGATTCTCCTCATCCCACCACCCACCAGCCGCGTTGGTACTTTACCCTGAATAAAATTCTGTGTAAATGGTATGGAGTGGCTTGCTTCATTTTCGGTCTTGAAGTGCTTTCTCAGTCTAGAGGATAACATTATGGGCCCTCTCCCACTTTCTAACAAGGGAGATTAATAAAAATACATTTTATCTGGTAGAATTACACTCCCTGGTGAGGGAGTGACAGCATACAGGAGCCCAGTGAGGAGCTGGAGGTGACTGGAACAACCAGGTAGGAGGTGATAGGAAGCCTAACTGTTAACTGAGAATGGAAAGAAAGAGATGGGTCAAACAGAGTCTCCGGGGGAAAAAAAAATTGAGCAGAGCTAATCAAAAAGAAAAAAAAAAAAAAAGAAAAACAAAGGTAATAAAAAATGTAGATTCTGCAAAACTGGAAGAAAAATGTAAAGACTGACGCAAAAGGGAGCAAGATTTAGGAGGAAAGACAATGATGATTCAATTGGGAAATTCCCAGGCGCCAGCCACCTGGAGGAGCAATGAAGGCAGGACCAGAGGCTGGGCATTCTAGGGGGCGTTGTGCAGAGGCCAGGGACAGGGATGCTGGGGCCAGCCTTCACGGTGGATGAGCGTGAGCATGGGAAGGAGCACAAGAGGCCAGAGAAGGAGGAGGTAAACCACGCAAAATGTCACAGAAGCCCAAAGCAGTGATGATTTCAAAAGAGGAGGGGTTTAAATCAGTTCAGGAAAGATGGCAGAGGAGTAGGGGACCCTATTTCAACTGGTCCTGGAATTGATTTGGATATGTACCAGACCACTCTCAACACCCACGAAATCAGCCTGAGATGTAAGAAGATAGATCTGGATCTCTACAAACAGAATATTGCAGGCGGCTGGTTTCAAGGTATTAAGTGGGGAGCTGTGATTCCCCAGGCAGATATTTGAGGATAAACGGAAGGGGTAGGGAGCTGGCATAAGCCTGGTGCCAGGAAGGTGAAATAACACAGGAGCGCAAAAGCCTCCAGTGCTGGGGACCCAGCAAAGACTCACAGACCAGTAGCGATGGGGAAAGGACTTTAGGGCAGCCCCCCCCCACTGCCCCACTGAAACCCGGAGTGGCAGGCCGCATGAGCAAACTGGGGGTGGCTGGTGGTTTTACAAGTACAAAGGGCAGAGATGTGCCCCGACCTGGAATCGAGGACTGGGAATGCTGTTGAGGGGTGCACAACCAAGGCTGCTGCAGTTTATAGCAGCACAGGCAGAAACGGAGATAGTGTGGCCTGGAGAGCTCACTAAAGAACAGGCTGTGTTCTCTCTGCTCTGAGGCAGAGGGTTGGAAACAATCTCTTCTGCTCTGAATCTCGGAAGAGAGGCAGAAAGCCATCAGAGAACAAAAGCCCCCCAAAACCGTTTTCATTGAGCCCATCCCCCCCCCAGGGGGCAGGGCAACTCTGCTGAAACAGGATTGCCTGAGTAACAGCGGGGCAGGCCCCTCCCCCAGAAGACAGGTGGGGAGAACAACAGGCTGGCAACCCTAAGGTCCCTATAAAACAGGCGCATCTTGCTTGGGTTGTGGTCAATAATTTGGACTCTGTACATTCCCTCAACCACCCCTCAACAGAATGACTAGGAGGAGAAACCCCCAAAATAGGAAAGACTCAGAGACTGACTTCTGCCACAGATTTACAAATGGATACAGATATAACCAAGATGTCAGAGAAAGAATTCAGGGTAGCAGTTGTGAAGACAATAGCTAGAATGGAGAAATCGATTAATGGCAACATAGAGTCTCTAAGGGCAGAAATGAAAGCTGAACTGGCAGAACTTAAAAATGCTATCAATGAGATCCAATCTAATCTAGATAATCTAACAGCTAGGGTAAGCGAGGCAGAAGAATGAATTAGTGATCTACAAGAACAATTCATAGAAAAGGAAAAAGAGGAGCCCAGGGAAAAACAACTCAAAATCTATGAAAACAGAATCAGAGAAATAAGTGACACCATGAAACATTCCAATGTCACAATTATTGGGTTCCCTGAAGGGGTGGAGAGAGAGAAGACTAGAAGATATATTGAGCAAATCGTATCTGAGAACTTCCCTAATCTGGGGAATGAAACAAACATTCATGTCCTAGAGGCAGAGAGGACCCCTCCCAAGATCAAGGAAAACAGGCCAATGCCCTGGAATGTATAAGTAAAACTTGCAAATCTTAGAACAAAGGAAACCATCTTAAGAACAGTTAGGGGGAAGAGATTCCTTACTCACAGAGGGAGGAACATCAGAATAACATCAGACCTATCCACAGAGACCTGGCAAGCCAGAAAGGGCTGGCAAGACATATTCAGGGTACTAAACAAAAGGAACATGCAGCCAAGAATACTTTATCTGGCAAGGCTGTCATTTAGAATGGATGGAGAGATGCAGAGCTTCCAAGACTGGCAGAAACTGAGAGAATATGTGACCACTAAGCTGGCCCTGCAAGAAATATTAAGGGGGGGGGGTTCTATAAAAGGAGA
>NC_138373.1:52407039-52467762 GCF_054177405.1 Leptonychotes weddellii | reverse complement strand
GTAGGAGACCTCAATACTCCACTCTCAGCAACAGACAGATCATCTAAGCAGAAAATCAAAAAAGAAACAAGAGCTTTGAGTAACACACTATACCAGATGGACCTCATAGATATATACAGAACATTCCACCCTAAAACAACAGAATACTCATTCTTCTCAATGGCACATGGAACTTTCTCCAGAATAGACCATATACTGGGTGACAAATCAGGTGTCAACTGATACCAAAAGATTGAGATTATTCCCTGCATATTCTCAAACCATAATGCTTTAAAACTGGAACTCAATCACAAGAAAAAATTTGGAAGAAATTCAAAGAATGTTTGGGTCAACCAAGAAATCAAAGAAGAATTTAAACAATTCGTGGAAATCAACGAGAACGAAAACACATTGGTCAAAACCTATGGGATACTGCAAAGGCGGTCCTAAGGGGGATATACATAGCCATCCAAGCCTCACTCAAAAAAATAGAAAAATCCCAAATTCACCAACTAACTCTACACCTTAAAGAACTAGCGAAAAAGCAACAAATGATGCCTAAGCCACACATTAGAAGAGAAATAATTAAGATTAGAGCAGAGATCAATGAATTAGAAACCAGAAAAAAAGTAGATCAGATCAACGAAACTAGAAGCTGGTTATTTGAAAGAATTAATAAGAACGATAAACCATTGGCCAGACTTATCCAAAAGAAAAGAGAAAGGACCCAAATTAATAAAATTATGAATGCAAGTGGAGAGATCATGACTAACACCAAGGAAATAGAAACAATTATTAGAAATTATTTTCAACAACTATATGCCAATAAGCTGAGCAACCTGGATGAAATGGATGCCTTCCTTGAAACCTATAAACTGCCAAGACTGAAACAGGAAGAAATTGACAACCTGAATAGGCCAATAGCCAGTAACGAGATTGAAGCAGTGATCAAAAACCTCCCAAAAAACAGGAGTCCAGGGCCTGATGGATTCTCTGGGAAATTCTACCAAACATTCATAGAAGAAATAATACCTATTCTCCTGACGCTGTTTCAAAAAATAGAAACAGAAGGAAAGCTTCCAGACTCATTCTATGAGGCCAGCATTACCTTAATCCCCAAACCAGGCAAAGACCCCATCAAAAAAGAGAATTTCAGACTGATATCCCTGATGAATATGGATTCCAAAATTCTCAATAAAATCCTAGCTAATAGGATACAACAATACATTAAAAGGATCATCCACCACGACCAAATGGGATTTATCCTTGGGATGCAATGATGGTTCAACATTCGCAAATCAATCAATGTGATAGAACACATTAATAAGAGGAGAGAGAAGAACCATATGGTCCTCTCAATTGATGCAGAAAAATCATTTGACAAAGTACAGCATCCTTTCCTGATTAAAACTCTTCAGAATATAGGGATAGAGGGAACATTCCTCACGTTCATGAAATCCATCTATGAAAAACCCACAGCAAATATCACCCTCAATGGGGAAAAGCTGAGAGCCTTTCCCTTAAGATCAGGAACACGTCAAGGATGCCCACTCTCGCCACTATTGTTCAACATAGTACTAGAAGTCCTGGCAACAGTAATCAGACAACAAAAGAAAATAAAATGTATTCAAATTGGCAAAGAAGAAGTCAAACTCTCTCTTCACAGATGACATGATACTTTATGTGGAAAATCCAAAAGACTCCACCCCCAAATTACTAGAATTCATACAGTAATTCAGTAATGTGGCAGGATACAAAATAAATGCACAGAAATCAGTTGCTTTCTTACCCACTAACAATGCAACTGTAGAAAGAGAAATTAGAGAAACGATTCCATTTACAATAGCACCAAAAACCATAAGATACCTTGAAATAAACCTAACCAAAGAGGTAAAGGATCTATACTCCAGGAACTACAGAACACTCATGAAAGAAATTGAAGAAGACACAAAAAGACGGAAAAACATTCCATGCTCATGGATTGGAAGAATAAACATTGTTAAAATGTCTGTGCTACCCAGAGCAATCTATACCATCCACGCCATCCCAATCAAAGTTCCAATGACATGTCTGCAACATTTCACTGGAACAAACAATCCTAAAATTTGTATGGAATCAGAAAAGACCCCAAATCACCAAGGAAATGTTGAAAAAGCAAAACAAAGCTGGGGCATCATGTTGCCTGATTTCAAGCTATATTACAAAGTAGTGATCACTAATACAGCATGGTACTGGCACAAAAACAGACATATAGACCAGTGGAATGGAATAGAGAACCCAGATATGGACCCTCAACTCTATGGTCAAATAATCTTCGACAAAGCTAGAAAAACTACTCAATGGAAAAAAGACAGTCTCTTCAATAAATGGTGCTGGGAAAATTGGACAGCTATATACAGAAGAATGAAACTCGACCATTCTCTAACACCATACACAAAGATAAACTAAAAAATGGATGAAAGACCTCAATGTGAGACAGGAATCCATCAAAATCCTAGAGGAAAACATAGGCAGTAAACTCTTTGACATTAACTATAGCAACTTCTTTCAAGATACATCTCCAGAGGCTAGTGAAACAAAAGCAAAAATGAACTTTTGGGATTTCATCAAGATAAAAAGCTTCTGCACAGCAAAGGAAACCCTCAACAAAACAAAGAGGCAACCCACAGAAGGGGAGAAGATATTTGCAAATGACACTACAGACAAAGCACTGATTTCCAAGATCTATAAAGAACTTCTCAAACTCAACACCCAAAACACAAATAATCAAGTCAAAAAATGGGCAGAAGACATGAAAAGACATTTCTCAAAAGAAGACATACAAATGGCTAACAGACACATGAAAAAATGTTCATCATTATTAGCCATCAGGGAAATTCAAATCAAAACTATATTGAGATACCACCTTATACCAGTTAGAATGGCAAAAATTGACAAGGCAAGAAACAACAAATGTTGGAGAGGTTGTGGAGAAAGGGGAACCCTCTTACACTGTTGGTGGGAATTCACATTGGTACAGCCACTTTGGAAAACAGTGTAGAGGTTCCTCAAACAATTAAAAATAGAGCTACCCTATGACCTGGCAATTGCACTATTGGGTATTTACCCCAAAGACACAGATGTAGTGAAAAGAAGGGCCATATGCACCCCAGTGTTCATAGCAGTAATGTCCGCAATAGCCAAATGGTGGAAAGAGCCGAGATGCCCTTCAACAGATAAATGGATAAAGAGAATGTGGTCCATATATACAATGGAATATTACTCAGCCACCAGAAAGGATGAATACCCAACTTTTACATCAACATGGATGGGACTGAAGGAGATTATGCTAAGTGAAATAAGTCAAGCAGAGAAAGTCAATTATCATATGGTTTCATTTATTTGTGGAACATAAGGAATAGCATAGAGGACATTAGGAGAAGGAAGGGAAAAATGAAAGTGAGGAAATCGGAGGGGAGATGAACCATGAGAGACTATGGACTCTGAGAAACAAAATGAGGGTTTTAGAGGGGAGGAGGGTGGGGGGAATAGGTTAGCCTGGTGATGGGTATTAAGGAGGGCACGCACTGCATGGAGCGCTGTGTGTTATATGAAAACAATGAATCATGGATCACTACATCAAAAACTAATGATGTATCGTATGGTGACTAACATAACATAATAAAATTAAATTAAATTAAAAAAATAAACAAGACACTAA
Organism: Leptonychotes weddellii; assembly: GCF_054177405.1. Lineage (NCBI taxonomy): Eukaryota > Metazoa > Chordata > Mammalia > Carnivora > Phocidae > Leptonychotes > Leptonychotes weddellii. The sequence continues at coordinate 52,464,083 of NC_138373.1, read as the reverse complement.
GCATTAGGGATATTAAGCATTCATTTTAATGCCGATTTAAGAGAACTGTAATAAGTCTGGATTTGCATTGTCTTATTTTTACTAGGTAGTTAGTACCTAGTAACCTACCTTCCCAGACTATTGTATAAATGGATATAAGCAGAGGCATTCTAAAACTAAGGAATCCTATGAATACAAATGAAGAAAATCCATTATGTTAATAAACACTGAATGTTTCTAAATTGTCTCAAGACATTTTCAGCATAACACAAAAAAAAGAGGAGGGGTTTATAGTATGAATGCTACCGCTGAGGTAAAAAAATAGAAAGAGAATTTCTGATCAGGCCATCCTGTGGTATTGCTTATGATAAAGATCACAGGAAAGAGCTGATTTACAGTGCAAGGTGATAGTTAAACAGCTCTAAGTGGCATGGTCTGTCATTCTGGGCCCTCCTTGACCCAGCACTAATTTATCTGTCCAGTGTTCTCCCCAGGGTAGGCAAGAACAGGTCTTCTACCCTGCATTGTTTTTTCAGTTCCTTTCTGGAAGCTCATTTCTGTTTCTCACTCCTGGGCAGCCCTTCTTCTGCATAAACTATACCTGTCAAAATCGCACCTTCTCCAGCTTTATGTTAAACACTTCTTTCAAAGCAATCTCTATCCCTGGCAGGCAGATGTCTCACATTCCTTTGAACTTTCATGTCCCACAGCGCTGAGAATATTTTTGGTATACACACACACACACACACACACACACTAAAACACTATATATATAGTGTTTTTTGTTTCCTTTGCTAGACATAATTTCTCTTTGAAGAGAGAATGGATCCGACTCAGCATTTACTACATCTCTATAACTGCGTGGAAAAGAAAACTGCTTGGCATAATTCATTCATTCCTCCCTCCACTTAGCAATCTGAGGGCTGACTCAGGTCAGATTCTGTTTTGGGGACTGGATACAGCAGTGAAAAGACAGAGAGGCTTCTGCCCTCCAGGAGCTTACTTTCAGTGTTTTAGAATTGCATTGACTAGTTAAGGATTTTCTCAGTTCTAAAGATTTATTACTCTAGGATCACTTCCTAATTATAGTAGTATTAAAAATATATTTAAATATTCTCCATTGAGATTCTCTTATAATTATTTTCCATCTGAAAGAAAATATCAGAAAGATAATTTTCAAATAGAAAATTACTGATGACAATCATCATTCAGAAACTTGTAGACAAGGAGATATTTTCTCAGAAAAAATAATCAAACTGATCTAATTCTTTAGAGTTGAGCTTACAAACACTGGGGCAGAACATCCTAGAAGAAAAGAGTCTGGTATAATGAGATTTTAATGTTTTCAGTGTATCACTGGAAATATAATTTAATCTATCAGCCTAAGAGAGAAGCTGCTTTTTCACTCAAGGAATAACAACATCCAACATGCTCAAGTTGCCAATTTGTATGAAACATTTAAAACCACTACATGACAGTAACTCCCATTAAAGGCAGCAGTGTGGTACCTTATAAAAATAATGCATTATAAAAAATGATGACATACTGTCATTGACACAATGTCCCAAACTCAATAGTTATTGATAAATCCATCCTGGAAATAGGAGACTGAAACATATCATAATATTAAGATTAACTAATATTAGCAGAAATTTGGGAGACTGTGATAATTCTATTTCATAAAGACAAAGAAATGCAAATATTGTAACATCCCTGAGGGTATGGGTTAGCATTTCAAGTCATCATGGATGGGAGTCCTCTTCTTCTTTTTCTTCTTTTTTTTTTAAACTAGGCAATCTATTGTTCCAGGATTAGGAAAGCTTCAAATTTTTCTTTTTCTCTTTCAGAAAATGATCAAGATATTTGTTGATCTCAGTTGTGATCTGATCTTTTCATCCTTTATGTATAAACAAACACAAGAAATCCTCAATACACAGAATTTCCTCATGATTGCATTACAAAAACCTTCAGCATTTTTTTTTTACGCCTCAGCATTTTTTTAATCCTGTGATCTGAACTTTTCATCTATCACAAACTTGATATCCAGTGAATATTTCTAAAAACAAAACAACAAAACAAAAAACACACACACACACACACACTCAAAACAGGTTCTGGAGAGCTACTGTCCAACATAGGGCTTATAGTTAAAAATACCATATTGTCTACTGAGAAAAAACTGGTGCTTGCCAGAGAGGAGGTGGGTTTAGGGAATGGGCGAAATAGGTGAAGGGAATTAAAAGGTACAGTTATAAAATAAATAACTCACAGAGATGAAAAGTGCAGCATAGGGAATATAATTAATATTGTAATAATGTTGGATGGTGGCAGATGGTGACTGCATTTATCATGGTGCGCACTGAGTAATGCATAGAAGTGTCGAATCACTATGCTGTACACCTGAAATAAATGGGACACTGCATGTCAACTATACTTCAATAATACATATTTAAAAAAAGATAAATAAGTACTAAGGATGTAAGGTAAAATATGACTGTAGTTATATAAGGGTCTATGGTATATTTGAAAGGTGTAAGAGAGTCAATCCTAAGACTTCTCATCACAAGAAAAAACTTTTTTTCTTTTTCTTTCACTTTATTTTTTTATCTATATGAGATGATGGATGTTAACTGAACTCATTGTGGTAGTCAGTTCACAATATGTGTGAAGTAAAATCTTAAACATACACAGTGCCATATGTCAATTATATCAATAAAACTGGGGTAAAAAATACTGCACTGCATACTTAAAAATTTGCTAAGAAGGGAGATCTTCTGTTAAGTGTTCTTACCAAAAAAAGAAAGAAAAAACAATGAATGAATGAATGAATGAGAGGCAACTTTAGATGATGGATATGTTTATGGCTTTGATTCTGGTGATGGTTTCATGGATGACTATTTATCTCCCAACTCATCAAGTTGTTTTCATTAAATATCTACAGCTTTAGGATGAATCACATACTTGGAAATCTCTAAAGGAAAAAAGATTAGAAGACTGGGAATGAATGATAATTTGGAAAGATATCAAATGACAACTTGTTAATGAGGTTTCCTCCAATTTAAATATTGATACTAGCCTAAACCCACCCTTTTCAAACACGGATGAAGTGGTATGAATGTTTTCTTGCCATTATGTGATTTTCCTTGAACTATCATGCACAGATTTTCTTAACTGCCACTAACATCTCTCTCCTCTCCCTCACATAATATGTATGAAGTATACAGTACATGGGGCCCTGGGGAGAGGATGAGAGACACACAGGACCTACTATTATACCTGTCCTCAGTGTCTGGATTGTTTTTCCTAAGGCTCTATATTAGTTCATTCCACAACAACTTTTCCTAAAAACTATGGGATGTCTTAGAGTTTTTTATCTGATATAAATTCCCAAGAGGAAAATTTGGCATATGGTAATCCTTAAACTTATTTGAGTAGGGATCCAATTTTTTAAAATTGCTGACCCTCTCTAAGCCCTACAGAATACAATGTGAGAAACACCACATTTCAGTGAAAAGGGCAGGGTAAAAGGATTCAGGAATACTCACTGCTGTACTGACCTATTTTTCATTCAGTGGTCATTGGTAATAAGATGTAATCTGTCCATTTCGAGAAAGATCAATCAGAGCATCTTGTGTAACAATCAGCTTTTGTCCTAAAGAGATTTGTCTATTCCCTGAATTATGCCCTCCCCTTGATTATGATATAAGACCCCAAATTAAATTCTTTGAGCAAGTAGATGAAACACAGATGAGATAAAGGTTTTCTTCACTGAATTTCTAAGGATAATATTGAAAATTTATTTCAAGTATTTCAAAGTATGAGGAAGATAGGTAAGTAAAGAACAGGAATCTAAGAAGTCTGATAGGGAGAATTGCCAAGTATTTAATTCGTATCTAGAGCCATTTATGAAATCTAGTAAAAAGTTTAATCTAAAAGAATTACTAAAGATAATTTCCTTAGGAAGAATCTCCTAGATTAATCTGCTAAATTTTCCTTCCTTTGTTCATATTCCCTTATGAAATTGTTTTATTTCAGATAAATATAAACATTCTCACTCCTAAGAGGTAAATATCTTGAAGTAATTTCTATTCCGAGGATAGGAATCGAAATGGCAAAAGCCAAACTACTCTGAACAGAACAAGCTCTAACACACAAAATACCCTACACTGAATGACCCCTTTCCAGGAGTGGCTTCTGCTCATCAGGAAGGCTTTTGAAAGTCACCTTTACATAGTAACTCTCCCAGAGCAGTTTCAGGACCCTGACTATGACAGTGAAGGAAGGCCACAGCACATTGCTATTCTTAGGACAAAGTTTCACAAGGGTAGATTTAAACTTATACTGATTAAAATGAGAAACAAAACAGAAGTTTAGATGTCACCTATTCGGTGCTTATTTCTGTGTTTATACTCCTGCTCGAACTATTACTTTCCCCAATTTTCCATCAATCCATACACCCTCCCTTCAGAAATCCCAAAATTAGTGTCTTCCAAATGATCATTATTTATTATTCAACCTTTGAGAAATATTTATGGAGCAGTAGATACATAGTGGAAAACAACACAGATGTGGTTTCCAACCTGCTTTTTACTGGGGAAGAAAGACATTTAACCAAATAATCAGAAACAGTAATACATACTAAGGAATAGTGATAAATGCCATGTTATGAAGGAAATGTACAGTATGAAATATATATTGTATAATTTATAGTATGTAGTATATAGTGTATAGCATATGGCATGTAGAATATAGTGAATAGCATATAGCATATGCCACGTGTATATAGTATATAGTATTTAGCACAGGGTAGTTAAATGAGTGCCCTGAGAGGGCAAGAGTTGAAGGGTGCTTAGGAGTTAAGGATGGGTCATTGGGAGAGAGTTCCAGCCAGGGGAAACAAGCTATAATTGGCCCTGAGGTGATAAAGAGCATGGTTCCTTTGAGAAATTGAAAGAAGATCAACATTGCTTGGAGTATACAAGTGTGAGGGGAAGAGTACCTCCAAATGAGGCTTCCAACTTGTCTCTCCACATGTATTGCAGAACCCACTCCCTCCCCCCTGGGGCTTTCATATGCCACCACGGGGCTTGATGAAGGGTGGCAGAGACAGATAGTTTGTCTCTATGGACCATCACAATGCAAATTCTTATACTGCCCCCAAGTAGGGAGGCTTTTGTGACAGCAATACGTCAGCCAGAACAACCTTTCAACTCTCTATCCAATTATGAAGGACTCCACTGGTTAGGCCCCCACCCCAAGACCTCCCATGGCTCTTAGGATAGTGTCCAAAACCCCATCATGGCCCAGACCAACCTCTGTGGTCTGGCTCTTGACTCAGGTTGTTCAGATTGTCATCTAATAAGGTCTCACTCTGACTTCTGCCTCTACTTTGGAAGAAAATTAACAAGCTTCATGGTAGCAATTACCCTGTCCACTCAGAAACATTCTGTTTTCTTCTAATTCAACCTATGAGTCATATGATCAACATGGCCAGATGTTAAGTACATGTGAGGTCTTCAACTGGCAAATTAATTTTGCAAAAAATAAAACTGAAGAAAGTTCTTGGTGCCATAGAAGTGAACTGGGTCAACAAAGACATTGGTCATCCAGTTTCTGAATATAACTTTATGATTTCTTAAAGTCAGGAATTGTGCTTTATTTATCTGTGTCTGCTGTTGAGTATAGTGTCTGATACAAAATAAGCCCTCGATAAATGTGTGTGGAATTAGTGAATATTTTAAACTATTCAAGGCAAACAGTGCATTTTAAATAATCATATTTTTCAAGGGATTAATTGATCAATTACTGTATAATTTAATATCCTAGTACTGAAATGAGCAAATCAATCTGTGGAGATTAAGTAAATGATACTCTAAGTCACATCATTAAAGAGCAGGTCAGGGATTTGAATTGAATCTGCCTCTGAACGCCATGATTTCACAGCGCACCAGGCTCTTTCTCAGAAGGTTCTTAATGATGATTAATGAGATGCCCCACCACGGTGATAGCCAAGCTAACCAGACAGATAAAGGATGGTCCACTGGGAGATCTGGTTGTTTGACTTTTCTAGTGCCTATGCAGTTATGTTCCCTATTTCCCTGACTTGGTCAGAGATGCCAGAAAGAGAAGGGTTGGCGGGGGAATGAGGGACACTGCAGTCATGGCTTTGCTCATGGTGATCCACCTTATGAATTATCACAACCTGGCTTTCCCTGCCACTCAGCAGTTCCCTCAGGCATCTCTGCCAATTGCTTGGCAAACACATGAACTGAATTGCACAATGCATTCTGAAGCTAAATATTTGATTTTTAATGCATATTTCATTGATTCCTGCCATTAATGTGGATAATCATGTTTATCGTAATATTCATTTGAAGTTGGCAGTGTCAAGACTACTTGTGAATCATTCCACCTGAGATTGAGAACATATTTTCCCATAGAAATTACATTATACATTGTAGTTAATGTCTGCAGGCCAATCTAAAAATAGGATATTGATTTATGTGGCACAAATATTTATTGCATGTGTAACATTTCTGGAACAGAATGAAGTAGCAATAGCAAAGAAACAATGATTGTTTCTCCAAATACCAATAAACGGCTGGTGGAGGCTGAAGTGGAACGTACGGATCATCTTATTCCCAAAGGTCAAGGAGTGGGAGTAATGGTGGTGCCACCCAGAGCCCAGAATCAACAGGACCTGGAAGCTCTTATGACAGTGAGAAGGCAAGATTGCTCAAAGTAAGAGGTGACTGTTGAAAATGCATTCTGTTCTACGAAGTAATTATGCTTTGTTAACTTCAGTTTTTTCATTGCTGCCTGTGTGACCTGACTTATTCACCTCCATGAGCCTCAGTTTCCTCCCATGCTTGTTGGCAACAGAACAACTACACTGCTAGTTTGTAGGAAAGACTAGAGATCATGCCCCTAAAGCTCCTAACATCATGACTGGCTCGAATGGGCATTCTATGAACAGTGTCTATCACCACTGTTACTACTGCAACTGGTACCATGATAACTATTGTTGCTCTCACCACCATGATTACTTTTCACTGCCACTCAGCCACTTTTCACTGGTTAAATAAATGAGCTGACCCTAGAGGATACAGCTTGATTTGTTTCCCACCACAGCCTTCAAACACACTCTACTGTATCTCTTCCCTTTTTCTTGACATCTCAGGAACCATATCCTTGCAGATATTAATGAGTCATACCATTTTTTAGGTATTGGGGTGCAGACTTAAGAAATCAAGGTTTCTACCTCATCTGGTTTAAAGCCAGTTTAAAGGTAATCCCCACTCCTCTAGGCTTAGACTGGACCCACAGCTCAAGGACCTGGAGTGCTGCTGGTCTGCCCTCTTACTCCCAATGCCTCTGGCTCCTTGGTTCCTATCAGCAGAAGAAAGACATGAAAGAAAAAGGGACTGAACCCTTTTTCAAATTAGCCAGTATCTCTCTTGGGTATTAGATGGGCACGATGTCATGGCAGATATCAAAATCCATGAGGAGAATTTATGGATTTTTCAGAAAGTGCCACCCCCTCCTCCTGGGTTCTCTCCCACTGCCATTCAGACTTGAGTGAAGCACTCTCAGGTTGACACTCTCCTGTCACCTACCCACTTCCCCATGTCCAGTTCTCAGTGGTAAGCCCACAGACTTTTTATGTTACCTAACCTTGTTCCAGCAGGGGAGGGTGTTGACAAGTAACTCAAGCTGGGCTAGCTTTCTTGGCATCTATTAAACTATGGGAACAATGTGCATTGCTGCCACATATCACATCTGCCCTTTGTCCTTGCTCCCAGTGCAAGCTACTTTATAGCCTTCCCCCTCAGATTTCTCCAGGTGGAGTCTATGGGGAAGGAGAAACATCACATGGTTTCTACTCTCCTCCGTTCTCTGAAGACCCTTCTCTCTAATGAATGAGAATCCTCCTTATATAAACTATTCCATACTTTGGTCTCCTCTGGAGATATGTCTGGGTTTTCTCTTTAGACTCTAGAACATCTTATCACCCATTGTCTTCAGCACCTAGAGTTGACTTTTGACACAGAAGAATATGTTCCAAGTCTTTCCTCTTATCCATGTATACTGGAACACATGAAGGAGTGCCATGGGGAGGAGGTGAGGAAGGAGAGTGAGAATATGAACTGGCAAAGTGTTCTCTCTCACCTGCTCCTCTGCTCCTCGTTCACTCTCCAAGTATGGAGTTCATGCCCTCAATAAAAGTTGCAGTGCATTTGGAAGAAGGGGAATGAAAAATGCATGTGGTTAAGGACAGGTTGGACATCACGTGGGCTGCAAGAAAGTAGGCTTTACCATAGTGAAAAAGAAGGTGAAAGAAAACCCATATGTCTACGCAGAAGATTCATGTGTAAGGCATTTGTGTAAACTGATTCATTAAAACCAAGAAATACCTGGGGTACCTGGGTGGCTCAGTCGGTTAAGTGTCCAACTCTTGGACTCTCGGTTTCTGCTCAGGGTCCTGAGATGGAGCCCTGTGTTGGGCTCCACACTCAGTGGGGAGTCTGCCTCTCTCTTTTTCCCTCTGCCCCTCCCCTGGCTCGTGTGCACACTCTCTCTCTCAATTAAAAAATAAATAAATCTTTAAAATCAAGAAATACCTGTATGAGACCTGGTTGTTGGTAGTGAGGAGTTGATAATTTCATTAGTAAAATTATATATTCATACACATAGCAGATAAAATGACGTATAACAACATATATGACAGAATACCATTGTACACTGGAGATTAACTCTTAAGGGAATTTTAACAAGGAGCTGGAAAAACTCCTATAGAAAACAGGAACTAAAGCAAGATATAAGGGTTGGAAAACTGTTGAGTATTTATTATTATTAATATTTTAAAGATTTTTTTTTTATTTGAGAGAGAGAGAGAGAGAGTGTGGGGGGAGAGGCAGAGAGAAATGGAGAGAGACTTTCAAGCAGATTCCTAACTGAGCTCAGAGCCTGACGTGACATGGGGTTCCATCTCATGACCCTGAGATCATGACCTGAGCCAAAATCAAGAGTCAAACACTTAACTGACTGAGCCACCCAGGTGCCCCTATTATTACTTTTAATAGCTGTTTAATGCAACAAAAGAACTTCAATATAAAACTTTGAAAATAAAATTATAAAAAAAAATAAAAAATCACAATTGATTCTACTACCCTGAGATAAATATTGCTGTTAACATTTTCAATTTTGTTATATTTTTTCTCCCTCAGAAATCCTATTACATTTCCCCAAATAATCCATTTTCTCAATATAAAGGTGACTATTGCATATTCTGTCCTCTCCTCAAATCCCCCCACACTCTCAGAACTTGTCATTCTCAGTTGGTGACTTTACTTTTTATTTCACTGTGGGAGCAGAAGCCATCAGGATGAACTGACTCCCATCTAAGAGGCCAACCATTCCAACTAGGCACCAGATCCCATGCCCTTGTACCCCAAAGGTTCTGCTCCTTCAGTTTGATCTTCTAAGATACGTCTTCCCAGTTTTTACGCACACGGTCGCCTGCATATACACACATGCACATATGCAGAAACACACATATGCAAACACATACACATCTTCTGGCTCCACATCTCTTCCAGCTGTGATCCTACTTCTCTGTATCTCTGGGCAAAATTCTTTTAAAGGTTTGTTTAAAATGCTATCTCCTGTCTTTATTTTCCACTTCCTCTCCAACTCGTTCTTGAACCCCCACCTATCAGGTTGCTGTTCCCAGGACTCCTTCAAAGCTGTCCTTATTAATGTGAGCAGTGACATCCACACTGCCTAGCTAATGCTCACCAGGGCCTCCAGGACCCTTTTTTCATAAAAAATTAAAAATTGTTTTATGACTGTATTGTTACAAAAACCAATATAGGGCGCCTGGGTGGCTCAGTTGGTTAAGCGACTGCCTTCGGCTCAGGTCGTGATCCTGGAGTCCCAGGATCAAGTCCCGCATTGGGCTCCCTGCTCAGCGGGGAGTCTGCTTCTCCCTCTGACCCTCCCCCCCTTAATGCTCTATCTCATTCTCTCTCTCAAATAAATAAATAAAATCTTTAAAAAAAAAAATCACTATTTAAAAAAAAAAAAACAAAAAACAAAAAACCAATATAACCTAGGCCAGATTCAGTATTATATATTCATTGTTTTTATATTCCTTTTTATCCTCTAATTAAAAAAAATGAAATTAAAACACTTTGTGTGCTCTACAGTATCATGGGACCTAGGCACTGTGCCTCCTGTACGCAATGGATAAGTTGGTGACTTGTTAGTCCTCACCCTACTCAGACTCTGGAAAGCACTTCACAGAGTTGATAATCCTCTTGTTGATTTCCTTCCTATCTCACTGGTTGCTATCCCTCAGTCTCTTCCAAAACATGCTCCTCCTTCCTGCCTCATCAATGTTGGCACAGTCCATGCTTGAGTGTGAGACCCCTTCTCTGTCTAGGAGAACAATCCTAGGGACTCTCAACCTGTCCCATGGCTTTAGAAAGTGATCCAAAGATGTGGTATATGTATACAATGGAATATTATGCAGCCATCAAAAAAAAAAAAACCCACAAAAAACCGAAATCTTGCCATTTGCAATGACGTGGATGGAACTAGAGGGTATTATGCTAAGTGAAATAAGTCAATCAGAGAAAGACAAGTATCATATGACCTCACTGATATGAGGACTTCTTAATCTCAGGAAACAAACTGAGGGTTGCTAGAGTGGTGGGGGTGGGAGGGATGCGGTGGCTGGGTGATAGACACTGGGGAGGGTATGTGCTATGGTGAGTGCTGTGAATTGTGTAAGACTGTTGAATCACAGCCCTGTACCTCTGAAACAAATAATACATTATATGTTAAAAAAAAAAAAAAGAAGATAGTAGGAAGGGAAAAATGAAGAGGGGGAAATCGGAGGGGGAGATGAACCATGAGAGACTATGGACTCTGAGAAACAAATAGAGGGTTCTAGAGGGGAGGAGGCTGGGGGGATGTGTTAGCCTGGTGATGGGTATTAAAGAGGGCATGTATTGAATGGAGCACAGGGTGTTATACGCAAACAATGAATCATGGAACACTACATCAAAAACTAATGATGTAATGTATGGTGATTAATATAACATAATAAAATAAAAGAAAAGAAAGTGATCCGTCCTAAACTTGTCTTCAATCCTCCATTTTCCTTCTGAACTTTGGACTCAGAAATCTTAATTACTTACATGATATCTCCATGCAAATGTTACATAGGAATCTCAAACATACCTTGCCTAAAACAGAATCCCCTCAATCTTGCTCTTCCTTAGTGTTCTACTGAACAATTAATAACACTGCTATTCACTCAGTTGCTCAAGCCAAAATCCTTAAAATCACCCTTTACTTTTCTCTTTTCTCATATCCTTTACCCAATTCATCAGTAATTTATCAGCAATACCTTCAAAACATATCCAGAAAACTTCCATTAATGGCAACAGAAGAGGACAGATGGATAACCCATTTAATAAATAAAAAATGATTAGACTTAGGAGCACAGGACAGTAGAAATAAATAATAATTCTACCTTGGGATAAGGGCTGTGCTACAGACAAAGAGGAGTGTTGGGGGAAGAGTATTCAATTACTGTCAGAGAGGTGATGATGATTATCCAAATGTGCAGCATTTTAGGAAACACTGAGTTATCCAAATCAAGATAAGAAATAGATGTAGGATAATGTTTAGATTTGATGTTTAGTAAGAATATGGTATGTAGACTGCAGATCTGGATATATGGGGCACCAACTGAGAACTTCTGAAATATAAAAGATGAACAGCTCAGAGTCACCTCATGGGGCAGGCCTATGTACACAGAATAGCAGAAGGAGCAGTCACTAAAATGAGAGAGACAAGAATTTCTTGGAAGGTTGGTAACAAAAAACAAGGTATTGTTATTTAATAGAATCCAGGGAAGAAGATGTTTCATGAGGAGGAGATAGCAGAGGCCAATGCCACAAAAAGGTCCAGGAGAATGAAGGTCAATCAATGATTGTATAAGGCGTTGGAAGCTACTTTAGCAGTTCAGTTTGGGTAATGATAAGCCTAGAAAGCGGAGTAAGAACATTAAGGACTTTTCAATGAAAGCATCAATCAAAAACATTTTTTAGTAGAAGAAAAAAGGAAATAGCTTAGTAGCTAAGGAAGGAAATTGAATGAAACAAAGATTTTCACAATTTTCGAGATATGAAGTGCATGACAGTGGTTGAGAAGGAAGTGGGAAACTTGAGGAGGCTAAGAAAGAAAGGATTGATCCTGAGAGTAGGTTCCTCAGGAGTCTGAATCTAAAGAATAAAATGATTGATGATGATTGGCAGGAGTTTGTTTTTAGGCTTATAATTTAATTTTTCCTTTCTTGACTCAGAAGTAACACAAAAGTTCTGATACTGCCTTTACTGAATGGAAATGTGAGCCACCATTTTCACCATGCTTTGGAAGTGTGGATGAGCAGATCATTACCCCATCTTTTAGGGATTCTCAGACCCAGTTCCAATGTGGGGGGATCCTCCCCTACATAACACCAAGCAATTCTCACCACCAGCAGAATGTCAGAGATTCAACTCAATTCTGACATTATCTACCCAGAGATAGCATCAGATTCCACAGGTTAAGGGTTCAGTCCCACAAGACCGACCCTCCCCACCCCCTACTTCAACTACAATACCCAGGCTGCTACCTCTGTTCTGACCCACTGGCTACAGGTTGGAGGTTCCAACAACATCCTCCTTAGGTCTGATTAATTTGCCAAAGTGGCTTACAGAACTCAGGGAAAACTTACTTACATTTACCAGTTTGTTAAAGGATATGATAAAGGATATAAATCAACATCTAGATGAAGAGATGCATAAAGCAAGGTATGAAGAAAGGACATGGAGCTTCTATGCCCTCTCCAGGTGCACCACTCTCCCTGCTTCTCCACCTGTTCACCAACCCAGAAGATCTCTGAATCCAGTCCTTTTGGGTTTTTATGGAGGCTTCATTATATCGTCATGATTGACTAAGTCCTTGGTCATTGTCTGATTCAACCTCCAGCCACTCTTCCTTCCCCAGAGGTCTGGGGCTGGGACTGAAACTTCCAACCCTCCAATAACTTCATTGGTCCTCCAGGCAACCAACCTGCCATCCTTACCTAAGGTTTGGGAAAGTTGCCTCATTAACACAACAAAAGCCACCTTTATCTCCCTTATCACAGGAAATTCCAAGAGTTTTAGGAGCTATGAGCCAGAAACCATGAATAAAGACCAAATACATATGAGAAATCATTTCTTGTAAGTCACAGTATTGCTCCCCATCCTCTCAGACCTTTAAACATATTATATTATCCCCATATATCATTTTTAGAAGTCACTAGATGCCATTAATACTTTATATCACCATTTTTCCTTGTGACTTATTTTCATCACTGCAGAAAAAAAATTTAAAGTAGATGGATTGCAGCTGCTGGCCAATGTCTTGAAATCTTAATGGTAACAAGTTCAAATTGAATTTACTAAACTAGCAAGTGAGGACAACATGCAAGATGATACAGTGATTGCCGTGTAACTGCCAATACGATTCACAACTTGTTTAGATTTTTTTTTCCTTTTAGTCCTTGTGGATATAATTTGGGATGCCAACACATAGCATGCAATTTTTATCTCAATATAGATGAGTACCCAGCAAAAACTGAATTCTGGTGATGAATATTTTTGAGATCACCAGGATCAAAAATCAAAATTTAAAACATATCAAATTATTGGCAAAATTATTTAACTAACCAAAAGACCCCTGTCCCTCCTTTCTGTCACCTGTGTTATCAATTATGACATACTAGGGGAAAGAGAGAAAAGTAACTGGAATGACATGTTCTGAGCAACTGAGCTACAGCTAACTCTGAATTAAATTGTCTTCTGAATTACACAAATGTCTGCACTTGGCTGATAACTACATAATGTTTATTGTACATCCACCCCTCACTCTGGAAGAAGAAATTGTTTATATCACATCACCTCCATGTTATGGATTGTCTGTTATGTTGCTATGGAAACCTACTATTTCCTTTCATTATCACACCTCCCCCTGTGTGTGTGTGTGTGTGTGTGTGTGTGTGTGTGTTATGAATGGAAAATGTGTAGGATTACAAATTTATAAAAACTTCATTATAAACTCCTACATGCAGACTAAGGGTTTGGTAACTTGGGCTCAGTGAGAAAGAACAGTATTAGATTTTCTCTGCGTGAATCATTGGTTTAACCAGAAACCCTTCAACACTTTCTCCCACTGCTGCTTATGGTTCTCCACAAGTGGTGATATTTCCATGGATAGTCAGCGTTTGCTAGAATGAGATTCTCTTACTCAGTGTGCCCTTATTGTGTACTTGTTTCCAGTGACGAGAAAGAGACAAGCTTTTTGTTCGTTTTCTTGAAGCTATTGGCTCAGATTCCTCCTACAAATTTTGTGACAGAGAATTAGTTGTCCAAGTCATATTTTCAATTAATTCATTTTCTGAATAGCTAACAAAAGAAATCTTTGCTTTTTCTTTTGTAACAATATTACGTATTGGTTTTATATTTCAAGGCTTATTATATTACAATATGCTGTGTTACCTTTTCCATAAAAGCTATTTTGATTAAAAGAAATTCTATACTTGAGAATGTATAACTAAAAGAAAACAGTATAACAAAGGATAATATTCTTATCAAACACAATTAAGAGAATCTCCTTAGCAACATAATCACTCCCTCAGTCAATTCTAACTAGATTTTGTCCTCCCAGACTTCTCCCCTCTTCAAGTGGGAGATGAAATACTGTGAAACAGGAAACATTTTCTTATGGCTCAGATGTCCTCACTCAAACTGCTTAGCACTTTTTTTTCTTGTTTTGCTGTCCATGTTCATTTTACATTTTACTGCTAAACAAAGAAACACAAAATAACATCAACAATAATGACAAACCTTGAAACATTCTTTTGAGGGTCTGTGGGAAATAGACTAGAAATGGAATACTTAAGTATCCCATTTTTAAAAAGATTTTTGTTTTATTTGAGAAACAAATTTTTGTTTTATTTGAGAGAGAGAGAGCTCGCAAGATGGGGGGAGGGGCACACAGGAGCGGAAGGGAGGGGAGAAGCAGAGGCAGAGGGAGAAGCAGACTCCCGGCTGAGCACAGAGGCCTATGCTGGGCTGGATCCCAGGACCTTGAGATCATGACCTGAGCTGAAGGCAGACGCTTAACCAACTGAGCCACCCAGGCACCCCTCCATTTCTAACTTTTAAGTAAATTTTCAGTTAAGATTATTTCAACGGTTTATTAAAATGATGGACCACCATGCAGATATTCGTCTTGCAAATTAATATTTAATGACATGACAAAGTGGTCATAACATAATTAGCCCATACAAAGCTATTTCTGAAACTGTATATACTCCAAGATCCCTTTGATATGGCTGGAAAAATACACTATAAAATGTTAATAGTGATAATTTCTGGGTGTGGTATTAACAGTGCTTTTTTTTTTTTTTTTTTTTGTGCTCCTCAGTATTTTCCAAATATTTCAGAATGCATCAGTTAGGGATGCTTTTGGCTGCAATAACTGAAAATCTGACTACGTATGGTTTAAACAAATACTGGTCTATTTTATTTATTTATGTATTTATTTTCACACTTTAACATAGCAAGAAGACTGGGAAGGGCAGTTGTTGGCACTGTTTCAGCTGCTTAATAATGGACCTTTCAATTTTTTCCGTATTGTGCTTTGTACCTTTTTCTCATCGGCTCTTTGCTTCATGGTCACCAACTGTTATCTTAGAAATGAGGAGTCATGTCTGATTTCAAGGTAGAAAATGGGGCCAGAGATAGTTTAGTCATGCCAGGTCCATAACTTCAGTGTCTTCACTGAAGCCCCTTTCTGAAAACTAATTCCCAGACTGATGTTTTCTTACATCTTATTTGCCAGACCTGGATCACAGGGCCATCCGGAGCTGTACAGCAGGTAGACACAGACTTGCACACCTGTTTTAGATTCAGCTTAAGTCATTGCTTACACCTTATGGAAATCATGATCTCTCGACAAAATCAGAATTCTACTGGCAGGGAAAGAAATGGCAATGTGCGTTCAATAGTGTCATGGGCTGAAAAATGCCTCACCCCCTCCCAAATATATCCATGTTCTAATCTCTGGGACATTTGAATGTTACCTTATGGGGCAAAAAAGGGTCTCTGCAAATCCTTAGGTGCTGCGGATCATGACATGGGAAGATTATCTCTTCATTCTCTGGGTAGGCCCTAAATGCAATCACATGAATCCATACAACAAGCAATGGCCGGGAGATCAGACATGCACACAGATACACAGACACACAGACACACAGACACACACACACACACACACACACTCATATGAGAAGATGATGTGACGATAGAGCAGAGAGAGATTAGAATATATTGGTCTTGAAGACTGGAGTACTGTGGTCACTAGCCAAGCAATTCACACTGGAAGATGCAAGGAACACACTCTCTTCTAGAGCCTATAGGGAGCGAGGTCCTGCCAACACTGATTTTGGCCTAGGGATACTAATTTCCAACTCTGGCCTCCAGCACAGAATCGTGAGAGAAAAATTTCTATTGTTTTAAGCCACCTGGTTTGTGGTACTTTGTTACATCAGTCAAAGGAAACTAATACAGATAGGGAAGTGAGGTTTTCTGTCAGCCATCTTGACTATATTATGACTATGTACTAAGTTGCATATATATATATATATATGCTAAGTAACATAGTACACTTTTAAAATAATATATTTATTAGTTTTAGAAGAATATTATTTTAAAAATAAAATAATTTGTAGAAACAATGAATGAACGCTTCCCTTATTTCCATTTCAAGGAAACAATACATTTTCAGCACGGTGTTGCCCCAAATTTGAGAAAATCTTCACATGATCCATAGGCATCTATAACCAATCTCCACTGACTTCTGCAGAAGTTGCCTGGGCATTTTCAAAAGTGGATTTGGCTACACAAGATAAATTACTGATTCTCTGCTAGTTCTAGATTCTGCATTTTTTTTTTCTACTCAGTTACAATCTTAAGTTTGGAAAATGAAATTTATAAGTGAAAAGAAATAGATTCCTGCTAAATCCAAAAGGCATAATTGGGACAAGTTCTTAAGAAATAAATTAAAGAAGTGGAAAAAAGAGCCCTGCTCTTAATTTTCCTACAGCAATAAAGTTAAAATAGTAATAGTATCTTTAATCTGCCATGGAAAATAAGTGAGGCATGACAGAATATTGGTATTCACTTCAAAGCTGGTTATTAAATTTTTCCTTTTTTCCCTCCAGAACTCAACATGACACAGGCTATTTTCAGACTATGATCTCTCTTTCATCAAAGTCAGCACTAGCTGTGAAGACCACCTGCTCCACATAATTACCTTAAGCACACTCTCAGGGTCTCCTGCTTCAAATGACCTATTTCTTGGTGAAATAAGATGTCTCTTAACTTTGGCTGTGTGAAATATGCTCTCAACTCTAAATTACTTATTCACGGGAGACAAATGCTCCTGGATCAATTCAGAGCACTGATCTCTCTCAGTGGGCCCATGAGAACTCTATTCCCAGGGCACAACAAGAAAGCAATCTGCAGATTACCAGATAGAAATGACTAGAGAGGTCTGAAAACCAGCCAAATGAAAAACCTGCAAAATTGTTCTCACAATCTCACTCAGATAAATCTAAGAAGGAAATTAAATGCCTTTTTTGCATGTATGAAACAAATATTTAGATTCTACCTTTAGAGAGAGCATGTTGTTTGTCCAATGTTTGTAATGATTTTATATTCATCAGTTAACACTTTTTTCCCCTGACTCTCTTCCCCAACACGTATATCTGTAAATTTGCATGAACTTTCAAGTTTTAGAATTTAAAAAAATCTCCATAATTAAACACACAAAACTAGTAATTCTTATGGAATGTAAGCTTGGAGTTCTCATGGAATGAAAATTTTTCCTGCTTGATTCTCTTCTACATCTGGCACTGTTGGTCACTCCCTTTGTCTTAAAACTATCTCCTCCCTTAAAATATGGGTACTGTGCATCCTGCTTCTCCTTCCCCTGACCACTGACTCTTTGTTTTCTTCATTTGTTGTCTTCTTCTGCCACATACTTAAACAGTCGTGACCCTCTGTCCGTTCCTTCCTTTTTCCTTCCTCTCCCTTTTCTTCCCTCTCCTGGATCTCTTCCCCTCCCTTTCCTTCCCTTCTCTTTTCTTTTCCTTTTTTGGGGTGGGGCGGGTGGTGGTCATCTTTTTCATCCCAATTTTCCCCTATAATATTTCCTTCCATGGTGGGATTGCTATATTAGGTAATAATTCCACAATTGATTTCTCTAGTCCTGATCAAAAAAGAGCGGTATGCAAAATCATTTAATCAAAATTGAAATGTGCATGGAGGGATTTGTTACCCACAAGTCAGATCCTAATTAGGACAAGAAACAGAGTGGAGAGACTTTTGAAATGTCACACAGTGTCCTCCTTTGGTCCAGCTCTACTTAAATCAGCATTTGTCAAGTTTTCCAGAGAACTTGATGGGGCAAGATGGTCCTTGAAAAAAAGAGTCCAATGGTCAAATTAATTTGGAAAAAAACACATATCATATCCCCATTACGAATTTTATTAAACATTAAATCGTAAGGACTGAAAAATCTTAGAAGAAATAAGTTTATTTGTATTTAACCCAATATTTTACAAACTGATTTGACCATGAAACCTTTTTTATAAGTCAACTAATCTGGATGAATGTCTCATAACTCTTCTGCCTAATAATCCAGTGGCACTAGATTGTGTGCCAGACAATGTCCGTACTCCTCGACAGAACACAGAGGGATTTTTAGCAATTCTGAAACCTACTGTTTATGCATTCTTTTGCCATTGCCTCCTCTTCACCCCACCTTCCCCCAGTGTACCTAATACTTGAATAATCACCAAATTATTTGAAATCTGGAAGATACCCACTTATGCCTGCTTTTTTTCCCTTTCTATTGCTGGTGTGCTCTCATAACTCTCTTTTTTTTTTTTTGCATTATTTACAGATGTGCAACTTTAAAAAAGATTTGCTTCATCACTTTCCCCTTTATCCAAGTGAGTCATTTGTTTCCCACTCTGTGTTTGCATATCACTTTGTAAATATCTCTAGAGATATACAAATTCCACTAAACCTACAGCACCTAGTAAATTGCAAACCTACACTGTGAAATAAGGTAGGATGAGCCACACAATGTGACTTTGAGCAGAAAAAAATGTAGCTGTTCTGAATCGAGATATGCTTTATGCAAAAAATATGCACTGGATTTTGAAGACTGAAGACCAGAAAAATGGAACGAATTATTTATTTAATTGTATATTGAAATGGTAATATTTTAGATGCATTTGGTTAACTTTGCCTATTTATTTCACTTTTTATGTGACTACTAAAAATTTTTAAATTACATATATGCTCACATTTGTGAGTGACATTGTTCCATTAGATGGCATTGTTCTACAGGGTGAGCTCCCTCTCTTATCATCACAGCTCCTAGCTGTTACTTGATTGTCCCTTAGTAAATGTTTCTTGAATAAATGCAATTCATTAGCAAGGTAACACAAAGGTAGAGATGGTCCTGAAATTCTGAACATTTTGTAACATTTTCTTATGAATAATAAATGTGAATATTCCATAAACATCGTCCACATGTTGCACATTGAATACAATATCGCTTTGATCTAAGCTATCATCCTTTACTTAGCTATTTTAGTGAAAGCCCCAGAAAATTATTCCCTTACAGAGTATATCCTAGCCATCAACATTCACCACATGTTAATATTAGTTGAAAAAGCATACCTCTAAAGAATATTAGGAGTATTATGAGCATGCTATCCCAATTGTACAATTTCTAATGTGAAGGATTTTTTCCTAGAATATTCAATCAAATGTCTACCCTTCAGACCTAGTATCCTCTTAGACAGAAAAGGAATGGAAAGCAAAAGCTCAAGATCATACTAACCCTTACAGATAAACCCTCTGCCAGTCTAAGTTAATATGCACATAAAACCATATCAGAGCCTCTGCAACTTCCCATGGAAACAATGCTACTGTACTTTGATGAACTCAGTGAAAGAATCTCAGTCATAAGGCAGCCCAAAGTCCTCCAACACTTCTAGACACAGGATTTCTTGCATGAATCACTTTGAAGGCACAATCCTTGACAGCAATACAATAGAAAACTCTGGTCTAAGACTGGACAGAAAATTAAACCCATGTAAGTTTTAGTCTTAGCTGAATCTCTCTGTGCAACCTTGGGTGGGTTGCTTACTGTCTGCATCTTCGGATATGAAGAGCTAAAGAAATAATTCATAAAACTTCTGCATATAGTAATTGGAACAATCTGATGCTGAGGATGATCTCAATCTTGTAAACCATATCAAAATTGTTTTCATGAATAAACAAGACAGTATGTTCCTTTTCTTCAGCTAAAAATCCAATGGTTAATTAAGCAACAGATGAAGACTTCATTTATAGAAGATTTAATAGGTAGAAAAATATTCTGTAAATTATTTGTTTCTAGGTTTTATCCAGGTATATCCATGCATACCATGTCTTCTCCATGTATAACAGAATATAAGTTTCTGTTCATGCCATTTTTGCTGTTTTGCTATTAATGTGGGGAAATAAGCAGAATAAGTCAGTATTTATGGAATGGCTTCACTTGAATTTAAAAGCAGAGTTTTTGTCTATTTGTGCTGTGTCCTCTCATGTGTTTTAAATATTTCATTTTATAAAAACGAATTATGAGATAAATGTGTTTTTTAAAAATAAAACTGGTTTTTCCCTAACTGAAAAATCAACAATCCTGCACTTGGGAGATCATATGTAGATAACCAAAGATTGCTACTCTCATGACTATGAGTATCTGTGTTGAGGGAATCAAAGCTCATATGAAGTTTAGCAAGAGTGACGAATCCTCTATGAAAATCTAATTTGCTTATACAAATTTTTTGGAAAAGAGACATACAGTCAAAGAAAAAGTATAGATTCACATTCTGTACTGTATTGATATTCTCATACATTCTTCTCAGTTTAGTCTAATATAAAGAATGAAGATGGGGGCGCCTGGGTGGCTCAGATGGTTAAGCGTCTGCCTTCGGCTCAGGTCATGATCTCAGGGTCCTGGGATCGAGCCCCGCATCGGGCTCCCTGTTCCAGCAGGGAGTCTGCTTCTCCCTCTCTCTCTGCTGTTCCCCCTGCTTGTGCTCTCTCTCTCTGTCAAAAATAAATAAAATCTTTAAAAAAAAAAAAAAAAAGAATGAAGACGGAGAAGGAAACCAGAATAAATATGATGATTTCTTTTTATGCATGAAACTGTTCTATAAAAGGAAGCTAAATCCGATGAAATATCTGTTTTATTCCCAGATTTATTTGTTTCAGTCATGTAGTTATAAACTCAGGTTTATACATTATAAGAAGAAATGATCACATGGACATTGTATTAGTTTCCTAAAGCTGCTATAACAAAATTTCCACAAACTCAATGGCTTAAAACAACAGAAATTTGTTCTTACACAGCTCCAGAGGCCCAATTCTTAAATCATTTTTTGGGGGATGACTTAAGGTGCCAGCAGAGCTGTGCTCCTTCTGGGGGCTCTAGGGGAGAATCTGTTTCTTGCCTCCTCTAGCTTCTGGTGGCTCCAAGATTCCTTGACTTGTGGCCACATCACTCCAACCTCTGCCTCTGTGGTCATATTGCTGGCCTCTTCTGTCTACGAAATTTCCTTCTACCTTCCTCTTATAAGACCCTTGTGATTACATTTAGGGCCCATCCTGATAACCCAGGATAATCTCCCTATTAAGATCCTTAACTTAATCATACCTGCAAAGACATTTTTTCCTTATAAGATAGCACTTGCTGGTTCTAAGGAATTAGAAACTGATAATTGGGTGGTCATAATTCAGCCTACCATAGATATTAAATGTTTCTTTAAGAAAGGTGAGACACTCACTTCCCAACCTCCTTGTCAAATACCAACTTCTCTGAGACTGTATACAAAACCCATATCCAGAATTTGAGTATCTCATAAGCATTTTAAACATCTTTCTAAGTTTCTAATGCTTTCCTAGTCATTGCCATTCAACCAATATTTACTGAGCACTTACTATGCATCAAGCACTGTTAATACTACAGAATTTATAAAAATATTTACCTAAGTAAATTGGAATCTTTGCTTTAAAAGCCAACAGACAAAAAAATCAAACATTAACTGAACTGTTACAGATTCTGAAAAATTGACTTTTAGATAGAGCTTAAAGTAAACATGTTTTGGGATGCCTGGGTGGCTCAGTTGGTTAAGTGTCTGCCCTCCGTTCAGGTCATGATTCCAGGGTCCTGGGATCGAGTCCTGCATCGGGCTCCCTGCTCAGCAGGGAGTCTGCTTCTCTCTCTGCCTGCCGCTCCCCCTGTTTGTGCACACTTTCACTCTCTCTTTCTGGCAAATAAATAAAACAAAATCTTAAAAAAAATAAAGTAAATATGTTTCGATTTTTTATCATAGAATCAATCTGAGGCTTAATTTTAAAGCTGAAAGCACTGCCCCTCAATTATATACACTGCATTCTACAGTATATTACAGAATTGCAATCTGAAAAGACACCTATTCACAGAAAAGCACTCATTAAATTACCCCTGTGTTAAATTCTCTAGAATATACTAGATGTTAAAAGGGAGTTTTGCTTAGTCAAAATTTGTCTAATATTGTGGTTGGAGCTATAAGACTAATTCATGCATTTATTCAGCAAATATTTCTTAAAAGTGTTTACTATGACAGGTACTGGCTAGATGCTGGGCTGACAACCATACCCTCAGAGGCTTGGGGTGAGTGGAGGAGAAGGAAGGCAGGGGACTGCAGTACAGAGGACTAAATGCTCCATAACACGAGGCAAGGACAAGGTATGGAGGGTATAGTGGAGGAACATACGTCTCTGTCTTAGGGGTCAGGGATGGCTTCTATGAAGAAGTCCATCAAGCTGAGACCTGAAGGACCAGCAGGGATAATGCAGGTAAGGAACAGGGAAAGGAGAAGAATGTAACAGGGTGTGAGATAGGGGACCAGGTTACTAGAACCCAGAGGTATTTAAGAATGGCTGAGGGGCGCCTGGGTGGCTCAGTTGGTTAAGCGACTGCCTTCGGCTCAGGTCATGATCCTGGAGTCCTGGGATCGAGTCCCGCATCGGGCTCCCTGCTCAGCAGGGAGTCTGCTTCTCCCTCTGACCCTACCCCCTCTCATGCTCGCTCTATCTCATTCTCTCTCTCAAATAAATAAATAAAATCTTAAAAAAAAATTTAAGAATGGCTGAAACTCAGTGTGGGAGGGAGGATAGAGGTGAAAACATGAAGACAGAAAATATGTGGAAAAGTTGTTGCATTAGAGAAAGATTAAAAAGTACAATTGTCCAAGACTTGATAATCATTAACTGTGACAAGAGTTAGTGAGAAGAGAGGTCAAAAATGACAGCAGGATTTCAAATCTGGACAAAGTAGTAGGTGGTATTCAGTTCACAGAGGAAGGACACAGGTGGAAGGGTGCTTTGGGGGTGAGGATGGGGTATGGGGTGTTGAATTCAGTGTTGCCTTTAACGTTTCTGTGGGGACTCAACACAGAGATGCTCAGAACACTGATGGATATGTGCATCAACAGAAGCCCCAGAAACTTCTGGGCTGGACATATTTGCACATTGATGTTGTAAAACATAGAGGAACTGGCAAAGATGACGTTCACAAGGATACATTCATCCTGACTGCAACCCAGGTAGCAAAATGATTCATTACCTATTGCCTCAGGATACCATGTTTGAAGTTTTATTCATTAGACATTTGATTGAATATCCTAGGAAAAAATTCTTCATATTAGAAATTGTACAAATGGAATACCATACTCATGATATTCCTAATATCATTTAAAGGTATGCTTTTTCAACTATTAATATGTAGTGAACCTTTACCTGCTGCGATGGAATTTTTTCTGGGGTGTCCAATAAAATAGCAGAGTAATGACAGTTTACACCAAAGTCACTTGGTTTTCAATATATAACATGTATATACTGTTTATGGAATATTCACATATATTATATTCAAGATGATCTACAGCTCCAGAATTTCAGGACCTTCTCTAACTTTGTGTCTACTTTACTGATGGATAACTCTATTAAGGCATTAATTATTGTTTAGATAGTACATTTCCATAATATAAAATAAGGGAGGGTGAACCAGCAAGAAGAATGTATGCAGATGGCAAGGGTAAATACATGCACTTGATTGTCTCTAAGGCAAGGAAATAGAGGAACTGCACAATCCATCTTCCTCCATATTTTCCCTTCCATCTACTTCATTCATTTTGCTCATTACCGGGGCCACTTCTTGCTTGGACTTTATGGTTTCCTAAACCCTCTGTCATTTTTGTTAGTGAACCTGACAATGACCTCAGTTTTGCCTTTTGCTTTATTGCTTGTGAAAATAGCTCCTGAGCCTTGATTTCAGTAGAAATCATGCCCGAACATTAAACAATAACCTGATACCCAGAATACACATAGACATTTTTTCCTGTTTACTCTTTAATTTTCCTGCTTTATTCCAAAAAAGTGGTATAAGCCCGGGAAATGAACCACCATTTACATCTGTGGGCACCGGGCACCCAGCACTTAGGTCAGCTGGTCTATGCAGTGGTGAAGGCTTGGCTTCATTTGTGGTGAGCCAACTTCCCTAACGCTCTGCTGTGCCCAAAGCAATGCTACTATATAAACCTCATGGTTTACCAGGATGTGCAAGTCAAAGGAATCGCAGGCTTCCCTCTTCTTTACCCAAATGAAAAAGGTCTTGAAAAAAAACAAACAACAATGGATATGGGACCCAATGCTCATTTTCATCTTTACCAAGTCAAGGTGGAGGCCATCGAACATAAAGGTGGGACACATTTGCTCACAGAATGCATCAGAGTGCTATTTATCCTATTATTCTTCTATCAGTTAACTGCTATTCTCTCCTGGGCTTTCTTTCACTCTGAATTAAGTATCAAGTGTGATGGTTCTGACAATGCACTATCCCCTCACTCAATCTCATTTCTAGTCTTCCGTCTTCACCCAATTTAGGTTCCATTGTATTTTAACCAGACAATGGAAATGATGACCAAGACCCAGCTTTCCATCCATCTTTCACAGTGTAAACAACGAAACAATCATAATCATTTCCTCCCCGAAAACCTTCAGTGACCCCACCTTACTGGTTACCAAGTTAAATTCAACCTTCTCCTAATACCAGAAACTTCTAAAAAAAAAATTCAATATAGTTAACATATAGTGTATTATTGGTTTCAGGGATAGAATTTAGTGATTCAACAGTTGCATATAACACCCAGTGCTCATCACACCAAGTGCCCTCATTAATGTCCATCGCCCACTTACTTCATTCCCCCACCCACTTCCCCTCCAGCAACCCCCAGTTTATTCCCTAGAGTTAAAAGTCTCTCTGTTTTTATCTTATTTTTACCAAAGACTTTTACATGTAGTGTCTCTAACCTATCTTCTTGACCTTATCTCCTTGTGTCTCATGCACAAGTCACCGGACCACTCACCACCCTCCATACAAGCCGTAAACAGTTGACTTGCATTTGTACTTTCTCTTTCTGCAACTGACTCCCCCAGTTTCTCAACTTACCCAAATCCTACTCTTGCTTCAAGATCCAAATCCAATGCTACTTCTTCCATAAATCCATTCATGATACACATAACAGAAGTTGCTTGTTGTTTTAAAACCTGGGTTTTCATTGTATCTCTACAATGTATGATGTGTGTGTGTGTGTATGTGTGTGTGTGTAAATTTAGCAGGCGATCTTGGAATATAACTAATTTAGCATTTCCTGTTTTGGCTATTTGTGAGAGGTTTTTGAACGCTCATGATGGATGTTATTTATGGTTTTGCTGTAGCGCTGACTGAATCATGCACTGTGGACAGAACATGCTGGACTGAGTCCCACAGCTAGCAGTGAGCCCAGCTTGTGCCCCAGCAAACCAGCAGCAATGTTCCCCAGACAAGGTCAAATACAATTTGGGGGTGAAATTATACATGGTAGTAATATTTCTAAATTGTGGAACAGATATATCCCTTAGTAAATATAAAAAGTAGCTAACCTTTATTGAGTATTTAGTATTTGCTAAGGACTGTTGTATGCATTTTATATGTATCATAATATTTAATTCTCATGACCATTTGCGTGGTAGATGCTACTGAAATGGCCAGTTGACAGATAAGAAAACTAAGAAAAGAAGGCACAAAGCAATATATTAACTGCAGAGGCAAGACTTGAACTGAGGCCATATTACTCTATGGAGCCCGCACCATTCACCAATATATTCTGAGGTCTACCAGGTGGGAAACATGAACGGTCCACTTTAAGTATCCCATAGTATATACCTATACAAGTATATTGTATATCTCCACCTCTCTTGGGGCAGCGATCATGTGTTATAGACCGTTTCATCAATAATGTCCAGCATTGTTCCCTGCTATTTACAAGGGAATTGAAGGCAGAAGAAGTAGGAAAAAAATAGCTAGTACTAACAATAGGTTCACTAAAATGTTGAACCTCAATAATTCTTTTCAACCCAGAAAAAGATCTCATTCACTCATAATTTCACTCTCTTCTTAAACGCAAGGCTATAAATTCTCATTTGCCTTGGGATTTTTCACTGAAAATTAATTTAATACATATTGGAAACATTTAGCTCCTTCATTGCAGCTATATAAAGTAAGCATTGGCTCAGAAAGTGCAGCAACAGGAGAAATCCTTAATCTACACTTAGGGACCACTTGTCAGAAACAGAGTTAAAGTAGATTTGAAACACTTCCAGACCTCCTAGATCCTTAGTGCTATGAAGTTATTCAAATTTTCACTCTTTGACCCATTGCTGTTTATATTATTTTTTTGAAAATAAAAAAAAGGAATAATGATTTACAGAGCCTGTACTATGGGGATTTATATATTCTATTTCTTTCATTCCATACAGTCTAAAATGCAATTCATTAGCATTTGAGGTAAGGCACAGGAAGGCACCACCCTGGTGTGACCAAATGCCATTACCAACATATCCTTGATTAAAATACCGGTTCAGGGGGGCTCTGGGTGGCTCAGTCGGTTAAGCATCCAACTCTTGATTTTGGCTCAGGTCATGAACTCAGGTTCGTGAGATCGAGCCCCACATTGGGCCCCCCACTCAGCAGGGTAGTCTGCTTGAGATTCTGTCTCGCTCTCCCTCTGCACCCCCCTCCAAAATAAATAAATCTTTTAAAAAAACCACAGGTTCAGGATATGTCACAGGTAGTAGAGAAATCATTAACAAAAAGATCTTAATGAAATAAACACAGGCCATGGAAGGCACAATCCACTAACAGAAATGCTGCTTCTGGATGTAAACTACTTATTTTTGTTTTAAAGCAAACTGCAAATATGCTGTCCCGAGTTTTAAATGATCTACTTCATTAGGTTAAGAAATTACTTTCTCATCGCTACCAAGTGGCTCTTCATCAGGGATAATGTATCCAACTGCCAAATGTCAAGGTCTAGACACTTAAACTGCATCTATTGGAGAAAGAAATATTACTTACGGTTAGAAAGTCTCTGTGACTGTATGGTCATTCAAGGTTTTACATATGTAGCTCAACAAACAAATATCTCATTGGATAATGTCGATGTTTACTGGCTTGAAGCTTCTGATTAAGGCAAATGGGATGAAAATGATGGACTGTACTTTACTACATGGAAATGGACACCTTGGCAAAATTTTTAAACATGATTTAGCAAACCAAACATTTTTGTGTTTGGTGTTCATAAATTATCTGAGATATTCTCTGAGTTATAGGTAGATTCTCAATATCTTCAAGCTGAACAGCACACATGAAGACATCATCTTCAAGTCCAAGCATGGGGTTTGGGGGTGGAAGCTACAGATCTAATAGGTGGTTCTCAGACAGAATGCTGGGGTCCATGCTGGCCTGAAGAGAGTAGGTCGAAAAGAAGCACATTTGACTCCCGCTGGAAATCATGGGCCATGCACATATGAACTAACAACCCGAAATAGATTGGTATGTCAGAAAATCACAACACCCATAATAATATTTTTGACATTATTTTGTTCTTATTTCTGCCTTTCCAAACTGGGACTCACAAAATACCTTCTTTATCATGAATTTATTCTTTATCCTTTAAAATTTAGAAGAAATTTTTTTTTATTATGTCCTTTTGCTTTCCACTTAGGGTACAAAAGGCTCTCATAGAGAACACTTTAATCTTAGAAAAGCCATTGCTTTTAATATAAGCTGAGTGGAAGCTGCACAACCGTTATTCAGACTGGCATTTACATCACTTCTCTGCCTACAGCCCTGGTGTGCCGCAAGCTCGATTTTTCAAGGAGCTACTACAAATGTTCACTTTCAGAATGAGTTATTTGAATGAGGTGGTTGTAACAGATACAGTCTCATTGAATCGATCCCTGAAAGGGGCAAGATAGTCTTCTCTGCTATCCCCTTTCTGAGATCTTATCCATGCAGCATCTGACTATCATGCTAATTTGGAGGATCATCCAAAATTTTGCATCTGTGCCATACTGAGAGGAGACTGTGGACCTATGCTTTGCTTTGCATTGGGGAAATGCTGATGAGACTATGCAGAAATCCCTTATTTCCTAAAGAAAATAATGTAAAAAAATAAGAATGCGTAGGTGGGAATAAATCATATTACAGTTTAGAGCACAGATTTGGGGAAAAGTTAATGAAAGACATCAGGCACTAGCTATCTCTGCATATTGCCAGACCACAAAAAAGGGAGAACAAGTACATGTCTCCAGTGAGAAACTCTGAAGGACAGACATAAAACAGAGGTAACATTGAGCCTTGGAAGGGCAATCCTGTGCTCTGTAGTCTAAATTTTGACCTGTCAAACTATTTACAAGAAAGTAATTAGATCTGCTATCTAGGGATGAGTAGTGACTTTTTTTCCTCTTATGGTTTATAGGCAGCTGTAGTTGAATTTATGCCTAAAACCTCTAATTGCTTTCTCTATGGTGAAAATAGAAAGGTTTTTTATAAATTCTTTTTTACTACGGAGTCTCCTGACCAAATGTGAGTTACATAAAGGCACTGTGTTTCTTAAAATGTGTTTTGTCCCTTTAGCAAGCATAATAAACATGAGAATCACCGGGGGAGTTGATGAAACTCAGGTTTCTGGGTCCTGCTGCTACAAAGCTAATCTAGTAGGGAATGTGGGTGCCTAGAGGTGGCTGGGGATGGGGCTTTTAGTTTCCACCCTCCACATCAGCTTTGCCTTATCTCCCCAGTAAAATGATAATTACTTAAAATACAAACCTTACATGTATTTTGAAAAGAGAAATGTTAGACAATTTTGCTCTTTTTATTAAAATGAAACAGAATCTATGCAAAAACAGTGTGCATGCTCTGCAATCTCAGCTTAAAGACCCTTTACTAGGCTCATCCCTCATCTAACCAGGTGGCTGATGCTTTGCCCCTCCTACACAGAAATTCTACAGCAGCCCATGTGAGCGGGTCTGGTGCAGGGCCCAGATACCCACATTTATAAGAAACCCCAGGTAATTCTGAGGCAGTCTGTTACTCATTCTAATGTCTTATCAGTTCAGGGGCAGCCACCTGCCAAGCATGAAATGTTGAAAAACACGGTTGCCGTTCAGTTTATGAAAATAAAATTTTTAAAAACAGAATTGAATAGCAGCATCCCTCCCTCCCCCAACAGGTGTGAGCCTGGTACTAAGGGTGCAAAGCTGCAGGAGAAACACTGAGACCAACCATTGTACAAACACCCCATCATCACTTGAGGAGAAAGCAATGCATGCTTTCAGCTTTGACCAGAAAGTGTGCCATCTGTATGTGTACAGAAAAAGGCAAATAATTTAAATATTCTGTGTGGACATAGAACAGACAAGTTATTTTTTGGCCAAGGAATACACTGAAATAAGGAAGCCACTTGGACAATACTTGAAAAGCCACAGATTTCTCAATAGAGATACTTTTGCAGACACAGAACTAATGAAATTCCTTACTTCTACCACTGCTTTCCTCAGCACCTCCAGTAGCTGGTCCTGAAATCCTTCCTTGTACACATTCTCGACCACATACTAGATCAAGGTATTTGCCAGTCCCATCGGGCTAGTGTTTCCTTCCGTGCAATAGTGTATCTACAGAAGGCAGCCAACAGCTGTCTGTTGTCCTCTATGTCTGTCCTTTTTGAGTGATCATGTGGTCTGCAAAAAAATTCATCTCTTCTGGCCTGACCCTATGCCTTCGCTGAGAAGCAGCCATCTACCCACCTCCCACAGTGTCTCGATGAATCAGAATGACTCTGCTTTGGCTGCATGCACGTATCACTCTCCCTTCTCATTCTACCACCCTGATGTGGCCAGTCCTGAAACCCAGCCAAGCTTCTGCTTCTCGGAGGAGGCTGGCTCCTGATTCTTAGTTTGGCTAAAAGACAGGTTACTCAGAATTAGGACAGTGCCGAGAATTTAAGTATCACATTGTTCCAGAAAGTCTGTATTTCTGGAGTTGACTCCTGCCGAGTTTGAAGCCCAAAGTCACTAAGACCTTTGGACATCTATATTAGTTGGCTCAGGCTGCCATAAAAAAATATAGACTGGGTGGCTTATACAACAGAAATTAATTTTCTCATAGTTCTGGAAAGGCTGGAAAGTCCGAGATCAAGGTTCCAGCCGTGTTTGGTTTCTATTGAGGGCTTTTTTCCTGGCTTGTAGACAGCCACCTTCTCACGAAGTCCTCATGTGGTCTTTCCTCTAAATGTGCCCAGGGAGAGAATGAGCTCTCTGGTGGCTCTTTGTACAAGGCCACTAATCCCATTGGACCAGGGCCCTCCCCGATGACCTCATTTAACCTTATTTACTCCCTTAGAGACCCAGCTCCACATAGAACCACACTGGGGGTTAGAGCTTCAACATATGAATTCTGGGGGACACAGCTGTTCAGTCCATAACAACATCCTGAAATAAATGTGTCCCAGGGCCACAGAAAGAGGAACTCCACCAAGTCTGGCCTTACTCATTTCTAATTTTCTTACCCTTGCTCATGGGTCTGTTCCCAGAACCCCAGTGCTTCCTGCTGCCAAATCTGCAAGACTTCTGGTAACAGATACAAACTACTTACATCTTCTTATTTCTCCTCAGAAAATACCCAGGAATTTGTTCTCAGTTTCTAATTATTGTAGTGTTAGCTAAACAGTTGCTAATAACCTAAAAATGTGTTAATTAATTAGATTGGGATATCTACCAGTCTTAATATCACTGCAGCATTTAAGCCAAAAATCATTAAAATCCTTTTCTGCTCTCCTTTCACTGCCATATTCCACAATTTGATATTAATTCAGGTTTATTCTCAGGAATGTCAGAGATATTAAGAGATCTGTGGTTTCTATGTTTTAGGACGGCATTGATTAATCCTTCAACAAAAAATTTAAACAGATATTCTTAAAATGGCAATTTTATGAACAATCGCCCTACCTGGAACTCGGAAACATAAGAAATTTTGAAACAAAAATAATGAAAAAAGCTTTATACCTTATACTCTTAACATTTTCATCTTGTTTGATAAATACATAAGATCATATTGCATGAAAAGAAATACATGTACTGTGCGAATTTACTCCTTATCAATTCTTACCAGTAAGAATTTTAAATATTAATGGTGTTTGAAAGGGTAATACATGCACATAGTAAAGATCTGAAATGCAAAAATGATTGTGAAAATTATATCCCCTTCATATTCCTGGTCTCCAGCATCCACCAATCCTCCTCTTTAAGGATAAGTACTATTAATAGTTTCTTGTATATCCGTCCAGATCTTTCTATGCACTTGAAAGCATATACACATTCTTCCAAATCATCTCAGCGGTAGCTTATGTATGTATAAATACATACCAGTAAATACATACATGCATACACATACATTTGTTGTGTGACACTTTTCCGCACCTTGCTTTTTTCACTAAGTCATGGAGAATGGTCTCATTCTGTTCAAAGACTCCATGGTCCTCCATTCCATGGGTACACAATCCTTTAGTTCATCTGTCCTAACCTGAACATTCTTATTGATAGATATTCAGGTTGTTTCCAATCTTTAGCAATCAATATCCTTATACATTAGTTTACCCACATGGGAGTGCACCTATATGACCCATTTTTAGAACTAGAAATGACAGTGTCAGTTATACATTTTATATACATATATATATATATATATAAAGATTTTATTTATTTATTTGACAGAGAAAGAGACGGCAAGAGAGGGAACACAAGCAGGGGGAGTGGGAGAAGCAGGCTTCCCGCCAAGCAGGGAGTCCAATGCGGGGCTCAATCCCAGGACACTGGGATCATGACCTGAGCCGAAGGCAGACGCTTAACAGCTGAGCCACCCAGGCGCCCCTACATTTTATATTTTAATAGATAATAACACCAGCAATGCTTGAGAGTACCTTTTTCTCCATACCCTAAAAAAAACCCACCAAAACCTTTTTGATTTCTCTAACTTGCTCTTTAAAAATCTTTCTAAACCACATGAGTGGAAATAATATACCATTATAGTTTTAATTTGCATTTCTCTTATTAGCAGTGAGATGACATATTGTTCCATGTTGAGCAGCCACTTGTATTTCCCTTTTAAAAATAACTCTTTTTATTTTAAAATAGGTTTCAACTTAGAGAAAAGTTGCAAAGGTAGTACAGAGTCTTTCAATATCCTGGACACCCTGTTTCCCATACCATTAACACCTATTAGTATGGAATCTTTGTCAAAATTAATGAAACAGTGATACATAATTACCACCAAAATTATTAAAGTAAACATACTCAGATTTCCTTAGTTTTGCATAATGTCCTTTTTCTGTTCCAGGTTCCCACCCAGGTTACCACATTATATTTTGTTGTCATGTCTCCTTAGGCTCCTTTTGGCTTTGACAGTTTCTCAGACTTTCCTCTGCTTTTGATGACCTTGTCAGTTTTGAGAGGTACTGGTTGGGTATTTGGAAGTCAGGTGTGGTTTTCTCTGGCTTCTTTTAAGATTATTTCTTTGCTTTTTTCCCCCCAGTTTAAAAATATATGCCTAAGTGTGTTATTTTGTTTGTTTTCCTGGTTGGTGTTTGCTGAGTTCCTGGCTTGATGATTGTCACTGATTTGGGGAAGTTCTTCACCACTATTATTTCAAATATTTCTTTTTCCTACTCTTTCTTCTCCTGTGATATTTCAATTATGTATATGTTACATCTTTTATTATTGTCCCATAGTTCTTGGATGTTTGATTTTTTTCCCCCCATTCTTTCTTCCCTTCAAATTTCCATTTTAGAAGTTTCTCAGTCTTTAAAGGGCCTATGTCCTTGGGCTGTGACCTTCAAAGTTTTTTTCTAGTGGAGTAGTGTCCCCCCCACCCTCCCGCCCCAGCTGTAGCATTCTCAATCTATTTACTGGAAGCCCTGAGTCCTGTTGACCATGTATTGTTATTGTTATCTTCCCCTATGTGAGGCAGGAAGGTTCCAGGTAGCTCTAGTGGAAACACAAAAGCATCTTCTAGCTAGGCTAAGGCCCTAGGAAAAAATCTTTCCCTGAAGATTAGGCCTTTATTTTGGAGAAAGTTCTATATGTATTCCACAATGATTACTCTTCCTCTCTCCCAGCAGAGCTGTGAGGGGACCCTTTGATGGGGCTCCTGGAAGTCAAGCCCATACAAGCTTAAGGGCCTCCCTAAGACTAGAGACTCCAGGAGTTTCTTACTCTTAGGCTAATGCACACTCCAAATCTTGAAATTACCATTTAAATGTTATTACCAATTCCTGCTGCCGGTGGCTTCTGCTCAGATGCCTATTATATCTCTTTGGATACACCTGTCTCTCCAGATTCTAGGGATGGTGGTTCGTCCTATAAGCTCAGCTCTCTGATGGATCCATTGAAAGTTACTGATTTTCAGCTTAGGTAGCTTTTTCTTGTTGTTAGATTGAGAATGACAAGTTCTAAGATCTTTGTAATGGGGAGCTGAAATCAGAAGTTCCTGTAATTCCTTTTTAATAAACTGCCTTTGCTCATTGCTTAGTTGCCATATTTCTCTTTTCCTTACACTAAATCTTTATATATTAAGGAATATAGCCCATTGACTGTCGTGCATGTTGCAAATAGTTTCCTAGGTTTTTATTTCTTTGTTCTTAAATTTTGATGTTTAAATGCCATGAATTTTTAATATGTGCAAATTTTAATATACACAGTTTTGTCAATATTTTCTTTTACGGTTTCTAGGTCTTGTATTATTATTACTATTATTATTATTTTTTTTTTTTTTGAGAGAGAGAGAGAGAGACAGAGTCTGTGTAAGCAGGGAGAAGGAGCAGAGGGGGAGGAGTAGAGGGAGAGGGAGGAGGTAAGAATCTAAAGCTGACTCCACCCTGAGTATGGAGTTCAATGTGGGGCTTAATCTACCATCCTGAGATCATGACCTAAGCCGAAACCAAGAGTTGGAGGCTTAACTGAGAACAACCCAGGAGCCCGAGGGTTTTGTATTCTTAGTAAAATATTCCTAATTTCAGGATTACAAAGTAATTCTCTCTAGTTTTCTTCTAGTGTATTTTATATTTATGAGAGAAGAAATCAGGTTAACCCACATAATATATTTCAAATCCTATGAAAAATAGAAGACTTTAGCAACAGCATTGTATATCAGTGGGACAAATACAAAAAATAAATGGTGTTAAAATAAACTGGTAGCCATCTGCATTGAAAAGAAGTCAGATTCCTATTTACTTTTTATAATAATAAATATAAGGATTGAAATATGACCTTATTTTCAACTTAACATTTGGAAACTCAGAAATAGAAAAATAACCACCATTACAAAACAACCAGCATTGCTTTTCCCTCCATTTT
Source organism: Leptonychotes weddellii (assembly GCF_054177405.1). Lineage (NCBI taxonomy): Eukaryota > Metazoa > Chordata > Mammalia > Carnivora > Phocidae > Leptonychotes > Leptonychotes weddellii. Next base: position 52,429,104 of record NC_138373.1, on the reverse strand, counting down.
ATTTGCATGGTATTTTAAAATAAATACTATTTTATGTAATTACAATTTTATATCTTGATAATCATCATAAACATTCTTTCAATGTTAACACACCACCTTATAACTTTAATTTTTAGTTACGTAACATCTCATAAGTCTTATTCTTTTTAAGATTTTTTAAAAATTTATTTATTTGACAGAGAGAGAGACAGTGAGAGAGGAAACCCAAGGAAGGGGAGTGTGAGAGGGAGAAGCTGGCTTCCCGATGAGCAGGGAGCCCGATGCGGGGCTCGATCCCAGGACCCTGGGATCATGACCTGAGCTGAAGGCAGACACTTAATGACTGAGCCACCCAAGCACCCCTCATAAGTCTTACTTTTTAAATTGTATACAAGTTAGGAATACTCAATAATTTCCAGATTGTATAATCAGTTTTATTCGATTTTACTTAATGCTAAAAAAATAGCTTTAAAAACTTCTTCAAAATAATCTCTAATTATTGAGAACTGGAAAGGTAAAAAGAGAGAATAGTAAACACTCCTTACAAGAGTGCACTGGTGTAAAGTTTTGGGGAGTAGCTGTGTTTTGAGTGCATTTTGGAGGAAACTGATAACTTACTTAGAGAATTAATACTTCAAAGAAAAAAAAACAGGAGGAAAATAAAAGTCAGAGCTGAGCTCAATGACTAAAACTTCATAAATAGTAAACCCATAAATGGTAACTCTTACCCTATTTATATTTTAACCACAATTAAAAAAATGTTAAAGAGTTTTTACTTTTCAACACTTATGTAATCCTTTTTTTTTTTTTTTTGCAAAATCTAGTTTTCGGAATTCTCCTAATTTCCTATTTTTCTACAGTAATCTAAAAGTGCTATGGGTTTTCTCTGCAAGTTATTAACTAAAATGATGCTTGCTTTTTAAACTGGCTGAGGATATTGACAATAAACCAATTAAAAAGGGTTTTTTTAATCTTCGCCTTCAGCAGAAACCTCTCATTTGAACAATAATCCAAGCAGATTAAATGAAAATATCTCTGTAGCCCCCCAGCTAGTCAGACCAACAATGTAATCTTAACCGACCATAACCACATTAGAAATAGCCAACAAAACATTTAGAATTTTTATTTTTTAATACTATGTTTCAGCCTCAGAGCTGTATCAGTTAAAATGAGAACAGCATTTTGAGCTGTTTTCACAGTACCCCTACTGGTTTTCTGTGAAGTATTAAAAAATAACAAAAGATCCTGAAAATAATGGTGAGCATTTAAATAACAGGTACCCATAAAGAAATCTGTCTCCTAATTCAAAGGCAAAGCATCACACATAAATTTAACTAGATAAATATTTAATTTTGCATTTGTGGTTATGTCTTCAATATATTTTCAAGTTGGTTACTAGCAATTAAGTGAATCTCAAATCTATAAAAGGCAATCTGGATGCTGCTGGGAGGGGATTTCCATCAGTTAAGCCATAACTAACTTTATGCTTTGATGACTTGTCCTTAAAGTTCTTGTCATACAAAGGGTAGAATATGAAGCATGATTATGTGTGGCCCGCTGATTATAATAATTACTGTTATCCAGTTATAGCCCTATCATACCACAATTAGAGAAACATTTCAAGATTCTTCTGCCATGCAATTACAAAATTGTTAAATTCTGAGACAATCAGAGTCACAGAATGTCAGCATTGGGAGGTTTTTAGAGGAGATTCTGCACTGCAGTTCGAGATGACAGATATGCCTATACTGATAAAGAGGACCTCCCAAGTCATCTAGACCCTTTATACCTCCCACCCAGGAATGGATGAGCCAGTCTTTAAAAGGAGTGGTTAGAGATAGTGACAAGTTAAGTCCCTACACATTCTCTGAGATATGGATAATGTCATCAAAGAAAACAAGACAAACTACTTTAATAAGCAAGCACAGCTTTATGGAGGAAGTATTTTGAAAAGGATAAAAGAGGAAAATTAACATATATAAAAGTACAGTAATAATAATATATGCTATTAATTAGCATTTTCTATGAAATAGGTATCGATAACAGATTATTAGTTAACTTAATCTTGAACAAAAATCTTTCTGAGCGAGGTACTTTTATTATGCTATTTTATAGATTTGAAAATCGAGGCGAGAGAGAGAGAGAAAGGAATTTGTTAAAGATTACAACAGCTATGACTAGTTTGACTTACGGACCTATATATTCGGATTTGATTCTATTTATCTTAACCTAGATGCCAGACTGCTTCTCCAAAAAACTGAATTTCACTTGCTGGCTTTAGTAGGAATTAAGGGAGCTTTTCTGAATTTATTCCTGAACTGGCTAGGGTCCCAAGTCAGACCTGAAGTGCTTAGTATTTTCTCCCCTTCTTTTCCAGGATCAGACAATGCTAGAGCAGCTGGTGTGGACTGCTACCTTATCAATCAGTTACCTAGACTCCCTTTGTTTTCAATTGGGTGATATATTTGAGCATCTGTGCAATATTGTTATTTTTCTGAATTATTGATGAAGTGACTAGGACAGGATGCAAGCAAAATATTTGTTGCCAATGTTTCAAATAAAGCCTGGATCCCCGAGAGGATAAATGGTGCTTTCCAGAGGCAAATGTTCCTGGGTGAATGTCTAAGCACTAGTGATGGGTAGACTCCTCTGCAGCTGTCATGGCAAAGGAAGGTGCTAAATCTGGAGAATGTGCTTTTCACCCAGACTCTCATCCTGGCTGATCAACATTCCCCATTCCTGTCCCAGTCATGACTTAACTACCATGCATTAATGGTCCTCTCCTTTTTGTTTTTCTAGAATTTTCTTCCTTTGTTCTGCCCATATTTCTGCCTCTCGTATTTTTCTTGCTCATTCCTATTGACTTGAGTTTATTTCCTGGGTGGCCCCTCTCCTATTGCTCTAATCTCCATCCACACTTACCCCTGGCCCCAAGGACTCAGTGCTAATGGAATATGATGTGTCGATACACAGAAGAAACAAAGGGGCTTGAGAACATGCAGTTCATAAAATCACAGTGAAAAGAAATGTAGCAGTGTTGGTGAATCTACCAAATTTACTTCTGGACACTAGACAGTTTGGGGAACAGTCAATCATCTAGGAGGACTGCTAAAATGAACTCTCTCAGGTTTTCAGAGGTACGTCTCAGAGAATCATTTAGATACAGCAAAGCAGACATCACAAAACTTACCTTTCTGTCCAGGAATCCTTGAGACCTTGTTTGTTACTTTAAATTAGTGAACCAAATGGAATGGCTTTATTTTGTCCCGCATCTATCCCTTCAGTACCTTCCCTTCATGCATCAAATCTCCAGAGACCCATAGCTCTGCTTTCTCTTAATAATAACAACAATGGTAATAATAATAATAATAATAAAAGACAAAATAACTCCCTTCACTTTTTCACTAGATTCAGAAAGTTAATGGATGCATTCAGTTCTGTTCTATGAGGTTATACACTTGAAAGACGACGGACTTGGTATTTATAAATCAATCATCATGAGTAATAACTAACTCTCTTCCACTCTTAAAAAGCCTGTTATAACTGTTATTAATCAAGTCCCTCTAAAAAGCATGAAATATTACTTGGGACTACAATTAAAATATGACTATTTGAAAGAGAACAAAAAAAGAAGCTGGAAGATTTGCTAATACACACCCAGAAAACCCAATCAAAATAATACTCACTACTTTTCTTTCTTTTTTTTTTAACCTCTCTTAAAGTGAAAAAAAAAAACCCAAATGATTATAGATCAAATTTAGGAAATTACTCTAAATTTGAATTTAACATAGCACCATTGCTCAAAGAGTAATGGTTGTTTTTTCTTGGGAGGGGAATACATGGAATGGGAGGCAGGGAAAGAAGGAAGGTAAATATTTTACTTTTGTCTTTTTGACTTTTTTAATGCCATGCTCTGATTTTTCATATCTTAAACACTGATGACATAATGAACATTTTATATTTCGTTAGTTACCACGTGGCAAATGAAATAAAATAGATCTAATATTCAACACCTTACATGAAAACAGTGCTGTATGTCAGTTATATCAAAAAAACAAAGAAACTGGAAAAAGAAAACAGAGAAGTGTGAATAAAACTGCTTTTGTACCCTGAGAAAAAATTCTAAACCTCCAATTAGAAATTCATGTGGAAGGGAAGGGAGGGCAAATCCCTCATACAATCAAGGTGAGTAATACCTGTTCATCATTACCTTTTTAATTTATGTCATCTTTGATTCCTAATCTTGCATACAACTGCCTGTAATTCCACACACAATTTTAATTACGAACCAGCATCTGCCTACATACTTAAATTCTGGGGTCAGATTTATCTGGATATTGTCACCCTTTATCTTCCCCATGATTTTGAAAGCATCACTTACCTGTCCCCAGCTCCTCTCTCATTGTAGTTAGTGTATGTAACCGAGGATGGGCTCATGAAAAAGGTATCATTACAAGTGATGGTCACAAGAATTAAAAATCAAATCCTCACACTTAAATCTACTTTTTGAAACATTTAAAAGACCACCTGAGCAGCCTAATAATGAAAAAGAACCAATTAGAGTATTCATATAGCAAGAAAATGAAAGCAGTGTGATATCCACTATGCTGTGTTGTTGCAAACAGCACAGCTTAGTGGTGCCATTAATGGAAATGTTTTCATGAGAGGCGCAGAATACTAGTTTTTTTAATGCCTGGAGTATTTGTATTCTGAAGTATCTTTTAAATAAAAAGATAAATGAATGCTTTCAGATTCTGTTACCAGTGAACCAGAAAATAAGATGGTATTTCCAATTCATTTTGTGCGTTATTTGTATGGATGATTGAAGCTTTTGAAAATTAAAATGCTTAACAAACAAAGATCCATGTTTATAATTTATAAATAAATGGCCAAATATTTAGTTTTTATTTACATTTTTAACTATAAACTTAAGTCTATTCATAATGAAATATATATATTTAAATACAAAGATGGGTCACAATACATTATGTAGATGTCTGTATTTTTAAACTATTTTCTGTTTTGAAATGGTGCTGATCTTAGCAGTAACACAGACACTTTAAGGTCATTTCAGTCTTAAAGAAATTTGTGTCTCTGTGAACAGAGAAAGAGGGGGGTGCTGGATTCTAAGGAGGCACGGGAAATGGGAAAACGGTGTGGTAGGAACGAAGGAGATTGTGGTTGAAAATATCCACTTTCACATTTCATTTTCTTTTTCCCCAATCCAAAGTAAAAACAAGTTCAAGAGGAATCTGTAGACACAATCGAAGAGAACTGACAGTCAATAGAATATTCATTTCCGCTTCACAGACACCCATGTGTCCCTCTTTAAAAATCCCAGTCCCCTGTCTATTTAGAACGGCCTGCAGTCAACTTGACTTAACCTCACTCACCGTTTCTACTTTTCTCCCAAGCCATTCATGGTTAATAACTTTTTCAAGATTCCTAATGTGACGAGCATTTCTGAGATAGGTCCATCTGCCTCTCATACCTAGTTAATCACAGAAGAGATTCATCAAAAGTCTGTTCACAGTCCCCTTTTAAGCTGTTCTCAGTTTTACTCACCACATGCCTAGAAACCTCCACAACCACAATGATGAAAGAACTCAACGATGTGTCTTGCACTGGCCCCTTCTCTCCTTCTTCACTGTACCCACCCTGGTCAAGGCACTGCAGCCCTTGTGGAAATACCCAAAGCCTTGCTGCTAAGTGCGTTCTTGGCCTCTACCCCCCCGCCATTACCCTGCTTTCCAATGCCAGCACAGGCCAGATCTGCTCTCTACTCAAAAACCCCTGATACCTGCTGGATATCATGCAAATTTATAATGTTCAAGGTATTTCCCATCCCTCCTCCCATCTCTCCTCATTAGACTCTAACTCCAACCCTCCATTCAGGATAAACAGATACACTTGTCAATCCTCCACATATGTTCACTTAGGTTCAGCACTGTCCCTTAGCTCAGCATCCCCTTGTCTGTACCACCCCATCCCTCTCCATGTCTTTTCCACCTGCCTCTTTGCCTACTAAACTTCTACCTTCAAGGCCAGTGTGACAAACCTGCTCTTGATTGGCCCAACAGGAATGGTCTCCTCTTGGAGCAACCTTCTGCTTCACCACATTTACAGTGAGCTTCCTCTTACACTTAGTCATATACCCCTTTCTCTTCTTAGATTCTAAGCTTTGGAGCAGGACCCGTAATTTATTCTTCTTTGCATACAGCTAAATATCACATACTGTGCCTTTCACACAATAGGGACTCCATCAATACTGACTGAATAAATGAACAATAGAAGTGCAAAGAAGCTATTTATTTAGCTGAAAACTTTTACAGGAGGGGCGCCTGGGTGGCTCAGTCGTTAAGCGTCTGCCTTCGGCTCAGGTCATGATCCCAGGGTTTATGGGGATCGCATCGGGCTCCCTGCTCCGCGGGAAGCCTGCTTCTCCCTCTCCCACTCCCCCTGCTTGTGTTCCCTCTCTCGCTGTCTTTCTCTCTGTCAAATAAATAAAATAAAATCTTAAAAAAAAAAAACCAAAAAACAAAAAACAAAAAAAAACATTTTGAAAACTTTTACAGGAGATTTCTGGTTTCATTTTGAAGGAACTCAGGTAAATGTCTAAATTATCTCAACTGTGTTTCTTTAAACAGGGTATGGATTTATATATGCAAGTTCCAGGCTAGCGTATTTTAAGTCGAGAAAAAAGAAAGAGTTTCTTTACAATAGTGTTTTCTTCAAAGAAGATATAGATCATTCAAGACACCGGATTTTTCACTTATTTTGAGGATCTTTTCAAAGGAAAGTGGTACTTTGAAGCAGTAAAGTTGTGACTTGGGCGGAGCAAGATGGCAGAGGAGTTGAAGCAGTAAAGTTGATATAGCTATTTATTTGTGTTTTTTTTTTTTTCCTACCAACTCAGCTAAGGGAAATCTTAGTTTATATTGGCTGAATCAGTGACATGACTTTTAAGGATAAAACAATTTGAGAAGCTGAAAATCAAAGGTGCCCATATTTTTACCACTGTGTGTATAGATTTTGAACAAATGTGATTAAGAATTCACTTTTTAAAATTCAGTGGAACACTAGTAACCCAAATGTCAGAAAATATGCCATATTATAAAATAACCATGCTTATATCATACTTTAAAGATGCTAGGAAGCATGATGTAATTCATGGTGTCGGGGTAATCTTTCAACCTTACCTTTTTCTTTTTCTCTCATTCCTTCAACACATGGATTAAATGGCTATTAAATGCCATGCAGTATAGCACAGAAATACACAGTGAGCTCAAAAAGACAAGGTCCTTGTGTGAATTCTGCTTATATTTAGTCCTTTTTTTAAAGATTTTATTTATTTATTTATTTGGGGGGGAGGGCATAGGGGGAGGGAGAGGGACAAGCAGACTCCATGCAGAGTACAGAACCCAACCCGGGCCTCGATCTCACAAGCCTGAGATCAGGACCTGGGCTGAAATCAAGAGTTGGATGCTTAACCAACTGAGCCACCCAGATGCCCCATATTTAGTCCTTTCTTTGCACAAAATTTAATAGTTTCAGAACTGAAGCCATTGGCATTCCCTAAAACCAGCTCTTCTGCTTGAGTTTGTAATTTTGGCTGACAGCATTATTTCTCTATTTGAAGCCACAGAATCGCCAAGGCCCTCAATATGTGTCACACAAACTACTGCAATATTTTCCCAATTATGTGTACTAACCTCAGTCTTTTTATACTTGAAGGCATTACACAAATGTCTGGATTCTTTTTATACTTGAAGGCATTACACAAATGTCTGGATTCAGCTTCTTAAGCTCATCACTTACCTAAGTAAGGACTAATGACTCCAACTGACTCTTGAGGCAGTATATAAAATCGTCCCAATCTACTTTTCTCATCTTAATAAGCCATGTTTTTTTTCTTTTTTTTTTGGTAAACCCACCCTCAGCTTCACTCAAACTCAATTGTTTGCTATCCTAAATACACCTTACCCATTTCTTCTTCTGTATATTTACTCAAGATATTCTTCCATGGGACCTACTCTTCCTTCCCTACACAACCTTTGAGACTGAGATGTCCTTTAAGAAAGATCTTAAACAGTAATTTCTCTATAAAGTCTTGTAGGATTTTCACAGCTGTCTGAGCTTTGTCATCCCTGAAAACCCGTATTTCATGATTTGTATTTTCTAAGGAACTCCCACATTCTGCTTCACTCTAATAGTCCAATAGACAATGTAATCCCAAGGCAGAGGTAGCTTTATTTACCATTGCTCAGAGTAGGTACTCAAAAACTTTTATTTGCTTGTTGATATTTCCAGTTACAAAGCTTATCCTGAATCCTACATAATTCTAAGTCTTATATTAAAATATGGCAGTAGTGATCAACATGATTCTTCTACCATTTGGAAGAGCAGTAATGAAACCAGTGAAGGAAAAGGACTCTGGTCTTTGGTGCATTAGGCATGGGCACTCTGCAGATTTCCTCCCAATTCTGGATTTCTTTTAACTTACTTCTTTACTTAGGCTTCCAATTTTTATGTTTTTATGTCAGAATACAGGGATATTCTCTGGCCTTTTGCTTATCTCTGCTAGTAGCACTTAAGGATTACATTTTTTTCTGACTTCTGGGATATACTATAAGGAACAATAATTGCCTTTCTAGGGTATTGCTAATCTCTAAAGTAACCTCCAAAGGTTGTGCAGAAAAATAAAACTAAAAGATTACAAACTGAATCTCAGTGCTTATTTTTAAAATTCAAATGAGTGCTCAGTCAACATAAGTGGCATTAAAGGCGTTGGGGGAGAACCCAAATAATTAAAGCTAATATACATGAGGTGGGGTGTGTCTATATATATTTACACCAATCAATTCTATATATTAAGAGAAAAGAAAAATACTGTAACAACTTCCTTAATCACCTTTTTTGTTTTTTCTAGGTCTCTTCCCATGTATGCAGTCTTACCATATTACCAAAAATGAATTAAAACATAGAAGGAAAAAGAATGGGGAAAAAAGTAGAAGGAAAATGGATGAATCTAAGCTGAAAATTATTATAACTACATTTTTTTTCTTCTGAAAAGTTTTTCTAATAGCTCTACTCTTTCTTAGGTTTTATTTACACCCATGACTTTGTGATAGAAGACAATGGTTTTCCCAATAAGTGCCCCCTTGAAATGTAAAGTAAATTAAAAATAATAACTATAGTGAAACTATATATTATTTAGGGTGAATGGGTAGAAAACCACTTACCCCCAGTTGCCACAGTGATTTCACGTAGGAAATGGCCATAAAATGGAAAATCGAAGGACAGATTCACTCTCTGCAAGGAACAACAACCAGAAAAGAAAATCAATAATGTGCATAATAGTAAATGTAAAATGAAAAGTCTTCCACTTAAAAAAAAAATGATGCTTCTACTTTGCACCACTATGATTGCAGTTGGCTATTCGATCCTGAGTCCTAGATGGTAATAAAGGATTTCTTTTTTTTCTGGTAATTAAGTGTTTGAAGTATGTGAGAAGAAAAAAATTTGCACTGTTATGGTCTGTTGGTCTGTTCTTCCCTTACAGAGGAATCTGGAAGTTTCCACTGTGATTCAAGCTACTCTCTCTTAACATCACTATTGCCTTTTAGGTGTCCACTGAGAATTAGTTCAGTTATCATGGTGACCAGTTTATTTCATGGTTCTTTTTAGTTTGATTAGTTTTCTCCAAAATAGTAGAGCATGTTATCTGTCAGGTTTCATTGGATACAACATCAAAAAAAATGATTTTATACAATTATACATTCAATTTGTCTTCTGTATCTCCCATAATGAAAGGCAGTTTCATGGAACAAAATACCTTGCACTGTGATCGAGACCTGCAGATATTTTTATTTTTGGTGTAATGAGCTCTCCAGATTCAGTTTATTACATCCACTTTCAAAAGCAGAGTTGAAGAATAAAAAATGCTGGTTACTGGAGAACTACTTTTCCTTTGCATAGAAGAAAACTGGAGAGACTTAAGAAGAAAGCTCATAAATTTCACCCTTCTTTTTTTCTAAAAAGGGGACTGAAGCTTTTTTATTTATATGTATTTTAATTTATTAGTATATATATTATATATTTATATTATTTACAAGATATATATTGTTTTATATATCATATATATTTATACATTAAAAATATATACAATTTATACAATAAATATATATACATAATATATATAGTAAAATAAAAACAAAACACAACAAAGCAAAATAAAAACCCTAGACTTTTCATGGTGAAGTGATATGAACCAGATATATTATTATTAGCCAAGAAGCAAGAAAAACAGTGAGTTATAACAAAGATGACCAACTGAAATAAAAGAATCCTGAGGGACTGTAATTAGCTGGTTTAGAGCCCCACAGCACATACAAACTACCTATAGCAAAAGGCCTTTTTGTTAAAATTCAACAATCTCTATATTATAGCTTTCCCAATATACAAATTAAAAAATATGGAGATGTATACCTAGATTGAATTTTGCTCATTCCAATTTTGCAAATGATTGCTTTTTTATATCCATCAGAGATTTCTAATGACTTATTTTGGCATGAAATTAATGATTCAAAATTTACAGTAACTTTCAATTAGTTTTTCATCCTTCCTTTTTAATGAAAGCTGCATCTTCAGAAAGGGATTATCACCATTTTTATTTTTTTGCTAACTAACGGGAACAATAAAACCCATTTTCACTGCACTAACTGAAATGAGTGGTCACCAATAACCCTCAAATAAAAGGTTTAATGGCAAAATCATGTATCTCACAAAAGGCATCAAAAATAATTTTATAAAGGAACTTGCTGTGGTGTATTGTTCTTCATCATTCTAATCTATTTCCATATTCATGGGCAAATTGGTAAAATTTATCACTTTGGCATCCTCACTTCCAGAGTAGAAGTTGGGTTTAAACATATATCACTAACAAACTCTATCAATTACTACCACAGATGAACCAGAAGAATATGACATTAGTTTCTCAGCCACCACAAATATTTCAATATTTTTAGAAGAAGACTGAGAAGCATAAATACATAAGTTAAAGACTTTTTTTTTGAGAAGTAAATAAGCTCTCAAAGAAAATTTGCTACTATATTATCATGAAGAGTAATATCAATGATTGAACTGTTTCCCAGCTTACCTTAGTTACCACCATGACTGCTTCACGGACACTGCTAAGGAATAGCAATGGAAATTTAGAAAGAGCTACCTTCTCAATACTTGTGAAATCCACCCATTTTTTCTGTGGGTAATAGTTCCCAAATGTAGGTGCCTAATAACTTCTTCATAGTGTGTTGGCTCTATTTTCCCTAGAATTCGTTCTCCATACTATCTTGGATATCACTCTCCCACTTAAGATCATTCAATCTAGATCCCACCGTCTCTGCCATCATATCAAAATAGTGACCAAGAGTTCTAAGGCCCAACAGTAACTGGTCCCTGCTACCTCACAAATTTCCCTTCCCATTTTCTGCTCTAGCCAATCTTCTAGAACATCCTTTAGTTCCTTGTAACTGTCACCTTTAAGTCTTGGGTCTGGTACTGCTACATGATCTCTTCTGACTGCCATAGTCTCTCAACCTTGGTTGGCCATGGCTTCCATATTCTTTAAGCCTTGGCTCAGTTTGGTTGGTGCTCCAAATATCAACTCTGATATAAAGATTTAGGGGCGGATAGTTTGTTTGGAAGGTGATCAAGATGCATTTGCTAAAGAAAGTGGGAAAAGTGAGACAAGGAAAGAGAAACCAGTGATAGATACATTATTAGGTATGTTACTGCTCTAGTTAGTTCTCCCCTTGGAGAACCTCAGAGAAACAATAGAAAAGACATGCCTCAGAATCTTTTGTTTGGAGGTCAGGAGGCTGGGACATTTATCCATGAACTCCCATCTCCTACAGAATGGAGGCTAACTCGCCCCTCCACCAGACTACCAATGCTTGCACCCTCAGGCAGAAAGAAGAGACACAGTACTTAAGCTGGGAAGTTGCTGATGTGTTAGAACTGCCTCCCATGGTTTCAGATGAACTCAGGGAGGCAGAAGGAATATGAAGAAGCATCAACAGGCACTAGCTAGGATCACATCCAGAAAGTCCTACTTTGACCTCTTAGCTCAAGTTATGTCTTCTTACTATATCTTACCTAACATTCTCTCTCTATATACACACACATAAAGCAACTGCTTGAGATTCAAATAATAACTGTATCAAAGTGAAACTAACTCAGCATCAGAGTAGTTAAAAATGGCCCAAGAGGAAAACTAGAATTGGAACCTGGGTTTGATGGACAACAAAGACAATGGTTCTAATTACCGAGATTAAAACAAAGTGATGAGAAAAAGGCCTTTATTTTTGAAAGGCAAATTTTTGAAAATTATTATTATCCCTCCTTAAAACACACACATACAATCAAACAATATGAAAACAAAAACAAACATAAAATGCACTAGAATTTTATGACGTGCTTTGAAGCTAAATGATTATATATTCAATATAATTACCCCTGGATAATTGGATTATTATTTTGTCTCAGTATGATATATAAAACAGGCATGAGGGGAGCTGAAGAAAAGTTTTATTTGTTCATTCATCCAGTTGACAATCATTTATTTAACACTATATATGCCAGGCCATAAATCAGGGTCTGGGGATAAAAGTCAGTAAGTCCCACCCAGTTCCTTCCTTCAAGGAGTTCACAAAGTGGTGCAGGGGAATATCACATAGTGATAAACAGCAGGACTAGGCAGGGGCAGAGTAAGGACAAAGAGAGGCCACCTATCCCAGAGCAGATGGCACTAACACTGACTCTTCTAAAGAAACAACCAGAAGTTAGCGAGATGAGACCTTAAGCCACGAGAGCAGAAGTGATAGGTCAAAATATAGGTAGAAAGTAAAACCAGAAGGACTTCGTGATTATTGGAAGGACACTTACATTGGGAGTGAAGGAAGATACTCTAGAAAAAAGGACAGGTTTCTAACTGGGTGGCTGAGGGACACAGCACCACCAATTGAGAGAAAGAGGACAAGACAAACAATTATTTTGGTTAGGTGTGAGAAGGCTCATTACTTAATCATCCTTCAGCTACATAATAAAAGTAAATAAGAACGAACCCAAATTGTATATGCAACAAGGAACTCTTCTGCAACCAGAAAGGCTAACAGAACCCTGGAATTTGTCACAAAAAGCCACGATAAACAAAAGCCAACAGAATATTGAAACTACAGTGTAATTACCATACTTTGCACATTATCCTGTCTTGGATCTCATCCCTTAAGCAATATATCATGCAAAGGGAGGAAGGGTTCAGCAAACCTGTCATGTGATTATTAATTAATAGTCTGGGAAAAATATAAAAGCTCAGAAGTGAAATTTTCAAGAGCATGTGTGACATAAATAAAATCAATTGAATTTGCTACTTCTTTATACTCTGTAGAAAGCAGTGAATTATTTGATAGGAGAAATGATAATTTTGAGACAAGCAAGCACATATGACTTCTTCATATGGGGGAGGATAAACTTATAAAACATTCTTTGAAGAGTTTGTAGAAGTATATAAATAGATCCCAGGTGGTCTGGTGCAGATTTATGGCAGGTACAGCCATGTACGACTGCGACCTTTAAAACCACATCATGCTCTCCCACAACATACCCCATGAAATTACTCTTGGGAACAGACTATCAGACTCAATCAGGGCCATCCTTCCAGATCTCTAAGTGTGTCTGCACCTCTTATTGCCTCTTCTACATATTTTTCTTATGCCAATTGCTATTTGTTTCAGACTAATTATTATGATCTCTGCTAATTCTTTTTTAATAACACAGGAATTGTAATCCTAAGTAAACACTATTCCAGTTTAACTTGTTTGCCTATTTCTCCATGGTATTACAACGATAAATTAATTTGCCAATGCCTATAACACCTTGAAGACAGAAACCTCCTAATATGAGTTAAGTATGTGGAGTGGGCACATTTATCATCCTAAAAGCCATTTTTTAAAATGTCATTAATAAAAACTGCTTTTTAATTTTAAGATAACTTGTTTTTTTTAAAAGACATTTTCTTATATACAGTAATAAAGATACACTTTCCTGGTTCCCCCAAGTCTTTATTTCATTTGTATAAGACATAATCCTGGTGAAAAGCTTATGGCAAGAAAATTAGTAGTAACTAAACTTTAAGTAATTGCTGATTTCATGGGTTCATGATAGCAAAGGGTCCAAAGAATTTAGGGAGTATTCATTTATTTGAGAATGAATTCATGAATCAATCATTAATTTCTATCCATATATTTTAACATTCTATTTTTAGTCATTCAAATAATTTGATGTTTGATGTATCTTGAGGCTGTCAAATAGGTGGGATATTATTATTATTATTATTGGCAAAATGAGATCTGTATTATTTTCCCCAAAAACATTTCAAAAAGTAAATCAAATAAATCTTGAGACATATAATTTTCAGTTTGTTTATTTATGGCAAGCCTTGGCATTGAGAGGAACTGCAAAATTTAAGAAAAAACATACATTTTGCTTTATTTAGCTTTATTTACATGGGTATTTCTACTGACAATGGCTTTTGTCTAGAATACCTGAATAAATGATCTCATTTCCAGTAAGATTTATATCTCTAGTAAATAAAAATGATTGAATAATCATTCTTATTAGGATAACTTTTTTTGTAGATAACTATGAATAAACTTAATTTCTTAATTGCGACGTGATATATTCTTCCAGAATGCACAAAACAATTAATTCTCTTGAACCTGAATAAAGTCCACATAAAACTCATTCACCTATAAATGCTTAGAATTGATTACCAGAGCCTTACTCCTTTACCAATCACAAAATACACATTTTATAATCTCTTACTGGAGCTAGATGAAGCTTTATTTTTCAATTTGCAATGGTTCTTTCCTCATTTCTAATGATCTAGCAAGGTTTTGGAGTCAGAGAGACTTGAAATTATGTCCCAGCTTTGGTGCTTAGTATGTGTGATTTCATAAATTATTTAACCTACTTAAGCCACAGTTTGCTCATCTGTAGTCAAGGCATTTCTTCAAAGGATTATTATAAGGATCAAATGACCAAATAACAGGTGGGCCTTCATAAGCACTGAGTCAATGATGGTGAAGTTCCTTGAAACTAATTTCCTAAACAAAAATAGCTCCCTATTTGATTCCCAGCAAATAGCTGGAAGTGATGTGATATCTGTTGTCTTTAATATCAATGCAGGCAAACTGCTATACCAAAAGAATATCACAATTAGATACTATGTTTCTGAGCAATGTTATGATGCTCTCATGTTTGTTATATTGAAATAATCATAACGACTGTATTTACCGGGGTTGGGAAAATGGAATTAGCATTTAATATATCAGCCATTATGCTAAGTATTTTGCCTGTATTTAGCAAGTAGGAATGCTAAAATTAGAAGATCGAGTAAGATAAGAAACAGGATATTTGCATAGTCACAAAGTGTCTTGCAAAAGATACTTGATCATCACAAAAGGAAACACAGTAATTTCACAGTGAAGGAACAAAATCTGGAAGATATCACCCAAAGCAGATGGTCAAAGTTAACATCACCAGTCATGTACCTCCTGATATGATACACAGTGAAGGACAAAATACCATTTCTGTAACACCACAAAAAGTAATTTTTGCTGAAAACAGAGACCTATGCTAAAACATGAAGGAACAGTAGACAGACCCCAAATCAGAGACATTATATGAAGTAACTGGCCAATACTCTTCAAAAGTGTCAAGTTCAGGAAAGACAAAGAAAGACTGAGGAACTGTCATAGATTAAAGGAGGCTAGGAGATTGGACAAATACATGCAATGTAGGTCCTAGACTGGATTCTAAATAAGAAAAACAGATGGTTTGGGGACAATTAACAAATATGAACAAGACCTACAGATTAGTTAAGAGTATAGGACCAGTGTTGATGTTTTAGTATCAAAAATTATGAGTATATAAGGTGTTGTTAACATTTGGGGAAGCTAGGTGAAAGCTAAACAGGAACTCTTTCAATATTTCTTGAAAGTTTTTTAGTAAGCCTGAAATTATTAAAAAAAACTTAACAAAAAAAACCCAAGTAATTTCTAACCACTAGAAGTACTAAAACTAGAATTTTAATCCACATACATTTGACTCCAAAACTCTTGAGTTTTGACCCCTATATTATTACATCCCCCTTCTTTTATACCAGGTGCTTCTTTACCTACCTGTTATCAGACCTTCCATAACTGTGTTTTCTACCTGGGACTCTTAATACTGTCAGTCATTCATGGTTTTGTTCTTGGTAGACATAACAATTTCCTTTAAAATGTAGTGATAATAAGACATAGTCAGAAAGCTCCTAGATGCATGAGGCCAAAGCCATAAAAAAAGAGAAAATATGAAAAAGGTACAGTGTTCTTAGATGAAACTCAGGATCACAGGGCCTGCATGGACTGAGCCGTGCTGGGCGGAGCCACAGTGAGCCATGTGCCACTGAGGCCTGATGGCCACACACAGGTCCCTTCTCAACAGACATGCGCACAGCCTGAACTCCACTTTTTTTTTTTTTTGCACATTTGGGGTATAGATGCTTCCATTTCTTAAGCTCCAAGGATAGATCCAGGGTTCCTATTTTCTAAACTTAGAGAACGTTTGTTTTCTTTTTTACAGTTCTCAATGGTAATTGCCTGTCACTGGTTTATTCACCTAGTTCACTGAAATCCATCCCCTCACAAAAGTAACATAAATTGAGACAGTAGAGTGATACAAATGTGAGTACATATATATGTATGTATGTAGATGTAGAAATAGAAAAATTTAGAAGGACAGATTTCTTCAATAAGCAGCTCTTAGAGAGAGAAAATGGGTGGGGGAGAGGCATATACATGTAGACAGCAGCGATACCAACTTCTTTTGATAGTCCCTAAAGTAAAATCCTGCTTCTCAGCCATAAATGAGCTGAGTGTATTCCAGAAATAAAATAGCTGCAGTGGGCAGTATAACTCATAATGTTTTTACCATGTACTTTTTTTTTTGGTAAAAATGCAATGTTAACCACCTCTCACAGCCTGGAAGGAGCGGACAGGACATGGTCGTTAATCCAGTGACTAAAAACACTGGGAAACCTAATTGAAAGATCAAAATGTTCATGGAAAGGGGCTAATCAATATGTAAATATAAGGACAAGAGACTGGCTATTCTTTTCAGAAATAAAGCCCATCAATTGAATTGATTTTCTGAGTTAGAAATTCTAACTGCTTCAGCACTTTTTTCTTCACAGAACTAAGAACTTAATTAACTCTGCATATTGAATGACACTCTGCATGGGACTACTCCTATATTAGCAAACAAAATGGAAACATTGTGCACTTACCTGATGCTCCTTCAAAGGAACTAGAGAATTAGAGAACTAGAGAAGTGAACTAACACCGTTATCTTTTGACCTCTCTTATTGCATGGTTCCCAGCAAGCACTTGGTTTACAGTAGCTTGCCTGTATTTGCACATTTTGAGAATTATTCAAAGTAGTTTGTGTGAATATTTACCATTCAGGCAGGGTGCAGAGCAACACTGTTCAGGGAAACAGAGAAAGAGTAACAGGTTTTTATAAAGAAGCCCTTGGAGAGTGGGTGGGAGGAGGATCAGACCCAGAAACCACTTCTGGATTTTCCACACTGTTCTAGAAGCAAGGCAGTGGATTCTGCCAGCTGTCTGAAGCTGAAGTGTACATGAGAATCACCTGGGGTGCTTGTTAAAATACAGATTCTCGGGATGCCTGGGTGGCTCAGTCAGTGGGCATCTGCCTTCGGCTCAGGTCATGATCTCAGGGTCCTGGGATCGAGCCCCACATCGGGCTCCCTGCTTCTCCCTCTGTCTGCTGCTCCCTCTGCTTGTACTCTCTCTGTCTCTCTCTCTCAAATAAATTAATAAAATCTTTAAGAAAACTAAAAAAAATAAAATACAGATTCTGATTCTGCAGGTCTGGGGGTGAAGGGGCTGAAATTCTGAACTTCTAACAAGCTCCTAGGGCTGCTGAGAAGCGAGCGACCCCACTTTGAGAAGCGAGGCTCTATGTCAAATAATGGTCTTTGAAACACTAAAAACAGTGTTGTAAGGAAACTTTAGCAAGCGTGAAATGTGTTAAAAGGGTAAATAGACTGCATTCTGGATAATATCATCTCACTTCGCCTGGCAACATTTACATGGCCTGAAATTTTCCATTTCAGGAATTGAAGCATGCAGGTACCTGCTAGCCACACGCCTAAGCAGTGATTCATGGCCACAGTACACCGAGGGCAATGACACTCTTGTTATGTCCTTGACCAGTGATCCTCAAACAGGGCAGGGCAGGAAAAATACTCCTATGGATGTTGCCTTTATAGTTTGCAAAGGTCCTCCCTTGCCTCAGTTAATTACAATCTGTCTTCCCTTCTTTCTTGTCAGTGGACAATAACTGTGCGAAAAAGTTAAATGTTTGCATGATGATTACTAGCATTAATGTAACGGACATCTCTAGTACCATGCCAACCACTGAGTTAAGCACTGCACAGATGTTAAATCATTTAATACTAATGACAAGCTTAGAAGTAGGTACTATTATCGTTCCCATTTTACACCTCGACTGAGGTGTTAAGATTTGGCATTCAATGAAGGCCAAGTTCATCAGAAGAGTAACTACATAATTCAAAAATTTGATTACAGATTGAAATAGAAATTTAGGTCAAGTTCAGTTATACCTCTTCATCCTCCTCTGTTAACTTCTCTTTTTTAACTTTTTATTTGGAAATCACTTCAAATTTAAGTTACAAAAATAATACAAAGAACCCTCTATATCGTTTATACAGATTCACCAATTTTTAACATTTACCACAGTTGGCAACTTCTGGATTTTTCAAAAGCTGTGAAAAATGATGCCTCTCAACACAGCTTCTGGGAGCTGCTCCCTTAGGAAAACCTACCCATCTCTACAGTCTACCCTGCAAGGGATTAGGGCTTGGGTGCCTAACCCTTGACCCATTTATCAGCAATGAACCTTACTTGGCATTTCTTCTCGGGTAGGAGCTGCTGCATGATAAGAAATTCCTGGCAATTCATCACCAGTTGAGAGTGGCTTCAGGTGGTTCACTTCTAGTCCCACTGGCATTTTAACAGGGCACCTCCAGTAAAGAAAGAAAGAGACACCCACTTTCTGGGGCTGGAAACCGAGGCACAGCAGAAATTCTAATGGGAAGCCAATTTATAAACAAACAATGTGAGATTTTGACTATTTTCCCTAGGGTAAGCAATCGGCTATAATTTGGTAAAAAGAAATAGACAAAAATAAAGATAATGAAAATTAGTATAATATATATGTTTTTAAGATTTATTTATTTATTTTAGTGAGAGAGAGAGAAAGAGCATGAGCGGAAGGGGCAGAGGGAGAGGGAGAGAAAATCTCAAGTAGACTCCATGCTGAGTGCAGAGCCCAATGCAGGGCTTAATCTCAACGACCCTGAGATCATGACCTCAGTTGAAACCAAGAGTTGGACGCTTACCCGATGTGCCACCCAGGCGCCCTGGTATAACCAATATTTTTAGAAGATTCTAAAATACTAGCTTGTCCAAGAAATCTCAGTCCCAAAGTATCTTAAATCTTTTATCTTCTATAATTTCAGATTTTTCATAAGAATTAAGTCTATTTTCTTTTAGTAGTATTCCCCCTTAAGAATATTATATTCCATGTTTTGCTAATTTTTCTGTGTTATAAAACATTCCCCTGCAAAAGAGTCATGTGAAAGCTTTATAATTTTACACCTTCAGGATGACAATATGTTTTGCAGTAATGTTTTCTAAAATTAACTGTTATTAAGTCTTCATGGCCTCATGGAGAGATCTCAGAAAAGATGATCAAAAATAGTTCAGAGAAGACAATCTAGAAGGAAAGACAAGAGTAAATGAACTTATTTATTCTACCTGAGACATGGCTGTGGAGTCCCATGTTAGCAGCTTTATGATTATGAAAGTTTAATACAAATGAAATCTTCCAAAAAGGTTTCACAGAAACCTCAAGTGTTTGCCTCACTTGTGACTTTGAAAGCTGGGCAGAGATTTATCTATCTGGAATTATTTTACAGCCATCACTGGTCATAGAGGATGAATAAGATTACCTCCTATGACTCTAATTTTATACAAATAATGGTAGCCATTCACTAAAGACAATATGGAGAAATAAGATTAAATTGAACTGAAATATGATGAACTTGAGTATGATTTTTTTAAAAAAAGTATGTTTTTGGTTTGGAAAACTAAGGCTTCTTACATGCATAAAAATTGATCACTGTGGGATTCATAAAGCTATCTTTAAGACTCTCCAAAGGCCTTTCTATGTCTGAAGTCGTTCCTAGATTCACAGGAAGGGTCTCAAGGGTAGCTTAAATAATTACTAATATACATCTGTTTAGGTAATTGTATCAGTAAAACATGTTTACTAAACTCAGCACATTAGGGGAGCCTAAGGAATGCTTAAACTGTGTTATTAAAGCCATCAGCTGGAGAAGGAATAGGTCTTTCTGTGTATTTATTTACCGGCTTTATGGCGGGTGGACCAACTTATTTCCCTGGGATGCAGGGGAACAGGACTCAGCTACTCTAATTCATGTTAGTTTTGTGGAATGGAACAAAGACGTGCCTTTATTTTCCATAAAAGTCCCTCAATTAATACTTTCTTGAGGACAGAGAGAATTATTCTCAAAATTGATAAGTGACTAAAGTATAATAATAATAGTAAAATGAACTAATTAAACCAAAATTTAGGTAGAGAAACTCATGGAGATACAACTCATGCCAGTCTGTTATTAAACTAGAGGAAAATCCTAAGAACAAAGGCAAATAAGGCCAGGTTGATAAACTGTGAGTGTCTTGTTTGAAATGGAAAAACTCAAATGACAGAAAGCAGCAAGTTTATCCAACCAGCCAAAGTAAAAATAAATAAAAGCAACTTACTGTTAGTGTGAACAGAACTCAGGCAAAAATGTGTGGTCTAGATAGCAGCCTAATCGAGACAGCAAATTACATTGACTTCTGAGTTAATCATTTAGAAAAATAAGCACTTCTCAAAAGATTTTCTGATGCACAGGAAAACATGAAATTGTGCAGTATGAGAAAACAACTGATCAAGTCACCACAGACATCCAAATTTAGCCTGCCAACATCAACATTATGCAAATAAAAAGCCCATGGAAATGCTAGTTGAAATGATGTTACCTTCCTGGACCAAAAAAAGAAAAAACTTAATTTTTAAAAAAGATTTATTTATTTATTTGTTTGAGAGAGAGAGAGAGGCAGGGTGGGGCAGAGGGAGAGGGAGAAAGAAAATCTCAAGCAGACTCCCCACTGAGCATGGAGCCCAACACGGGACTCAATCTCAGGATTCTGAGATCATGACCTGAGCCGAAATCAAGAGTCGGACACTTAACCTGACTGAGCCACCCAGATGCCCCAACTTAATTTTTTAATGACTATATATTCATACAGACTATATATTCACATAGCCTGAGGATCTCCACAGACAACAGTCCAATTTTCAAAATTAAAAAAAAAAATGACATCAAAAAATATACAAGTTCCATAAAAAACCATACCTGAATTATGACAGAGATAGAGAGCAGAATTTCATTTCATTTTGCTTGGGTTTCTTATATAAAGAATCAATTTTTCTACCAATAGATGGAAAGATAAATTTTTTTTTTTAAAGATTTTTATTTATTTGACAGAGAGAGACACAGTGAGAGAGGGAACACAAGCAGGGGGAGTGGGAGAGGGAGAAGCAGGCTTCCCACCGAGCAGGGAGCCCGATGCAGGGCTCGATCCCAGGACCCTGGGATCATGACCTGAGCCGAAGGCAGATGCTTAACATCTGAGCCACCCAGGCGCCCGGAAAGATAAAATTTTTTTAAGCTAAGAGTGTGTTTATGTTTGGCCAGGAGCACACTGGTGTTTTCTTGGCCAAATAATAATAATAATAATAATAATAAAAATAATAATAATGGAGATACAATACAGATATAAATACACAGATGCATATCCATCTATT
>NC_138373.1:52324248-52406539 GCF_054177405.1 Leptonychotes weddellii | reverse complement strand
AGCCTGGTGGTGGGTATTGAGGAGGGCACATTCTGCGTGGAACACTGGGTGTTATGCACAAACAATGAATCATAGAACACTTCATCTAGAACTAATGATGTAATGTATGGGGATTAACATAAGAATAAAAAAAAATAATAATAAAAAAAATAAAAGAAACAAAAACAAACAAACAAACAAAAAAAACCAAAATGAAACAAAAAAAAAGAATGAGGATTCTCAAATCGCACTGCCTTACAATCTCATTTTTATTTGCTATTTTCAGTATCCTTTCCTATCCATTTCATTTTTATTCTTAAAACAGCACTAGAAGGTAGTCAAGGCAGGCATTTTTCCCCCTTTCTTCCAAGTTATAAAATTGAGGTACAGAGAAGCCAGAAACCAAGAAAATGAGTTTTGGAGCCAAGGTTTCATGACCTCCGTGACCCTGGATTCCTTCCACCAGGACAGTTGTACTTCTCTAGAAGTTGTGAATCACGATTTCATAAGCTGTGGTTTCCGAAAGAAAAATAATTTTAATTTGTCTGGCTGCAGAATCAAACTTCATGCCCAGTAACAAAGTAAATAATATGGATATAGATATACAGAAGAAAATATCAAAAGTATGGGGCACCTGGGTGGCTCAGTCAGTTAAGCAACTGCTTTCAGCTCAGGTCATGATCCCAGGATCCTGGGATCGAGTCCCATGTCGGGTTCCCTGCTCAGCAGGGAGCCTGCTTCTCTCTCTCTCTCTCTCTCCCTCTACCCTTCCACTCTCAAATAAATAAAATCTTTTAAAAAAAAATATTGAAAGTGTTGAATTTGAAGGTCCACACAGAGGAAAAGAAACAAGTCGGATGGGTTCCTAGCCAGACACTTCTAGATCTGCAGTTTGACAACTGCGTGACTTTGAATAAAGGACAAAAAAAAAAAAAATAAGTACTAGTATTTGAATATAAAGTGTATGGCTCTTTGCTTGCCATATGGTAGGGACTTAGACAAATTTTCACTATCCTTTGTCTACAAAAACATGCTTCTTCCTTTAATCGGTCAAAGTTAAAACTAGGTTTTAACATCTGTTTTTTTTTTTTTTTTGCAATAGTGATTTAAGAAATGCTATTCAAACCAAAAAGGACAATGGGGAGATTATAATAAAATTATAGCACACATATGTAATATACATACTAATGAGTATGATTTACATTCTAAAAGGAAAAAGAAATCAATGTGTTTCAGCTTATGAAGCATTTGAAGCAAGTGATTTCTAAGTTTTCCTCTGCCCTGAAATTATAAAATATTGTGGAAAGGAGAAAAGGGAAAGCTCTTACTTCAATTCGACTCCCTTCCTCTTACTAGAATATTAATCTAAGACTCCAAAATGCTGTTTAGACATTTATAAATGATGGTGGTGGAGGGGAAAATATTTCCTTAAAAAATCATGCTGGGGGCACCTGGGTGGCTCAGTTGGATAAGCAGCAGACTCCTGATTTTGGTTCGGGTCACTACCTTGGGGCCCGGGGATAGAACCCTGTGACCTGGCTCTGTGCTGGGGGCAGGGGGAGGGGGATGTCTCTCTCTCTCCTTCTCCCTTTGCCCCTCTCCCAGCTTGAGTGCGTGCATGGGCATACTCTCTCGTGAGCTCTCTCTCTAAAAATAAATAAATAAATCTTTAAAAAAAAAATCATGCTTCCAAGTCAGATACTCCTTTATCTTCCTCTGAGCCATTCTGAAGCAGCCTGGAAGGGGGAGGGAAGCTGCATCTTCAGGGATACACAATCTTTTCCAGCTTCCTCATTCACCTCCTGCTTATCCAGGGCTGGATTAGTTAGCCAAATGCCCTTGGGTCTGCCCTTAGATACATATTTCTTTTCTCTTTTTTGTCTAATTTGTTCACAGAATGTATGTCCTTGGTCATGAAAATTATATCATTGGGTGATAAGATTTGAGAAACTCCCCTCTTCCCTTAGAGCTTAAATTTAAGTCCTGTTTCCAGCTAAATTACCAGAGAGCTTTGCACCAAGGATTATGATGCTTATGACATCAACAAACCTAATTAATAAAGTGGATGTGACATTTCCCATTTGTCATTTTCCCTTGTGCTAAAGCCTTTCAGTAACATCATGGGGGAAAGTAGCAGCAGTGTGGCGCCTGGGTTGTGTGTGTGTTGTGTGGGGGTAGGAGGGAGGGTGTTTATGGACCCTAGTGAGCCCCCTGGTCATAATACGTTAGAGTTCTGTCATCAACCTGATTCTGCTCCCAGAAAGGCATAATAGAAATGGAGAAAAGAGAATCAGGCAAGATTGGAAAGGTGGGGAGGCCAACTGAGGCAATTTTTTTTATTATTATTATGTTAATCACCATACATTACATCACTAGTTTTTGATGTAGTGTTCCATGATTCATTGTTTGCATATAACACCCAGTGCTCCATGCAGTACGTGCCCTCCTTAATACCCATCACCAGGCTAACCCATCCCCTCACCCCTCCCCTCTAGAACCCTCAGTTTGTTTCTCAGAGTCCATAGTCTCTCATGGTTCATCCAACTGAGGCAATTTTAAAACATGAATCACTCTTTACAATTTGGAAATCTCAGACTAATATTTAACAGTCACACTGAACAAAGCAAGAATGTTTGTAGAAAGTTTTTAAAAAATATTCTATTAACTAAATGTATAAGTTCCAAGATATAAAATATACTTAAGTGAAGGACACTAAGTGGCAAAGTTTTCCAGGAAAAAAAAAAAAGAAACTAAGAAATATTATCAATTCTGTTGTTGTAAATGGAAGCATGTACCTAGGGGCATGTGTGTGCACGTGTGTGCGTGTGTGTGTATGTTCTTTTGATAGTGATAGGGAAAATGGGTATAGGACCAGTTTCTAACTCTTAAGGAATGTTTGATGATGGCTAAAATTCTTGTTAAAAAACAAAAAAACAAGCTCTGACAATGACAGAGTAGCTAAAATAAAGGTTTCTACCGATGATAAGTATTTAAAAGTCTATGCAGGAACACCAGATAAATTACAAGCAGAGGCTCAAGCATTTGCGTTTAGGCCAATCCTTGGTGTTGAAAGCAACAGTATCACTCCCACACTACCAGTAAGAAAAAATGGCTCATTAGAGCATCAAAATTTTCCTTGAGACTAATCAGAGAACTGAGGCTACATGGCAACCAAGTGACCCCTCTTCCAAAGAGAAAAAATATTCTTCAAAGAAAGATAAGACACACAAACTGCTGCACTTTTGGGAGAGCACAGGATATGATAAAAGTGTGTAAGACGAAATCCGCCAACGGTTTAACTAATAATCTTCATTCTCTGCCTAGAGATTTCATCCATAGTGGCTGACACCACAACTGGGCCAATTTATGGAAACTTCAATTGGATGCACTCAACATTTGAACTTTCACAAAGGGCATTTTACACTATTAGGAACTATAATATAGTGGGAAGATTGTCAAATGCAAGAAATTTCTGATAGACATTGTCCTAATCTAATCTTTCTCATTTTCTCTTCTTTTGAAAATCTGTTCTAAATTCAACAGTGAATCATTTCTGAATCTGTCATCTTGCCCGGGGTTGCCTGAATATGGAAGAGAAAAGGGATGGTGGAATTCAGTAAGGCGAGATGGCTCCTTTGTTTGCTTCTCAGCCTCAGAAAACATGTGCTCCATACTAACAATTCAATGAATCATCTCATGGTGAGTTATAATTAATTTTCATTTTAACTGTTAGGAGTTGATCTCCTGGAAAGAGGGAAGTCTACATATATACAGTGAAAGTTCTTGGCCAAAAGTTTTAATATAATCATCAAATCCGTGCCTCTTAAATCACTTAAGCCATTGATTCTATTAGTTCTATCTTTAAATCAATAATGGCGATTACATTTGAAAGGCTAAAGTTGTTGTGTTTTTACTTTAAGTCCTATTAAACTGCAGAAGACATGATTTCACTGATGGTAAGATTACTGGTATTATCCACGAGAGCAAAACTAAGTAACTTTTGAAACGTTAAATCAGGCACTGGTCAGAAAATGACTATCCAAAACTGCTGGAACCCCAAGTAGGATATATTCTACACAAACATTTTGAGAGTGGGCTCGGCTGCCTAGGCTAACATCTGAGTCTCATC
Organism: Leptonychotes weddellii; assembly: GCF_054177405.1. Lineage (NCBI taxonomy): Eukaryota > Metazoa > Chordata > Mammalia > Carnivora > Phocidae > Leptonychotes > Leptonychotes weddellii. The sequence continues at coordinate 52,402,431 of NC_138373.1, read as the reverse complement.
ACTTACTAGCTGGAGACCTTAAGGCAGGTTCCTTGACTTTTCCAACACTCAGTTCTCTCATCTGCAATACCTGGATGACAATAATATTTAAATAATAGGGAAAATATGCTGTGAAGATTGAAAAGCTAATCCACGTAAGCTGGCAGTCTGACAGGTGGAATAGGATACGGATGACCACGTGAGGTAAGTGAGGCCAGTGGTAATATTGTGTCATCCCCACTATATTGACACAGAAACTACACCTCATTAAAAAGTTACATCCCTTGTTAAGAAGCCAGAGCTGGTAAATTATAAACTCAGACTGAAAACATGTTCGGAGACTTCCAGATTTAATTTGTTTCCTTTGTATCAAACTTCCTCACTGAGATACGTAGTTTGGTCTACATATGCTATCGGAATCATAAACGTTTCTGGTGAAATCTTTTTCAGATCAAGAGATTAATAAACCCATGTAAAATGGGAGATACCAAATTCAAGTAGTTTTTTTTTAAAATGTTCTCTAAATTCATAGATTACAAAACGACTGAAAATCATCCAAGATCAATCTCGACTTTGAATATTCAACACATCATTTTACTAGGGAAATTATGGTTAATTTATTGAATTATTAGTTAAATTGACGGTGACTTCTCAAAATAATTCTTTTTCATTTTCTTTAAGACCTTATATGCAATTACTAATCTAAATTGCAATTGTAGAACTAAGTAATAAAAAGTGATCACAACAAACAACACTGGTGTACCAATTAAAGCAAAAATTTTTTCACAGCAGACAAAAACCCTCAAAATGCCAAAGCACTTACTGCAGCTTGCCGATGAGTATTGGACAATATTCCATGAATCTTCACTTTGTCCTTTTCCATCTGGTCTATGTTCACCCACAAACTCCGGCTGGCAGAATCAGATGGACCATATATCCGAGATATATAGTAATTGTGATCTGTGTCCTCCTATAATAAAAGAATAATGCACATCAAGAACAGAGACAGCATGGATGGGCCTTGAGGATGTTATGCTAAGTGAAATAAATCAGACGGAAAGACAGATACTGTATGTTCTCGCTTACATGTGGAATCTATAAAAGCTGAACTCATAGAAAAACAGAGTAGAATGGTGGTACCAGGGGCTGTGGAATGGGGGGAAATGAGAAGATGTTGGCTAAAGAATACAAATTGCCAGTTATAAGACAAATACCTTCTGGGGATCTAATCTACAGCATGGTGACTATAGTTAACGATACCGTAATTATAAGATAGCTAAGAGAATAGATGTCTCACTACAAAAAAGAAATGGTAATTATGAGATGTGATGGAGGTGTTAGCTAATGCTATGGTGGTAATCATTTTGCAGTATATAAGTGTACCAAATCAACAGGATGTACACTTTAAACTTACACAATGTTATATGTCAACTGTATATTCCAGCCTCAATAAGGCTGGAAAACAAAGAAACATTTAAGTCAATATATACCTAATTTATATAATTGACAGAGATGTAGAGAGAGTTCTATTAAAAAAAGAGTCCTCCCCAAAAGGAAAGGAAAAAAAAACCCCTAGAGATAGTGTCCCTAAAATTCTTAAAAAACAAACAAAAAAATGATACTATGAAACTAGACATGCTACTATCCTTCAAAATAGCCAGAGGAGTTAAATAACCTCTAAGGAAATCGAATTAGATTTAAAAATACATAAAATAAGCCTCTTTAGAGGAAATTCTTACATAAATAAAACATAGAGGAAAATGTATACTCTGTTTACAATAGTCTTTTTACCACAGTAATTCTAGGGATCTAATTGCCGTCCAAACAAAATGTCACTTTTGGAACTATTTACTGAAAACCTGAACTATAATTACTACTGAGTGACAACAAATCCAAACTTCTATTCTTTAAAACTAGGGCCTGCTCTCAGTTAATGATCCTAAGAATGGAAATAATTCATTTTTCCCCTATAATTTGGGTTATTAAATTCTACTTTTATTTGAATTCTCACTATTGATTATCACCATAGTGCCTGTCACAAAACCTTTAATTTTCATGTTTCTCACTCAATGAAGAGATTTAAATGTTTTAAAAGGGGATACTGCTGAGGAACATCCAGAACAATCACATGATTCTTGCCTAACTCAGGTTGCAATGAATTTTACTTTTTTTTTTTTTTTTTACCATAAAATGTAACTGTGCTTATCAATTTGAGGAGTCTGTTAGATAAAATATATTTTAAAACATTCAGGTATATGTAAGGATAATGTCTGGTAAATAGAGGGTATATGATTTGAATAATAAGGTTTGGAAGGTGAATTTCATCTGATGCATTTGTTCCTGAGGTGCTAATTAAATAAAATACAATTATTCTTGAAATCTAGTCAAAACAGGAATTCCATGTACCTTTCATAGTCATCAGACTAGAAATATATAAAACTGACTACATAAAGGAAAGGAATTTTCTAAGCAGTATTCTAAATAGATTTTGCCACATGACTAAAAGAAAAAGTATGACTGTAAATATAAACCTTGAGAACAGTGATTCCATGTTAACAGTAAGATATATATATAAAAAAAAAAAGTCCTAGGTAAACCTCCAACCTCTAATTAAACTCTAGGTATCACATGCAAAATATGGGTGTAACCCTGATGAAAGAGAAAAAAGTCCTTCAGCGAAAGAAGAAAAAAGGAGACACAAAGAAAGAAGCATGAGTAAGATTCCGTGCAGCCCAAGAGATATTAATATCCTAGTGGTTTTCTAGCACTCCCTTCCAGAACATTATGGCCCTGACTGCCTGGGTTCTCGGAGGGGAACAAGCATTTGGTTGTGTCTCCAACACGTATTCAGCTCCTCCCTGCTGTCTGGGGGCTTCACCATGGAAGCTGTGAGGTGGGTACTCTCTTCGACATTGGGCACAAGCCATTCGACACCTGTCATTCCACTGGCTACAACAGCCTGTGGGCATCAGAAGCACATAATCTAAAACAGACCAATTAGTGAGACATGGAGAAGTTTATATAAAAAGGAGATAATTTCCCTTATTCTGATTGCTGAGCTGGGTAGGCGTACGACTTAGCACTATTGCAACCATTTTGCTACCATGAGGAAACCCCAATTGATGATAAAGCAAACGCTGATAGAGACGAAGTCATTATCTCTGCAAACAAACAAACAAAAAAGCCATCTCCCTCATCCAGTGCCTTTAGTGCATCCTGGGCTTGTTCACTTAGATGAATCATTAAATTTTTTCAATTGTTAAAACATACCTTGAATTGAGTTATTGTCCACCAAAAGAATCCTGACAAACAAGTTCCCCTAACTTCCAACCAAAAGAGACTTAACTTAAGCAACATTGAATAAGGCAATCTTCTCTACAGACTTACAGATCTGGATAACAAACATCTATTCAATTCTGGTATTCTAGCTAATTACACAGCAGGAATGGAAACTTGTATCTAAACTGCTGGAAATCATCAAGCCTGAATTACAAATGACAATGATTCATTTCATTTTTCAATGAATCACATATAAGGGGGTTGTGAAAGAAATAGTCAACAAGTTTAATAAAAATTTTAATTTTTCTCCCTATTGCTAGTATTATTCTAAAGAGTTCAGCAACACTGAGGTCAGAGATGTGCTCTTTAGGTGAATTATGTAACAGAGTCTATGATGCTGCCAAATTACCATATAAATACCAAATAAATATTCTCTTCAAAATTACAGACTTTCAGTATAGAGTTCAATATAATTGTTGCAATCGACATATCTAAAATGACTTTGGTATTTCCCTTAACTCCTAAGTCTCTGTAATTAATCAAGAGATAGTCTTGAAGTTAACATAAAGAATATCATTATACTCAAATAATGGTTTGTTGCAAAAATATACATGATTTTTGTCTAATTGCAATCACTGATATGTCTAATTGAAAACAATGTTCATTTTTACTTAAATCAGAGCCGTCCAAAACAATGTCACAACTTTGAAAATATTGAGAAACTGAAGACTGGAGTTTGGTGTTTGACCTCTATAGACCAAGCCTGCCAGGTTGTCATGGCAACTTTTATTCAAAGAGGAAGACTATTTATTGTTTACCCAGAATTTAGAGACACAAGTTGTTAAATTCCAGGGAGAGGCGTTTGGCTCAGTTTTTCAAGGAAAGCTATAAAATAGATGTCACAAAAATGTGACATTTTAGCACTGCTAAATTATTCAAACCACATCTTGTCCTTTATAGGAGTAATGGTACTTAAAGAGTTGTCAAAAACCACTTCAGGCACAAAGATTTTCCTTTTCTGCTCAAAAGCAAACTATTTCTAACGCCATAGAAAATAAAACAAAACACTACTGTGATATGCCTACTTGCCAATTCATTTAGGAAACCAACTGTTACTGAAAGTAGATGGCACAGTAGGTAGCTATAAATCCTATAAATCCATGCTTCTCAAATATGCCTGCAAATGTGCAGCTGTAAACAGAGGACATACACCAAAAATACAGGGAGAAAAAAATCATCATAACTATACCTAACCATTATGCAACAATCAGTTTATACAATTCCTAACCCACTCCTAACCTGTCTTCTAACACTGGTGTTACACTGATTTTATGATGGGTAATTTTTATGGATGCCTTACACTGTCTCATGCAGTAACAGCATTTGAACTCGAAATTTATTTCACTGAGAACTAAAACTAAAACAAGGATAGATTGTATGAACATCACTGTGCTGGTCATTTGAAATATATGAATAGATAGAACATAGTCAAAGTTCTTAGTGAAAGGCATTTAGCATTGAATCAATTGGTTACCTCACAAAGACAGTTTCATAATGAATAAAGGGATATTATAATATTATAAGTAGTTCTTACCAAGTGTTAATATATACCAAATATATTACCTTCTCACATACACGAGTTCACAAAGACTACATAATGCATATAAAGGTAAATGTTTAAAAATAATATTTTAAAGTATTACTTGTATATATTAAGTTCCTCAAAAACAGAGTTAAAAAATAGTTCTCTATGTTCTAAAAAAAATTAATGTTGATAAAAAAACTAAATGAACATGATATAATCATAAAAGAAGAAAAATAGTAAGCTGGTAGTATTCAGGGAAAAAAATTACAGAGATGAATTCACTAGTAGCAGTAAGAAAAGGGGTGTGTGGGTGGCTCAGTTGGTTAAGCGGCCCACCCTTGATTTTGGCTCAGGTCATGATCTCAGGGTTGTGAGATGGAGCCCCACGTGGGGCTCTGCCATGGCTGTGAAGTCAGCTTAAGATTCTCTCTCTCCCTCTGCCTCCTCCCACCAAAAAGAACAGAATAAAAAATAAAAAATTTATTAAAGTAACTTATAAAAATAAATTACTAGTTAGGACTAAATTACAGAAAAAAGAGGTCCTATATATGATATATATACATATATTCAGTAGCATAGAAAAGTTTTTTTAATGTATTAGAAGAACCATTTTTCTGAGTTAAAGAAAGACTTGAATCTATATACCATGCCCCAAGAAAATCTGCAATAGAATTTTGAATATGAAGAAATTTCCTGGTGAGATTTCTCATAGGTTTAAAAAAAAAAAAAAAGCAGCAGCAGGGCATTCTACAAGATGGTGGTATAGGAAGAACCTAACCTCACCTCCTCCCATGGACACACCAGATCTACAACAACATCAGGATCATTTCTCTCTGAAAAAGATCTGCAAGCTGGGTGAAGTGCTTCTCCACAACAAAGGATAAAAAGACCACACTGAGATGAGTTGGAGAAGCAGAGACATGGTCTCACCAAAATCCCACCACTGCTGTGGGGGCACAAAATAGGGAGGGGGTCTCACCTGCTTGGCCATTCTCCTGGAGGAGTGAGGAGTTGGTGACCCACATCAGACACTTCAACCCCTCGAATCTGCACCAGAGAGATGAGCCCCTAAAATATCTGGCTCGGAAAACCAAAAGTGCTGATGTCCAAGGGATCCAAAGTGGTATGGAAAACTGAGATTCATTCCCTTTTAAAAGTTTCAAGTAAAGTCTCACTTGCCTCCCGACCCAGTGGGGGGAAAAAAGCAGTTTGGAAAGGACCTGGACTGTATGTGAAATTCATTTGCTAATCTAAAAACATCTGCTGCAGAGGCACCTGGGTGGCTCAGTCGTTAAGCGTCTGCCTTCAGCTGAGGTCATGGTCCCAGGGTTCTGGGATTGAGCCCCACATCGGGGTCCCTGCTCTGCGGGAAGCCCGCTTCTCCCTCTCCCACTCCCCCTGCTTGTGTTCCCTCTCTCGCTGTCTCTCTGTCAAATAAATAATATCTTTAAAAAAATAAAATAAAAACATCTGCTGCAAAAATGAATAAATAATAAATAAAAGCACCTGCTGTAGAGCTAGGGGACAGCTGAAACTCTCCTTGGAGATGGAGGCACTGGCGAAGGCCATTTTTACATTCTCCACTTACCCTGCTAGCACAGGTGGATGAACTTGAACTTGGCATCCTCCTACCACCTTGCCAAGACAGGTGGGGCTGAGTGGTGATGGCACCATCCTGCTGCCCTGCTGAGGCTGGAGTGTGCAGGTGGTTGCAGTACTCACCTGCTCCCTGCTTGGGGCAGGTGACGCAGCAAATGGTCACAACGTTCTCCAGCTCCCTAATTAAAGTCTGTGAGTAGGCAGTTACAACCCTTTACTCCCTGTTCCCTGGCTCGGGTTGGTGAGCGTGAGTGGTTGTGGTGTTCCCCCACTCTCAGCCTAAAGCTGGCATGCACACAGACAAGGAATTCTCCCGTTGCGTTCCTGGAGCCCACAGGTGTGTGCAGTCAAGACATTCCCTGCAACACCTCCCCCACCGCCTCGCCCGCCCCCGGCTGTCTTTCTGAAGCTAGTGAGCATGCTCTACCCCCTACACTCTCTAGCTGCCTAGCTGAAGCCAGTGGGTGCATGCAATCCACACAGGCACCCCCCCGCTTTGATTGCCTGGCTCCTTGGGGAAGGTAATAGTCAGAGAGAGAGTTCCTGGCAAGCCACCACAACCCAGTCTTCCTGTGAAGAAGGCCTATTTACTTAATCTGCAGCTTCAGCCTGAGAAACAGCTTCTGGTTTCCACACATTAGGAGGCCATGGAGGTGCTCCCAAAGAATGTAAGCACCATCCTTGCACACCACATTGGCCTCACGACAGCTCGACAAGACCTCCCAGAAAGGAGCTTATATACCCATGTGGAGCCCTGATTTTTGCAACTGTCACCCAGAGGACCCCTCTAGATCTCCTGGTTTGGAGGCCGCAGGGATTATGATAATGGCCCCACAGGACTGTATTTGCACACTGTAAAAACTACTACCTGAGGGCCTGGCTTCTTGTCTCCAGCCTGAAACTAAGGGCTCAATGAGATTCCTCCCTTTGGAACACGGATGGATCTTGGCACACTCTCAAAAACAGGGACATACCAGGAATAAGTCAGGGGGGTTAGACAGTCACAAAGAATCAAGAGACACCCAAGAGCTTGGAAAAGTTTGAACAAGAAGGTTCATCACCTATACAAGGCCACTTCTTCAGACTGAGAGAAGTAGATGTTTCACCTAATACACAGAAACAAACAGAGAGAGTCAAGGAAAACGAGGAAAGACAGAATATGTTGCAAATAAAAGAAAAAGGCAAAACCCTCAGAAAAAGACCTTGATGAAAGAAAGAATTATCAGGTAGAAAAAAAATTCAAAGTAATGGTCATAAAGATGCTCACCGAACTCAGAAGAATGGATGAACATAGTGGGAACCTCAACAAAGAGATAGAAAATATAAGGAAGTACCAAACAGCAGTCACAGAGCTGAAGAATACAATCACTGAATTGAAGAATACACTAGAGGGACTTGAGGGTTCCAACAGCAGATTGGATGAAGCAGAAGAATGGATCAGCAAGCTGGAAGACAAAACACTGGAACTCAGAGCAGTAAAAAGTAAAAAAAAAAAACAAACCCAAAAAACAAAAAAACTTAATGATGGCTTAAGGGACTTAGGGGGCAACATCAAGCAGAATAACACTTGCAGGAAAAGATGCTCAACATCACTAGTCATCAGGGAAATGTAAATCAAAACCACAATGAGATATCACCTTATACCTGTCTAATGACTATTATCTAAAAGACAAAAAATAACAAGTGTTGGCAAGTATGTGGAATAAAGAGAATACTTGCGAGCTATAGTAGATGGTTTAACCACTATGAAATTTTCCTCAAAAAATTAAAAATAGAACTACCAAATGATACAGCAATTCCACCCTGGGTATCCATTTGATAAAAACAAAAACACTGATTTGAAAGATATGTGCACCTCTAAGTTTACTGCAGCATTATTTATAGTAGCCAAGATATGGAAACAACTTAAGTATCCATTGTTGGATGAATGGATAAAGAAGATGTAGCATATATACAATGTACTACGACTCAGCCATAAAAAAAAACAATGAAACCCTACCATTTGTGACAGCATGGATGGACCTCGAGGTCATTATGCTAAGTGAAATAAGTCAAGCAGAGAAAGACAAATACCCCATGATTTCACTTAAAAGTGAAATCTAAAGATCAAAACCAAATAAAACCCAGAGTCACATACAGGGAACAGATTGGTGGTTGCCAGAGGTTTGGGGTTGCAAAATGGGTAAAGGGGATCCCAACTATAAACTTTTAGTTATAAAGTAAATAAGTCATGGAGATGTAACATTCAGCATCGGGAATACAGTCCCATCAGTAATACTGCATTAACATTATATGGTGACAGATGGTAACTAGACTTACTGTGGTGATCATTTCACTACGTATACACAGAGGTTGAATCACTTTGTCTTACATCTGAAATTAATATAATATTGTAGGTCAGTTATACCTCAATACCCTGAGGTATTTTTCTTAATTAAAAAATGAAGCAGAAGTCTTATAGACATCTAGAAAGACAAACCGACTTACTCATAAGGGATTTCCTCCTCCAAAAGAGGAAAAAACCTTTGATAGTCTGATACTTCTCCAGGATATCCAGTGGAAACAATGTCTACATAATCATTGTGTAGAAGAAAGTTATCACTTAAGAAATTTTTGCCCAACAAAACCATAATCTAAGTATAAAGGCAACAAACATTCTTTCTTCCTTTCTTTTTTTAAAGATGTGTCTGGAGTCTTGGAAGCTTGACTACCCTACGTTCTCTTACAGATGGACCTTGAGAGATTGATTGAAGGTTCTAGCAGGGCGTCATAGCTACTTGCATACCCTTGATTGAAATATGGTTCTCTTCTACCAGGGAAGGTAGTCTTTTTCCACCTACTGCGCAGTTTTGGGAGGGACTCACATGGAGTTTTGAGGGAGGAAGGGCACACCCACCTAGCCAGTCAGATCAGCTGAATCAACCCTGGCAATCAGTGAGGTGACAGATGTCACAACCAGGTCACCCTTATATCCACAAGCATATTTTTAATGAATACAAATACAGAAAGAATATACCATAAATGAGATCTTCTTAACATGTAATACTGAATTATACAACCAAATCAACCAAGGGGTGAATCGAATATGGTCATAGGAATGGAGAAGCTGTAGTAAATATTCTGATGGTGAGCATTCACTCGATGGAAATTATATTAAGAAAAATAAGACAATTTAGTTATTATGGCTGTAAGTCACAATGTAGATGATATGAACCATGAAACTATAAAAATAGTCTAATCATGTTCCATGCCAGGTAATAGATATATAAATCTAAGATACAGAAATATAGTTAAAAAAAATAAGCCCATGGGGCACCTGGGTGGCTCAGTCGTTAAGTGTCTGCCTTCGGCTCAGGTCATGATCCCAGGGTCCTGGGATGGAGCCCACATCAGGCTCCCTGCTCCGCGGGAAGCCTGCTTCTCCCTCTCCCACTCCCCCTGCTTGTGTTCCCTCTCTCGCTGTGTCTCTCTCTGTCAAACAAACAAATAAAAAAATCTTAAAAAAATAATAAGCCCATATTTTTAATTTTACGAGAACCTTTTGATGCGAAAGTCTGAAACTGGTGGGCCACAGATGTCATCTATGTTGCCAAAGGACAGCAGATACAGAGTTAAATTAGTTATTTTCCTGAAATATAATACAGTGCAATCTCAATTTTACAAAATTACATCCATCTAAATATAAGTGTATATCTCTACTCTCCTACCTCTCTATCCTCTCTGATTACACACACAGGTATAAAAGATACTTACCATACACTGATTGGTTATTTCTAGGTGATGGGGCTTGGGGGAGTTTCTTTTCCCTTAACTGTATTGTTTGAAATTTTTATAATAAACATTACATATATCCACTTTCTTTTCTTTTTTCTTCACATAAAGCATTAAAAAATGTGAAGATGCTTAAAAGTATCAATTGTTGATTCCTGGAATTAAACCACCGACCTATATCAAGAGACAGAAGGCCATGATGTTATATACAGTTAATATAGAATTAGTATGATAGGTGCTTTGAAAAGTGCTTAAGGAAGACTCCTTTAACATAGTGTAAATCAGATATTCACACTCAGTGTACAGCTTCAAATTCAATAACTTAAAACGGCTTTGTGAAATAGCTGATAGATAAATTTCCATTAAACCTTTTCTTTAAAATACTAGCTTCAATAACCTAGTTGAGGTAGAGTGCAATCTTTTTCTCTACTTACTGTAAATGAAATAGCACTTACAGAAACAAAAATATTCATTTCTACTAAATTTTAAGTGATAAATACTTAGAGTTTGAATCTTTATAAAATGATTTTATGTTGTAAGCATTTTATAAAAGCATGGCTAAATCATCTGTCTTCTTTATTCATTCATTTATGCAGAAATAATTTGTTTCATGTGTATAAAGTACAACATATTCTTAGAGGGAAACACTGTGATAGAATGTATGGGAAATAATGCTGAAGAATTATTCGATAGCACCGCTAGATCTTGGCAATGTCTATAATTCTATGAGAAACATTTAAGGAGTCGCTCATGTTTTCCTTTTAGCTATATCCTACTGTAATCTGTGGGCTTATTTCTAGGACCTGTTTTCAAGGATCTCAGAAAGAAGCAGTAGGCTGGAGACATAGCTACATTCTGACAAAGTCCTGGGTACAGAAAGGAAGGTGGGGAAGGGTTGGGGGAAAGGGAAAGGTGGTATGGTTTAAGACATTAAACTTGCAGGCAGGTGATCTGATCTCTGGTTCTCACCGGCTCAGTTGCTAGTGAGTTCTGTCACTTTAGTGAAGGCTATTATGTGTTCAGTTCATTACAGTGGATTGAAGCTGTGAACTTCTCTGTGCACATAATTCCTCTTTTGCCAGAGGTAAAATTATAGAATAAGGTGAGCATCCTGGCCTTGCAGGAGCAGCCCAGCGGAATGAGAGGTGGTTACCAGTTGGTCTGGGAACACTGAGGACATCAGGAGACATGGAACAGACTTCATGGAAAGAGACGTGAGATAAAAATCCCACCTGAACCCCCACCTTTCCCAATTATATTAATAAGAAGGTGATCTATAGGGTATGTGGTGTGGGCAGATACTTAAGTTATATGAGTATCTCTTAACAAAAAGCAAATGATAGCATTTCACTTTCTTTTACTGGGTTCCCAAAGAATCAAATTAGACCAATGTATTTAAACACAATTGAAAAGCCTATGAAGAGAGTTTACAAAGGAGTATTAAATTAGCGCCACATAATTGCAGCATGATGGGAACAATTACATATTACCTCCAAGTAGCCTTCAATACAGCCAGTACTATAGCAATAACTTCTTCAGATACTAAGAACAATTACATGGAATACAATTCAATTTACTGTTACAGTGTCAGAAGAACGAAAACCAATTCCTGTATCTCCTGTTGATTATATCAGATTATTTCCCCAATTCTCATGATGCCCAAACTTTGCACATACCTTCACCATTTCTGTATGGATTTTTATCTACTTGGTCTCTTTGCAGCATGGCCTAGCCCCCTAGCAATCTCTTATCTATGACTCTTTATAGGCATGATTATTTTACCAATTCTTCACAAGAGTTCTGTTAAGTGACTCCCCAAACTGTAAGATTAGTTGAGAGACAGAGGGGGAGAGAGAGAGAATATATTGTGAGGTCAGATTATTGTGCAAGATATAAAATATGAAATTCTGGCAATATTTCCAATATAAAACAGTTTCCATTTTCCCAGTAACAATCTCTCATGTACAGGAGACCATTTCTCATGCTATGTAGAGAGAGGTAAACTGTATGGCCAAGGATGCACAACACGCTTATTTGTGATCTTTCAAAATAATAGCAACATCAGGAATCTGCAATTTGATTAAGTGATTACCTAGATCTCCAGTTTTGAGATGTGGTGGCATGTGTCTGTGTTGATTGATTTATTAAATGAAGCAGAGCATATTTTCCTCCTGCATATCGTATACTTTTATCTCCTTCTGATAGAAACCTTTAAACCTTTGCAGAACGAGTCTGGGACACTATTCCAGGCTTAGAGAGGTCAGGAAGAAGAGGCTAGAGAAGCTGTCTGGAGCAGTTTTGAGTGAATTATTCACATCTTTTATAAATACAAGCAAGTGATCCCCAGTCCAACAGTGGCCGCTGAAGAGGTGAATCACCAACTTACAAGGAATCATCAAGGGCTCCAAATATCTGGCAAAAAAATGTGTGATTGAAAAAAATATTTAAAATGTGTATGAGACTTCTATTTAAATGCACAAAATTAGCATTAAAATAATGTAGCCCAAAGGAGATTTGATGGCTGAAGTATAGTTTCTGCCTCTAAATAACCACTGTAAGTTCTGGACTTTACTCTGTATATCAAAGAGTTGAGCTAGATGTCTCTAAAAGTGCCTTTTGACTAAAGTTCTAAGATCCTACAGCCACAAGGCAAATAGGAAGCAACTGCTAGGTGTGGGTCAGAAGACTCTTTGCCTTATTTGACATTCATTAAAAACAAGTGTGCAGTTTGAAGAGCCAGTATAGGTAGCTAGTTCTAGTTAGTACTGGTACCATTTCAAAAGGTACTTAACATCCTTGTTGATGCGTTCTAACTGGCTCTCAGATTGAAGGCAAGTTCACAGACATGTTGCAGGAGGTGCAGAAATCCCTGAGGAAACTGTATATCATTTGTGCAAACTGAGTAAATCACAGGTCTTGCATACATACACACTACTATTTCTCAAATGGCCAATATAATTGTGATGGGTAAAATGTGTAGTCATTTTACAGTGTTACTGAATACTCTGTAATTCTTGGTATGGTGTATTTTTTTTAAATCAGCTGGAAAGAACTAACAGCAATGGTATGGAGGGCCTCAAAATGTTCTTTTTTTAAATAATTTTTTTATCATGTTATGTTAGTCACCATGCAGTACATCATTAGTTTTTGACGTTGTGTTCCAGGATTCACTGTTTGCATATAACACCCAGTGCTCCATGCAATACGTGCCCTCCTTAATACCCATCACCAGGCTAACCCATCTCTCCACTCCCCTCCCCTCTGCAACGCTCAGTCTGTTTCCCAGGGTCCATAGTCTTTCTTGGTTCATCTTTCCCTCCGATTTCCCCCCTTCATTTTTCCCTTCCTTCTCCTAATGTCCTCCATGCTATTCCTTATGTTCCAATAATCAAAAAAGACCATCATAACTTAAAGGATAGAAATTTCCATTCTAGATTTAGCATCTGTGACAGAGCAAGAACTCAGGTGTCATATACGTACTATCATAGCCAGCTTAGGCTTCCCTAATAAAATATTGTAGACTGGGTGGCTTAAATAACAAAAAGTTATGTCTCACAGCTCTGGAGGCTGAGAAGAACAAGATCAATGTTCTGGCTGATTTGGCTTTTGGTGAGGGTTCTCTTCCTGGTTTATAGATGATCACCTTCTCACTCTATCCTTAAGTGGCAGAGACAGAAAGTTCTCTGGTGTCTCCACCTCCTCTTATAAGGACAATAATCCCATTGGATTAGGGCCCCACCTTTATAGTCTCATTTAATCTTAATTACCTCCTAATGGCTCCATCTCCAAATACAGTCACATGGGGGTTAGGGCTCCAACATATGGATTTGGGGAGGACATAATTCAGTCCATAGCACACACAGATTGTTCCTTTATTAAGTTTGGATCTGTAAAACAGCCCTAGGTTTACTACCTTTGAAAATTCATGTCATTCTCTAGTACTACTCAAAAATTGCCATTCAAGCTTTCTAATATAGGAGGACTTTGGAAAATACACACAGTTCTCTGCTTTGGCCTATTTCTTAGGGGAAACCAACAACAACAACAACAACAAAAACTGTGAGAAACAGTGGATTATTTATAATTTCAAAAGAATTATAGAAAAATATATTCAGGAGCAACTTTTATTTATTTATTTTATTTATTTATTTTTTAATTTTTTATTTTTATGTTAATCACAATACATTTCATCATTAGTTTTTGATGTAGTGTTCCATGATTCATTGTTTGTGCATAATACCCAGGGCACCATGCAGAACGTGCCCTCTTTAATACCCATCACCAGGTTAACCCATCCTCCACCACCCCCCGCAGAACCCTCAGTTTGTTTTTCAGAGTCCATCGTCAGGAGCAACTTTTAAAAATTACAACGCAGTTGAGAATTTTCACATACCAACATTTGTGGAAAAACTGGATGGTTTCCTCCTACCAACTGGTAACGAGTTGGCCAATATTCTCATTTCTAAGGTTACTGTTACTATCCCAATACTCTGCAGTCTGATATTTCAAATGACAGGTATTCATGTATTTTTAATTAAGTCAGCTTTTTTCATTTTATTACTACTTTAATGTCAAAGAATGAAATCCTTCTCCAGTCTATTCTTTTTCCCCCCAGCTTCTTATGTCTTTTGTTTTGTTGTTATAAATATCCCAGATAACAACAAATATTAGACATTTCTACATTTTGATGCTACTAATATTCATTGAAACATGAATTCTCCTCAAATATCAGAGATCATCTCGTCATCCATAATTAGCAGTGAGCAATGTTCCGTAGCCTCTAATATTGTAGAACAATTTTCACAAATAAGTGACATTCTGAAAAAAAAACCTCTCTTTCTACAGAATTTTGTAGAACTGTCTTGCCTCTAAGCGTACCATTACTATCATCAAAATATGTCTCCAGCAGAATCAGCATAGAAAGTATAGCAATCAAGAAAATTAATTTCCACATTAATAGCATATATCCTGCTATGCTAGTAAAGAGAAACACCAAGATATTTAATCTAACCAAATTTTGTGAGAATACTACTACTTGTAATAGCAAATCTTATTATTCCATGAATATGCCAATTTAGTTATCTAACTAAAGGGATTGATCAACTACCTCTAAAATGATATTTTATATATATGTCATTGGAATTTTGGAGTTGCATTAAAAAGACCTAAGGGAGGACAGGTAAAAAGAACACATTATTTTTGGTAATTAATTTTTAAAAATATTTTATTTATTTATTTGACAGAGAGAGACACAGCGAGAGAGGGAACACAAGCAGGGGGAGTGGGAGAGGGAGAAGCAGGCTTCCCGCGGAGCAGGGAGCCCGATGTGGGGCTCGATCCCAAGACCCTGGGATCATGACCTGAGCTGAAGGCAGATGCTTAACGACGGAGCCACCCAGGCACCCCAGTAATTAATTTTGAACTTAGAAATGGTTACATGATTCATGGGCAACTTTTGACGATGTCTCTATTTATTTATGTGTTTTAAGAAAAAAAAAAAAAAGCCCTCACCAAAAAGTTTTACATCTTTCACAATAAAAACTTTTCTCTAAATAATTTATAATATGATTCATATTATTTTAGTTTTTCTCACTTCCAAAATTTATAGCATTGGTTTTAAGGGAAAATCAGTATGTGGAAAAAAGAACAGGAATTAAGAGAAAACATCACTTTAAAGCGAATTTTTTTTTAATACAAAACTATGCCTATTTGACCTGTGATAAACATACTTCACAAACCCAATAAAACATGAAAGGCGGTGATGCTATTTAGTAAACTATAAATAAATGGATATACTCTCATAATTGGAATGCTAAAGTGAAGGAAGAAAAGGTCCCTTTTCCTTCAGCTGTCCCTTAGGAAGAGGTGTTTTCAGTAAACTTCAACAAGCATTTGATATTGAATCAGATTTCTAGATTTTCTTTCAATACTGAATTCATTTGCTCTATCCTTACCATCTATCATTGGCTTTTTTTGTGGTTCGTCTTTTTGTTTGTCCTTTATTTTGAAACCAAGTAAACAGTTAATCACATATTTATGGAAACTGGTTAATAAGTGTAACTAACACATATGATATTCCAAGTTCTCAGATTGGCACATAATATACATTACACATTGAACCCTTACAATAACTCAATGAATTATAAAGACACTAAAGTTCAGAAATACCAAGTAGGTTGCCAGGCATCACAAAAATCCCAGGGATATAAAAATAGTTCTTTATAACTGCAAATTCTATGTTTTTTTCCACTTCCACAATACATTTTAGATATTAAATTTTTTAGGACCTCAAAAAAAATTACATTCGGTTGGGTTGTTTCCCTGAAGCTCCTCAGGCCTTCTGTAACAGCTCTCTCACTGGTCCCCCGCATCTCTCTATTCTCTACAGCAGGGAGTAATCCTTTTTAAAATAATCTTGTTAAAGCAGAAATCTGATCAAATCACTCTCCTGCTCTAATGAGGCTTCTCATCATACTCAGAACAAAATTCGAAGTCCTTACCAACAGCCTGCTTTTGACACAATCTCTTCTACTTCATTTTCCCCATCACACCAATCACACTGCCTTTCTTGTTATCCCATGAATATGCCAATATGCCCCCAAATCACACCATGCACCTGTTGTTTTATGCACCTGGAATGATTCTCCCCTATTCTGTCATGCTTTATTTTTATTAGGTTGCTTTAATTTCCTTTATAACACTTCTTTCTTTCAGATTTTTTTCTTTTATTTATCACCCTCTCCCCCCTTTTAAATACCCCCCTCTCGGGTTCATCACTATATTCTAAGAATTAGACATTGTCTGGTACATGATAGACCTTCGATACATATTTATTTATGTTAGACCTTCTTTGTATTTTACAAAGCTAGTTTCTCTGGCTTTATCACTCTTGGAAAAGATGTCACAGTTATAGATTCTCCTTAACAGCAAAAAAGAAGTGGCAGATCAGATACATAACAATCTAATTTATTCAGAAATACATTTTATTCACTATTTAGTTTACTATTCTTGAAACTGCCATACCCTATTACAAAAACCCACAAGCCATCTCTATCAGTAGTCTACTGCTGGATAACAAGCAACCTCAAAACTTCTTGAGTTGAAACAACTATCCATTTGTTCAGGATTCTATCGAGGTAGGCTCAGCTGGACATTTCTTCTGTACTACACAGTGTCAGCTGGGTTCACTGCTGGTTTGTGCCAGTTGGCATGTTGGCTCGGGGCTGGCTGGTTCCAGATGGTGTTGGTCACATGATTAGGGCCTCTATCTTCATGTGCTGACTCATTTTCAAGGAGGCTAGATTGGGCTTATTCAAAAGGTGACACAGAATCCAAGAGGGTAACAACAACAGCTGCAAGACCTCTGGATGCATTCCTTAAAAGTTGTATAACATCGCTTCCATCCTGTTCTTTTGATCAGAACAAGTCACAAGAAATGGCCTAGAATCAAGGGGTGAGAAGATAGATCCTGCCTCTTTTATAGGAGGAACTGTAGAAATTTTTGGCCATTTTTAACCTACTATGCTATCATAACTTTCTGTTCCTGAGTGGTTGAGCTGCTCGGCTAAGTGTAAACATAGAGCTACTCTGCATCCTAGGAGATATTGCACCATATCCACTTTGTTGAGAGACCATTTTGACAATACCGTTGGGTAGCTTCCATTTAAAAAAAAATATATATCTAAAGGTGCTTTCATTTGGCGGAGAAGTACTTTTAACAATGTAAATCTTCCAACTGGTTTCAAAATAAGAATTTAAAAGCCCATTTCAAATGATAAATTCCTCTAGGATCACATCTTAGAAGAAAGAAAATCTTGTTGCCAACTTACTTAACTTAGGTAGCTGATGTAGAGGTCAAGCAAGGGCAGAGCAAAGGGAGACAGGCTGCATCGTTTCATGAGTCATTAAAAATAAAGAGGCAAAAAGAAAAAAAAGCACAGTCTGTTGAGCAGCTTTGTTTTAAAATTACCAATGTTAGATTCAAACAAATATTTTCATAATTTGGTTTTGCTGACTTTGCAGAAAGATTCCCTTTCAGATCTATAAAGCTGGAATTTATACCTTGCAATAAAATTATTTCAGTGCAGACTGAGTAGTATGTTTTCTTTTTCCTTTTTTTTTTTTTTTGCTCTGTCTTACAACACCACATGGGGGAAAAAATCAGTGTTATTAACTTCTCACTTCCCTAAGAACTAACTGGTAAGACACCAAGAAAAATATATGCAGGTCAAATATTCAAGAGAATATATAGTCGAATGTAGGCATATGCTGCAAAATGGACTATTTATTTACAACCATCTCTTTTAGGTATCACTCATTCAAGCTAACAAGTATTTATGATATACTGATTATATATAGAGGAGGCCTTGAGCCAAGTGCTATGAAGGGCAAAGAGATGTTTATGATATAGTCCTCATTCTCCAGAAACCTCCAACACAGTGAGAAAATGCAGGCACTCAAATTTCTCTATTCTAAACCAGTATAAGGTTAACTACTGTCTTAATGGTAGAATCAGTTCTTTAAGTCTTATAAGAAGGAGAAAATCTCATTTAGTTTTAATGATTTAAAAAAAGGGGGGGGTTCACAGAAGACTGTTTAATCTGGGCCTTGGAAAATGATTTGGAACTGAAGAGGTGACTCTAGTCAGAGGGACTGGTCTAAGCAAAGGGAAATGAGCATGAAAAAAACCCCTAACATTATGGGATATTATGGAAACTACTAGAACAACATACACATATAGGGGAGTAACATGAAGTGAGTACAATTAGATATGTAGAATTTAGATGGCACAAACCCTTGAAAGTCCGAACTTGATTCTGTGCAAAATGAGAGCCTTGGAAGTAATGGATTAAGTGTGGATTTAGAAGGAAGAATCTAGAAAATAGGCTGTATTAGAGAAGAGAGAGATGAGAATTTAACACTGGTTTGAAAGATACTGCATTAGTCAAGAAGGAAAGCATACAGCCACAACTGGGTTACTAAGAGGGAGGAGAAAAGGGAAAGAGGCTGTTGTGGGAAAGCTGTTAGAATTCAGGAAGGAAAAAAGCACTCAAAAATGACTCTGAAGCATTCAGTCAGAATAACTGGGACCTCCTGGTCAATTCAGGGTTACTGAGGCCAGTTAACATTTTAAAGCAGAGCTTGGCATTTCTACAGGTCATTTTAAATGGTAAAGAATAAGCAGTCAGACAACAAAAGAAAGAAAAGGCATCCAAATCAATAAGGAAGAAGTAAAAGTTTCACTATTTGAAGATGATATGATACTGTATGTAGAAAACCCTGAAGATGCCACTAAAAAAACTACTAGAACTGATAAATGAATTTAGTAAAGTCACAGTATTCAAAATCAATGTACAGAAATCCACTGCATATATATACACCAATTAGCAGAAAGAGAAATTAAGAAAACAATCCCATTTACAACTGCACCAAAAATAATAAGATACCTAGGAATATACCTAGCCAAAGAAGTAAAAGACCTGTACTATGAAAAGTATAAAACACTGATGAAAGAAATTGAAGATGACACAAATAGAAAGACATTTCATGTTCATGGATTAGAAGAACAAATATTGTTAAATATGTATACTACCCAAAGCAACCTACACATTTAATGCAATCCTTATCAAAATACAACAGCATTTTTCACAGAACTAGAACAATCTTAAAATTTGTGTGGAACAAAAAAACCCCCTGAAAAGTCAAAGCCGGTCTTGAAAAACAAAAGCAAAGCTGAAGGCTATTACAAAGCTATAGTAATCAAAACAGTATGGTACTGGCACAAAAATAGACACAGAGATCAATATAGAACAGAACAGAAATAAGCCCACAACTATATGGTCAATTAATCTTCGACAAAGCAGGGAAGAATACCCAATGGGAAAAGGACAGTATCTTCAACAAATGGTGTTGGGAAAACTGGACAGCAACATGCAAAAGAAAGAAACTAGACCATTTTATTACACCATACACAAAAATAAATTACAAATGGATTAAGGACCTAAATATGAGACATGAAACCATAAAAATTCCAGAAGAGAAAACAGGCACTAATCTCTTTGACATCAGTCATAGCAGCTTATTTCTAGATATGTCTCCTGAGGCAAGGGAAACCAGAGCACAAATAAACAATTAGGACTGCATCAAAATAATAGCAAAAGAAACAACAAAACTAAAAGGCAAGCTATGGAATGGGAGAAGATATTTGCAAATGACATATCTGATAAAGGGATAGTATCCAAAATATATAAAGAAGTTCTATAATTCAACACCCCAAAAACAAATAATCCAATTAAAAAATGGGCAGAAGACGTGAACAGACATTTCTCTAAGAAGATATACAGATGGCCAAAAGGCACACAAAAAGATGCTGAACATCACTTATCATCAGGGAAATGCAAATCAAAACTACAATGAGATATCACCTCATACCTGTTAGAATGGTTAATATCACAAACACAAGAAACAACAAGTGTTGGTGAGGATGTGGAGAAAAAGGAACTCTTTTGTGCACTGTTGGTGGAAATGCAAACTGGTGTAACCACTGCGGGAAACAGTATGGAGGTTCCCCCAAAAATTAAAAATGGAACTACCTTACTATCCAGTAATTGCACTACCCAAGAATATTTACCCAAAGAATACAAAAAACACTAATCTGAGAGGATATATGCACCCCTGTGTTCACTGCAGCATTATATACAATAGTTAAATTATGAAAGCAGCCCAAGTGTCCATTGATAGATGAATGGATAAAGAAGAGTGTGTGTATGTGTGTGTGTTGGAATATTATTCAGCTTTAAAAAAGAATGAAATCTTGCCATTTGCAATGACATGGATGGAGCTAGAGAGCACAATGCTAAGTGAAATACGTCAGTCAGAGAAAGACAAATACCATATGATTTCACTCATATGTGGAATTTAAGAAACAAAACAGACAAGCAGAGGCAAAAAAAGGTGAGAAAGACAAATCAAGAAACAAACTCTTAATTCTAGAGAACAAACTGGTGGTTACCAGAGGGGAGGTGGGTGGGGGGAATTGGGTGAACCAGGTGATGGGGATTAATGAGTGCACTTGTGATGAGCACCGGGTGATGTATGGAAGTGTTGAATTTCTATACTGTACAGCTGAAACTAATATAACACTGTATACTAACTAACTGGAATTAAAATAAAAACTTAAAGATAAATAAATGCAAATAACAAATAGAGGAAAATAAATACCATTCATTTCCAAATACAGTGCATACCAAGAGTCACAGAAACAAGGTCTTAGGAGCAGCCAGACTAACTGAGAAGGCCTCCATAGTCAAATAACACCTGTGTTTCTATCTTTCCCTCATGGAGTACTTGAATTGATGTTCAGACTGGGATGATGCCATGAGCTAACGGATGCCTTTAAACTGTAGTAATGGCTCCCAAACTTGTCTGCACGTTAGAATCACCTGGACATCTTTTAATAGCCCACATCATACTCCAGGCCAATTAAATTAGAATCTGGGCTGGGGTGCAAAGTGGAATCTCAATATGCAGACAAATGTGCAAATTGCTGAGCAAGAGCAAATATCACCAATTAGCTGAAATTTCCAATGAGCAACTCAACACGTTCTGTATTGACATGATCATGCTAAGATCAAGATCTTAGAAATATATAAAATTTCAACTTCTCCTTAGATTTTTATAAAAGTTTAAGAATTTCACTTATCTAATGTTTAAGAATTTCACTTCTCAAAGTTTAAGAATTTCACTTCTCTAAGCTCCAAACCACAAACAGCAAGATTTATATTTCAGAGAACTGTAGGAATAATAAATAGTCCTTCTGCTTTTGAAATGGTGACCCTTAGAATTCTAGTCATTTTGACATCAATCTCAGTAAAGAAGGCTGGGTCCAGATTTCTCTTTCTTAATGGATATCAGATCTGGAGAATTTCTGAGATGTTTTCTGAATGTTTCATAGGTTTCACAGGTTGCATTTGTACATGTCCCAAATAGTAAAAATTTGGAATCCTCACATCATTATTTTTGCTGCATTAATTTGATGTAAAATCTTACATGTTTTCCCCCCCTAGGTATTCCTGCTTTGAAACAAGTCAAAATCAAGCAATATCAAAAGTGCAAGGGATATGTTGCATCTTTCTGAGATACCAACACAATTGTAAAGATCATTAGTCTACAAGCCTAATCATCAGGCTCTGTATAAACATGCAGTGGGAAGAATTAAACAATTGTAAATTGAGTGTGACAATACCAAATACAATACTAATTATAAATACTGATCTATAGAAAGAGGTTAGATTTAGCTTTGACAAGATTAACTTTGTGTGCTTTTAATCATTATACTTGATTCACAAAAAACTGCAATTGAACCATTTTCCTGAAATATCATTTCACTTATTCTTTTTTATACTTTCCTAAGATGAGTCATATGACTGACTTGACGAGTTCACTCTTGTTTTTGGCATTTGATAGCCTGGGGTGGACACTCACAGAGGAGACTAATCCTTCTTCTGTTTCCAGGTGTTCATGGTTCAAGTATCAAGCAGCTGCCTTTTTAAATTAAATAACTTTCCCTTTGACATCAGGACATTTAAAACATTTATTCAGGAGAACTTCATTTTAAAAAGTACAGTAAACAAAAAAGACACAGTCCTTGCATTTATGCAGTTTCCAGTCTAATAGGAGACAGAGGCATTACGTGATTGTATTAATAACATACCCTAGGGCCACTTAATTTACTTGTATCAAATGCAAAGTTCAAAAGAAACCAGGACAGGAACTCTTACCTGAATGTTCTTACATTAGAATTCTACATATATTCAAATACATGCATAAGCAGAGAATTTCCATTTGCTCATGGATTTCCTCTGTTCCTCACTAATCAGCAATGTAAATAAAGTTGCTTAGAGCAGTTACCAAGTGGTGATAAAATGAAGTCAGCTAATTTATAGATGCAATTCAGAATATTGCTTAATGGTGAAAACATTAAAAACAACCTGGGTAAAAAAATGAAGATAGCATATATCAAAGTTATCCTTGGGTTTTCCCAAGGAAGAAACACTATTACCCCAGAGACTAAGGATGGAGACATTGGGGAGAAAGATTTGTATGTTCACTCAAAGAGCCATGAATGTAATAAACATTCCTCAGAATCAGACAAGTGAGAACAGGCAGGAAGGAACTGCATCAGTGTTCTGTTACAACTAGGTAAAATCCAAAGTTCAATCCAGGTCTTTGTGCTAGACTGTTTTGACTTGATGATTTATGAGTAATCAGTCCAATATGTATGACATAGTTTCCCAAATCCAACACATATTTGATGCCCTGATGTAGTGGAGATTTTACATAACTCATGATGGCCCAGAGATTGCAACTGCAAAAATAATTCCAACAATGGTTTGAGAACCACATAGAGGAATAATAGCATAATTTTTAAAGCCATGGATGCAAAACAAAGAGACTACCTTGAAAACTAAAAGTGATCATTTTTCCCAGAATATCTTCTTAAACAATTAAGTCATTCACAGACTAATCTTTTTTCATTTTAATTTAAATTTTATTACATTTTAAGTATTAATTCCAGTATAGTTAAAATAATGTTACATTAGTTTCAGGTGTACAATATAGTGATTCAACAATTCTATACATTACTCCGTGCTCATCGTGATTAGTGTGCTCTTAATCCCCTTTACCTTTTTCAACCAACCACTTCCCACCTCCTCTTTGGTAACCATCAGTTTGTTCTCTATAATTAAGAGTCTGTTTCTTGATTTGTCTTTCTCACCTTTTTTCCCCTCTGCACATCTGTTTTGTTTCTTAAATTCCACATATGAGTGAAATCATGAGTTATTTGTCTTTCTCTGACTGACTTATTTCACTTAGCATAATACTCTCTAGCTCCATCCATGTCATTGCAAATGGCAAGGTTTCATTCTTTTTTATGGCTGAATAATATTTATATATAGATGTGTATTCATATATATATCACTTATTAATCCATTCATCCATCAGTGGACACTTGGGCTGCTTTCATAATTTGGCTATTGTAGATAATGCTGCAATGAACATAGGGGTGTATATATCCTTTCAATTAGTGTATTTGTATTCTTTGGGTAAATACTCAGTAGTGCAATTACTGGATAATAGTGTAGTTCTATTTTTAACTTTCTGAGGAACCTCCATTCTGTTTTCCACAGTGGCTGTACCAATTTGCATTCCCACCAAACTGCAAGAATGTTTCATCCTTGCAAAAACTTGTTGTTTCTTGTGTTGTTGATTTTAGCCATTCTGACAGATTTGAGGTGATATCTCATTGTAGTTTTGATTTGCATTTGCCTGCAAGTGGTAAGTGATGTTGAGCATCTTTTTATATTTGTATGTCTTCATGGAGAAATGTCTGTTCACATCATCTGCCCATTTTTAATTGGATTATTTGTTTTTTGGGTGTTGAGTTATATAAGTTCTTTATATATTTTGGATATTAACCCT
The DNA here is from genome assembly GCF_054177405.1 of Leptonychotes weddellii. Taxonomy (NCBI): domain Eukaryota; kingdom Metazoa; phylum Chordata; class Mammalia; order Carnivora; family Phocidae; genus Leptonychotes; species Leptonychotes weddellii. Next base: position 52,377,737 of record NC_138373.1, on the reverse strand, counting down.
TTATCAGATACGTCATTTGCAAATATCTTCTCCCATTCCATAAGTTGCCTTTTAGTTTTTTTGATTGTTTCCTTCACTGTGCAGAAGTTTTTATTCTGATGTAGTCCCAATTGTTTGTGCTTTCGTTCCCTTGCCCCAGGAGACATATCTAGAAATAAGCTGCTATGACTGATGTCAAAGAGATTACTATCATGGACCTGGGTGGCTCAGTCCATTAAGTGTCTGACTCTTGAGTTTGGCGTGATCTCAGGGTTGTGAGATCAAGTTCCACGTCAGGCTCAGCACTGAGCATAGAGCCTGCTTAAGATTCTCTCTCTCGGGCGCCTGGGTGGCTCAGATGGTTAAGCGTCTGCCTTCGGCTCAGGTCATGATCTCAGGGTCCTGGGATCGAGTCCCGCATTGGGTTCCCTGCTCAGTGCAGAGCCTGCTTCTCCCTCTCCCTCTGCCACTCCCTCTGCTTGTGCTCTTCTATCTCTCTGTCAAATAAATAAATAAAATCTTAAAAAAAAAAAAGATTCTCTCTCTCCCTCTCTCTTTGCCCCTCCCCTCAGCTTGCATGCTCTCTCTAAATAAACAAAAAAACAAAAAACAAAAACAGAGATTACTGCCTGATTTCTCTTCTAGGAGTTTTATGATTTCAGGTCTCTAATTTATTTTGAGTTTATTTTTGTGTATGGTTTAAGAAAGTGTTCATTTCATTCTTTTGCATGTTGCTGTCCAGTTTTCCCAACACCATTTGTTGAAGAGATGCTCTTTTTTCCATTGGATATTCTTGCCTCTTTTGTAGAAGATTAATTGACCATATAATTGTGGGTTTGTTTCTGGGCTTTCTATCTTGTTCCATTGATCTATGTGTCTATTTTTGTGCTGGTACCATACTGTTTTGATTACTATAGCTTTGCAGTACAGCTTGAAATCTTCAGCTTTATTTTTCTTTTTTTCAAGTTTGTATTGATTATATTTTAGGATTATTTGTTCTAGTTCTGTGAAAAATACTGTGGGTATTTTCATAAAGATTGCATTAAATCTGTAGATTGCTTTGGGTAGGACAGACGTTTTAACAATATTTGTTTTTTCAATCCATGATCATGGTATGTCTTTCCATTTGTTTGTGTCCCCTTAAATTTCTTTTTTTTTTTTAAAGATTTTATTTATTCATTTGAGATAGAGTCAGCAAAAGAGAAAGAGCACAAGCTGGGAGAGAGGCAGAGGGAGAGGGAGAAGCAGACTCCCCACTGAGCAGGGAGCCGGACATGGGGCTCAATCTCAGGACTCCAGGATCACGACCCGAGCCAAAGGCAGACGCTTAACCAACTGAGCCACCCAGGTGCCCCTTACCTTAAATTTCTTTCATCAGTGTTTTATACTTTTTAGAGTACAGGTCTTTCAGCTTGTTGGTTAAGTTTATTCCTAGGTATTTTATTATTTTTGGTGCAATTGTAAATGGGACTGTTTTCTTAATTTCTCTTTATGTTGCTTCATTGGTATAGAAATGCAACAGATTTCTGTATATTGATTTTATATCCTGTTACCTTACTTACCTTACTGAATTCAGTTATTAGTTCTAGCAGTTTTTTGGTGGAGTATTTAGTGTTTCTGTATCTAGTATCATATCTGCAAATAGTGAACATTTTACTTCTTTACCAATTAGGATGCCTTTTATTTCTTGTCTTGTCTGACTGTTGTGGCTAGGACTTCCAGTACTATGTTTAATAAAAGTGGTGAGAGTAGATATTCTTGTCTTCTTCCCAATCACTGGGGGAGGACTTTCAATTTTTCACCACCAAGTGTTATGTTAGCTGTAAGTTTTTCATATATGGCCTTTGCTATGTTGAAGTATGTTCCCTCTAAACCTACTTTCTTGAGGTTTTTATCATCAATGGATGTTATACTTTGTCAAATGCTTTTTTTGCATTTATTGAAATGATATTATTTTTATCCTTTCTTTTATAGATATGGTATAGCACATTGATTGGCAAATATTGAATCACCCTTGCATCCTGGGAATAAATCCCACTTGATGGTGGTGAATGATTTTTTTAATGTACTGTTGGATTTGGTTTGCTAGTATTTTCTGAGGATTTTTACATCTATGTTCATCAGGGATGTTTGCTGTAGTTCTCATTTTTTGTAGTGTCTTTATCTGGTTTTGGTATCATATCAGGGTAATGCAGGCCTCATAGAATGAATTCAGAAGTTCTCCTACCTGTTCTATATTTTTGGAATAGTTTGAGAAGAATAGGTATTAACTTTTCTTTAAATGTTTGGTAGAATTCACTTGTAAAGCTGTCTGGTCCTGGACTTTTGTTAGGATTTTTTTGATTACTGATTCAATTTCATTGCTGGTAATTGGTCTGTTCAAATATACTATTTCTTCCTGATTCAATTTTGGGAGATTATGTGTTTCTAGAAATTCATCCATTTCTTCTAGGTTGTCCAATTCGTTGGTATATAGTTTTTCATATCTCTTTCATGATATTCCTTTGTCTTTCTGTTGTGTCAGTTGTTATTTTTCCTTTTACATTTCTGATTTTGTTCATTTGAGTCTTTTTTTAATGAATCTGGCTAACGGTTTATTTTGCTGATCTTTTCAAAGAACCAGCTCTTGTACCCATTGATCTGTTCTATTGTTTTGTTTTTTAGTTTCTATTTTGTTTATTCCTGTCTAACCCTTATTATTTCCTTCCTTCTACTGCTTTTGGGTTTTGTTTGTTCTTTTTTTTCTAGTTCATTTAGGTGTTAGGTTAGGTTATTTGGATTTTTCTTGCTTCTTGAGGTAGGCCTGCATTTGCTATAAACTTCTTAGAACTGCTTTTGCTGCATCCCAAAGATTTTGGACTGTTGTGGGTTTCATTTTCATTGGTTTCTATGTATTTTCTTATTTCCTCTTTGAATTCTTGGTTGACCCATTCATTGTTTAGTAGCATGTTATTTAACCTCCATGTATTTGTGCTCTTTCCAGATTTTGTCTTGGGGTTGATTTATAGTTTCATAGCATTATGGTCAGAAAAGATGCATGGAATGACTTTGATATTTTTGTATTTGTTGAGGATTTTATTGTGGCCTAATATGCAATCTCTCTGAAGAATACTCCATGTGCATTGGAAAAGAATGTGTATTCTGCTGTTTTAGGATGGCATGTTCTGAATATATCTGTTAAATTCAACTGGTTCAATGTATCATTCAAAGCTACTGTTTCCTTATTGATTTTCTGTTTGGATTATCTGTCCATCAATGTAAATGGGGTGTTAAAGCCCCCTACTATTATTGTATCGCTATCGATTAGTTCCTTTATGTTTGTTATTAGCTGTTTTAAGTACTTGGGTGTTCCCATGTTGGGTGCATAAATATTTATAATTGTAATGTCCGTCTGTTGGATTGTTCCCTAAATGACTATGTAGTGTCCTTTGTGTCCTGTTACAGTCTTTGTTTTAAAGTGTATTTTGTGTGATATAAGTATTACTACCCCAATTTTCTTATCACGTCCATTTGTGTGATAAATATTTCTCCATCTTTTCACTTCCAATCTGCATGTGTCTTTAGGTCTGAAGTGAGTCTCTTGTAGGCAGTGTATAGATGGGTCTTGTTTTTTGTTTGTTTGCTTTTTTATCCATTCTGTCACTCTATGTCTTTTAATTGGAGCATTTAGTCCACTTACATTCAAAGTAATTATTTGTGGTGGCTGGGTGGCTCAGTCGGTTAAGCTTCTGCCTTTGGCTTGGGTCATGATCCCAGGATCCTGGGATTGAGCCCCATGTTGGGCTCTCTGCTCAGTGGGGAGCTTGCTTTTCCCTCTGCCTCTGCTGCTCCCCCTGCTTGTGCTCTCTCTCTCTTTGCCAAATATATAAATAAAATCTAAAAAAAAAACCCAACAAAGTAATTATTGATAGGTATGCTTCTATTGCTATTTTGTTACTTTTGTCTTATGGTTGTTTTTATAGTTTTTCTCCATTCCTGTCTTTTCTTTCTCTCTTCTCTCATGATTTGTTGGCTTTCTTTAGTGATATATTTGGATTCCTTTCTCTTTATCTTTGTGTATCTATTACTGGGTTTTTGATTTGTGGTTACCATTGGTTTATATATAACATCTTCTGCATATGGCAGTCTACATTAAGTTGATAGTAGCTTGAGTTTAAACCCATTCTTTACTCTTCTCCTCCCACGTTTTAGGTTTATGGTTTCATACTGACGTCCTTTTATTCTGAGTTCCTTGACTGATTTTTAGAGAAACACTTATTTTTAGTGTTATTGTGGTTCCTACTTTCCTTACTCTTGCTTATGGTCTTTCCATTCAGAGAGTCCCTGCTTACATTTCATGTAGGGGTGGTTTAGTGGTCATGAATTCCTTACCTTTTGTTTGCCTGGAAGATTCTTTATCTCTCCTTCTATTCTGAATGATAGCCTTGCTAGATAGAATATTCTTGGTACAGATTTTTTCCTTAGAGTACTTTGAATGTATCATGCCACTCCCTTCTGGCCTGCAAAGTTTCTGCTAAAAAATCAGCTGATAGCCTTGGGGATTTCCCTAGTATGTAACTGTTTTCTTTCCTCTTGCTGCTTATATTTTTGCCATGTTAATCACTACATGTCTTGGTGTGGACCTTCTTGGGTTGATTTTGTTGGGGCTCTCTGTGCCTCCTGGATCTGGATTTCCATTTCCTTCCCCAGATTTGGGAAGCTTTCAGCTATTATTTCTTCAAATAAATTTTCTGCCCCCTTTCCTCTCTCTTCTTCTTCGGATTCCCTATAATGCGAATGTTATTACACTTGATGGTGTCCTTGATGTCCCTAAGTTTTTTCTCATTTTGCATAATTTTTTTCTCTCACCTGCTCAGCTTGATTACTTTCCATTACTCTGTCCTCCAGGTCACTGATTCATTCTTCTGATTCATCTAATGTACTATTTATTTTATCTAGTATATTTTTAATTTTATTTATTGTGTTCTTCATCTGTGATTGGTTCTTTTTTATATCACTGTTAAGGATTTGATTGATGTCCACCACTCTTTGTTTTTTAATTAATTAATTAATTAATTAATTAATTTTGGGGGGAAGGGCCAAGGAAGAGGGAGAGAGAGAGAATCTCAAGCAGACTCCACACTGAGCAGGGATCCAAATGTGGGGCTTGATCTCATGACCCTGAGATCATGACCTGAGCCAAAATAGAGTCGGACACTTAACCAACTGCACCACCCAGGCACCCCTTGTTTAAATTGATTAATTAATTGTCCTCCACTCCTTTCTCAAGTCCAATGAGTCTCTTTATGATCATTAGTTTAAATTCTCTATCGGGCATATTACTTATCTACTTGTCTAACTCTGTGTCTGCTGTATGTTAGGAAAGACAGCTATATCTCCCAAACTTGAAAGTAATGACCTTATGAAGCAGAGGTCCTGTACTGCCCTACAGTGCAGCGGTCGCCTGTTCACCAAAACCTAGCGCTTCAGAGCTGTCTCCTATGTGTGATGTATGAGCCCTGCTGTTGTGGCTGGACTGCTTTTTCCTTTAGTCCAGTTGTCTGCAATGGCCTTCTTTGTCTGTTGTGGGCACTCTGGTCCTTGTGGTGTTAGTGGGCCAGTCTGGGGGCATCTTGGGCTTGAGTTGAGTCAGACCAGGCATTTGCCAGAGATGCAGTAGCACTGAACTGTAGGGCACTTTCTCAGAATCTTTTGTTGGTGGGTGGGGCTTGCAGTCAGACCAGTTGTCTACCTCTAGCCCACTGCTGGGTTTCCATCTGACTGGTTGTGTGTTTATCTTTCCCTCTCTCTGGGACAGGAGTCATTTTGGAGTGGTGCTGGCCACTGTAGGGGCTGCTTGCGCACTGCCAGGCCTGAGGCACTGCCCTGTATGGGTCTGGCCTTGAGTGTATTCGAGAGGGCCGATCCACTGACGTGCAATGTAGGGGGCAGGCAGTGTGGCAGGCCAGAGGCACTAGCAAGCTTTGAGTGCTGCCATTCCTCTGAATGAAGAGCCTTACAGTGCACAGACTAAGAGGGGCTGTCGAGAGGGGTGGATTGGCAGAAGCACAGCTGGGGGGAGGGGGGAGGCAGCAGTACTAATAAGTTAGATAGTGAGTACTGCAGGTGGCCATGTGTTTATGCAGGGCTGGGGGTGGAGGGAGAGAAATGGTGCCTGCCTGTTCCTTTGCTCCTGGAGGAGCTCCCTAGTGCTTTCTGTCCCTCCTGGACATACTCTGAGATTGGTAAATAACTCTCCCTCCCGTATGCTTCAGGCATCTTTCAAACTGCTGTTTCTATGCTGTATCTCAGAGGAGCTGTGTGTTATGTTGACTCTTTAAGGGCCAGGACTCAGTGTCTTCTCACCCACTGTCTCTCCCAAAGCTGACCCTGCTGATTTTTAAAATTTCAGGTTTTATGTCCTGCTGATTGTAAGAACTTATGAAATTCAGCCCCCCTGGTTTTCAAAGCCAAATGTTATGGGGCTTCATTTTCCCTGTGTAGGCTCCCTGGTGTGGGGGTTTGTTTCTCTCACCTCTCCCTGTCATGGCATCCTTTCTGCCCATAGTCAGTCCTGGCAGTCCATTTAATTCCTGACTACTTCTCCACCCTTCGTACCTTCTTCGATGGCACCTCTTCTCCACATTTAGTTGTAGAGTTTATTCTGCCAGTCTCTGGGTCATTTTCTTGGTTATTTACATTGATGTCAGTGTTATCTAGTCATATCCACAGGAGGAGATGAGTCTGGGGTCCTCCTCCACCATCTTCCCCAGAAGTCTCTTCAGGCTAATCTTTTAAATAAAGAGTTTTAGAAAGTGCCCACCCCAAAATAACTTGTTTGCATAATTATCAAGGCACTTATAATATAGACAAATATTTTAGATTCTTAGTAAAGAATTCATAATACCATAGTTTTCAAGGAGTAACATGTGAAAAAAATAAGGATAACTTGGTAAATTTTTTAAGAAGATCCACTCAGTTATTCACCTATCCTGTATTCTAATATCATGTTCTATTTCTTTTTAAGGCTTTTTTTCTGAAATGATAGGGATTTTAGATAATATATATTTTTAAATGCCATTACTTTTCAAATGAAAACACCGAGTCCCCATTTTCCATTTAGGTTTTGTGATGATACCCAACCTCTAGAGGCCATTGCCACAGTGTTTTTTAAACCTTCCCCTTTTGAGGTAGATTAGAACGCCTTTAGTCAGAAGTATTGGTCATAAAATTGCTGAGCTACAGCCTAGAGAATTTCTCATACTCTGATAAAGTATAAGTTTTATTTACAAGGTCTCTAGGGAAGTTGCAAAGTTTCCATCTTCAAAGTCAAAACTCTCTCCCCTCTCCCCACAAATGGTAATAATGAATCTAGCAAATGAGCATGTGCATGTGCTTCACATTTCTTCTTGATACAGGGCTCTGAGGAACACCTAAGGTCATGCTGGTTGCCTATGAATGCTGATGGGCTATCCTGCAGGCATAGAGAGCCACTGTAAGCAACCCTAAGCAAGAGTGTAGACAAATCTGAAGTTTGTCTTCATGTTTCTGATCTTCTAATCCTTATTCCAAAAAGCAGCCTCTGAGGGTCCCCTGGGGATCAAGCTATCCATAGAGCAAATAATGCCCATGCAGGACATTAGGCCCCAAAGAAATGCAAGCTACTTCACATGGCTTTCAAAGACCTCTGAGCTTGACTTCCTTCTGCAACTCATGTTCCTTTCCTCTGTGACACTCTCTCTCCTCCCACCTTGGCATCTTGGCCTCCCCTCAGTTCCTGGAATCTGTCTATCCCCTCCTTGCTCACTGCCTTCTCAAAATGCTGCTTTCTCTACCTTGAATGCTCCATCCTACTAGCTTCACCATTAATGTCTCAATGTAAATTTCACCTCTTTGGAGAGGTTTTCCCCAGCTATCTTATCTTAAAAGGCCTTCACTCCCAGCTAATAACCCTTATCCCTGCACCCACTTTGTCCCTTCATATTTATGCTTTTAGACTTATTTATTACTTTATCCCACTAGACTGTAAGCTCTAAGAAGGCATGGTTCATTTCTGCTTTATTTACTGAAAAAATACAAGTAGCTAACATTGATCAGATATTTGTTGAAAGAATAAGTTTTAAAAAATGGATGAATAAAACCTAGGAAACTTTTTAAAAAAATGTATTCCTAAACATCAATCAATCAATAAATTTGTGAAGTATACATACATTTATACTATTTACCCAATGATAATTTAAGGCACAGTTGCTAGTCCACTACTTGATACACAATAGTTCTGTGATGAATTCTTGCTGAGTACAATTGTGATTTCAGCATTTTAATAATACATCAAATAAATAAAATGTGGCCAGAGGAGGAAGATCTAAATGGTTAAGGTTTATAGGTCAAGTCATGTGAGAAATGAATGGGGAAGAGAACCCTGGATAACAAAGAACTTGCCTTACTGCATGCAGAGGTCAGAATGAAGATACATGAGTGAATGTGCTGGGGATAAAACAGGGCTAAGGATGAAAAAAAAACACAACACTTTAATAAATTAAGATGTCAAAAATAAAAGTTTCTCTCTTAAGACAGGTAAAATTCCCATTGGAAGACTTTGAGCAAGGACTGTTGGGGATCTTATACATAAGATTCATGTATCTGGATAAGAAATGCGTTTTATAATATCTCAGATTATTTTATCTATCATTAACTATACTTAAACTAGGTTTAGTTCAGCTATATTAAAAAATACTTCCTGAATTGATGACTAAATAAACAATTTGCTATTTAGATAGGAAATAACCTGAAATCAATCTGAACTTTATAAAAAAGCTCTAGATTTTTTTTTTTTTTTGTAATTACCATCTTTCCTTTCTACATCTTATCTCTGGTCTGTATTCATTTATTTAGGTTAAAACTCTTAGGACAGTATTTATCATATGTAATATCTTCTTCTTCTTTTTTTTTAAAGATTTATTTACTTTTTTTAGAAAGAGAGAGAGAGAGAGAGAGAGAATCTCAAGCAGACTCCCTACCAAGTATGGAGCCCACCACAGGGCTTGAATTCACAACCCCAAGATCATGACCTGAGCCGAAACCAAGAGTCAGACTCTTAACCAAGTGAGCCACCCAGGCGCCCCTGCAACATCTTATTCTAAATAGGGTTATCAAGGGTGCAAGAAGAAAAGCATCCATCATTAACTAAGGTTTACTGAAGTTGTATGCAGTCATGAGTGGTTCTGTCCACACATGAAAAATGTGGGAGAGAGGTGAAGAGTGTAGTCATATAATTCCATTTCTGAGATACTGTAGCCAAAACTTCAGACCATTAAGAAAATACTGTTTACAAATAATAGGCCATGAGCATAGACATACACACAAAAAAGAGGTTAAGGCCTCTCTTTAGTGCCACAAATAGGGAATCCATATGAATGAAGAAGACAAAGCTTAGTTTGGCAAACTTTTCTTCACAAAAGAAACTATCATGAGTTCACTGAGAAATGTGTTGTGAGGAAACGGGTAGAAAGAAAATGCAATATGAGGATCCATGCAGCAAGGCACATGATTGAAGAGGAGTAGGGTTCTCATTAATAAAAGAGTAGCCAAGTTCAGATCAGAAGTTAGGTGTTCCCAGACTGGAAACTTCATAAGGATGTCTTTCAGGAAGTTTCACATAATATGGTATTTCTCCATATACATCAGGTATCTTTGTCCACTTGGGCTGCGATAACTAAATACCATAGACTGAATAACAGATGTTTATTTTCTCATGGCTCTAGAGGCTGGAAGTCTGAGATGAGGGTGCTAGCATGATTACATTCTGATGAGAACCCTCTCCCTGGTTAGACTTTTCTCGGTGTGCATGAAAGGGGAAAGAGTGCTCTCTCTCTCTTCCCTTTCTTATAAGGCCAACAATCCTCTCAGACTAAGACCCCACCCTCATTTAACCTTAATTACCTCTCTAAAGGCCCCATCTCCAAATACAGTCACGTTGGAAGTTAGGGCTTCAACATATGAATTTGGGGGCAGGGAGGTACAATTCAGTCCACAGCACCAAGTGTCAGGTTTCAGGAATCAAGAGACAGAGCTGCAGTGTGGTGGTACATAGGAAGGGTTGGCTGGCATCAGGAGCCAGAAACAGGCGATATGAGTCTTTATCTCGGCTCTGTCAATAGTCTAGGCTGAACCCAGTTACTTCATCATACCTCTAGAGCAAGTATTTTGTGTAAGGTACCACTTATACCTATAGAAACTGCTATAAAATTGAAAAGAAATACAAAGTTCTCAGACTAAAAGTTTGCTCCCCAAACAGTTATTTTGTTGAGTTTCATTCTGGTTTTCTTCTAAATCTATGTGCAAATTAGAAATGTTTATGGCTAGAGGCACCTGGGTGGCTCAGTCAGTTAAGCATCTGCCTTCAGCTCAGGTCATGATCCCACGTTGGGCTCCATGCTCAGTGGGGAGCCTGCTTCTCCCTCTCTCTCTGCTGCTCCCCCTGCTTGTGCTCTCTCGCTCGCTCACTCTCCTCTCAAATAAATAAATAATATCTTAAAAACAACAAAAAAGAAATGTTTATGGCTCTTATATATACATATATATACTCAATACTACTGAATACATGGTGATCATATGATTGTACAGTTTAATCCATTTGTTATTTATTATTTTTAGTAAGCTAATGGTTAGAGACAGACCAGACCACACTTCTGTGTTATTAAAAGTTGAACCTTTTGCCAATGTCTCAAATCACTGATTTTCTAAATCTGTTTTACTGCTAAGTCTAAAAATGTTTCAGTCTTCCAAGAGAAACAACAACAAAATGTTTATTTGAAGAAAATGTCATTGCTTAAAAGTAGTATTTATATGTAATTAATAGAGTATGTAGAAGTTTTTCTCATTATGTCTAAATATTTTTGAAACATAGAATATTGACTCAATCATAAACAAGCCGGAGATTTCTCAAGACAGTGGTTTCATACGCTGTAATATTTTTGAGGAACAAGAAAATAATAGTGGAGACTTCCTTCAAAATAACCAGTGAAGGTGAGACCTCGAACATTATCTTCCACTTCTTGTTTTCAATAACTTGTTCCCAATTGAAGCAATAGGAAGTTGTCTGCTTAGACTGTATTCACATAAAATAGGTATAGAGGAAAAGTAGGAGAGGAAAAGTCTGGAATATATAATCTAGAATCATATTATATTTGACACTGAATTCAACTCAACATAGTCTCTGCCTCTGAGAAGCACATGAAGGCAGCAGTGAGGTGCCTTCTGAAAGACAACATGGTAAGTTTGTGTCAGTTAAGGATCTGATTAATCATTTGTTTGGTATACACTAGCAACAGCATCTGGTGGGCCCATTGGATAGATGGGCCTGTGGGCATATTTTATTTTGCCATCACTGTATTAGTCCACATGTGATTAAGAAAAACAATGAAAGAGGAGCGCCTGAGCGGCTCATTTAGTTGAGCACCTGCCTTTAGCTCAGGTCATGATCCTAGGGTCAAGCCCCAAGTTGGGCTCCCTGCTCAGTGGGAAGCCTGCTTCTCCATCCCCCCCATGCCCCCACCCCACTCATGCTCTCTCTCTCTCAAATAAATAAGTAAAATCTTTAAAAAAAAAAATGAAAGAATAGCCAACATTTAAGCATTTTGATATCTCTTGAGAAACTGTAAGATCTGCCATCTTGTGCCCATGTTCCCACGTGGCCCCAGTCTACTATCACTGGGTAGCAGTTACCTCATTAGCTAGGTGTTCTCATTCTGGTCTGCCACAGTGCCCATGTCCCATTGTTTTCCTACATCCAGGAAGAAATTCCCTTGAATAAATCATGCCGCATGTGCCATTAATTTTTTTTGTTTTTTGGATTATGACTGGCATGACCCCAGGGACCAGAACTTGCCAACTGAATGAAATCCAGTGATTATCTTTAAATATGGGACTGAAGAGTCAGAACACTCAAAACCCAAGCAAGGCAATTTTAGTAAAATCACAGGAAAACAACTTGGAGCGTGCTAGGAGTTTAGGAAGTGAAACCTTTACTATATGGAATTCTGTTTGGATGAAATCTACATGAACGAAAGGGAGTAATGAAACCGAAACAGTGGTTCATGCAGGCATTTTAACAACGTAATTCGATTACTTCATGTTAGAAGTAGGCAGATATATAGTCCATCAAGCAAATGGAAAGAGAAACTCCAGATTGATCACATCACAGAGGAACTTGGAAATCTGTCTCTCCTGATTCCCTATGGGAAGTTATGACATGGGTTACTCTATGCAACGAAGCCTGGGGTCATGGATGATTCACCAAGGAGTAAGTGGGTGCGCCACCCTGCAAGGGTTCAATGGTTTGTTGAGTCTTATCCCCCTCTTTTCTACTGAGGTGCCCAGTGGCCTATCTGGAAGCACTATTGATGGGAGCTGTCAACTGATAAAGCCCCATTAGCACTCAGGGTGGGTCCAGATTCACAGCAGTGGCTTCAGGCTTTCTCTTGTCAGCGGCATGGACAGAAAGCAGTAAAGCACATCTCGGTTCTCGGTCTCTGTCTCTCTGTCTCTGTCCTCAGGAATGTGTGCTTTTGCAGCATTTTAATTTGTGGTTTTCTCAGAGGGGAAGCAGAAAGAAAGGCAGGAAAGTGGATAAAAACAGCCACAATAGAAGCGAAATGACTGAAGAAAGCCCAGAAGCTCCAGCGGCTGGTTCAAGCCGGGAGGATGCTTTTCCTGCAAGGGCTCCTTTGCCTTTGCAAACTGCTGGTGGCATCACTTTGCTCTCTTCCAGAACACTGTAGGAAGGAGTGACCCTGCTAATACAGACGAGCTGCTGTCTCTTACTTGGGTTTTATATGGGGACAGACTCAAATCTGGAATCCCTCAAAAATACAGCTGCGGGGATGAGGGGGGAGAGAGCCTGAGTAGGGAGCATGAGCTTCCATCAGGACAGGTAGATGGGGGGCTCCAGTGGAAACGAGCACCATTTCCAGATGGGCACTGAGGATGCGTCCCTGTGCCTGTGCCTGAGGGTGGGGCGCTCCCCACCACGGCCACAGGATACACGCTTTCTCTGCACGCTGTAACTGCCTTTCTTTCCCTCGTTCTTCATCTCTTCTTCGGCAGAAGAAAATGCTACTCAGACCATTTGAGGGAACAAACAAATCTACTGCTACACAAAGAATCCCAGTGGACAAACTATAATTGCATACCCCACTCCACTACTCATTTTAATGTGGAAATGGCCAACACAAATATCAGGCTTTTGCTCGTAATCTAGCGTTAGTCCTTGTCACATTCTGTTTTACTCACAGTCCAAGCCACAAGTGAGACTTGGTTTTCTTGGTCAAAAAAGGAAGGAAAGTCTTTCTATCTTTTCTGGGTTTTATGTTTAACCCTCACTTAAATACCACTCTTCCTGCATCTAGTAAAATCTGCTTCAGATCAATGAATGCTTTATGAACATGAACAAAATATTCAGCCTTGTCCCCTCTACAGAGGTTGTCATCCGAGTTAGCCTTCCCCAGTCTGGGTCTTTTGAAATAGTCTGGTCATTTGTCCCCTCTACAGAGGTTGTCATCCGAGTTAGACTTCCCCAGTCTGGGTCTTTTGAAATAGTCTGGTCATTTCATGGCTTTATGGTTTGGAGACATATCCACGGAGTTTCATTTGCCAAACCTTGCTTTAAATAGGCCCTTTCACTTCCTCTAGAAAAGAACTCACTTTATACCTCTCCCATAGCCTTGCAGTAATGGAGACATGGGAGGGCAGATTTAGACTACACAAGTTGTCAGTAGCATGTGAGTTTCTAGTCAAGAGGAATACTTGGTGGAGACAGCAAATTTGCCACTAAGGAAGAAGAGGGACCACAGTGATCAAAAGAGACTAGAAAACAGGCCTCATAGGGGTCTCCGTGCATGTGCTGAACAGGGTCCATGAAGGGAGAGGGAACTGGAGGGCCCCATTTGAGCTGTTCCATTATCTGAAGCCCACCAACCTATGTCCTTTCCATTTTTCATAATTTCTGATCCCCATTATTTAGAAAAACTCATTATGCTTTGATTCCTCATCCTGCCTCTCTTCATCTTCCAGCATCATAATCTAAAGAGCATATTTAAAGCATTCACTGAAGCAAAAGGGAGTGTTGGCCAGTCCTCCAGGTAGCTGTTTAATTTTTATTGTCCCCATGAAAAAAAAATGTGCTGGTTGTATTGCTCAGGAAAATAAGACACTGAATTCAGGTATAAACTAAGGGGGTAAGGTAGAAGGGAGCTATTCAAGCCATCATTAATTTTCTCCCACAGAGGGGACTTTTATTAACCATGATTAGGAATGATGAACACACACATGTGTACATGTACATATACACAATACATAGACACACAAACATGAGTAGATAACACACACAAACATACATTTACAAATTACCAAAATTAATATTTGCAGGCTTTGAAAAAATAAAGTCTCTAGTATATAGCAACCTTGCCTACACATATGGATTTTTTAAACTACTACCTACAATGCCAAGTTCTTCAATTTTAATTTTGCAACTGCAGACCAAAGAAAGACAATTATACATTGGCATAGTGGCTACTGAGCAGACAGAAGATCACGAGGTAGAAAGCAGTGCTAGAATAAAAAGGAACAAAGTGAGAAAATTAACGTTTGTCCCAGATTCTGCTTCCACGCTGTCAACTCACTCATTGCTTTGTTTCAGGGACTGTTTCAAAGCAGGAAATCATTTCCTCTTTCTAGATTTTTTATTGCCAACATTTAAAAAGTCAACAGGAAATCAGGAAGGACAATTCCACAATCATTTAAGATTTATTCTAATTTGCATTCACAAGTGCTCACCAACTTAAAAAAATAATTCCCTTTGAAGATGGTTAAACATTTTTCTTAAGGATATAAAAATGCAGGATTTTTTTTCTTTTGTTCTTTTATGCAAATGACTTTGGTTGTATGTAGAATATATCACATTCTTTTTTTTAATAACAAAGTAAGAAATATACCTTTACAAAGCAAAATTTAAAAAAAAATTCCTTCAAGTGGCCATTACAATTGTTCAGCAACAAAAATTCTTGAATAGAGCAGGTCAAATACATTCTAAATCTGCTCAGACCAAACAAACCTCTTTAGTGAGGCAAAATAACATTTTGACCATCATGGCGAAAGTGATTTTTGATTTCTAGTTCAGTTCTTTGTGGACCAATGAGTAACTGAACTGTAGCTGCCTTCTGAAGTCTTCTGTAAACAGACTCGTGTTGGATGGGCTGTTGGCAGGAGGGATGGGGGAGGTTTTGAATACACTGATTATTTCCTTAGCTTTCTAGTGGAAAATATTACTTTCCACAAGGTTTTTGAGGAACAGTGTATATACAAAGATTTATCTAAATATTCTGTTTACCTTGAAAGGCAATTTTACTATCACCAGGCCCAATTAGTAATGTGAGAAAAATTTCTAATGATAATCATTATTTTGATCTGGCACATTTCTATATTTATTCATAAAGCTATTTCCTTATTCTTTGGATTTCATTTTTCCTATTTGAATATGAAATTTTTCTATTCTGGTAAAGATTAATCCTGTTCACTTGTAAAAATCATGACATCTGATTTCTCACTGGACAGAGAAAGATGACAAGTCATTCTTTGTTCAACTGGTATTTAAGAAGGAGAATAATTGTTTATACTTGATTTTTAAGATAACAGATCATTGTATAGTACTATTTATAATGAATGAATTCACTGTCTTTTTAAGTTCTTTGGGAAGGTTTGTTAGTGTTTCTATGTAAATATTTCCAGAACATGAAATTTTAAATGATCTTTTACTTTATACTACCTTTAAATGACAGAACAAGTAAAAATTTGCATTCAAATATGACCACTGTGCAGCGTCTAACCTAAGATAACTGGAGATTATTACAACTTAAAATTTTCTTAGAAAAAAAAAATCTGACAACCACAAATAATTGCATTTAACTTTGAAAATTATAAAATGTTCCAGGCTAGAATTCACGAAACCCTGAAAGGTTAGGAAGAAGCATTACCAGCATTGCTTTTTTTAGGCAGTATCTCCCATCACCAGATGAAATGCTTTTAGTTTTCGAAGTACCTAAAAGACCCCCTTAAAAGGTGCTGTGACTAAGTGAAAATTTTAAGTTAAACAGATAGAATTTTGCTTTGCAAAGTTTTCTTTCAAATACCTTTGGTCACAAGTGGGATCAGTACTGTGAATCCAAAATAACATAGATAGATAGATGATAGATAGATAGATAGATAAATAGATAGATAGATAGATAGATAGATAGATAGATAGAGGCATTGTCTAAAAGGTGAATGTTAGTGTTTTCTGTAGCTTTGCTCTTTGAGCTGGAGATTGGTTAAACATATGACATTTACAAAAGAGCTAGAAATTATTTGTAAAAGAGAAATAATTTCAGCAGTGTTTAATCCATTCATTCAATTCAGTGCCATGGATTCCAAACTATTATTTCAATTTAAGAGCTCAGGCTTGAAATACCATATGGAAAATAGCTCCAAACAACTGTCCCCAAGGGCTGCAGAGTTCAATCCCTCTCTTGTTTCTAGACAGATTCAGATATCTATGCGTCACTGGGGCATGAACAGAGGGGTTTTCTTTCTTTCAAGAAGAAAATTAAAGTAGTCTCTTTTCATTCTGAATGTTAACTACCCTTTCTTAAAAGGACCTTAATATATTTGATGGCTTC
The DNA here is from genome assembly GCF_054177405.1 of Leptonychotes weddellii. Classification (NCBI taxonomy): domain Eukaryota; kingdom Metazoa; phylum Chordata; class Mammalia; order Carnivora; family Phocidae; genus Leptonychotes; species Leptonychotes weddellii. The sequence continues at coordinate 52,361,067 of NC_138373.1, read as the reverse complement.
CTTAATAGAGTATAGAGTGCTACATTAGCAAATTTCTTTATGACAGATGCAAAGTGATGAATATGAATATACATATGCATGCTTTGTTATAAAGAGACCCTTATCTGCCTTAAAACTGCTTCAGAAATACAAGGTGAAGGGAAAGTCCCCTGAACACTTAGTAAAAATATGTTATACATCATTGCTTAAAAATAAAAATGCAATTTTCCTACCTTAAGTTTAAATAGTCAGAAAATTTTAGGTGTCTCCTGTATTTGTAATGGCCAACTCATCTGTAATGTATAGACCAAGCGGTATTTCCATCTAAGTCATAGTATTTGGCAAAGACCCATAAGATGTCTTTGACAAAGGTCCACAGAAACTTATGGGAGTCACATAAAATTACAGAACATCACTGTTTTTCAGAGGCCTGTAGTCTTTATTTTTCCAATGCATTGGTGCTACATGACAGAGTGCACATTAATTTGTTAGATAAAATAAATGGCAAAGACTTGGTGTGATTTAGTGTACCCACTGGTATTAGTATCTCTAAAAATTAAGGAAGTTTGCATCATAAGGGCTGGCAGATTCATTATGCTCCAAATCTTCATGGGCATAAGCAGTGGCCTCAATACTCTCCCAGATGTAGAAATAGTAATTTCTATTACTATTTCTATAGTAATAGAAATCATGCTGTTGACATGCCTGTGCCAACCCAAACCCATTTAGTCTTTGAGTTATAATCACTTTATTATTCTGTTTCTGATTTTGAAAAAAAAAAAATCACAGAAAAAAAGAAAACGAGTCCTTAAGGCATAATCCACTAATACAGAGTGGGGCTGTCCAGTGAATGACCCCAGAAGCTGTCTCTCTGTTGCCCAGAAGCTACCTATCTAAGGAGACAAGTTATGCACCCCACAACGAGATGGGCTCAGCCTGAACTCAACTTTCTGTGGCATCTGGTAACCCCAGCCCAGGTGCTGGCCCTTCCTAAAGCGCTGGCAGGTAAGCCTGACTGCTTGTGCTTGATCCTTGAGTACTTTTTTAAAAAAAAGATCTTATTTATTTGTTTGAGAGGGAGAGAGAGAGAGAGAGACCGCGCGAGAGAGAGCACAAGTGTGGGGGAGGGGCAAAAGGAGAGAGAGAAGCAGGCTCCCCACTGAGCAGGGAGCCCCATGCAGGGCTTGATCCCAGGACCCTGGAATCATGACCTGAGCTGAAGGCAGATGCTTAACTGACTGAACCACCTAGGCGCCCCGATCCTTGAGTATTTATTTCCCCTGTGCAATGCCACTCTCATGCTTCTCCAATAAAGAAGAAAACCAAATGGGACACAGCCCTGCCTGGAGCACTTTGGGACCCTTCTCCATGGGCTGCCCAGAGAACAGGGGACTCAAGCAGCTGCTGGCTTTTTTGCTCCTGACTTCTAGCCCATACTTAATGGCCACTTGTGCTTTCACCCTGAGCCCTTTGCTCAACATATAAAAACTGTACATGTTCTGGACAACCAAAACAATTAATCTGTTTTTTCAGCAGGATTTAAAAAAAAAAAAAAATCTAGATAAAGATCTAGACCTATGGCATTAAGCAATACTATGTTTGATATTGAAAATAATAATTTTCATAAAAGTGTGTTTTAAATGTCCCATTGGAAGATGGTCTGAACAAAGAGGAAAAATAAGATTGTAAGATGATACAATAAAAATTCAACTATTAGCAGTTACCCGATGTTTCCTCTGTTAGGCGTTTCCTCTTGCTGTCCCAGTTAATACAAAGAAAGGCAGAAAATATAACAGGGTCCTCATGAATGGGTAGGAAATTGAGGCAGGAAAAAACTCTGTGCAATATTTTTACAATTAATCTAAGGGATCTGGTTGGGGGAGGTTAGTATGGTGTTTCTCTTTGTACATGAAGAACACAAGAATATTATTCATTCTAAAACATAATTCTTGTTCTGAAAATAAATTATATGATTAACACACATAATAATTTTACAACCTGTATGTATCACTTCGAAGACTATTTCCATGCCATTACTGCAAGTAAACTCAATTAGCTAACAGTGAAGCATCATAGAAATAATTCAGTTATTCTTTATGGAACTCTTTGAAGGACGGTTATGGATCTTTTTTCATTTTTGTTTCAATAGAGAGCTGGCATGTCAAGCTAAGAATAATCTACAATTGAGCAAGATATATGATACTCTATTTTAATCCTCATTATCTTTTTAGAGGATGAGTAATAATTGCAGGTAAGTTCTGCCTGATTTATTATTTTCAGTGCATTTTCTTTTTTTGAAGACTAGAAGTCCTCATCAATATTCCAGAAGAAGCCGAATGGGATTAAATCAGAAGTTTTAAACTAGGTGTTTTTCCAATTACCCAAACAGAAGGAATTAAGATAGACTTTGTTGTCGGTGTACATACAACCTTTGGCAATATGGAGTTGAAGACATGAGGCCAATTCCCAACCCATATGAGTTGGGAGGTATCAAGGGTGTAACAGGTCGCCCTGCCAGGGATAGAGATGACAGGGACCCCCAAGTGACTCTCAGCGTCAAGCAAGCACCAGAAGGGGTGGCAAGACTTCAGTCATGGTGGCTGATGTAAGTTAATGAGTAGAAATCTGAGTATTTCTGAAATCCTTATGTTCATCCAAACCTTTCCTCTAACACCATCTCATTTTACCTGACAACAATTCTCATCTAAATTTAATTCATCTTTCCATCCCTCAGCCCCACCCCACCCTGCCCCACCCAAGCAGTATTTTAGGACTCTCAAAGCAATCTTGCTTTTCCCTATTTATAATCTTTCAGTAGCTTCCAAGTACCTTCTTGATCAATTCCAAATATCTTAGCACAGTGTTATCTGAACACTTGTGCCCTCCCACCCGCCTCAACTCATATGCAATGTGATGGCATGTGGAGGTGTGGCCTTTGGGGACGTGATTAGGTCACGAAGGTGGCGTCCTCCCGAATGGGATTAGTACCCTTATAAAAGAGACCGCAGAGAGCTTTCTAGCCCCTTGAACCATGTGAGGACACAGCAGAATGACAGCCCTCCATGAACCAGGAAGTGGGCTCTCCTCAGACACTCAACCTGCCAACAGCTTGATTCTGGACTTTCCAGACTACAGAACTATGAGAAACAGATGTTTGTTGTGTAAGCCCCCCAGTCTCTGGTAGTTTTGCTATAGGAGCCTGAACAGACCAGGACACATTTTCCAAAAGGGAGTTTAAAGCCTTGGCCCTGCCTATCTGTACAAAACTCTCTGTCTAGAAATACCCTGATGCTTGGTACCTTCTTTTTTTTTTTTTTTTTATTATTATTATTCTTATGTTAATCCCCATAACGCTCTCTTCCTCACTTGGTTCAGATGACACCTTGTCTCTACGTTAATCTTGGCTCTCTACAGAATAAGGGTCTTCCTCTGGGTGCTGATTAACTTACACAGTACTTCTTCTCCTTTTCAATCACATACCCTTACAATGCTCGCTTTTTCATCTTCTTTGGAACCAAATCTGACACCTACACTGCACTTGGGAAATTTCACTTCACTCTTGAGTCAAATAAGTGTGCTTCTCCAGGATTAATCTTAGCACTCCCTTCACATGGCTTTCTGATTCTGCAACTACATACTGAAGCCTCTGCAAGCTTAAGATCTCCTAAAATGGAAATGCCTCATTAAAAAAAAATCTATACCAGCTTTTCACATTCATAATAAATATAGTAGCAGAGTTATTCAGTATCAGGTGATACTTTTCTTTCTTTTGGAAAATGTCACAAATCTGCACTATCACGTTCTTCTCATATATAAGTATTATCTTCTGTGAGTTCACTGAGCAGAACGGTGGCCCGAGAAAAGAATCAGCATGCCAGTACTCTGCAAATCTTCCTTACTCTATTTCTGTGAAATGGGATGATATGTCTTATTACTATCCCTTATTTATATTCATTTTTGTGATTGTCAGGTCTTTGAAATTGAGAAAGCTTACTTAGACTTGAGATACAGAAGCAGTAAGATTTCCATTATCTAAGAATATCTGATGTATTCTCTATAGTGCAAATATACCAGGAAGATTCTGCCTTCATGGGGCATTACGGGATGTCTTTTTCTTTGTAAAACAATCACCAAAGCAATCACAATCTCTTTTAGATTAAGTACTTGCCAGTGACTTCTTTCCTTTCAAGTAGATTGTTTAATTATAGACTGCAATAAAATATTAGAGCATATATAACAACCTTATGTGCAGCAATTAGTGGTTGCTAACTTTTTTTTTTTTTTTTTTTTTAACATTTTAGATCATTGCTTTATTTCACTATTGTTTAACAACAAAGTTCATTCCTCTCCAGGTGGATCTTGAATTGTTCCCTGTGTTCTTTTCCTCATCCTGAATAAAAAAGGTAATGAAGAAAAAGCCTGTACTTTTGGAGACCTAGAATCTTACTTATGCTAATAAGCTTTTGACTGCAATTTCGTGGTAGTGGTTGCTAACTTTTTAAAGAAATGTACTGCAAAATTTTTAAAAGTAAGATGCAGACACAATTGGAAGTGTGCTATAGCAGATCAAAAAAAGTTTTTACATATGCATCTAGAAGAAAAACAGTTTGTCTCTGGATTTTAGCTATATCCATCACACATATTTGCTGGTCATTCTCAATTATACCTTCCTCAGATAAGAGCTTTAATGTGAACATAGATGATATAATTGCTGGATATGCCTGCAATTTTTAATTTGGTACCAAAATGAGAAATCCACAAGACATGTTGTTGGTAGGCAATTCAAATTAACCTAAGATTTTTCAGAACATTTATATCTTCAAAATCAATAGCGAAATCTGCTTTGTGGTCTAACTTTCCGAAACTCAAAGTGTGGCCTGTGGTATGGCCACATGTGCAACCCTTGAGAGGCACTAGGCTCGCTCACAATTTCTGAGTCACTTTGGATCATGGAGCTACACTCCTATGATCCATAAACCCTATTTTGAATATTCCCTTCTTCAAGTCATCCCAGTGCTTTTGAATCAAGGCAAAAAAAAAAAAAAATCACAGTTGAAGATCCTTTCCAAAAACATTTTCATTGTCCTAAGATGGGGAAGATGAAGCTCACGATATTGCATGGGAATACGTGACAGAAACTCCATGTTTGGTTCAGTGTGTGAGAAAGGAATTTGGAATGGATTTCTGTAAGTTACCAACACTGTGACGGGGAGACAGTTGATGAAACTGATCTTCATGAGGATCAGTAATTCTCACCAAACACTGCTCAGGCCCTCCCCATTCCATAAGGTGCCCTCGAGGCTGCAAGAGCTCCGGGCCAGCAAGGGAGCAATAGCCAGCAACAAGGTAAAACCATTTGCTGTCCATCCACGCTAGGGTCCCAGGGGCCATGGGACCCACTGAAGGCTGCTCTCACATGGCTGAATCATGAACATGATTCAGCCTTACCTGAAAGTCTTAGGAGACCTTGTATTCCCAAAGGAATTACAAAAGTAGCACACCAGTGACTGCTCTTAACCCCACCCATCAGAAGAAGGCACCATTCTTCTTACATGGCCAAGTGGTTACATGTCCACATGAACAGAGAAAGTACAAGAAGAAAAGGCTAGCCGAAGTCAACATTCAGATCAACAGAGGCGTCTGCCAACTGTTGAGTCCCTACTTATTCATCAGGAAATACAAACGGTTTCAAAACATCTTTATATCTTCAGGGGAAGAATATTAAAAAAAAAAAAAAAGAAAGAAAGCAATGACAACAACAAGAAACTTCGACTAGAAGAATTTTCCAGGTTTCCAGTCCCTCTATTATCTGTTCTTGTGTAGAGCCAGAAAAAATACTGTCACAAAGTTAAGAGAATAACAGCCTTTGTTTATGTCTGAATGAATTTGTGCCAGAATAGTAAATATGCTATTGTCTTTTGTTTTTGTCTTCGGTGAAAGTGGGGGAGAAAGTCTAGACAATGGCAGAAGCAGGGGGGCACATGCATAGGAATGCCATTCTGGGAGGTTGAAGTCTCACTGGGATACAAATTATTTTCACAGCCACTAACTATAGTCAGGGCTCTGGAGCAAAATAATTCCCACTCTTGACATCAACTCTGGAAGCATCTAAGGGAAAAAGCACACATTGTCTTTCATGCCCATTGCTTGTTTAAGCAATATAAATCAAAATGCTTATTCCCAAGAGATAAGAAGGACCTTGTCACAATGCCCTGCACAGAGTAGCCCCTCTATCACCATTTGGTTTCTTTCCTCCTTATTTCTGTTTAACTCCATCAGGCAAAAATATTTTCCCTAAAAGAGACACAACAATGTTCAAAAATGCCATTTTGAGGGCCAGGATAAATAAACTTTGCAGAGAAGTTTCAGATGTAGGCTTTTGTTTCCAGAACTAGAGGTAGTGCCAAGGAGTGACTTACGGGACTTCAGTCCCCAGTAATCTCCATCAATCCTCAGAACCCCATCAGAATACATTAACTCTTCAAATAAAAGCAGCCATGTTGTTATAAAATCTAGCTGCAAGAGAAGTTTCCTTCCTGCCAGGCTGAAACCCTGAAGGCACTCCCTCATCGATACTGGGGTGCCGCCACTGTCCAAAATCATTACCTAATCAAAGTACCATTTACTTTCCCTTCTATTGGAGGAAGCAAAGCCAAGTAGAAAGAATAAATCTTGGCAGCTGGGCAGGCCTGGGTTTAAATACCAGCCCCTTTATTCATTAATGGAAGAGTTTAGGGAAATACTAAACCTAAATCTGAAACTGCCCTCATGTAAAAGGCACTGAGATTACCCAGTGAACCTGGAGACACAAATCTCAGTACGCTGATGTCAGGACCAGGCAAGATGATCTCCATACAGCACCCGGCACATGTTAGCACCAAGTGATTGCCCAGCACATAGCTCCCTGCACCAGCACTATCCTCCCTCCTTCGTTTTACTGATTCAAAATCCCTGACATTATGGGATCTCCTCTGTTAAGGTAGAAAAAGAGAAAAAATGGCTGAAAAACAACATCATGGCTATAACAGCAGTGGGGATTATATTTTGAGGAGTGTTCATACATCCGCAAGCAAAGGGATTTTCTCTTTTACGAATGATTTGGAAAATTCAGCATCCTGCATAGAGATCACAGAGTTCTAGGAATGTGTGTTCTCCCCTTTCAATCTCAGTGAGCTACCAGTTCTGGGCAGAGAGTAAACACCTCTGCTTCTGTTCATCTCTCTTTTCTTTATGCTGCACCCCAGCTAAAGAGTGCTCAGGGAAGAATTATGTTGCCCTCTCCGAGTTGCTATAACAACACTGTTGCCAAAATAGCAGGCACTCTGCAGGAGTCAGAATAGCCTCTTACAGATATTATATGACTTTTGCTCCAGGCACCTCCTCTGTTGCCTGTTAAGGGGCCTGGCTGGGGCGGCCAGGGACCACCAGAGTCACATACTAGCTAAGGAGATGGAGGAGATTGCTGGGCCTCTCACATCCACAGAATCCCAATGGCCTGGGTTTCAGATCTTCTGAAGATTCCTCTCACTATGCGGGAACAAAATGATGCCTTGATACTATTTGGAGAACGATGTAGTGTCTGTTTCATGAAGTTGAGTTCTTTTCCTAAATAATGAGTATTTCAGGGCAGTAAAAAGAATCTTGTCTGGTTCTGAAAATGTATAAACCTGCTACCTGGGAGAAAATAGGAACTAAACCTTCAGATCGAGAGAGGATATTCAAACAGACAATGGCTGGACCACGGATGACCACAGAACTCTGACCTCCAAATTCTACAGCAACCAGTCCAGGGAGCCAGAATGCAACCTGGGCAGCAATCAGCCCAGAATGGGCAGGAATTGATGAACAACTGACAGATTTCCTATTTTTTGTCTCTAGGTCCAACTCAGTATAAGCCAAATATGCTCCCCAAATCGATCACATAAGATGCTCTGCTTCTAATTAGCCTGTCTCCAGCTCCTCTGTGCCAACAACTTCCCATGAGAGCGTATCTGAAGACGTCTCTCTTTTTTAAAGATGTATTTATTTGAAAGAGAGAGAGAGAGAGAGAATGAGCACACGCGTGTGCACATGCGCACAAGTGGGGGAAGGGCAGAGGAACAGAATCCTCAAGCAGACTCCCTGCTGAGTGCAGAACCCTAAGCAGGCTGGATCTCACGACCCTGAGATCATGACCCCAGCCGAAACCAAGAGTCAGAGGCTTAGCTAACAGAGATACCCCTATCCTTCTCTTTTTTTAAGTGAGAAACTTGCCCACTCCCCTGCCTGCTTTTGAGTCTCTGCCAGAGGGAAGTGGTAGAAGCTCACTCTTGCTAGAGCAAACGAATAAATAGCCTGCATTCTCATTTAGGTGTTTTTTTTGCTTACTTCCATAAGATTGACCTGTTTGTTTTTGTTAGATCTAGTGGACTAACAGGATCATATTTTATGATTTGCAAGGCTAAGGACTATGGGAATTTAAGCAATATAATACCACCCTTGAGGCCTCTGGGCAACCTTACAGTCTGCCCAAAATGTGTCCTCAGCGAACTTCCATACTCATCAAACCCATCTCCAACTGTCCTCCTTCCACTTCATAGCTCCAACCACAACACAGAATTGCTTACAGTCACAGAGTGAACGGACCATTCCAGTTTGCCCAGAACTGCCTTGTTTTTAGCATTGAAAGCGCTCTACCCGAGGAAAGCACTCAGCTCCGGGTAAAAGGGACAGTTGGTCACTCAATGAGACTCTCCAGCGTGCCCCAGCGTTCTAAGACTTGGCCACTGCAGATGCAGTTCACTCTGCCAGGAATCTTCTTTCTCACTACTGACAGGAAATCAACCTGGTGAACTCCCCTCAACCTGCCAAGCCCCTGCCTAAACGCCTGCTCCCAGGCTAAGCCTCTTTGACAACGGCCCACCCTCAGGCCCAAGCAGGTGACCTCGCCCTCCTCCATGCCATGCTCCAGCTCCTATATATCCTTGTACGTATCACGTAGCACAGAGCTGATGTGGTTACACAGCGACTTCCTTGCAGGCAGGTGCTGTATCATGTTCCTCTTTGTGTCTCCTCACGATCATCACCATAGCAAGCCAGTGTTTGTCTGTTGTGTGAATAAATGTACTCATGGCTGATTAAATGGCTTAGCTATTATGTATTTACCTATTTCATATAGTTATAATTATTGATTACTTAATTACTGAATATTAACTATTTATTAATAAGTTAAATTGATCCTTACTAAAAAATCCAAAAGCTCTCGAGTGAGCTGAAGGTGGAGCCTATCCATATGCAGAAGTTGGATGCCTCACAGAAAATACAGTCGTCAACCCAGTTCAGTTACCCAGATTATTTACCTACCTCAATCTGTGTGGTGTTGTCCTGCCCATCGTCCAGTAGCAGGTCTGTGAAGCCTCTGGGCTCTGGGGAGTCTTGGCCCATGCTTGCTCGGTTAGAGTCAGCTGCCTTGAGAGAATCCAAGCTTCTTTTCCACCGGTGGCTGAATGCATGTGTGTCCACTTCCATTTCCTCTTCTGCTTGCGGGAAGACCTGAGCAACTTGGTATTGCCCATCTGTTTGAACAAGAAATAAAATAATGAGTTACCACTTGTTAGGAGTCATACACATGCTAACTAATAGAGCAGAACAATAATTTTGCCCCGTCATGAAGATAGGAAACTAACTCCTAACAGGGAAATCTGTTTAATTGTAGTATTTTGAGTTGGGATCAACATCTCTGAGTAGAATGCAATTTTAATACATGCCATGGCATAAGTCGTGGGAATGGTTAATGTGCAGATCCAGCAGAGTCCCTGAAACAGATGTGCAGCCCTAAAGCAACGCATTTTTATTCTCTCCCCTCCCCGCCCTCCACACACACACTTCATAAACATTCTCTAGTTGTTCTGAGAAAATAAGCTACAATCCAAACAAAGGAACGAAACCTAGTGACTCTTAGCACATTTGAAAAAAAAAAAAGTCAGACGTTATTAACTTGTGAGCGTATATTCCTCTCACACAAGTTCTGCTGCCCAGCAAAGAGGTAACAATGTATTTGAATGTGTTAAAAAATATATGGAATGATCTTTGCGTAAATGTACTAACTGCCTTGTAGCTCACCAGTCAGATTTAGTTCATTGCCTACCTCATTTAATAAGTAACACCCTCAGGAGGCATCACAAAGGCTCTTGTTCATTTGTGCAGTTCTCACCTTGGACTCTTGGCAGGGTGGTGAAGGATGACAGTGATAGGCACTTAGAGAAATGGATGGGAAAGCAAAGAGACCAAATCACACAGGTATTTTAAAGCCATCAGCAGGGACTGGCCTTGTTGACCCAACTCATCCTACTACTACAGGAGGGAAAATAAGATTTAATCATTACTCCTAGTCTTTCATTTCAGTAGGTCAGTAGAAGAAGGTGTATCACAAGTATGGGAAATTCAGTTTCTGACCAAGATGAACAGTCTTCTTGTATGCAACTATTACCCAAAGATATGAATTGACAGCCTTTATAACTGGCAGGATACAGGTTCAAAAAGGGCTAAGAGAGCAGTGATTTAATTATAGCTGTGATGTTGTCTTCAATAGGAGAACATTCCAAGAAACGAAATGTATTTAATGTGACTTATAATACCATTGTATCAGCTACTTAGAACTCTAATAACTAAGTTAAGGCTACCACTACTAATCACACACAAATGATCTAAAATATTTCCCTTTCCGCATCGGGCTCTCTGTTCCTTAGGAGCCTGCTTCTCCCTCTGCCTCTCTCTTTTTCTCTCTGTCTCTCATGAATAAATAAATAAAATCTTAAAAAAAAAAAACGGGCGCCTGGGCGGCTCAGATGGTTGAGCATCTGCCTTCGGCTCAGGTCATGATCCCGGGGTCCTGGGATCGAGTCCTGCATCGGGCTCCCTGTTCCTTGGGAGCCTGCTTCTCCCTTTGCCTCTCTCTCTCTCTCTCTCTGTCTCTCATGAATAAATAAATAAAATCTTAAAAAAATAAAAAATAAATAAAATAAAATATTTCCCTTTCAACTCAGAAAGGTGCTAATAATTCTTCTAGACAAAAAGGATATTCTTTGGTTTCACGATGAACTTAAAAGATCTCTCACTGCTTCATGCCTTGGCAGATACAGCCCAGAGAAAAATACAACCATAGTACTGGTGATCTAGACTTTAACTTGGGCTCACAGAATATTAGAGCTTAAATGAACCATGAAGACAGAAATGGCGCAATTCACAGAATTGTTGTAAGGCTGAAAAATCTCATGTACATAAAGGGTTGATCATGTTCCACCCGACACACACCGTAAATGTTCAATAATTATGTGTAATGAGTATTACCATCACTATAGAAAAGTGTTCCTTTTTTAACACTGTTGTCCCACTGGCCGTTGAATGGTGCTGAATAAATGTCTGTTGACTGATTGATGGATAAATGAACTGTTGAAAGTCTCTTTGGAGCAAGAATGATTGGACCAGTCAGAGTTAATGGAAGAAATACGGTACAAGTATTCAAAAGACCAGGGGTGGAATTGTTTGTTAGGTTTCCTGGATACGGGGTCCAACATAATTTACAAAATTCTGTGCTTTGGTTGCCCTGTATTTTAAATGGGAATGAAAATATCTTACCTGCAAAAGCAGACAGCTTTTTCTGAGGATGTGTCAGGCTCTAAGACCTATGATTCTAGGCAAAGCTACATAAAGCAATTTTATTTGCTTTATTTATATATCCTGCCTCATTACCAAAAATATATGAGGCAGCTTACAACAAAAGTAAGCAATAAAGTTTTATAATAATCAGATAAGACCTGCTAGCCCAACAGTTATGTTAACTTTAAAGGTGTGCATTTGTCCTGTACTAAGGGTGGTGACCCTCTGAATACAAATAATCATATCAGAACCACTGAAAATGTATACAGAATTCTTGTTAGAATGTCAATCTAGGTAAGAAATGTAGCCAATAGATTAAATGCTCCTGGATTTAAAAATGGTTTTTAAAAAGAATCACACAAAGGGAACAGCAGAGGTTTGTCATTCCTCTAAAATGCAAATCAGGAAGTCTACCTAAAACTTCAAAGAAGTAATCTTTATTAAAATCTTCAAAACAGAATTTTCAAAACAACTCTTGGTTTCTTAGAAACAGTCCATGCTGTTGGATATTAACTGCCTGATATTAATGTTATTATTATCTTTGCAGAGATTTATAACACAAGACAAAACTATGGTACTTTCTGTGATGCCTGTAGGCCAGTGACGTCACCCAAGCCCTTGCGGTCCCCGCACAGGGCAGGGAGAGACGGAGGAATACGTAACATTGGAGGGGCTATCTGCACAGAAACTCTACTTCTCAACTTCCTTGAGTCCCTTTTCTCATTTTCCCCCTGCCTTCTTACTCTAGAGAACACATGAAAAGGAGCTTCTAAACTTAAGGGTGATAAAGCCCATATTCTCCACTATTAAATTAATTAGACAAAGAGACCATTAGATTGAGGTCGTTCTGATACCTTAGAAGTGTACACAAGCGAACCAAACCCTAGATCTATAAATGCCTCCAGATTAAGAAATCAAAACCGAAGGATAACCAGTCTCACACAGCCAACTAGGCTTCTCTGAATCAGATAACTCCTTAAGCCAATCAAACAGTTTTCTTGCTTTGCTTCTGCCTTTTTCCCATACAAGTCTCTCCCCTAGCTCCTGTCATTGGAGCCCTTCTGATCATTTCTAGCTCAGAGCTGCCAGAATGAAATTGATCTTTGCTCAGGTAAATTCTTGAAATTTTTTAATATGCCTCAGTTTGTCTTTGAACACCACTTAAGTTGAAATTTGGGATGTTTGATTAATGTGTCAAACTTTTGTTTTCGTCATGAACATTCAAACTAACACTTTAGCAGGATTACTGGGGAAGGTAAATTTCAGACAGGGAGGCCTCCTGTAGAAGACACACATACATGCTTACTCTGGCACTTACGAGGGTAAGTCCCTAGACAGCTATGGGGTTTTGGTGGGGATTCCCCCCGCCTAATTTTTAGCAGTGTTTTATAATTTTTTTTCCTCTCTTGCTTCATGGTCACATTAACAGCAATTATAGCTGTTGATTGGTTTGCTTCCATTACGGACATGCTTGCTCCTCCTAGAATTTGCTACCTTCAACTTTATAAACCTGTCTCTTGATTACTTGCTGGTTCTCATATTTACAAAGAGTAAACAGGATCTAAGGAAGGAACTGAGGGGTTTTTTAATAAGAAAATTTGTGAGCTTTAGGGCTTGGCTTCTCTGAGTTTTCTTTTGGTTGCTAGTTTAGATCTAATTATTTTTCTCTGGTTATGTTATGAATAATAAGAGGAAACATTCCTATATGCTCATAATTCAGTACTCCATGGTTCATCAAGACTGGAGTATGAAATTGGCTTAGATTTTGATCCCATTTCAGAATGATTTTTAGACAAGATAAAACAAGTCAAGAATGAATGTTTTACAGAAATAAAGACCGAGAAAAATTGGCAAAACCACAGCATGGTTATCTACATTGTAAATTATTCCTATGCACTTCATGTGCTTTCAAACTCATAAAAATATTTTAAATTATTCTTTAAATCACCACCAAAATGAATTACTCAGAAGCAAGCTAAAGGGTTATAAGTAATATAATTTTTCCCTTCCCAGCTGTAGCGAAAACAAAAGCAACAGGAGGGATCTTTGAGTAGTCTGGCTGAACAGATTGTTTGCTTTCTGTCCACTGTATGTTAATTAAACCACTGATGGAAAACTTTCAAAGATAATTTTCTCCAACATATTTTGCTGTAGTTGTTAATCACATAGCTCATGGAAATATTAAATATATCTAAAGACTCCCGTTTGAATATAGTAGAAAGCTTACAGACATATTTCTGTATATATGTAATATATAAATTGTTCTTACACATTCTTGAGATATTTTATTCGATTAAAAGAGTAGATACACTATTACTGAAGAAAGTACTTCATTACATTCCAAATAGAACATTGTTATGAAACCCAATAATGTCTAGTTAATCTGAGAGTAAAAACAAGAAACTCATGTGTATCCTCATATTATTCTTTGCAAACCTTGCAAGTCTCTTTTGTGCCATTATATACTGTAAAATAATTTAAAATAAAAACAAAAAAAAACTGTGCTGGGCTGGATATGTTCATATTTGTGTCTTATCTGAATGATTTTATTAAAATAGCTTACATTTAACCAATAGTTACATGTTTAACCATTGTTATATGTTGAAACCATCTTTAACAGTATTTCTTGTGTCTTGCATACAAATCATACACACGATACATGCTAAACCACCAAGAAATCTACATAAATTGACATGCATCTTATGTAATTGGGACCCATCTGTATACCTTTTGACAAGCATTTTGGTCTATACTTTACAAGTGAACCAAATCACCCCTGTGAATCCTCTGCAGAAACATTAAGACTGTTCACTGCAAACAGATTTTGCTGGCTAGATTAATCTGAGAATAGATGAGAATAGATGAAATGATCTGGTTGAGGTAGCCTCCTAAATATGGCTTTGCATCCCAATCTATTGTGGAAGTGAAGATGAAATTTTATACAAATGGTTATATCCTTGGTTATGTCCAATAATGAAACGACTACACAGTGGATTTGAGGTTTCGACTGACAGCATCACAGAGTAAGATAGCTACAGAAAAGAAAGCATACAGAGTGTTCTGTTGAGAGATACTAAAGGGTTTCAGTAGGCCTAGATATCACAGTCTTTTTAAACTTCCCACATGATTATTTGAGGCCCATTGTTTGAGAACCACTGATCTGTGCTCTAGTCCCAATGTTGACACATGCCTTAGGGCATGTCCTCATCATCTCTTGCCTCCTATCTGATCTTACTGTCTTCAAACTCTTCCTTCTCCAATCTTTTTTCCATCTGCTACCAGAGATACCGTTCAAAGTTATTTACTCCTCTCTTCTGATTAAAACCTCTAATGGCTCCTTACCACCCATCTCCTTTACCACCTATAAACACTCCATGCTCTTGTTCCAACCACTCTCCCCTCTCTTCGCAACCCCACCCCCATCATGCTCCATGCTCCCATCATGTAGAATTTCTCAATTATCTCTTTACTTGCAATGAATATTGTTATCTTTGCATGGAGGAAAACTCTTTTTCACCTCAGACTCTGGGAAATATCACAATTCCTTAAAGATCTAGCTCAAATATTCTCTTGTTAAATGAAGTTACCCTTTACTCCCCTGGGAGAGCTAGTTGAGGTTTTTATCATAATCCAACACTTCTCTTTACCTAACTCTTTAAACACTCTTCTGCCTATCCCCACTTGAATGTACGATTTTGCAGAAAAGACTTAACTCAGCAGGCCCTTCGCTAGGTTGGCCCTTGGCTAAGCGTCTGGAAACTTAGATTTAGGGAATGTTCCCGCTATTCTCTAACAGATAAGAGTGGCTCACTATGGCTAAACTGTTTGGGCAAACAATATGGTTTATGCTGAACCTGCCTTCCTTCTGGGAGTCTGGACTCTTGGTACATGCTAGATAGAAGGTGGTTATGTGAACAGCTCCCAGTAAAAACACCGGCCACTGAGTTTCTAACGAACTTCCCTGGTTGATAATATTTTACATGCATCATCACAGCTTGTTGCTGGAAAAATTAAATGTGTCCTATGTGCTCCTGCTGGAGAGGACTCTTGGAAACTTGCCCTAGTTTCTCCCAGACATTGCCCCAACTGTCTTTTCTCTTTGTGGATTTTGGTTTGTATCTTTTTGCTGTAATAAATCATAGCCATGAGCACAACTATATGCTGAGTTGTCTGAGTCCTCCTAGCATATCACCAAAACTGGGGCTGGCCTAGGAAGACTCCTGACACACAGAGATCAGAGACTCTATCTTATTTACATCTTTGTCCCATCATTATAAGCATGGGCATTGACATATAGTAGTATCTAAAATCTTCTGAATAACAAATGAATGAATAAGTGAATGAATCATTGACCAAGTTGCTGCTCATCTGAGACATAGTCTTAAAAGATTATGTGTGTAATCTCTTATCTAACTTCTTAAGATTTTAACCACCTTCCTGAGTAGCCAGATAAAAGGGTGGAAAAAAGGGAAAACAAATCTACAACAGCTTTTATTTATCTGACATGAGTTTGACTCAAAAATAGCTCACTGGCCAGTTGGGTGATGTTCAGCAACACTTATGGTTGCAGTTTATCATCTTGGTTCTTTTTGGTTAATGAGGTCTGTAAGAAATTCAACACATGTCTTTGAAGAATGCAGGCATGGCCCAGTGAGATTGAAAAGTTATCAAGTAGATGAAACAAGGACAAGTTTAAGTTAAAATAGGTGGAGAATTACTCTACAAGTTTGAAGCATTAATAGTTTTCTAATTTTACTATTAAATAAAATAATCAAACTTTTAAATTTTATACAGAAAGATGGAATCCTATGGAAAACCTTCTTAGCTTTACGAACAATCATGAATGAGATTTAAGACAAGTTTAAGGTAGTGCCACATATTTACTAAAGTATTAAAAATAAATACAAAGAATAAAACTTTGTTAACATTATAAAAGAGGTGTTTATGCATGGATTATGAATTCATAATAATCATACTAATATTGATAATAAAAACTAAACTAAATTTGGGGTTAATTAAATACGATGCACTGTTCTAAACATCTGCATACATTAATGTATTTGGCATGTACTATTATTAAATTGTCTTACATAAGAGAAAATCTATGCATTATGAGGTGGTAAGTGATAGACTAGGAAAGTAACCAGAGCTGGATCCAGAGGCTTGGTAGATATCTGCCTCTGATTAATCTTTTTTGGGGGTCAATAGCTATCTGTCACAAACCTTGATGACATGTCACAAAGAAACAATCTAAAAGGGAAAAAATAAATTAGACAAAACGTGCTATTGAAAATAGCAAAAATCTGGAAAAAAATCTAGCATGTGAAAGCAAAAAAGGAATACAATAGCCCATCAAATTGACTGCCAATGAGAGGAAATGAAACAATGCTAATGTACAAACAGAGCAGAAAGTATCAGCACATTAATATTGATTATATTTTTATTATATCTTGAAAGAATGGGAAGTACTTGAAAATAAATCATTGACTTTTTTTGTTGAGGATTTTCTGTTAACTGCCTAATAGAAATTTGAAAGAAAAACTGAATTCCTTCAAGTAGATTTCACATGTTTTACTGGGATGATAGCCTCCTGTCTCATAATAAAAAAGATGATTATCAAAGAACTCAGACCATCTGCTGATTTTTCAGATAAATCTGTCAGATTTAGAGAATAAACTCATCTCCATATGAACGTGTCTACAGGTTATAATAATCTACAAATAATCTATAAAGAGAGGAAATAGCATTTAATTAAATCTGAGAATCTATCGTTTAATAAGGTATGTGAGATCTTCTGTAGAAAAGATTGTGTGAACCCAGAATCCACATGGAAATTTTAGGTATGCTATCTGTAAAATGAAAGGGGGCAGTTTTATAGACTTTATGGTCCCTCCAGCTATAAAAGTCTATCATTTACATATTTTAGGCTATTTGGAATCCTATTAAATATTCAACATTTATTTTCAGGCTTACTATTTAATTTGTGAAAATTCAAATATTATGAGACTTTAGAGTCTCCATAGCACAGCAAAAAAGTAAAGCTATTTGGTAAAAATATCTTAACACTTCTATTTATCATTAGCTATCCTAAACTACCCTTGCTGCCTGTATTCAGAATGCCTGTGTGTTTTTTTTAAGTTTTTATTTACATTCTAGTTAGTTAACATATAGTGTAATATTGGTTTCAGGAGTAGAATTTAGTGACTCATCACTTACATATAACACCCAGTGCTCCAGAATGGGTGATTTCAAAATAAGGTCTCTGTATTAAAAGCTAAGCCCCAATGCATGAAAAGTATAACTCTGCCTGCCAAGGGAGATGGACAATTCTGTAAACAAGGACTAGTCATGGCCAATAGCTTCTCTGAAAAAAAAGTTGAATCTTTTGAGCCAGACCAAGCCAGATGGAATCAATTGGCATAATGGTACCCAGTGTCAAACATTATGTCCAAATGCCTAGGGCCGAAATCACTGAGGGTCTTCTATTAAATTATAGCTGCCAGATGTCTGATAAACTCAGTCTCATGCATATTGTCATCAGACCATATTCAGTTTGTGGGGTCAGACTCCATAATGGCCCAATGTTAAGCCCAGGCTGACTTAGCCAATGACCACAGATGACAGCCAATATATTCATTTCTATCAGACTGTTTTATAAATTTTATCTGATTTAAATCAAATCATACCATTATCAGAATGGCCCCAAATTTCTATAGGTTAAATGCCCTCTAGAGATTTGTATGGACTTGGACAAGTGGTCAATAACACCTGCAGTTTCCTCATCACAAAATTATCTTTATTGTTTATGGGTTTTTTTTAAGTTATAGCCCTAAGGTTATAAATATAAGGTTACTCTGGGCCTGCATTTTTATTAAAAGATGACTTTAGTTAGTGTAAAGCATTCCCTAGTCTTAGACTCAAACCCAGCAGTATTTTTCTGAACTTTGACTAACTGTTCATAAAGTTCAACCTGAACAAATCAACAGATTAACTGCTCCTCCATTCCTTACTTGCCCCCAAATAATGAGCAATGCTTTCCATACACTCCAACGACTAAGGAATAAACTTAGATCTGAGCTTAGCCCTAAGGTGTGGTCTGTTCCCATTAGCTAGCCAGATATTAGTTGTTAAATGTTGAATACCATTCCTAGATAAAAATGAAAAGTACAACCACAAAATCTATACTTTTGAGTTCCCTGCTTTGTGCTAGGGTTGAAAATATAGGGTAAACAAAATACAGTCTTAAGATATTCAACTTTGAGGCTCAGTCATTACATGAAACACACAAACACAATAGAAAGCCATTTAAAAATGTCAGGCAGGGGCGTCTGGGTGGCTCAGTCATTAAGCGTCTGCCTTCGGCTCAGGTCATGATCCCAGGGTCCTGGGATCGAGCCCTGTATCGGGCTCCCTGCTCGGCGGGAAGCCTGCTTCTCCCTCTCCCACTCCCCCTGCTTGTGTTCCCTCTCTCGCTGTGTCTCTCTCTGTCAAATAAATAAAATCTTAAAAAAAAATATATATATATAAAATAAAAATGTCAGGCAGGAAAGTAAAAAGTCCTATTTTAGTTTTATATAAATTTAAAAGACCAGCAGAAGAAACATCAATAGCACCTATCAAGATTAATGTTATGTGCACTTCTATTCAGTTTTTTGATCTACAAAATGGCAGTCATGTATGGTTTACTTGAATATATACAAATATATCTAACCTAATAAACTTTTTAAAGATCAGTCCTCAATTTAAAAAAAAAGGACAAATGTCATAAGTAGATAACTCACAGCAAAGAAAATATAAATACTAATAAATATGTTAAAGTATTTCACATTATAAAAAGTCAGAGAAATTCAGCATAATTCTTTCATATATTAAGTTCACAAAGATTTATTGTAAAACCGTACTTGTTGGTGTTTTTTTTTTAAAGATTTTATTTATTTATTAGAGAGTGAGCGAGAGAGAAACAGCATGAGAAGGGAGAGGGTTAGAGGGAGAAGCAGGCTCCCCGCCGAGCCGGGAGCCCAATGCGGGACTTGATCCCAGGACTCCGGGATCATGACCTGAGCCGAAGGCAGTTGCTTAACCAACTGAGCCACCCAGGCGCCCTTGTTGGTTTTTGATAGAGAATTTTTTTGAAGCAAGTATTGTACTCTCTAATATTGGTAGGTAGATTCAAATTTTAATAAAAATTTCATATTGGCAAATTTACAATCTGTAGCAAAAGTCTTCTAGGATTTGATACTGTGGAAATATTCTGACATGCACAAAAAGATTTATGAGTAAGTATAAAAAACTATAATATGATTTGAACAAACTAGGAAAAACATACATATATACAAATACACAAAAGCAAAAAAGGAGAAAGAAATACATTATAGTATTATCAGTGCTTTTTTCTATGTTACACAGGATGGAAGCAGCTAGGGTTTTTTGATTTGTTCTCATGGCATATCTTTATTTTATACATCTTCTACAATGTTTTACTTCTTTTTAAAAGATTTTTTTATTTATTTTGAGAGAGAGAGAGAATTCAGGCACACTTGAGTGGGGATGGGGTAGAGAGGAGGGAGAGGGGGACTCCCCGCTGAGGGCAGAGCCCAACGCAGGGCTCAATCTCACAACCCTGAGATCATGATCTGAGCTGAAATCAAGAGTCAGACGCTTAACTGACTGAGCCACCCAGGTGCCCCAAAGCTGTTTTGTTTTGTTTGTTTGTTTATTATTTATTTATTTTTAAGTAGGCTCCACACCCAGCGTGGATCCCAACATGGGGCTTGAACTCACAACCCTGATCGATCGATACCTGAGCTGATATCAAGAGTCAGATGCTTAACTGACTGAGCCATCCAGGGACCCCAACAATGTTTCACTTCTATAGTGAGGGGGGAAAAGAAACACCTAAGTCTCTACTTTCTGATGATCAAATCCAAATATTCTGACTTGGTGAAGTTTTCCATCACCACCAGCATATAATTTTCCTAGGGAGAGTTATTTTAAAATGATCTCATAGAACTTTACTCAAACCTACTGCAGTGTTTTTCTCATAATTATTGATTTAATGCCATTTCTGTACAAACGGCCATGAGCTTGTCCAGGAGAGTTTGTGCTCCTTTCTGTTACTCTAATAAATGTTCACTAAAACTGCCCAGGGTGTCCAGTCTGTTTGTCCCCCTGGGACACGTCATGACATGGTTGGGGTGGTGACCTGGTGTTTTCTATCATGACAGTTCTTAAAATAATCTCACTTTTCTGCTTAAATTCTTAGCCTTGAATACTTAGGTATGTTGGGTCATTTCTTCCAAGATCTAGAAGCATCCCTGCCAATTTCTATGAAATTTCCTATACTTTTCTAACCTCTTTTTCTATATATGAACTTCATCAAATAAAATGAGTGTTACAACACTCTAACTCCAAAATCTTTTAAAATGTTTAGATAGATTAATACAGTAGGAAAAAAGAATTTTTCCATTTGTTCTATTTATCACATTTGATTCATAAATTTAATGAAATATACCTTCATACTACCTTAGAACCACAAAGCAATGGGCAAAACTACATAGCGTTGATATCTCCAAATAACTTTACAGAAAAGTTCTTTCTTTTTTTTTTAAAGATTTATTTATTTACTTGACAGAGAGAGACACAGCGAGAGAGGGAACACAAGTGGGGGGGTGGAAGAGGGAGAAGCAGGCTTCCTGTGCAGCGGGGCAGAAAAGTTCTTTCAAAAAAAGTCACAGGAAAAAGATTTATGCTTCTGAATATCAAAGGCATTGTGAAGTAAGGATTCATAAATATTAGTTACAGCATAAACCATATAATTCGTAAACAAAACTGATACTTTGTTATTTATGCTTAAATATGGAATACTTTATATACAAAGATGTCATTTCCTCCATTAAGTAGTTTTTGAGTATTTACTAGCTGATGACTTACATAATTCATCCATTTACCCAGGTCCCCTTATGATTAACTCAAACTAGTATTAGGGGTGAAATAACTTGAGATAGAAAAAAATATATTCCAAACAGCCTCTATCACAAGAATGGGAACCTTTAAGCCAAAAATTGAGAAAATGATGGGAAATAGAAAGTTTGAACATTAGTATACTTTTTTTTATGTTATGTTGATCACCATACATTACATCTTTAGTTTTTGATGTAGTGTTCCATGATTAATTGTTCGCGTATAACACCCAGTGCTCCATGCAGAATGTGTCCTCTTTAATACCCCTCACCAGGCTAACCCATCCTCCCACCCCTCTCCCCTCTAGAACCCTCAGTTTGTTTTAGTTAAGAAGTTTTGGTCTTTCACAAACCGTATCATACTTTTTTTTTTTTTAAGATTTTATTTCTTTATTTGACAGAAAGAGATACAGCATGAGAGGGAACAGAAGCAGGTGGAGTGGGAGAGGGAGAAACAGGCTTCCCGCTGAGCAGAGAGCCCGATGTGGGGCTCGATTCCAGGACCCTGGGATCATGACCTGAGCCGAAGGTAGATGCTTAATGACTGAGCCACCCAGGCGCCCCGCTTAAGGACTGAGCCACCCAGGCACCCCTGTATCATTCCTCTAATACTATATTTTACTCCACTGAATTTGACAAGATTTTTTTCACTTTTGTTTGAAAAACAGACACACTTAAATTTAAATTTCAACTGCCATTCATTCAAATGGCAGTTTTAAAATAAAGTTCTCAAGAATTTCTAAAATGTTATGAATGTCTGGATTTAGTCATTACTTTCCTAAATAACATTCCCTAATTAAATTGTGTGATTGCATATATTTATGCTGATTATGCAATTTAACTAACATTGTAAATAAACCACAATCAACAAAATTACATTAAAAAGGAAAGTAAGACAGTGAAAACTGTACTAAAATTAGACTTAAATTTCTGTGCTATATTCCTAAAATATACAAACCACAGTTGAGGATTAAGCTACCAAAGTGAGATAGAATCCACAGTGACCTTTCAATCCCTTAGAGATTAGCAGCACTCTGAGACTTTTAGAATTCAGTTGCTTCATTCCCTGTCTTTCCTTGAATTTACCTTTTAGTAAATGCTTCTTTTACCCATACAAACAAACTACAGATAAACTGCAAAGGTCTCTGCTTTAAGTACTTGCTACAATATACATTTATGTAAAACCTCCCTTCTACCAGTGTGCTGACTTTAGTACATAACCCAGAAAAAAATCTGAATTTTATAAGATAATTAAAAATCTAAAACTTCCAGGGGCGCCTGGCTCAGTCGGTTAAGCATCTGCCTTCGGCTCAGGTCATGATTCCAGGGTCCTGGGATGGAGCCCTGCATCGGGCTCCCTGCCTCCTTCTGCCCCTCCCCCCAGCTTGTGCTCTCTCTCTTTCTCTCTCTCTCGCTCTCTCAAATAAATAAATAAAATCTTAAAAAAAAAATGAAAACTTTCATTATTGGGCAACTCCTCCTTGCCAGAGTACTACCAAAAATTATATTGTATATCTTCACTAGTGCTCAGAACAATACTAAGGTAAGAATTCTTTACTTACAAATAAGCGATATCTGAAAACATGGATTTAAGAAAACTTGTTCCAGTTTAAAAAAATCCATAAATGATAGACTTTACACAATTTCGTTATAGTGAGTATCTCCCCATTTTACAAAAAAAAAATCATTATTCATATAAAAGGGTGAATAACCCGAAGGGCTTTAAAATATTATTAAATTAAAATATTACCTTTCATCTAATATGAAAAATTAAATCATTAAAGAGAAAACAGGAGAAAACTTAAAATACCTATTATTCTGTTCTAGGTGTAGGAGGCAGGGTTATCACCTTAGTGAATACCCTTCCTGGTGATATTTCTCTGCATGTCTCCTCATGTCTTTGTCCAAAAATTGTGCGCCTAAATGTGCATAGCTTATTTATTTCAGCACCATACACAAATATTTTTCCATGTTATTGGCTATATACTATATTTCATTAACAGTTAATGCCTACATAAACTAATCCTCAACTGTTGAACTTTCAAGTTGATAGTAAAGCCTACATTTCTGTGAGCAGCCTCACTTCTTTTTCAGGAACAATTTCTGAAAGGGGGATTTGTACTCTGTTGCACTCAGACTCTTACCAGTTTACACACTCACCAGCACGACATGAAGATGGGTATCCCGTTTTTTTCTTTTTGAGAGACAGAGAAAGAGAGAGAGAGTGCGCACATGCATGCATGGGGTGGGGAGGGGCAGAGGGAGAGGGAGAGAATCTTAAGTGAGCTTAATGCCCAGCAGGGAGTCCAATGTGGGGGGCGTGCTGTATCTAAAACCCCGAGATCATAATCTGAGTCTAAATCAAGATTTGGACGTTTAATGGACTGAGACACCCAGGGGCCCCATGGTTTTCTATATTTTTCTTTTTAGCATATACCATTGGGAAACATACTCCGTAAGTGGAGAAACAAGCGTCTTCCCTTGAGAGGCCCTTTGTTAGAACATTATACTGTTGTTCTCTCCTGCTGCTGTTGAAAAAATATGCACCTCTGTCAGACTGTGCCAATTATATCATAATAGCCTAGTGAATTTTCTGGTGAAATTGTCTTACCTACAGAAAGAAGTGTGCCATTCATTTATCCCTCACTGGGAGTTTTTGTTTAACAGGCAAAATCCTTATTAAAGGACACATCAAATATTTTCTTTGATCCATTTTATCATCTATATTGGACTATGGGATAAAATAATAGCACGCTACCCTTTGTACAGTAAGTTTTGAAACTTCATGAACATTTTTATAAATTCTACATTCTGTTAATCATATCCTAGACATTTTTTTATTTAATCATTTGTACTCAGAGTAAGTCATAGTAAACTGGATTTATATTCACAGACATCTAAATATGGCATTAATAAGCCAAAACTAATTTGAAAATTTGTTAATATAAATATTTTACACCTTTATCAAAAGGGCTAAAAATAGGGGCGCCTGGGTGGCTCAGTCGGTTGAGCATCTGCCTTTGGCTCAGGTCATGATCCCAACATCCTGGGGTTGAGCCCCGCATCAGGCTCCCTGCTTCTCCCTCTCCCTCTGCCTGCTTCTCTGCCTACTTGTGCTCTCTCTCTCTGTCAAATAAATAAAATCTTTTTAAAAAAAGGGCTAAAAATATTGGCTCAGAAAATAGCAATCCTAAAAGCAATACAACACTTGACTTTAGCACTGAACAGGGAGAATATTAACATATTTTATCCTTTCCAAATTATATAATTTTGAGATGATGTCACATACTAAATTTTTCCTTTTTAATATCTCTGTCATATGGGTTAAAGTACGCTAGTCCTAAAATCCACTCTAAGGTAAATATTCATTTTTGACACTTCAGATATAGCATTACACATTATTTCAGTCAATTCTCATGTATTATAGGTAACAGTAGTAGAATTATTTGATTTTGAGAGGAAAATTTAGCTTTGACTTCTATAATTTACAAATGGTTAAGGACAAAAAAGTATGAATGATAGCACAAATGACAAAGTGGACAAAATATTAACATTTCGAATTTGGTTAAAAGATATGCAAGACTTATTTGCATTATTCTTGAATCGTTTCTTAAATTAAAATTATTTCCAAATAAAAAGCAACCCCCTCAAACTCATGCCTTTATAGCAACGTTCATAGCAATATTACATTAGCCAAAAGGCAGAAATAATCCAAATATGTATCAGCTGAGTAGATAGATTATATATATATACATATATACATATATATACACAAATACATACAATGAACTATTATTTAGCCATAAAAAGGAATGAAAATTTGATAATCTGATATATGTTACAAAATGGATGAACCTTGAAGATAGTATGCTAAGTGAAGTAAGTCCGACATAAAAGGTCAAATAGTGTATGATTCTACATATTTAAGGTACCTAGAGTAATCAAATTTATAGAGACAGAAAGTAGAGTACAAGTTACCAGAGACTGGAAGGAGAAAGTTCTTTAATGAGCACAGAACTTCATTTAGGAAAATAAAAATGTTCTGGTGACAGACAGTGGTGAAGGTTGTGTTGCAGAACATTGAGAATGTACTTAGTACCACTAAATTGTATAATTAAAAATGGTTGAAATGGTAAATTTTATGTTATGTATATTTTACCACATGAAAAAGTGACACCCCCAAATAGACCCATTGCTTGGATTTGCTCCTTTTGCTGTATTCTTATTATTTGTATATAATTATATTTGTACCTCAGAAGACTATATTTGATATATTTTTATACTTTAACTTCACAGAATAGAATCTGGTACATGCCAAGCCTTTATTTACTATTTCAATGAATGAATGGACAGGATTCATAAAAAAATAGTAGGAAATTGTTGGTTAATCCAGGGGAGGGTCCGAATTCTTACAAATTATTGGAATTTCATATCAGGTATTCTCAATTCTGTCTTTCCTTAGTTATCAATTAGACTTGCAACACTGTTCTAAAACATTATCTCTACAATTCTAACAAATGGAGAGTAAGCTCATACAGTAGATAACCCCCCAAATAGCAGTTATATAAATGGTGACTTGGGTTCCAAACCAAGGACAAAAGCAATAAACTTATTCATCATTAATAAAGGCCATGAGAAGAAAAAGTGTAATTATTTGGTGATGGAAGTCTAAATTTTAAACAAAACAGAGTAGGGGGAATAGGATATAAAATGGAAGTTACAATTCTGACTTCTTCCCCCTATTTTCTGCTAACAAAAAATGAAAATAAATAAAAATAATATACCATAAAAACCCAGAGTCAACCTACAGTAAATAAGGATGGCACATTCACCTTAATATTTAAATTTCAATCAAACTGGGGCACCTAGGTGGCTCAGTTGGTTAGGTATCTGCCTTCAGCTCGGGTCATGATCCCGGGGTCCTGGGATGGAGTCCCATGTTGGGTTCCCTGCTCAGCGGGGAGTCTGCTTCTGCCTCTGGCTCTGCCCCTTCCCCCCTTGTGCTCCCACTCTCTCTCTCTCAAATAAATAAAACCTTAAAAAAATAAAAAAAATAAATTTCAATCAAACTGAATCCAAAAATGCATTCATGATACCCTGGACACCAAAAGGAAGGAAGGAACTACGATACTAAAGGTATTAAGTTGGCATAAAAATATGGTTTGGGAGGTGGGATACACACCACATGGAAAGCCAGATAAGCCTTCTGACAAACTACAAAAGGAAAAAAAGAAAGCAAAGAGGTTTTCCTTGAAGGTATTTTGAAGAATGGTAGCAAAGTTGTGTAAAAATAATCTGGGGAATTGGTTAAAGTGGAGAGAACTGCTTTCAGAGGTAGAGCAGTTGATCTGACATGTGGTTATTTATTCTGTGAAGGTGTGACCTGCTGCAGTCTGCTACATATCTGGGTTTAAGACCATCTTTCTATGCTCTCTAGCCAAAGGTCTTAACTTTAGCTGTCCTTCCACTCCATATGGAAACCGTTGTAATGGCTTTACTCCATTTATAGTTCAATCAATATAAACCTAAGAATGGTAGCACTTGAAAAGAGAAAATTGAGAAAGAGAGATATCTATAAAATATATATATATTTTTTTTTCACTTTCAACCACTTCCCACTTCAAAAATTGCTGATAACTAGCCATGAGCACTTCCAATGTTCATAGACAGAAATCACGATTTGACTTGAACTGCAGTCTCACTCAAACATAACACTCCTGCATATTTACTAGAATAAATTAATGCACACTAACATGTTTTTATTCTACACAGATATTTTCTTCCACATTTCCCAGAGGAAAAGAAAAATGCTCGGAGGTGAACTTTCGAGTATATTACTTATAAAGAATGACATGTGAATAAAGAGAAGAAAACAGATCAGCTTGTTCTTGTTTTAACTTTACATAATGTCTCACATCTCACAACACACTGCTCTAGAGTGAAGTGTTTTAACCTGCCTTTTGTTATGAATTACTTGGCTGGATAACAGACAGGCAGTCTGGGATTATTTTTTTAAAGCCATCAATATCCTTCGATGCTATTTAGAATGCCAAGAGAAGGCTTTCTTCCTTTCTCACTTATCAATCAAATACTTCATGAAGTTTAATTAAAATTAAGTCAAAAATATTCTCTGTGTTTGTATAAACCTTAAATTTGTTAACCTGTTATTGGATTTTCAAAAATACCTGTTTATTAAACTGATTTAATTTTCTATTTATATGTAAATTTCTATTTCTAAGCTTAAATTCAGGTCTGTACTAAGAATGCTAATCCCACTTCTACCATATTTAAACTCATTGTGGGTATAATTAGAAAGATTTTGTACCAGCCTTATTATCAATATCAGATGGTTAAAACATTTCAAAGCACTCTGCAAAATGCCTATCTAGGTTCTTGTTTGATGAAGAAAAAAAGTAGTTTCTCCTCAATTAATTGTAAATGCTTTCATTCATTCATTCATTTATTCAACATCAGATCATGTTATCTTATAGCTTCAAACTATCCCAAGGCTTTCAAATGGTGTGTAGAATCAGCAGCCAGAACAGAGACCCAGGCAAGAATGAACATCCTACTGGAAAACTGGAAGGGGGACCTATGTGTCTGGAGTGGAGGGAGTCTAGGCAGAGTGGAGGGAGATGAGGCTGAGGAGTAAGCCTTGCAGAGCTTAAGGAAGCTGGATTTTACTCAGAGAGTTAGAAAGCCATTGGAAAGGTTTAACTAGGAAAGAGCATGATATGACACATGTTTTTAAAAGATCACCTCCACTATTCTCTTCAGAGTGGATGATGAGGAAAAAAAATTAGTAATTAGGCTGACAGATGACTAACAATTTAAATGTCCAGGGTCATTAATTTCCCATTTCACATATTTAATAAGACACATGAAATATTTGACTGTAAATTTTCCACATGTAACATCATCAGTAATCTCTCTATGTGAAAATAGGAAAACAACCAATGTCCACTGTAATTCACTTCAATAACCTTCACTATAGTAAAATATACAGTTGACTCTTGAACAATATGGGTCTGAACTGCATGGGTCCACTTTTATGTGGATTTTTTACAGTATAGTATTGTAAATGTATCTTCTCTTCCTTATGATTTTCTTAACATGTTTTTCTCTCTTGCTTACTTTTATTGTAAGAATACAGTATATAATACATGTAACATACAAAATAAGTGTTAATTAACTGTTCTTAATAAGGCGTCTGGTGAACAAGAAGCTATTGGAAGTTAAGTATTGGGGGAGTCAAAAGCAATTTGGGGATTTTTGACTGTAAGGGTTGTTAGCGCCCCAAATCCCCACATTGTTCAAGGGTCAACTGTACATTTAAATTCCTTGCATGAAGGTGTGGCATGGAGAAACAAAAATAACCTGATTTGTTCAGTCCCCATCTTTTTTTGTTTAATATTCCAATAGGTAGAGAAAAATATAATTTTAGCTTAAATTAAAAGCAAAGACAAGAAATTTAGAGTGGGTTATTGTCCAGAAGCATATCAGAGGACGTTTACATTTGTACTAGAAGTCTAACCAAAGATGGTTTTCTATGTATTCATTGCCCTAATAACTTAGGAATGCAAATAGTTATGAAGTTGGTTTCCTGGACAGATAATAGATCTTCCCAATTCTAGAAGATGCTCAATAAATCTTTATGGAGTGAATGAATAAACAACATCATCTCAGGAGAAAAAAAAAAGATGGATGCATAATTTTGTTTTATGAGAATAAATATGAAAGGGGGAATTACAGGTAGCTGTTACAAAACCAAAAGGCCTATAAGTTGAACTTTCATAAAATTTCTACATTTATCCTAAAATTAATAGCAAAAACCCACCCAGGCTAGCTTCTCAAACTTCAGAATGCAATAGAATCACATATTATTCCTGAAGATTCCTCAAACCTGATGCCTTCACAAAGATCCTGGGGGATTCTGAGGCAGGTAGATCAGAGAACCATACTTGGAAAAACAGTGCTGTCAGTAAAACCCTGAGGAATTCTGTTTCTTCTGTGTCTCTGGATTTAAAGGTCATATGTTTATACTTGTGGGGCCCCTTCCAAAGTTATGTGTGGAATATGAAGGAAAACATAAAGTAGTCTGTGGAAATTAGTTCTAATTTTATTTTGAAATGGAATATTCTTGTTCAAATATTTGGAACCTTGTTTTAACTCCTTATCTACCTACACCACTTTGAAAAGTGCTTTCTAAACTACTTCTCCTTTATTTTTCACAATAGCCCTT
This sequence comes from Leptonychotes weddellii, assembly GCF_054177405.1. Classification (NCBI taxonomy): domain Eukaryota; kingdom Metazoa; phylum Chordata; class Mammalia; order Carnivora; family Phocidae; genus Leptonychotes; species Leptonychotes weddellii. The sequence continues at coordinate 52,331,250 of NC_138373.1, read as the reverse complement.
GAATTATGTAAGGCACCATCACTGCTCCCATTTTATAAGTGAAGAAATTCAATCACAAGTAGGTATGGTATATTGTCAGAAGTTCCACTGCTAGTCATTAGCTGGCTGACACCTGGGCCTGGGTCTTCAGGAGTCAGGTTAATTTTCTGCTCCCATATTAAGGCTAACTGGGCTGTTTAGGGTCATTATCCTATTCACTGTCATGCCAATATTCATTCTTTTCATTCGTATCCCCACCTCAAGACCAGACCTTCTACTGTGGTGTCCTTATACCTAACAACCAGCAGTGGTGAGCCTTGAGATAGGGGTACATAACAGAAATTAGGGATAATGGGGACCTGAATTATTTTTGGAACTTGAATTATACTCATATGAATATCGAAATAGTACCTTCTACTCTTTCTTGGCTGATACTTTGTCAATCCATAAGAATATGCAGTCTTCAGTTTGTTTCCTGAGATTAAGAATTCCTCATATCAGTGAGGTCATATGATACATGTCTTTCTCTGATGACTTATTTCGCTTATTTCGCTCAGCATAATACCCTCCAGTTCCATCCACATCGTTGCAAATGGCAAGATTTCATTCCTCAAACTGAGGGTTCTAGAGGGGGTGGGGGTGGGGGGGGATGGGTTAACCTGGTGATGGGTATTAAGGAGGGCATGTTCTGCATGGAGCACTGGGTGTTATATGCAAACAATGAATCATGGAACACTACATCAAAAACTAATGATGTAATGTATGGTGATTAACATAACATAATAATAAAAAAAGACTAAAAAAGAAAATCTTTAAAAAAATACGAACAATAATAAAAGTCACTCTAAGAAATTGCTTTTCTAAAAAAAAAAAAAGAATATGCAATCTTATGGCAAATTGCTGGACCCACAACAGTGACAAATTTGTGCTACTTTTTAAACCTATAATTGAAGGCTGTCTTTTATATCATGAATATTGGGATTACTTATTGGAGTGATGGGCAAACAAGGTACTCAAGAAAATCTAGAATTCTGTTTCTCAAACAGGCACACGATTCACCTGGGGGAGTTTAAAATGCAGATCTTGACTCTGTCCAAGATGGGGCCTGAGATTCTGCCACTGGTCCATGGACCATATTTTGAACAACAAGGCTCTGGAGAACTAGATTAAACCCAGGACTCCAAAAAAATAATAGGAATCAAAGGAGAACCTGTATAGGGGTAGGAGGCTAAAAGAAATAGAGCTGCATAAATATTTTAATCCACTGGGTATTAGCTGTCTTTGGGATTGCCTAAAAGTGTAGGTTTTACATCAGAAAGACTTAATGTCTTTGCCCTGTCCAGGGGCCAATTCCTCCACCCAGTTCTGACCTCCAAAAAAGTCAAGTGGTCATTTAGCCTCCAAAAACAAAACAAACAATGATGAAGAACATTAGAAAGCCACACATACCAGTGCAGGCACATTTATGCAGTTGGAGAAAATTTTTTCCTCTCTTGTTCTTCACAAGATAAATAGTGTGTTGACTTTCTGGTTTGTCTAGATTCATTTAGAAAAAGGAATGGAACTCAACAATTACCCACCGCAGGCTGGATTGCTATTGAATCTACTACCAATATTCATATCAAGTGATTTACTCAGTGATGAGTGAAGATTTGAAATTTTCTCATTATTGATTAAGTGAGGGATGAAGTGGGAGAGATGTGTTGCATAGAAGAGAGTTTATATCATTAAATGCAATATAAATAATTCTAGATGTAAAAATATGATAAAGCACATCCAAATGGAATAGAAAATCATGTGCTGACATGAACTTTTTGTAATAATACATTTAAGTCTTAGCTGACTCACTATTCAGAGAGATAAATTGATTTGCAGGTCTACTGTTCTTTGTTCAATAGCATGGATAATAAGAATATTGTATAATGATTCAATATCCCCTCAACAATATGAATGATGTCCATGTGGAATGAAGTTTACATAGTTTCTTTCCTTACAATCCTTTGTGTTGCCTCCACCAACACTAATAAAGAAGCTAATTTTTATTGCTTTTTTTTAAAATGTAAAAACCCGCTACTAGATGCTGAATAGGCATCTCAAAAAAAAAAAAAATCCCACAAAAATAAAAAAAACAAGATGTCCTTCAGGAGGTGAATGGATAAGTGGTGATATATTCAGATGATGGAATATTGTTCAGCTCTAAAATGAAATGAGCTATCAAGCCCTGATAAGACAAGGAGAAAACTTAAATGCATATTACTAAGTAAATGAAGCCAGTCTGCAAAGGCTGAATAGCGTGATTCCTGCTATTTAACATTCTTGAAAAGGCAAAACTATGGAGACAGCAAAAGGATCAGTAGTTGCCAGGCGTTAGAGGATGGGGAGGGATAAATAGGCAGAACACAGGGGATTTTTAGGGCAGTGCAATTACTCTGTTTGATACTATAGTGATAGATACATGTCATTATATATTTGTCCAGGGCCACAGGATTACAATACCAACAGTGAATCTTAATATAAACTATGGACATTGGGTGATAATGATGTATCGATGTAGGTTCATCAATTTTAACAAATGTATCACTCTGGTGGGGGAGGTTGTCAGTAGGGTAGGTTATCCATGTTTGGGGGCAAGAATATATAGGAAATCTCTGTGATGAGGGTGCCTGGCTGACTCAGTCAGTGGAGCATGTGACTCTTGGCCTCAGGGTCCTGAGTTCGAGCCCCACCTTGGGTGTAGAGATACTTAAAAATAAAAAAGAAGAGGAAATCTCTGTGCCTTATACTCAATTTTTCTGTGACCTTAAAAACGTTCTAAAAAATAAAGCCTATTTTTTTAAAATGTCTTTCTGTTATTAGTAAAAAATTTAGCTAGTGACCAATTTTTTCATTTTTAAATGATGTAAGAAGTGTGTTTCCAATCCTATATAAACATAGATTAATTCTGCCCCCTAACATGGGAGCAAAATATAAAATAAAATTAGAAAAGAATGACTGTTGCTTGTATTACTGGATTGTGTTGCAAAGAGCAGTGTGTCCTTTAGCTAAAATAAGGAATCTGTGGTATTCACGAAGAAAAGCGTTTATGGGTGATGATCGAACCAGCATACTGCGATACTGCCCTTGTAAATGGCTAACAGAATGGAGGGATGATTGTGAATGTATCTACTACAAACCAGTCACAAACGACCAATCAGGGACTTCAAGATTAAAATTAGTCATGTGAAATGTCATTATTTCTTCAGAAAAAGACTCTGAAATATTACCTTAGATGACTCCCTGATTTTTTTTTAAATATTTTATTTTTATTTATTTGAGAGAGAGAGAATGAGAGACAGAGAGCATGAGAAGGAGGAAGGTCAGAGGGAGAAGCAGACTCCCTACCGAGCAGGGAGCCCGATGCGGGACTCAATCCCGGGACTCCAGGATCATGACCTGAGCCGAAGGCAGTCGCTTAACCAACTGAGCCACCCAGGCGCCCCTGACTCCCTGATTTTAAGAAGATTTTACAAAAATGAGTTATAGAAAAATGAATGCGTTTACTCTTTTGGGGGAGAAGTCTGTCATTTGTACCATAAGTCAAACTGCAGGATCTTCTGCAGAGGTAGGAGTGGAGAATACCATGTATTTCGGACTCCATAACACCACTCCAATATCTGTTTTACTCTGTCAAGAGCTGCAGGTGCTTTCACATGCATTTTTTCACCTAACTGACAGAGCTCAGGAGTTTATGGACGGTTAATTATTACAGGAGGGTTTTACCATGAGTCAAGGCTTGGGTTTCATCTCCAGAAAAGCCTGGAGAGCAACTCTGAACTCTTTCACTCTGCTGTGGGTACTTACCATCAATGTCATGCTAATTTGAAACAATCCATTACTTTATGGATCGCATAATACCAAATTTTGTGTTTACATGGATAGATGCCACATACACTGAGGTGGCTATAAACCGGCAAAAAGATGTTTGTTCAGTTAGTCACCAGTGAGAAATGAAGTTGACACCCACCAGTTATTCCATGAAACCCCACCTCAACCGATTAGGTTATGCAAAGATGCTTCCAGATTCTGGGTAAGTTTACTGAGAGAAGAGATTTAACACTAGCATGAGTCCCAGATTTCTCCTATTAGAGCTCTCTGAAACATCAGTTTTAGAATAATTTCACCTATTAAATTAACTCCAACTGAATGAGGTTTAAGTTTCAACTGCATCTCAAATTACATAAATTGACAAAAGGAAAAAAGTGTGCACCACAGACTAATGTATCAGGACTCGCATCTCTTCCCTCTCGCCATCAGTTCATCTGTAAATGTCTATGCCAACTACCTCATTTTTGAGGCCTACATTGTGAAACAAGGATTGGAAAAGGCAAACACTAAATTGTTCAAAATACACTGCCTCTTCAATAAACTAAAAAAAAAAGTTTAAAATTCAACTTAAAACACACACACCTAAACATACAGCACTACTGGGAATCTTAGATTGAAGTTCAGTCAAATTATATTTCAGTAACTGAGAAACACCTGAGAATCAGAGATGGCACAGTATTCTTTCTTACACTTCATATAATGTTCATTACCATCAAAATCATTAGGTATCCTTCCTCCCTATTAAAATCAGCAAAATAAAACTGATTATTTTCCTCAGAAGCTTTAGAATTTAAGCTTTAATAAGTAAATCAAAAGCGACTCAAAATGATAAGTACAACAAATTTCATAAAACCAGATGTTATGAACTGAACGTTTGTGTCCCTCTCAAATTCATATGTTAAAGCCCCAACTGCTGGTGTGGCTATATTTGGAGCCTCTAAGGAAGTAGTTAAGGTTAAATAAGGTCATCAGGGTAGGGGCCCATCCTACCCTGGGTAGGGTTAGTGTCCTTATAAGAAGAGAGATCAGTGGAAAGGCCACATGAGGACATAGTAAGAAGGTGGCTGTCTACCAACCAGGAACAGAGCTCTCACCAGAATCTGAATTTGCCAGCAATGTGATCATGGTCTTCTAGCCTCCAGAACTGTGAGAAAATAAGTTTCCATTGTTTCAGCCTTTAAGTCTGTGGTATTTTGTTATAGCAGTCTGAACAGACTAAGACACCAGACTTGCAAACAAATGTAACCCATCCTGTATTGTGTGTTTAGCTATTAATTTGTTTCTGTGAGGCATACAGACAGTATAAGGTTCATCTCAAGTATTTAACTTGCTAAAATATGTCAGTACCTATCACCTTCAACTAGATATAACCACTACAAAGATCCATTCATTTAAGCATAAAATAGATATAAAATAAAACACATTTTGTTATTAAAAAATGCAAAGACCGGCCATCAAATTGACATTCAGTCTCATCTCTCGTGTGCCTTGTGTGTCTACTGTTTAGCAAAATCTAATTGAAATAAAAAGCTTGAGGCACTACAAAAATTATCAAAGAGAATTTGAATAACACTTTAGATACGTTGATATTACTTCACATAAATCGAGCACATATGACTTACCAAGAAGAGGAAACATTTTTTAAGAGAGATTTTCAGTGATAAAGATTTGATTGGAAAGTGAACCAACTGTCAAGCTCCTAGATCAATCTGGATTGTCTAGGCTTAGTAATTTCTCCATTGTGAATATGCCAGGGGCAAGTTTATTTTAGGAGGTGGTAAGAGGCAGCTCATACTGTCACATCTTTAGGAACTTAACTAACCCCTTGTTGTAAGGCAATCTGGATAAGTGATACGTTCAGAGAATCTAAACTAGGGAGGAAAATAAAATCTCTAGTAACTCAAGGTGATAATTTGAAGAACTTGCTTAAAGAGTACTGCTGAAATGGAAGAAGTATAGTTTATTCAAGTTGGCTCAGATTGTTTTGAAACTATTTATTGAGTATGTGCCAAATACTGAACTAGGCTCAGGAAATACAAAAATTGGCATTAATCAGAGGTATCACAAAATTGGTTTTACTATTCACCTTCCTTGTTTCTACGGGAGCATTTGTTAAAATGTTATGGAAGAAGGAGGAGGAGGAGCAGGAGGAGGAAGAGAAGCAGCAGCAATGGAGGAAGAAAAAGAAGAAAAGAATAAGGAGGAGGAGGAGGAGAGGAAGAAGGAAGGGCAGGGGAAGGAGGACAGGAAGGGAAGGAGGAAGACAAGGGGAAGGGGGAGAGGAAAGAGAAGGAGAAGAGGAAGAGGAGGAGGAAGGAAAAGAAGAGCAAAAGAAAAAAAGTCCCATAGCTGATAGAGTTTAGGAAGGTTTGGTTAAACTGAGTTAAATATATTACAACACTTGTATTCAATGGTATGTTAAAGTGCACCAAGAATCTCCAGCTCAGACAACTGCCAACCTGGAGAACTTTTGCCAAGAAGCATTTCACGTTGTTCCTGTTTCATTTACACACATGAATTCATACTCATGCATACATATGAAAAAATGCTTGCAAGTAATGCTAGTCACTATTACTACGTTCTTGTTCAGTCATTTCCACAGATATAAGAAACAATAATTATGAAAACTTATCTATTGTAATTAATACCTTGCAGAGTGGTCAGTGACCCACCACTGTGATAAATCACTTGCCTGCCTATCAAGCTTCCAATTTACACTACCACTCACCAAAGAGTGGGTCCAAGAGTGATCAAGATTTTTAAAGTGCTAAGTTTTATCTGGAATTATGACTGATTGATAGCATGTTATTTAAAATCTCATTCAAATACCAAGTAACTGCTGACGGGTGAAACTAGAAACAAAACGCACATGATGTTGCTGTGGTTCTGAAACTCTAAGACCCTTAAGTAACACTGAATTCTGATGGTGCTAATTGGCTTTTGATTTTACTACTCAGAATTAAGTTGCAATTAAACTTAAGCACTAAAACTTTTGCCTATTTCTTGATTGGATCATTTGTTCTTTGGGTGTTGAGTTTTATAAGTTCTTTATAGATTTTGGATACTAGCCCTTTATCTGATATGTCATTTGCAAATATCCTCTCCCACTCTGTCAGTTGTCTTTTGGTTTTGTTGACTGTTTCTTTTGCTGTGCAAAAG
>NC_138373.1:52296879-52323748 GCF_054177405.1 Leptonychotes weddellii | reverse complement strand
GCATAATATTCCATTGTATATATATACCACCTCTTCTTTATCCATTCATCTGTCGATGGACATCTTGGCTCTTTCCACAGTTTGGCTATTGTGGACATTGCTGCTATAAACATCGGGGTGCACGTACCCCTTCAGATCCCTACATTTGTATCTTTGGGGTAAATACCCAGTAGTGCAATTGCTGGATCATATGGTAGCTCTATTTTCAAGTTTTTGAGGAACCTCCATACTGTTTTCCAGAGTGGTTGCACCAGCTTGCATTCCCACCAACAGTGTAGGAGGGTTCCCCTTTCTCCGCATCCCCGCCAACATCTGTCGTTTCCTGACTTGTTAATTTTAGCCATTCTGACTGGTGTGAGGTGGTATCTCACTGAGGTTTTGATTTGGATTTCCCATCAGGGTAATTATTGATTGCATTGGCAATATAATAATAATGGGCTGAATTCCCTCTAAAGAGAAAGGATCATGTACAAAGTAGTCCCCCCCTTATCTGTGGGGAATATGTTCCAAAAACCTCAGTGGATACCTGAAGCCATGGATAGTTCTCAACCTTCTATATACTATATTTTTCCTATGCATACATACTTATGATAAAGTTTAATTTATAAATTAGACACAGTAAAAGATTAACAACAATAATAATAAAATAGAATTATAACAATATACTATATTAAAAGTTATGGGGTGGGGCACCTGGGTGGCTCAGTCGTTAGGCATCTGCCTTCGGCTCAGGTCATGATCCCAGGGTCCTGGGATTGAGCCCCACATCGGGCTCCCTGCTCGGCGGGAAGCCTGCTTCTCCCTCTCCCACTTCCCCTGTTGTGTTCCCTTTCTCACTGTCTCTCTCTCTGTCAAATAAATAAATAAAATCTTGAAAAAAAAAAGTTATGGGACTGTGGTTTCTCTCTTTCTTAAAATGTCTTATTGTACTGGGCTCACCCTTTTTCTTATGATGATATGAGATGACAAAATGCCTATGTAATGAGATGGAGTCAGTGAATGACATAGGCATTGTGACACAGGGTTGGGCTACTACTGACCTTCTGACAATACGTCAGAAGGAGGATCATCTGCTTCCAGACCCTGGTGCACTGGGGGTAACTGAAACCAGGGTAGAAGAAAATGAGGATAAGGGGGCACTTCTGTATTCTCAAATCCTGAAGGATATCAGACAATTGAAATATCTTTATCAATTGCAAATGACAAAATGTCCACAAAAATGTAGAAATTAACCATAGGCACAGCTGATTAAGAATAAAATCGTTAAAATTGAAAATTAAGGATTCAAGAGTCTGATATAAATCTTTACCTCTGAATTGACAGAGTTCCTGCATTGCCCCCATCACAGAAAATTTAAAGAAATTGTACGTACAGGTTTTTCCTTTAGCAAAAATACTAATTTCTCTAACATTTTCAATATTGTTTCTTAATTCTGACTTATCCACTCCAGGTAGATAGAAAGTAGAGATATTTTAAATGTATTTGTTTCACCAGCGCAAAAAAAAAAAAAGCATCTAGAGAACATTAATTAATTCAATTTCCTCCAACTGATCAATTAAGTGCTGCTCCTTTTTTTATTTTAATTTTAATGCCAAAGTTCAGGCTTTTATTATATCTTTTCTGTATCCTACCAGCTCAACTGTGCCCCTGTACTCATTCCTTCCTCATTCCAGTCTCCGTTGTGCACTGTTGGCAGGTATATCAGATAGAGTCAGGGGACTTGATCAAAATCTTTCACTGGCTCTAAACTGTGCACAGAATAAAGGCTAGACCTATTAGTCTGATACTCAAGGCTGTTCTAAGTGATGTCCCAATCCAGCCTTCAAACCTTCTACCTAAAATGAACTGCTCCTCCACTCCGCCAAGTAATCCTTGGACCCTCCTACCTCTGTGCCTAGCTCATGCCACTCCCTCTTCTTAGAATGTCTCCCCACATCTGCACTGTTCTTTAAACTCCAGCTCACGAAGCTTGCTTGATTTCACATTCGCAAGATCTTTCTCTGCTTGGTTACAGCAACTAACATATGCTGACTTACATCACAGGTAGTGCCATCTTTTCTCCCTATGATCCCAGTGACAGACACACTGCTGCATTAAAAGGAGCTTAATAAATGTTTGTTGAGAGATGAATAAATGAGAAAAACACATGTCAAGCAGAAGTCTAGGACACCACACAGTTACTTAATAAATCGTTGAATGTAGAAAAGCCCAAATGTATTTCTTTTGCCCAGGGTCTGTTCATTTTCCTTCCTTCTAGAATTCTGAGCACACCAATCTCTACCTTTACATTCAGCCCCTTAGCAGGCTGCCATCTCGCTGGGCTATGCAACTTGCCTCTCTTGCCTCAAAGAATATAGCCCTAGCATCTGAGCAGTTTTATTTACCCCTTACCTCTGATTTAGGACACAGCAACCCTGATTGGCATGTTGAAATATTAACTAGCCTATAGTACTTTCACGCTGATTAATGATAACAGGGAACTGAGACTGTGATGAACCCAAATATACAGGTAATTGTAAAACTTGGTTTTAGCCAATCATTTTTCACCTCTTAAAACAACTCCTTCATCATGCAATGATTAGCATATTAAAATACTGGTTTATCCACTCCTGTCATTCTCCAGTAGCTTCTTGAAAAATAGACATAACAGGTAAGCAGCAGAATGCAAGAAGGATCAATTAATTTGCATAATTTAATAACTTCAAAATTTATAAAATAATAAAAAAATCAACTGTACTATAAATTAGCCTTACTCTGAAAAACTCATGTAAACTCAAAAATCTTACTAAGGCAGAGAGAAAGGAACAGTGAAGAACTTCAAGATACTAGGAACAGCTGCTTGATTTAATCCCAACACATTCAAGGGATTTTGTACTTTTTAGGTCCAAGCCAGCTTCTGACAAATCCTTCTGTGATGTTGGAATGAAGCTCAGAGTGAGATATCCATGGTAGGACATTTTTGGTCTGGATTACTTTGGACCCCCTTCAGGACTACTCAGGAGAACCAGTGGGATAGCAGGCTTATTCACTTGGAGGTGCCTGCAGGTTCTATGTTATTCCCAAAAAATCCCATCCTGAACCATGGTGGCATCCTGGGGGCTGCAAAGCCATACCAGAAGATTTAAGAATCTCATAGTCAAGAGGGTATAAAATATGTCTTTATGTTTGCACAATGTAACCAATGGAAAAATGCCATGACTGCCTTCTAAATCTAAAATCTAAATGAAGCCAAGGTAATGTCTTCATTAGATGTAGAGGTTACTACATGTGCTTTACAGTTAGCAATTTCTATGATAATCCTATCCTGAAGGATTATGTGAGTAATCCAATAGAGTTTTTGCTATAAACAGAAGGCTTAAGTTCCCATTACAGTTTTACACAACACAAAGGCATTCACTATTCCTTGATTCTATTTGCCTCATATGAACTGTCTTGGAAATGTCATTGTAATCTGCCACGCAGTTTACCGTTGCTAAATTTTAACAAGAACCAGGCTTCTTATTAGGTAGACAGTTGATGCATAAAAGGTATGAGGACCATCGTGAGCAGAGAGTTATTCCCAAACAATAAATCAGCCATTCATTCCCTGAATAAATTAATAAAATACAAACTCAGGGCTTGACCAAAGCTAACAATATAAAGTGTTTTCTTCATTTTGTATAACAGATCAATGCCTAGTAATAAAGCAATACAACATGGGAAGATAAAATTTCTTCTGGGGTGGGGAAGAGAATGGGGGATGGAGGCAGCCTAATGTACAACTGTATGAATAAGATTTGGATCATACAAACTCCATCTATTACTTCATTTAGATTAAAAATTCAGTCACTTTTTGCAGCAGTCTTCGGCCTTATAGTTTTCCATATTATGGAGAAAACAGAAAAAGTGTGGGTAAATAGACTGCTGGATCATATGCAGTACATTTTCCTTTGACTACACACAGTATTTATCTTTCAAAAACAGGGCATTTTAAAACATTCTGCTGTTACCTCATATTTATTTGTACCTTGCTTTATTACCAGTCTCAATTGTTAAAGTACAGTAACTCATCATTTCAACAAAGTGAAAGATTTTCTGACAAATTATCCAGAGTATAATCAGGGAGAGAAATTATCTCACTTTATTTACTTAAACATTGGCCAATGGCCTACAGGAATCTACAGAAATGTTCACATGACATGCTTAAAGTACTCTAAGCTACTCATTTCTCTCCAGACTGAACAGTTGGCCTTTTTACTAAATTCTCACTCTCCACCATATTTTCCAAAGAAGCTTTGAAGTATAAAACCCAAGACTTGGAAAGTATCAATTTTGGACAGTATTAGCAATTTAAGTCTTTATCCATTCCTTATCTATCAGTTCCCCATGAATAAACTTTAATTCACTTCCATATCCATTGGGGAGGGGCAGGAGGGCAGTAGAATATAATGTCAGGAAGGCTAGTAACATACTTCTAAAATGAGCATTTTCAGTTCAAACCATGGTTTGGTTTTTGTGGGATTTCACTTCCACTGAACAGAAACCAAGTACATATGTATTTGATTTCTCTTTAAGGGTTGGTTATGGATGAATAGAAGAACCAAAGAAAATGCAACAGAGAAACACTGAAACAGTGTAGACAAATAAGTTTATCTTGCCTTCTATCATGATTTATGACCCCTTTGCATTACAAAAATAAAATGTATGGTATGCTGCAACTTAGGCTGACAAAGTAGAAGAGAACCAAACAATTGTCAAAGGTGATCAGCTACACGTATATAGTCTCTTACAATTCGAATTAAATAAAGCTGTGAGGTCCTTCAGCTATTAAAAATGTCATCAGCAATGAAGCTAATTTGTGTCTGCCCAGGGCTGTTACAGTAAGTGATTACTTACAGATGCCAAGCGCCCCAGGGAACTTTTGCCACCTGTTTTCAATTTTTGGATTGGCAGCCTCACCCTGACAAAGCTTACTGGTCTGACACTGGCTTGTGCCATCTGTTGCCATGATGTTGGTACTTAATCAATAGTTTTTACAGAATACCGTCTACATTACGGAAAGACATTTATTTTGGCTTTTCCCTATATTCTGCCATTATTTGTAATACATAAAAATAATATTCCCCGAATGAACTGCATTGTTCAAATGTTACAGCCCTACCTAGTTGTTGAACAAGTCCTGAGTGATAGTCTCCTCCAAACCAAACACAGACTTTTAGAAACAAAGGAGATATGAGGTCATCACACTTAATCCGTCATGTACTACAGGAATCCCTTCCACTATCAATCCAAACGATTGACTTCCCCTTCCCTTTGAACATGCTTACTACCTCACAAGGCAGTCCATCTCTACTTTAAAGAGCTGGCAGTCTTACAAAACCCTTCCTTCCATTGAATGGAGACCTGTTTATTTGTGACTTCCACTGGCTGACTATTCTTCTGCCACTGGACTGACATAGATGAATTCTAAACCATCACCTAGGACAGCCTTTCAAATATTTAAACTAGCCATCGAGAAAGATCAAGTCTCCTAGAGGCTAAATATTCCAAGTTTTTCAGCTAATTCACATCATATTTGTTCCCTTGGCTTCGTCATCTTAGTTGTTATAAATCAAATCTGTTCTATCGATGCCAGTATAAAATCTTTCTCTGAAAATGAACACAATACCAAATTACAGTTTTCACTGGGATGCAGTCTTTGATGTTTCTGAAAACTAAACTGTCCATATAGCCTAACAGTATATTTACTTTTGATGCATCTTGCTCCGTGTTTGACTCTTGTGGGCTCCTCTCCCTTCTTTAAGACAAGAAAGAAAGCAAGATCTTCCTTCTCCTTAAATTGTATTACCAAAGTTGTGCCACCTAACTACCTCAAATTAGTTCAAGATTCTAGGCACACATAAGTGAGGTGTTATCTGCAATTATTTTCAGTGCACTGACATGTCACTCATGTGTGCCTGGATTTGAACTAATTTTAAGTGGTTAAGTATGCTTTCCACATGTTTTTCACATATTTTCTTTCTTCTTTCTTTCTTCATAATATGTTTATTATTATCATTATAGTTGTTTTCTCTTAATATGCTTTATCTATCTTTTCTAGTTTGAGCATGGCATTTCTTAACCATAAGGAGTGAAGCAGGAAATAAATTAAGTCGTTTTCATGGGTTAAAGCCCAAATAATTAAATACAGAGTTTTGAGCGCATTTTGTTCATTTATTTATTTGTCTTTTCCAAACTCCCATATTTTTCTGAGTTCATCCAGACATAATTCAATTAATTTCCTTTCTTTTCACTTATCTTTGATACTATTGCCATCTTCCCATCTTCTGGATTCTGGACATGTCTTTTGAAAAGATAGCTCAATACAGGAGACTTGATGAACTCATATTGGTTCCCTAAGTTGCTAATTTTTGCTCGACAAGCCTTACCCCAACAAAATCTAGAATGAAGCAGTTCATAGAAAAAGATGATGTGATATACATTATACTAAAACATATGTAAAAAAAAAATTTTTTTTTAGAGGTAAGGGATGTGAGGGTGTCATTATGGTCACATTTAACACAAGGTTGGCTGATCCAAGTGCATATAAAATCTGTGCCATAAAATAAAGTCTTGCCATGAGGTTGCCATCTGTCAGCACTGATGAAGACGGGCTGGGATTTATGTCTGAACAGGCCATTCGGAGCTCCGGAATGTGGCTGTGGATACGGCTACTCCAACACCAGCTGCCGCAGTTGCACTCTTAGGTCCTCAGAGCCTTTACCCCAGTATTGCGTCCACATTCCAGGCCAGTCTATGCTGGGAAAAATGTGGATACCAATTGTCCTCTTCTCTGGGAGTCTCACTCACCAAGTATGGGCCTCAGCACAGCTGGGTAAGTTTCAGGCCCAGTGTGGCTGGACTTGAGTGTTAATGTCTTGCTTTTTATTCAATATATTTAAAAGACTAAGGGAAGGGAAATGGAGGGAAGGGAAAATTGACTAGTAATAAAATACAAAACTGTATGCTAAATTCATGAAACAAGAGGATGTAATAAAATAAGCTCATATTTCTCCTATCTCAGAGTAAATAATACATAAACATAAACTAGAACAAGTCTGATATTTTCTTCTGTCTCTCCACCCGAAAAGGTACAAATGTACCTGCTTAATAATTATTGACATTTCACTTCTTGATTTATAGTGGCATCTATTTAACCCAAATTATAATATTTATTTATTTTAATATCATATACCTATATAGATCGATCAATCGATCGATCTATGATCGAGAGAGAGCTATATTACTTAGCTTTGGTTTAATATCTGTGTTGTTTTTTTGTACTTGCAGTTCTATAGTTATATATTTCTCTGGCTTATAATCATGATGATTACAATGCGATCCTTACAGCCCATCCTGTTTCTTTAATTCAGGAAAATGATTGAAGGTCACTTGTTACGTTTTACTGATATCTAAAAGAAGCATCTTTTAGAATTGAGAATGGGATCTTATTAGTAAGAAGGGCATTGCAAATCCATTTGAAGACTACTGGGATATAATTAAATAGGAACTTTATTCCAAAACTAGGGCACACAAACCCAGTGTTAATAATAGCTATTCTGGGGCATGCTGAAGAATCTGAAGCTAATCATCCTGATTTCTGAGATTCATACATTTAGACACTTTCATTTAATTGTGTAAAAAAACGCCCATATTTTGCAGAGAAATCTACTGTGCTCTTGCGGAATCTATGGAGTACAATAATAAGCAATGTTTGGCTTCCTTGATCCTCTGTTTCACCTCAGCCAGGGGATTTGCTGGTACCACAGACATGACTTTATTATTCAAGATGCAGACGTCATGTTGTTTTGGCCATGCAATACCCAGGACATGTAGAAATTACTTGTACTAAGGAATCCCAAGTGATGTACTAAGGAATTAAGGTGATAAAAAGGTGAGTACAACATGCCTGACTACATGAGACCAAAGGCACACATATCTACATTTTCAATGAAAGTACAAAAAAAGTTGGACAACAGTCTGTACCAATTTTATACAATTGTCTGGGAGACTTTATGATCGTGGTAGAATTCCTTCTCGAAACAGTTTGTACTCTATCTTGAAACTCTGTTGCACTAATCACAGCTAAGTCTGGTCATTTTTTTATGTGGAGTGGCAGAAAAATTTTGAGGGAGTTAAATAATCCAATGGATCATCTAATTTAATAGCACCCTCAAGGAAAATGATGTTCATTGTTTTTGAGTAAATGCAAATTATTTAATGTTGCTCTGAAATGCACTACTGGAGAAGAGTGGCCAAATTTCCAGATTTTTCATTTGCAATATTAGAAAACTCACATATTAAGTATTTGAACAGGAGATCTGCATGCAGGAGGTTTGTTGTAGTGTGCTCTCAGGAACAACACTTGTCAAGGACTAAGGGGAACAGCATTAAGCAGAGGGAAAAATTAAATTGAAATGCAGTTACAACAGAGGCCTGGGCAGATCCTAGGAGGAGCTATGGAGCTAGGAGGACCCTTAAGAGTTGTCGTCTGTGGAGGCACAGAACCCATTTACAAGTGCCCTTTGCTGACTAAGCACGATACTAAGCTTTGGAGATAATGAAAAAAAAAAAATGGTGCCTGCTCTCAAGCGGCTTGAGACCAATGGGGCAGAAAGACATGTGAGCAATTGATGACACAATGCTGGGTGACCAGTAATTGCGATAATGGCATATGGCATTTCCTGAGGGAAATGCCTAGCATAAAACCCACAACTCAGAGGCGTTATTACAAAGATATTGCCAGGATCCTGTGCATTTATTTATTTCCCCCTTAGTGACAAGTTTTGACTGCTTTTAGTGTATTGCTCCTTTTGACTTTCAGAGTTATTTCTACGGTGACGAAAGATGGAGAGCCATTTACTACATTATGTGGAGGTGGGAAGCTAGTAGTTTGGAAAGAATCCAACCCTGAAACTTTTTTTTTTTGCTCACATAAAGGACTGATATTGAAAACCTGAGGATCCTCCTCCTTCTAAGTGCTATGCTCACTCACCTAAAAACAAACAAACAAAACAATAAAGCGGTAAGCCTCTCCATGGTGTGTGGACACCAGCTCCCAGGAATCAACTTTACACACTCTTCCCAACTCCATTTCCAGCAATGTCCAGTTGGTAGCTTAAAATTCGTCATGGTGGGAGTATTTACACCAAAGAAACAGGCAAATGCTAGAAATCAGAACTGTTTCTGTTCCTCAGAGAGCTGGCTGTTAAATATTTCCTGGCACACCATTGCTTATAACTGATATTATTTTGGCAGTAAATGTTTCCTAGTGGCCACATTCTCAATAACGAACGAACAGTGTTTGCATTTACACATGCCTAGTTTTAGAATCACTGTAGGTGGAAAGTGAGAGACTATGGCCAACTTCCCAAAGAACCAGAGATCAAATCAGTTTTCTGACTTCAGACACAATCTAAAACCTAAAGAAATAGAGGCTTGGCTCTAATCAGTGACAATCAAAGGGCTCTTCAGACATTTCCAATAATATCCCCTGATATCTGTGTCCTTGGGTCAAGTACATCAAGTACATCAAATGTCAGAGGAAAATAACAGTAATGAAGTGACCAGAGCCTTTAGGGTATAGAGTGTGTTACTTCTGGTTTCAGGGAAAAAGAATGTCTTATGAAATACCTTATCTGTAAAGTTTATTTCTGGAATGTTATGAACCTGCTGTATAAGGTGAGTTACCAACACAGAGTACAGAAGAATCTGTAGAAAGAAGTCTGTACAAAAGAATCTGTAGAAAGGGGTGGGGAGGGCTCCGAGCCATAATCTATTATACAATCATGAGAGAGAAAAATTTTAAAACAATTCACAAGTACAGATGGCTGAAGATGTTTCAGTGAAAAGGACAAGAAAAGTTAAAAATGAATCCCCTAGAATATGAATAAATCATATAAGCAAATGACTTATTAACAGTCCATCAGAATCAAATATAAATTAGATGCTATGCTTCTCAATATTGAAACCTGTAGTTCTTAATCTACAGTTTGCCCTCCTTTTGTTCACCAAAAAAACCATTTTTAAATGTCTTACCAAGAACTGCTCAATTTGGTTATTTCTTTAGCTAAAGTATATTATAAAAGCTGAATTAAAAATTTATAAGTATTTTATTTGAATTTCACTGTGATGCTGGGCACACAAAATAACATACTTTTCGAAGTTTACTGGAACAGAGACTTCTGTCATAACATTTTATTCAGTGACTTATGTGACTGGTCATGTAATAGTCACACCTGCCAACACTCCCATTTCAGGAGTTTCTGACCTTCATTTAGAACGGTGGTTTTTGAAGGGTGGTCCCAGACTAGCAGCATCACTTGGACACCTGTTAGAAATGAAAATTTGGGGGACTCACCTTAGGACTACTGAATTAGACTATAGTTGATAACCCTACTGTATAATCAAAACTTGCTTAGAGAGGAGAATTTAAATGTTCTCAAGAAAAGGTAAATATGGGAAGTGATGGATGTGTTAATTAATTTGGGGGGGAGATCCTTTCGCACTAACACATATATCAAATCATCATGTCGTACACTTTAAATATCTCACAATTTTACTTGCCAACTATATTGCAATAAAGCTGGAAAAATAATTTATTTTACACAAATATTTTACATATTTATGTAAATTTTAATGTATATTTTATTTATATTTACTATAATGTATTTTATATTATATTTATATATAAATATATAATATAATATATATTATATACTTATATATAAATATAATATAAATATATTATATATTATTCAGGAAACACTTCCTGAATGAACAGGCTTCCTTCGCTGTCTTTATCAGTTAAAGAAACAGTGCTGAGTTTTTTTGCCTTGAATGAAATTCAGATTTGGGCCCTGCCACAAAATTCATTTTGGTCACATTTTATCATATTACTATTATAGATAACCGAATCCCAGTTTCAACCAAATGATCCTGAATCTATTCCTTTTCTCCATAAGCTCTCCAGAGAAAAATGGCTAGGCATGACAACAACCAAGTGCTTTAAATTCAATACGATTTCCCTTGCAGTGCTCATCCCTTTATTTCTAGAAACAAGTATTTCTAATACAAAAATGTTTACCAAATTTCACCTTTATGGCAGAAAAAAAACACTATTTCTTTCCACATTTAAACAAACAAATAAATATCTAGTCGCAAAACGTCACCTCATTGTCACACAATGTTCAGTATCAATTGCTTTTTTTTTTTGATTTAAGTATCAATTGCTTTGAGAAAAGGTGTAGCAGAGGTAATAATTAGAACATGTTCTCTGTTCAAGAATGCAGCAATCGCCACAATAGAAATGAATCCTTTAAATTTGTAGGCAACTGCTTCTTAGCAAGTGCATGATATAAGGGACAAGATATTATCATTTTGAGGGGCTTCCTAGCATAGTAAAGATATCACCAGTGCAAAGCAGTGATGTTTCAACACAAATCAAGGCAAACCCTAATGAGGCTAATCAAATTGACACCTTTCTTAGGTCACTGCAATGCTTCCCAGAGCAAACATTCCTCCAAGACCTCTCTGTCTTTAATGTACCACCGAACCATCAACTGCTGGTCCTGGGCATCAATACCATTAATTTCTTTAGATAAACACCCTCATTGCCAGAGTCGGCTTTGATTTCTTCCATAACTTGCAGGACGTTAACCTGACTTATCTCATTAATTCCAGAACTAATCATGTCATATGACAAGGATTCTTGAAGGAACTTCTTATGTGCCTCTGGTCTTAATGCAATTTTTGTCACTTTGAATGTATGAGATTTTGCTAATATTTCTTCTCTCACAAGGTTTCTTTAAGACTGCACATGCATCAGAAACTTAACAGAATGTTAACAATGGAGAATTTTCAAGTTGCACATATTCAAATGTGCTTGGAGCTCCCTAACAGGCCAGTTGTAGCTTAAAATTGAACATCAATGCATCACTATCCTATTTGGTTGGATTGCTATCATCTTTGTTGATACATTCAGTGAGAATGAATGGTTTGTACTTTGATCTTGAAAATAATGAGCTTACACAGTATACATTGCTGCTATTGAGTTTAACCACCTATATAACTCAAACAAAGTCATCATTTAAGGTTCTTCATCAGTGTGCAAGGAAATGCAGAAGCACTCTCCAAAAACTCTGCAGAACTGTGTTGTAAAAACAAACAGAGAACATCCTGCTAACAACAGCTAAGTCAATTCAAACATAATCCGTACTACTGTCATCACCTGCAGCTTCCAGAACTGGCGGGCAATACAAATGTACAATTGAAGATGAGATCTCACAGATCAAGGCAAGTAACTTACTGCTGCTCTGTTTTCTAAGACACTAAAATTACTGGCATACTTAAGCCTTCATCGATTTTATATTCTTTAGTCTTTACGATCAGCAGGTTATGTACATCGATGATTTGTTCTTCAACTGATCATGCAAAATGGCAGTTGAGGAGTAATGAGTTGGTCATGTCCCATGCAAACAAACCTTGCATGGCTGTCACAGTTTAATGTGAACTTTTTATTGTCATGTGGTGGGGAAAAATGTGTACTCTGGTATTACAATTCCTTTGTCGAAAGGTAGAAGGGAATTATCTGTTTGGAAAAATATCTTCAAGTGTTTGATGGTATGAGTGCAAGTTCATAAAGAAGTTGGATACCATTCAACTTTATAGGATTAGGAAAGAAGTGTTCTACCTTCTTGAAGAAGACAAGCATTCAAGAGATTAGAGAACAGAATAGGGAAAGAAAGGAGAGAGAAGCTAGCCAGATCATGAGGCTCCACCCTTAAAAATACCTATGTAGTTGGAGTACCCCAAAGACACTGCAACAGCAGACATAACCTCTGTTCCATTGGTCAGTTTTTGCTGCTGCTGTAGAAATCCCTTCTCCAAAATTCCCCTTCTTTATCAAGTAGTAGGAAAATCATTAAGTTGTGTGTAAGTGGTCTTTTTTTTGCTGGGGGAGAGTACTCAAAGATGGTACTGATTTTCTTATCTGTGCCACAGAGCACAGTACACAGAAAATATGCAAGAGTAGAACTCTAAAAGCTAGAGGCACAGAAGATGTCCCAGAAATTTTCAGAAATCCTGGCAATTGCTCTGTATTTCTATAGGTCACAGAATTGGGGGCGAAAGTATTGAACAAACTCTTCCTAGATCTTCAAGATATGCAGGTCCTTAAGGTTCTCTTTGGTTTACTGGATGCTTTCCATTCTAAAGAAATCTAGTACCCCTCAGCAGAGCATTTCATAAGAGATACATAGGTTCCCAGTTTATGTCTAACTTAGGTTTAGAATGACTAATTTAAATAAAGATCTTTGTGATTCCTTCTACACTTTGGTATATTTCAGATATGAATATTACTAGATTTAATTTCAGTAGTACCAAGGGCACAAGCTATTTCAAGATTTGTAATTTAAGATGTGAACTCTTAACTCACAGACACCATACATTGAATGAAAACCTGGGCAGGGTCCTCACTAAGAAAGGAGCCAAATAGACTGAACTATAAAGAGATCATTCTAATGTCAGTTGTTTTCTTTTCAGCGATAAATAGTTTCTTAGTAGCTTTTTATCAAAAGACTATGTTGGATGAGGCTTCTATTCAGTTTCTGGTAACAAGTTCTTGGATTTCATTTTCCTTTTTTTTTATTAGAAAGTGTTTCTCAGCAACACCAAGATGATCATTTTGGGAATCTTTGTTATCCCATCCTTAAAAATCATTCAATAATTTTATAAGAAAAAAAAGGGTCCATCAGATGCATAGCCCTTAATGACTTTTATGGAATGGATGGTAATCCTGGGTAAACTGCTTGACATCTCAGGATTAATTTCTTCATTTGTAAAATGAGTGTTCAGTAGGATGATAGTGAAGGTCCAAATCTAGGTTAATTTCTTCCCTCTGTTCAGGTATCAGAAAGAAAAGTAACTTTGCTTCTAGTTCCACTTCTAATCAGAAACTTGTCTGCAACAGGCCACCAAGAGTGGTTCAGTGGTCCACGCAGCAGCTGCTGAGGACTCAAAATTTCCTCTGGTGGTCACAAGATTATATGCCTTGACAACCTGGCAAACTGCCAAGGTACAAGGTCTCGGCCAGTTTGGGAGCCTGACTTGAAAAACAACAATAACAAAAATTTTACATGATAGTTATCTGGTCTAGAGTTAAACACATTTTTTTGCAATGATCTATTCTCTATACCTAATAGAAACAAACAAACAAACAAACAAAAACAACTCCCCTCTCCACACTAAATTCTGTACAACAACAAAAAAGGCAGCTGTGGAACTCACTTTAAGTCCTGGGCTATATCACAATCCTTGGAAAAGACGTACTAAGTCCTAAACACCCTGGCCAATAATATTCCATATACAATTCCAATTAAATTTAGAAAGAGGAGTCTGATGACAGAGATACTTGGCCTTATCAGACAGTTTACTAAATAGCCAAAGAAGATACGTCAATTTTCTGGTTTATGTGTTTAGATGTCAAAGGATGGTATAGTTCATAGGTTATAATAATTTATTTTAGAGCTGTAGGTTTTATTTCTCACAGAAACAATCACATAATGAGTGATTAGGAACTTTATCTTGGTTCAGGGAGCATCCAAAAATCACTCTCCACAATAGCACAGGGTAAGTATGAACGATGCCATGAAATTAGTCATCCGTGTCTGTCTTAGACAGTAATTTTATAACAGGAGGCTTATTGCTGTAAAATCAAGCTTGATTATACCTTCAGATAATAAACAGATGATTAAGCTCATCTGCTCTTCTCTTTATGAAATACAATCAATGTACACAGAAATAATAATTTTCATTTAAGAACATGTGTTAATTCAAGAAGATATTAGATCTAATAGAAAATAAGTTAGACTTCTAGTTAAGAGCTGGGCTGACAAGAGCTGAGCTAATCTAAGTCACACAATCTAAAAAAAAAAAAATAGTCTAAATATTTGATCACCAGGAGATAACAATAAGAAAAGAGTATGGATATTTGCTAGCCTTTCTGGTACCACCTAATATACAGAACAGGTACCAAAATGACATATAACTCAATCTCTAAAAAAAAAAAAAACAAAAAACAACTTATTGTCCAAATAGGTTCCATTGCAAAAATTAGATTTGTATGGCTAGGGGACATTTAAACAGAATATAAATTGGTACAACTTTCCTGAAGATGGTTTGGTAACATGTATTAATATTTGTATATCCTTGATCCAGCAAGGCTATATGTAGAATTTTTACTAAAGAGCAAATCAGATGAATGCACAAAGATGAGTACACAAGTGACTTCATCACCATGTCATTTATACCAAAAATTGGGAAATAATCTACACGTCCATTATTAGGGGTATGGTTCCATATATTATAGGCAATAATTTCATGTAACATGATGTTGCCATAAAAGTGATGATTCCATGTATTGACATCGCAACAAGATATTTCCAGCGTAATACTGAGTCAAAAAACTTATCTAATTAATGCAATTTTTGGAATACAACATAATCTAAATGTATATATGAAAAGCTGTTTGGAAATTTGTGTACGAAAATAGTAAAAGTGGCTCCCTCTGGGTATCAAATACACAAGTCTTTTCACTTATATGTATTATACTTTCTATATTTCACATGTTCTTACAATGGGCATTTACCATGTTTATAGTCAAAAAACATGGTAAGGAGATCAATATCCCTCTTAAAATGTGGTATGTATCTATAGTGGACCCTATCTGCTCTGAAATCAATTCCATGTAGTCCTACTTGGGAGACTAGAATCAGATAACTCAATTGGTTCGAGTTTGCTTGCAAGTTCCTTAAGCCTCAATTTTCAAATGAAGCATAGGTATCTTTTTCATGATTTGTAAAATTTCCACATTACTGACTCTTACATATGGAGTTGCCCCGTAAATGGAGAGGCATTCATGCCTTACAAATCGTTCAAGTGTCCAAAGAGTAGATAGGTATCTAAAATAGCTCTTTAATTAGAAAGGATTATTCCCAGTAGCTCCTCTTAATTACTAATATTTCTTAAGTTTTCACTATCTGCACTATAAAATAGGAGTAACCTTAAAATAAAAATATGAGTACTAATGAAATCATGTCACTCTGGATCTCCTCAAAATGTGCCGTATGGGACAGGATCCTGCCATTACTAGGAAACATCACCACTTAAGGCACATACACACTTTAAGAGCTGATTAGGTATTCTATTCTAATTCTTTTCACCATATTCATGACTGTAGAGTCCTTGGATTTTGAACATTTTACAAATGTACACTTTCCCCTAGTGTTTACTCTGAGTTATAATATTAAAATATTTTCGGAATAAAATTCTGGGGTTTGAAAGACAACCCAGGAGACCTACGTCCTCTATTTTCTCTTTTGCAAAAGTGCAATGAAGGGAAGGGGGGATGCAATCTTTGACCCTGGCACAGCAATGTGACTTTGCCTCATTAAAGAGGGGACATTTCCATGGCAGAAAACAGTTCATTACCGATGAGAGAAGAGAGAAAAGTCAAGAGAAGAACTGCTGAAAGATATTTAAAATTAAAGGATATACTCAACAAGAGAGGCTTAATGACATCTAACTTAGGGAACAAGGAGGAGCTATGCACAATACATTTTTGGTTGATTTGTTTTGTTCTTGAGAATTTATGAAGGGTGTATCAAGTCCTTTCAGAAACAGGGAGCTAGGAACTGCTGGTTAGCTAACTTCACCTAATCACTGAAAACACAGTTTGACAATCGATTTAAAGCACACACAGAAGCGTGGAAGCCTGTTAGGAATAGCCAAGAAGACATCTTTCTGCATTTGGGGTGCTGCACACCGGTAAGCTTTTCCCAATTCCTTCCATCAGTATCCACTGGGTTCCCACTGCATTCAGACCTCTATCCCACACTCATGTTATACTGTACCTAGCTTTTGATGGGCCCATTTCTTGAAGGGTCACAAACTGGCAGCCAGCTGGAAGCGTTAGAATTACAGATATATTTTGTTTGTCCAGGACAGTGATTTAATGACATGAATTTGAATGCCTTTGTGTGGGACACACACTACTTGTTTTCATCCTCCGTTGTCTTATGCCTGAACACCACACAAAATTCACTGTTTTAGGAACCTGAAGGCCTTTGAACTAATTATAAACTTGAAAGTAGGCACTCTTACTCCTGTTTGGATTCCCATCACTTAGCATACTAACTGACTCACATCAGAAGTTTAATAAATTTTGTAAATGAATACAAAATAAGAAATGGTAAATGGATCACAGAAACATAGTGGATGCTGCAGGTTTGAAAAATAATGATGTTCCCTCTGCCTGGAATGCTCATTCTCTGAATAGCCACCGGTTGGGCTTTTGCACCTTCCCTCAGATTAAGCTTCAACGGTAACCTTCCAATAAAGCCAGCCCTGAACATATTATATAATACTGTAAGTTGGCCCCACCCCTGCTGCAGGCCTCACCAGGCCTCATGCCCTGCTAACCCTTGCCTGTTTTTCCAAAGTGCATGCTTCCTTATTGATTTGCAATTTATAAAAACATTTATGTGTTTCCTTTATCTGTTACCTGTCTTCCCAAACCTCCAGCTTCTACACTAGAAATGTAAACTTTAAAAAAGCAGGAATTTCCATCTGTCTTGCTCCTTGTTGTATTGCAGGTGGCAAGAACAAGGCGAGGAGACAGTGGGTGCTCAATAAATATTTGTTGTATTCATTAATGGAGGTGTAAATAACACATGTGGTTGGTGGCAGAGTTTCTTCCTGAGTCTCGAATGTTTTTCTGGAGTCACTCATTCTAAGGCTGCAAGGAGGAAAGGTGAGTAAAGTGTACCACTCATTGTCTTTCCTCAAATATAAAGAAAATCACATCGGGACACATGAGAGACATTGTTGGAAACCAAATAGTAAAAAGAAAAGCTTAAAAACAGAGAAAACAAAAGACATTACTTCCATGGGGACAATGGTAAGAATGAATGGCACCATCAGAAACCATGAAAATCGGCAGATAATGCAGCAACATCTTTGATGTAAAGGGGGAAAATATTAGCCAAAATGCTCAATCAGAATACTATAGCTAAAGTAAAAGTTAGGCCAAATAAAGGCATTTTCAGATAAATGAAAGCTGAGAGAAAGTGATTTAAGCAGAGCTGCAAAATGAGACTAGATAAAAACTCAGATCTGCAGGAAGGAATGAAGAGTAAGGAGAATGTCTGAAATGATGGTAAGAATGTGGATGAATATAAAAATGCATATTTTTTCCTTGCTTAATTCTTTAAAAGACAATTTAAAGGTAAATAATAATGTATTATGATTTTATAACATATTAAGAAATAACATATATGACTACAATAACACAAAGAATTGAAGGGGACGTAAAAAATAGCATGTGATTGTAAGGTATTTATATATAAAGTAATATAATAATCATTCAAATAATTCTACACGGGCTTTGATAAGTTATGATTACACATTGGAATCCACACAACCACTAAAAGAATAAATAAAGGAGGATAGCTAAAAGGAACTGAGGAATAGGTAAAAAAAACATGCCAGAACATGCAAACAGAATATTAAAAAATACTCAATTAATATGAAAGAAGGAAAAAAGAAGATACATGGGAACATACAGCAGATGGGACAAACAGAAAACTAGCAAGAAGGTAAACTAAAGCCAACCATATTAATAATTACATTAGATTTAAATGTACGAGGCTTCCAATTTAAAAGGCAGATTAGATAAAGGAAGCAAAGTCAATTATATGATGTCTACAGGAGACACATTTTATATATACAAACACAGATGATTGAAAAGGAGAAGGATGCATAAGGATGAACCTATACAAACACTGATTTGGTCGAGTTATATCACTGTCAGACAAAACTGATTTCAGGACTTGGGGAATAATCAGGAATAAAGAGAGGCAACTGCTTAATGATATTATGGCCAATTCTTTAAGAAGACATAATACTCCTAAGTGTATGCATCCCAAATAAACAAGCATTAAAATATATGAAGTAAAAAAAAATGACAGAAATAGAAGGAGAAAAGAATATCTAGAATCATTGATAGAGTTTTTAAAATCCTTCTTTTAATTTTTTTAGAACAACTAGACACTCATTGATGTTATTGAAGATGTGAATAACCTTATTAAACCAACTTAATTTAATTGACATTTAAAGAACCCTATGATTAGGAACTGCAGGATATACATACTTTTCAAGTGCACATTGTCTATTCAACAAGACATCCCATCTGCTGGCTATAAAACAAATCTTAAATTTTTCAGGAATTAAATCGTTCAGTATATATTCTTCGACCACAACTGAATTAATTTGGAAATCAAATATCTCACGGGTGGAAGAAGAAATCCCATAGGGAATTTGAAATGTTTTAAATGGTATAACGAAAACAATATCCCAAAATTTATGGGAAGCAGTTAACACAGAGGGAAATTTATAGCTTTAAATATTGATTTAGAAAAAAGAAAAGGTGAAATCAATGATTTGAACTTCACCTTAGAAAGTGAAGAAAAGAGAAATTAAAACAAAAGGAAAGGAAAGGGAATAAAAGAATTCTATCCCAGGAAAACCTTTTTGCTTTCAATAGTCATATTTGAGAACTTACCAATTTGCAGATATAAATTTTGTAAAATAATTAGTGGATCTTTCTAGAGTTCAAATGATAATTTAGGGCTATTCAAAATGTGAATGATATAGTGTAGTAAGTAAACATATCCAATTAGAAAATTACTGCAGTCTTTGTTTACCTTCTAAATGTACCATAAAAAGAGTAAAATGCCGAGTTTCTACATATATTTGAATTATAAAAACTTAGAGAGAAATGCCAGCAGCTATTAAAAGAAGGACTATCATGTTAGCGAGGAATACTGTAGCTATTAAATGGATATATATACCAGGCATTGCGTATGCATTTTGTATTTTGATCTCATTTAGTCCCCCAAATAATCATATATTGTAAGTGTTGTATTACCTTTACAGATGAAGAAACTCAAGCTAAAAAGTAGTTAATGTTTCATTCAACCTGAAGGCAGTCCTTGGACCAGAGTGTTAGAAATCCTAGGTTTTCTCTCCCTAATCCTGGATCCTGGTGGTAAGAGAAGCAAGGCATGTACTATAAAATGGATAGGATCTATGAATCTCCTGGGGATGGACTGATGTTGTTATTTTGGGGGGAATGTAGTTCAGTTTGCTATGAAATCAAGAACAGGAAGAATGAGAAGGAATTATAGACTATCAGTGCAGAGAAGGTCCACATAGAGCCTCATCTGGGCTTGATGAAGTTGGCAATGGAGAATTTAAGATTTTTGAGCAATGATATAATCACACATTTGCTTTAGGAAAAGTGTCCTGAAGGGATAGGAGAACAGGAGAGTCAGTGAAAGCATCCTTCAAGTGACCTACCCCTTAAGTAGGCCAAACTAAGTAGACATGAGAATTTTCTGACTGCTTAAATTGTGACAGAAACATGTTTTTCAATCTTACATCCAACAACGTCATAATATCTGTGTGTTGTCTATGACAGCGATCTGTATTAAATAGCATGCTGAAGTTAAAGAAATCAATAAACCAAACAGAATTCCCAAGTAATAGTTTTTCAGTCATTCTAATTTCTTTAAATTTAAAACAAATCCATGTAAGTAAAGTTTTATTGTGAAAATTGAAACAAAGCTCATATTATGTTTTTGTTCTAACAAAGTCCTATATAGACAATATAGAATACAAATGAACCATCAAAAATCAGAAGTTAGATGCAAGTAATAAATTATTCCATTCTACAAGATGCAAATCATATGAAACATCTGAATGGATATAGTATGCTACATGCTTGTTCCTGGGTTTTCCCCTCAAATAACATTTACAAACATTTCAGCTATTTATTGTTAAAGATTAGCTTAGAGGAGAATTTCATTCAAAATGTTAGTAAGACTAATAAAAGATAAAAATGTACCAAGTTTTGTCTTCAGGTAATATTGTAAAGGGGCCAATAGGGAAAATTGATCAATATGCAAGGCTTGGTATATTTTTTATTAACTACCTTCAAAAATATTGCTTTAAAAGATAAGCCCATATATTTTGCTTAACTGAATCAATTGTGCTTTCTTAAAATTATTATACTAATAATCTCTACCTGTTCCAATGTCTACCTATCCTGTCCATTTTTCATCAGAGTCAGATGGATTTATATCACTTGCTATAAATTTACTAAGCTTCTAAAGACTCAGGTCAAGCTTTAAATGTGATTTAAATGCATGCTTCTATCACCCCTCCCACACTTCTCAAAGTTATCAGCTTCCTTTTCTGGACTCTTTGAAATTAAAAGACAATCACCAAGGCTTGAAAGAACATCATTTTGTCAACAACACAAAGTGCATTTGCTTTCATATTTAAAAGAAAAAAAAATAGGCAGCTTTGTTGTCATTCTATACCAACGATGACTTATAATAAAAATTTTAAATCACTCCCAGAGATCACTTAGATCATGATGATTATAAACTCCCTTAAGAAAAATAATCTCAGTGTTTGAGAAAGATACAAGATTAACATCTCTGAAATTGAAATTTGAAATATACTTCCCCTTCCAATCTTTCCATTTTAAACCAAATACACAAGAATCCATTTGAATGCTAACACTTTGAGACTGCTGTATGTTTGAACGTTGGTCCAACTGTAAACGAGATCGGTATTTTTGATAGACCTGTTTTTTTGTTTTATTGTTCACACCAAAAAATAGAAGTTATCTCTGATTTCTCCTGCTGCCTCAGCCTCCATTTCTCTGCACGCCCTTTGCCTCTAACCCAGAGTGCATGCACTCACACTCACACAACCACAAGCACACACACCTAATGTTTCGGCAAGTTCTATCGATTCTGCCCCCAGTATCTATCTCCAGTGCTTCCACTTCTCCCCTTTCCATTCCACAGCCCTTGTCCAAATCACCAGCAGGCCTCCAAGGTCCTGTCTAAAGTTGATCATGGACTCTCTGGCATGAACTAAGACCACTCTCATCCTTCTATATGCTCCAGTGATGTTTCTGGTCAGGGAGCAGAAGGCTCTTCCCGCCCTATGCCATGCTCCATGCCGATGCTTCAGGTCTAGGGTCCTCTTCCGGCTCTACCTGGATCTTTCATATTGATCATGCATTTCCATCAGCCCACTCCCATCAGGACAGACAAGAACAGGTGGATCTGTTGAGAATTTGTCCCTATGTCTCAGTCTTGTTCCCCTCCTAGAAAATCTGAAGCCAGTGACAACTAGCCAATTACTCTACGGAATTTACTTACTACTCAGTATTTTTTCAAGACAGCCACTTTTCTAATAGGCTCACACCTGCACAGGTCCTTTCAATCCCAGCAATCATAACACAAAGTCACATCGTGAATGTCTCCCTTTATATTTCTCTGTCCCAAACATGGAGGTGATGCTTTTAGTCTGGAATCCTCTGGGGTTTTGCCTGCTAAGTGGAATTTCCGTATTTCCACTCCCATTAGTTTCATGCAGCCAAATATTGTTTAATTTTAGCTGAACAACTTTTGGTTTGGTTTTGAGATCCTGTGGGAGAAGCCATATTGTATTTATTCAATAAAAGTTGAGTAAATTTAGGCAGTTGATTATCATGACTTATGTGAGAGTCATAAGAAATCAGTGTCGTTTCCTGGAAAATTAGCAGTCAGTCCGCTGGTGGAAAAGCTGACTCAGTAAATAACTCACTTTATGGCTCAAACAACAGCTGCTATGAAGTACCCAAGCAGGCCAAGAGAGATCTGCTAGAGACTCGAGTTTATAGACACGTCCACTTGTGCCTTGTAAATTCTTCCATTTGAATCAGAATCTGATACTAAAGAAAATATCAAACAAACTAGGCTACAATCCCTAGCTGAGATATGACAGAAGAGAAATAAGATTTTTTTGAGGAGTTTGAAAAATAAATTTTTTTTTAAATTTTTTTATTGTGTTATGTTAGTCACCATACAGTACATCATTAGTTTTTGATGTAGTGTTCCATGATTCATTGTTTGCGTATACTACCCAGTGCTCCATGCAATACATACACTCCTTAATACCCACCACCAGGCTAACCCATCCCCCCACTCCCCTCCCCTCTGCAACCCTCAGTCTGTTTCCCGGAGTCCATAGTCTCTCATGGTTCATCTCCCCTTCCGACTTCCCCCCCTTCATTTTTCCCTTCCTTTTCCTAATGTCCTCCATGCTATTCCTTATGTTCCACAAATAAGTGAAACCATATGATAATTGTCTTTCTCTGTTTGACTTATTTCACTTAGCATAGTCTCCTCCAGTTCCATCCATATTGATGCACATGTTGGGTATTCATCCTTTCTGATGGCTGAATAATATTCCATTGTATATATGGACCACATCCTCTTTATATCCATTCGTCTGTTGAGGGATATCTCAGCTCTTTCCACAGTCTGGCTATTGTGGACATTGCTGCTATGAACATTGGGGTGCATGTGGCCCTTCTTGTCACTACATTTGTATCTTTAGGGTAAAAGCCCAGTAGTGCAATTCCTGGGTCATAGGGTAGCTCTATTTTTAAATTTTTGAGGAACCTCCACACTGTTTTCCAAAGTGGCTGTACCAACTTGCATTCCCACCAATAGTGTAAGAGTGTTCCTCTTTCTCCACAACCTCTCTAACATTTGCTGTTTCTTGTCATACACAAACATAAACTCTAAATGGATGAAAGACCTCCATGTGAGACAGGAATCCATCAAAATCCTAGAGGAGAACATAGGCAGTAACCTTTTCGACATAGGCCATGGCAACTTCTTTCAAGATACATCTCCAAAGGCAAGGGAAACAAAAGCAAAAATGAACTTTTCGGACTTCATCAAGATAAAAAGCTTCTGCACAGTAAAGGAAACATTCAACAAAACTAAGAGACAACCAGTGAAATGGGAGAAGATATTTGCAAATGACACTACAGATAAAGGACACACTGGTATCCAAGATCTATAAAGAACTTCTCAAACTCAACACCCAAAACACAAATAATCAAGTCAAAAAATGGGCAGAAGACATGAACAGATACTTCTCCAAAGAAGACATACAAATGGCTAACAGACACATGAAAAATGTTCAACATCATTGGCCATCAGGGAAATTCAAATCAAAACCACATTGAAATACCACCTTACACCAGTTAGAATGGCAAAAATTGACAAGACAAGAAATAAGATTTTTAAAATAACAAAATATCATATATTACTGACTATAATTTAAAATCGCATGTATTTTAAAATAAGATAGAAAGCTTCCGTGAAAACTCGAGCTCATGAGTCAAAGCTTGTGTTCTACTCATCAGTTCTGTTCAACCTCCTTTTTCATTAGGAATATTGTAGCGGAGAGAAAACTCAAGGAAGTAAAAGTTTAGGGGTACTTTCAGCACTGGCTCTCAAGATCTCTGAATTGGATTAAGCCACTAAGAAATTGTTTTTTTGTGTGTGCTTGTTTTTATTGCAGTTTGACTACAGTAGAGAGTAAAAGGAGCATAAATTATAACTCATCTCTCATAGTGAATACAATTAGTCCAAACTGGCAATTTCTAAATTTGGAGAAAACAAATATTAAATAAATATTAAATTGTGACTCCCGAAG
Organism: Leptonychotes weddellii; assembly: GCF_054177405.1. Taxonomy (NCBI): domain Eukaryota; kingdom Metazoa; phylum Chordata; class Mammalia; order Carnivora; family Phocidae; genus Leptonychotes; species Leptonychotes weddellii. The sequence continues at coordinate 52,299,100 of NC_138373.1, read as the reverse complement.
CACTTGTATGCAGGGTAAAGTTAAATCTTTACCTATAATATCATACAGCAGCAAATTCAGCAGACTAATGCCCTAAATCCTAACTATAAAAAGGAATCACAATAAGTTGCATAAGTTTCTGAGAAATCATAATAGGGCTTGTTTTAATGGGGTAGTAACAGGCAGGTAAAGATTCTTATCTTGCTGTAAAGGTTGATGGTCTTGTTAAAGAGTGACTCATTCAACAAAAATTTATGGAGCATTTAATATAAGCCAAGCGCTAATACTATGGCTTCACAAGATATTTTTCCAAAAAACTCGTTACAGAGCTATATGTGTTTTATTCTTAATGAATGCAGGTGATTATGAACATGGATCTGAGTCACTGAGTTAGTCTATAGACCAAGGTGTTGAAGCAAGCCAAGATGGTTTAGCTAAACACTACCAAAGAGAGGCTCATGCTCACATATGCAGTATATATTCAGTATACATTCATATATATTCAGTTTTGAAGCAATCGCTTTATAGTCTGCATATAGTAAAATTGTTTAAAAACTGCAGGTGTGTGGTATTCCAATAGACACTCTACTGTGTACATGGGTTGGTGGTGGGGGGAGAATCAGAGGGAGAGAGAGAGAATCTTAAGCAGGCTCTGTGTCTAGCATGGAGCCCGATGTGGGGTTCGATGGCATGACCCTAAGATCATGAACTGAGCCAAAATCGAGAGTCCATCGTTTAACCGACTGAGCCACCCAGGATCCTGTTAAAATATTTACTTATTAACTTCAGGAAAGACTCGATTCAGTTTTCTAGATTCATGATGAAAATGTCAGAATGTGCTACACCTCATTTTTACGGTCAGGGGTATCCGAATAAGTAAAGATTGAATACACAGAAGTGTGTTCCATAAGTTCAGATCAAGGTTGTTTGCAGGGAGGCGTAGGATTGTAGAGCTATCTGGGTATGTAGAAGAGATTAAATTCAAGATATTATTAATATTCAGTAAAAAAGCTTTAGAAACTTGGCCCTTGCCTTCTCACAAGTTTTTAGTTCAACTCATGTTTTTTTTCCCTTACCTTCAAGCTAATATTTGAAATTTGAGCAGTAAGTCTCCTAACCAGTTTCTTAGGTTTAAACTCTGTCTTTCATAAATCTATTCTCAATACATCACCAGAATGATCTGTGAAGCAAACAAACATACAAAACTACAGTCATTTATGTCACTCCTCTGCTCAAAGTCCTCCAGAGGCTCCGGGCTAAGTGGGGAAAAGCCTTATTTCAAGAGGCTCCTCCAGGAGCCCCCGAGAGAGCGAGAGCAAGGCCAGCCTCCCTGCTGGTATCAGGGATCCCCCACTGCTGTGTCCCGCATTCACTCTGCTCCAGCCACACTAGCTTCTTGCATTTCTTGCACAGGCTGCGCCCATCCTACTCCCTGAAGGAATTTCCTCTTCCTGAAATGCATTTCCCCACATAATCCAGCTTTCTTCAGGTCTTTCAAAGTCACTTTTCTCTGTCATCTGATCTAAAATTTCCACCCTCTGTCCAAGTGCATATTTCTCTTCCCTGCTTTACTTGTTCCTTGCCTCACCCTTAGAACAGATCACTCTCTAAGATACTATTTATTTTCTTTTTTGTTTCATTTATTATCTGTCTCTAATTTGTCTAATTTATCTTACAAGGCAAACTGCATGAGGGCAAAAACGTTTGCCTATTTTGATCACTGTATTTCCCCAGTGCTTAGCATATAGGAGGCTTTCAACAAATATGTGCTAGGAGGGAAGGAAGGAGGGAAGGAAATATCACTTTAAAGAATTTCTCCTTCAATTTCTCACTTTGGTCCCCAAAAGTTGGGTTATAAAAAATGTTTCTGTCTACTGAACACAGTTAAAATGATCAATGCATCTTCTATGACTCAGTTAATGGCCAGCAGGACACACACACATATATATATATACACTAACTACTCTTATTTAACATGTTATGTAACTGCAGAAAGTGAAATGTATCTATTTATCACATTTCTATTTAGTAGTCCAATGTGTATGCAGACCCACTTACAGAAAAACCTCTAATATCAAATTGAATTGTCATTTTCTATCTTTTTTTTTTAATTCTGTTAATCCCCATACATTACATCCTTAGTTTTAGATGAAGTGTTCCATGATTCATTGTTTGTGCATAACACCCAGTGCTCCATGCAGAATGTGCCCTCCTCAATACCCACCACCAGGCCAACCCATCC
>NC_138373.1:52190929-52296379 GCF_054177405.1 Leptonychotes weddellii | reverse complement strand
CATTCCCACCAACAGTGTAGGAGGGTTCCCCTTTCTCCACATCCCCGTCAACATCTGTCGTTTCCTGACTTGTTAATTTTAGCCATTCTGACTGGTGTGAGGTGGTATCTCATTGAGGTTTTGATTTGGATTTCCCTGAATTGTCATTTTCTGTTAGTCACACAGTAAATCTGTATATATTAAGAAATGAGGATTCTTTTCACATCCTAACATAAGTATCATTCCTGTTATTTTATCCCCATAATAGTACTGTGAAATGTTAATCTCATTTACCACATTTCAACTGAGGGTAAAGGTGCATCTCTGATTTACGCCCTACTGTTCCTATTAATTGTTTTAGTCTTTCTCTGCATCTAACCTCATGCACTCATGAAGATATTCAGATACCTCTGCTCTGACAAACACTGGAAAAATGATCAAGCAGACCAGCTGTTAATTCTTTCATTTTTGCGTATCAAACATTTTTCCCACTTGACTATTAAAGGTCAAATTTCAACTAGCCTTCACACACCCAAAGAACTAGTATTTTGACATGTAGAATGCTCCTGCAGAAATTCACACTCTTCAAGAATGAATATAGTATATTCTATCCATTACAAACAGCTTCATAATGAAGATACATAATATATGTATATTATACTCTATTAAATAATAATGCAATGCTTTATACTTTTAAAAATACAAAAGAGATAGGCAGCAGAATTTCTGAAATAATAGTAACCATTATTTTTTTAAGGTAAATTCTTTTATAATTAACATCAGAAGTTAGGAGAGGTTAAGCATGGCTCAAAGCCACGGAAAGTCCTTAACTGACAAAGCTGGAATGCACACTCAGGTCTGTCTTTCTCTAGAGCTCAGAGCATTAATTTAACTACCACACAATGACAGAATTTTTCTGATTCCAACCACAGTTTTCCATTGAAACGATCAAGCATAATTTATAGAGAAAACTACTGGCCATAAATGGGGTTGTGGAGCTAGGAATGGTTGGTCACAGGGTTTGAAGTAGAATGGGACAGCCAATTCATTCTTCACTAGGGCACTGCGTTCTTTCTATTACTCCCCAAGACAGAGACAATCACTCTGCTTTTTTTTTTTTTAAAGATTTTATTTATTTATTCATGACAGACAGAGAGAGAGAGAGGCAGAGGGAGAAGCAGGCTCCCAAGGAGCAGGGAGCCCGATGCGGGACTCGATCCCAGGACCCTGAGATCATGACCTGAGCCGAAGGCAGACGCTTAACCATCTGAGCCACCCAGGCGCCCCGACAATCACTCTGCTTTGCCATCTTCTACCTGCTTGCTTTTAAGACCATTGTTTATTTTTTCTTCTATTTTCCCTTCATTGGAATTTGAAAAATGATATCAGTAGAGGGCTGGGACAACAGGAAAGAGAACACATTTCTGTTCATTTTTACCCTCATTCTAGGCCCTGATAAATAATATGCTGAATATTCGAACCCTTCACCGTGTAACACATGCAAAAGATATTTTTGGGTGCTAACTGTATGAAGAAATGTATCACAAATTGTCAACTGTGAACTGAAAATTCATTTCACAAAAAGTTTTTGAATAAGCTTATTTAACCATTTCAACCTTTAGCATTTTGTGTGCCTACATGGGACATGATCCTATTTAATTATTAAAATGGGTAATATAGGCTTTGACTTCAAATACCTTACTGGACCCTTAATTTCACCAGATTCATGTTGATCATTAAGTTCAGTGATTCCACAAAGATTTAGGGACATCTATAATAAAAAATGTACTTTTCTAGACCCTGATAAATATAAGCAAATATATGAGCAAATATGAGTAAAACCTATCCATCTTTTAAAGGAGCTTTTAATATTAATTGTGATAATAAAGTCAATGCAACTACGAACTACAGCACAAGTTACAACTTAATATAAAGCAAGACACTAGAGTTGCACCAAAAAGAGAGAGAGAGACAAAAATTACCTTGAGGGGATTGCAGAAAGTTTCTGGGGAAGAGGCAACATTAGTGTAAGATTCAATAGGACAGGTAAATATTTTCCAGGAGGGACTACATGCAACATCTCAGCAAAGCGTGGTAGCAGTAAAACACAAAATGTTTTTGGCGAAGGCAGATACCGAATTATTGGAAGCATCAGCGAGTACAGGAAGAAAGCCAAGTCAGAAAACTTCAAGACCTTTCCCCAGGGACATGGAGCTAGTTTCTAGGTCAGGATTCAAGCCTAGTAATCTGGGTTCAGAGTCTGTTTTCATAAGCACCTCACTATACAACACCATATTCATTTTCTATTACTGCTGTAGGGGAGTATTACAGACTTAGTGGCTGAAACAACACACATTTATTACCATACAGTTCTGGAGGTCAGAAGTTCAAAATGAGTGTCACTGGGCTAAAATGAAGGTTTCTGTAGGGCTGCATTCCTTCTGGAGTCTCTAGGGGATAATTGCTTTCTTTGCCCTTTCCAGCTTCTAGAGGTCACTTGCATTCCTTGGCTCAGGACACCCTTCTCCATCTTCAAAGCCAGCAGTCTGGCTAGCATCTTCAAGTCTCTCTTGATTCTTGTTCCCCCGCCTCCCTCTTTCACTTTGAGATTAGACTGAGCCCATCCGACTAATCCCAGATAATCTTCCCACCTCATGGCTGCTGATTAGCAAACTTAATACTTAATTCCTTCTGCAAATTTACTTCTCCCTAGCCACTTGACATAACGTAGCCACAGGTTCTGGGGAAAAGGGTGTGGACCTCTTGGAGGAGAGGAGTATTCTGCCTACCCCAAACAAGATATTAAGTTTGGCTAGAGCAAAGGGATAGAGTGGAAGCTGAAACTGGAAAGAATGTTATAGAGAGCACTGAATACTAATGAATTTAGATTTTTTTTTTAATGTAAGCAATGAGAAGGCTCCTACTTCCCAGCCCTGCATATTAAAGCTACATTTAGAGGGCGCCTGGTGGCTCAGTCATTAAGTGTCTGCCTTCAGCCAGGTCATGATCCCAGGATCCTGGGATCGAGTCCCACATGGGGCTCCCTGTTCAGCGGGAAGCCTGCTTCTCCCTCCCCCACTCCGCCTGCTTGTGTTCCCTCTCTCGCTGTGTCTCTCTCTGTCAAATAAATAAATAAAATCTTAAAAAAAAACAACAACTACATTTAGAGGTTAACTCATTCAGGCAGTGGTATATAGAATTAATTGAAGAGTGAGGTGATTGGAAGCAGGGAATTCAGTTAGGAACCAGCAGATTGAGCTGAGCTGCCTTGAGAAAATTCTCTAATATGCCACAACCGATTCATGATGTTGACAGTCTTTTCAAAATTGAAAGCATTCTGCCTGATCCAATGCTTATCCTCAATCAATGGGTGGAAGGAATTTGAGCGGCAGACAGTATTAGGTCCAATTTGAATGATTGTTCTTTTTCATGGTCTTGTCCAAAATTATAACACTGGGTTTGAAAGCTGGTGTGAAAAGACATTTCCAGTCCTCTGGAAACCTTGTTCAACTCAACAGCATAATATAAATCTTTCATATCTGACTGGAGTGAATTAGAAGCTTTGTCGCACTGACTGAAAGTAGTTTGCTGGGGTTAGATATGGGCTTTTTTCACTCCACGAGCCTCCGTTAATTTATCCATTTCAGTGGGCAACTGAATTTGCTCTAAGCATCTGAGTGTTCTTGTGAAGCACAGGCAAGATGACAGGGCAACGCTGTGGAGTCCTTTGCAAGTCAGATGAACCTGAAGACAATACAGATCACAGAACTGAGCACTCACAGCCAAGGATTTCGCTAGTACCGCGCAAGGCTAAAAGCCATCCTCCAGTTCCATCAGGGCTGAGGAAGGAAGAATAAAGGACCAAGGCCAAGGGAACTGAATCCAGGCCAGCATGGCCTTGGCATGGCTGAGGGTCGGTGAGTGTTGCCAACATGGCATCCACTTCCAAACAAATTGAAGGTTTGCAGAATGGGGATAATGTCTAATCACCAGTGCAACTGCATGACTTCAGTCGGCAACAAGCACAGCAAGATTTTTTAAATAGTTTCATCAGATTCCCTTGTTAGCCACACAGGACACTGACAGAAATACAGGCCCCAGTGATGAGCCTCACAGGACAGTTGGTAGGTCAGCAGATGAAGCCCTGAGAGAGCAAGACCACGAGTATTCATGTATCTTGACGAACAATATTAATATAACGTTCACTACAACACACAACAATCTAACTATGTGTCTCTTTTTTTTTTAATGAAAATTTGCCAACCACTTAAGTTAACAAGAAATACATGTTTCAAATATTTAATAGCTGACATTCCTGTGTGCATTAATACAAATTCTGAAGGTTTCATGTCAGAAGTTGGGGAGAAACAGATTCTTAATCTAAACTTTATTTCCATCTCTTTACAATACAAAAAAAGGAATGTGATGGCTTTTCAGTGGAATTATACCATCATTTCTTGATTTCTCTAGAAGATATTTATGACTACCAGGCTACAAGAAAATTCCTCGAAATTTTTTTTTAAAGATTTTATATATTTATTTGAGAGAGAGAATGAGAGAGAGAGAGAGCATGAGAGAGGGGAGGGTCAGAGGGAGAAGCAGACTCCCTGCCGAGCAGGGAGCCCGATGCGGGACTCGATCCCGGGACTCCAGGATCATGACCTGAGCCGAAGGCAGTCGCTTAACCGACTGAGCCACCCAGGCGCCCCTCCTCGAAAGAAATTTTAACTGGAAAAATTTCTACCTTTACTGGAAAGCATATCACACTGATTTCAGGTTTATGAGAATAATATTTATCTTAAAATTATAACCTAAAATCCTTCAAATCACTATCAAGTTTACTATGTAGCTACTTCTGCATAACAGCTACCAGAAGGTTAAAAATAGGCCACAAGTTTTTAGAGGAAAATGGTAAGAGTTAGCCTTCAACCATTATAATGGCACAGAGGCTACATTCTATCAAGTGTGGCAAATGATTCTTCCAATGAACAATGCACAGCAAAAGTCTATCTCCTCAAGAAACAAACACAAATCACCTTTATTACTACCTGCTCTTTCAAGTAAACAAGTCACTGAAATAACTCATTTTCTGAGGATGGGTTGATTGGATTTCATAGTTCTAAAAGGACCAGATCATACTTTTCCTACTTAAAGAATTGTTTTAGATGGTACTGTACCAGGAAGAGGGGAAAATATTCGGCAAAGACTAGGAAGAAAGCCCAGTGACACAAGGAGTTTTGTTTGGTCTAATATTCTAGAAAGCATAGCAATTTTTTGCTTTAATAGATCTTGACCAGTAATCTAAAGCTATGTCAATAGCATATGGCGATGCTTAAGCACTAAACCACTCTAGGGAGTAGATCTTGTGTAACGGCTGTGACCTTAAAGAATTTTTTGCCCTGACAGAGGGGAGAAGTGAGCTCTCTGTTGTCTTGTTTCTGGGAGGAAGATGGCAAAGGAAGAGAATTCCTGAGCATAAGAAGCTTATAATATTCGTCTAAGACCTAATGTAGATTGTATAGAACATTGGGGAAATGCTTAAATTCAACAGCCCTTAGTGTAGAGATACGTGCTTGTTTTGAAAAAGATCCTGTTATTACAAAACACCTGTAAGTAAGAAAAATGTCTTATTAAATAAACCAGCAGCAAAGCAGGGCTAATTCTGTACTATCCCGTGGTTAAATATGTAATCGTGTAGTGACTACGTACTGTGGCTGTAGCTTCCTCCTTTTTCTAAAGGGTTTTCAAGCTATACCCTGATTTTTAGCAACTCTTCCTGTCAAGTAAGTACATAAGGATAGAAAGGAAGCAAACTTAAAATCATTATAGCATCTGTAAGTAACAGCATGAAAAAGAGGCTTTTTTAAGGCAGAAAGATTATAATTAATCACTAAAATACAGATTTTGAATTAACTAGGGATGTAATTATTCATAAATGCATCTCCTTGTTATTACAAATAAGCACTGGTTGCCTTGACTTTTCTCCTATAAATATTTAAATTAATATTTAGGGGGCACCTGGGTGGCTCAGTCGGTAAGCATCTGCCTTCAGCTCAGGTCATGATCCCAGGGTCCTGGGATCGAGCCCCGCATTGGGCTCCCTGCTCGGCGGGAAGCGGGCTTCTCCTTCTCCCACTCCCCCTGCTTGTGTTCCCTCTCTCACTGTCTCTCTCTCTCTCTCTGTCAGATAAATAAATAAAATCTTTTAAAAAAATTAATTAATATTTAGTTAACTTAGGATGAAACTATATGATCTACATTGAACTGGATCTGAAAAAAAAGTAGATTAGACTTCTCTTTGTAGTATTTTTGGAGAACCCAATATTAGGTTAATGAGAAATGCTTTGAGTCATGTAAACAGTACATAGAAACCACAGAATTTGCCTATCACAGGGAAAATTGATGGAGTCATTTAATGTGAACTCCATAATATAATACTCAGAATTATTAGAAGAAACAACTACAAAATAGCAAACAGGAGAATATCCTGCTTTTTAAGGCACAACAGAAGTTGTCCTACAATGCTACTCAGCACACACCGCATGATATTCAACAGCTTTTACCATCTGGACAATCTTTCCTTTCAACAGCATTGTTTTTCAACAGCACGTCTAATACTTCAGTTTGAGTCCATTTATTCTTTCTCTGGCCTTTGGAAAAGACAGAGAATGGTTGCAAAATCACTACCATCTTTACCGTGGATAGTTATTAAATCTTCCCCTTCATTCCAGATAAATAACAGCAGGGCTTTATGCTTTTTGTATTCAACTCTTCAATCACTTTGAAAACTCTACTCTAAAACCAAAGTTCTTATTTTTCTAAATGTCAAAGGCTGGAAACAAACACAATACAAAAAAGGCCTGATTAGAGAATGGATGTACTTCATCTTATGAAAGATAAAATAAATATATTTGGTTGAAATGAAATAAGTACTCAGTAAATGTCAGTAGAATCTCAAGTTATGGAGTCGGGGGTGGGGAAGGGAAAGAAAGATAAAAGAAAATCTAAGATGACAAACCCATGGTTGCCATGTACATTTTCATGAATGAAAGATAAAGCTCTGTCATTTTCATAGTCGTGAAAGGCATTCTTTCTTCTGTAAAGATGTTTAAAAGGATAACCATGGGTTAGGCATCATTTAATTTCAAAGAAGACTCACATTTGAGTTAGCTTAAGAGAAGATTTTTTAAAAAGTGGATTTCTAATAAAGATTCAGTACTGTGCCATATAACCCAGTACATAATGGCTGATTCTCCAGAATGACTGGAACCCAGAACTGAGAAGCCAGTAAGGCGCCATCTCTGAAGTTTTATTTCAAGGCCATCCACAACTCAGTTTCACTTATCTTTCCAACTTTATCTTCCTAGAGTACCAGGTAACTGAAATTCTTGCTTCTGAGAGATCACACTCCTGCCCTAGGAACCACTTAATGCCTCTGCCTGAGTTAGAGCCTTAAGCTTCCCCGCCGTGCTACTGACATATGGCAACCTAAGATAAGCAACATTTGCTATACATAATGTATTGCAATGTTATAAGTATGGGTATGGGATTTGCAAATCAGGAAGGCTAGCAATGCCACCAAGCAAATAGGGATTTTGAGTTTTTATGACCACTGAGCAAAAGGCATCCAAGGCTGAAGGAAAATGTGTTAGCTACTGCTTACACTGTGCCTAAAGCCACAATTATAACTGGCATCCCACAAAACCAAAACCACACTACATAAGTGGGTTAAAAGCTCTCCCAAAGGTGTTCTGGAGATGGAACCATTACCAAGGACTGGTTACTGCCTCTTTCTTATATGTCAACTAGACCAGGAGCCCTTTCTCAACCCAGAGAAAAATTCTACTTAGATGAGCCTGGCAAGAGATGGCAGATCCTCCAATGGAATTGTTGCAATAAAGCCACATCACTACATCAATACCTTCTTTGTGTTCCCTTGTTTTCCTGACTTACATTTCAGCAATCTACTAGTATCCTAGCTGAGCTATGACATGATGATATTAGGATGAAAAATACAGCCTCTAACTTCATGGAACTTGCAACTTAATAGGAGAGATGGATACAAAAACAACTGATTATAATGTGATACATGTTATAATAAATGTTAAGCTCGAATAACCAGTGGGGCATAGATGAGGAAACAATTAATTCTACTGTGGGTGAGTGTGCAGGCAAGGATTAGAAAAGGATGGAGGGTGAAGAGGTATCATGGACACTGGTCCTTACAAATTAGGCAAAGGTGACATGGGGAGATGCTCTGCAGCACCATCAATATGGCCAAAGGCCTTGGCATATTCTGAGTATAGGACAGAGTAGGCAGAATGTCTGGAGACACAATGATGTGGGATTAGGACCATAAATGACTTGCTAAAGGGGTAATGTTTGATTTCTGGGCACTGGCGATTATTAACTTGCCCCACAAGCAGACAAATATCACACACTGGAAAAGATAATCCTGATGAAGTTATGGAAGATGGACTAAAGGTTCAGAGAACCAAACTACATTAGGCTAGGTATGAAAAGTTGAGAGTCAGGTGTAAGTCTCAGTGTAATTGAAGAGCACGGAGCAAATGCTAGAGACATTTCTAAAGTCAATAAGAACACAAAGATCCAAAATTAAAAGGTAAAAAATGCTAAGATGAGCTCTCAATATCTGCTAATATATGGAATATTCTCGAAAGTGATCACTGTCTCAGAATGGAATACTTAAATAACAGCCACTCTGTTAATGTGTTACATAAATTATCTTCGGATGTTTCCATGTCCCCATTACAGATGAAGAAACAGTGGTTAGGAGACATCAAGTGAATTGTCACTGAGACCCAGTTCTGTCACATTCCAAGGCAAATGGGTTGGAGGGGGCAGTGGTGAATGCATGACTGTAGCATTTTCCAGTTTCCATTGTATAAGAACTCCACCTTGGACAATTTCAAGCTACCAAGAAGTCACTGAATGCAGAACTGGTAAGAGACGGGTGCAGTTGGTCCTCATGTGAGGGCCGGTGAGCCTGTCCCAGTGCACTACCAGATGGATCTTAGAAACATGTTGTCAGGTGTTATATAAAGCAGAGGTCAGCAAATTCAGCCAGCCATGGGCCAAATCCGGCCAGCATCTGTTTTTGTAAATAAAGCTTTATTGGAACACAGCCATCTCCATATAGTTATGTATCATCTATGGTTACTTTGGCACAGCAATGGCAGAGCTGAATAGTTGCAACAGAGACTCTCTGACCGCCCACCCCCCAGCCTAAATATTTACTATCTGACCCTTTATAGAAAATATTTGCCAACCCCTGATAAAAAGTGTAAAACAGGCAAAATTGATCTATGCTACTAGAAGTCAGAGTAGTAGAGACCCCAAGAGAGGTGAGGTGGGGGAGAGTGACCAGACAGAGCACAGGGGAGTTTTGGGGTACCAGGAATATTCTATTTCTTCATCAGGATGTTTGTTACCTAGTGAAAATATCTCTTGCTTACAATTAGGATTTATGCATCTTTCTATATGTAAATTATACATCAATACATTAAAAAGTTTGTTAAAAGGAGATCAAGACATTCTGAGAGCAAGTTGTACAATTCTATTTATCAGTGATTTAAACTTTTTCTTGGTTTATATCAGAATGACACTAAAACATATCTGTCTGTTTGATTTCCAACAAATACGGATGAATTCTATAGATATATATCAGTAATGTGGCAGTAATCATACTGCCACATCCTTGGCTGGGGGGTGACTCTTCACCTCTGTGACTCTCATGAACAGGACTCAACAAAATGGGAGGCAGGCCAGTTGTATCAATTTTAACATTCTGTTAGGTGACTGCGCTAAGACACAAAGATGCTTGGCTGCTGCGAACCATGTACGGCCACAGTCCCGAAGTGTGTACTGGAGCCAGAGAAGAAGCAGCCGACACCAAGCCCGAGCTCCAAGGTAGGTTCCTGAGCACAAGCATCTCCTCCGACCAACTCTCAGAGCCTACGTTTCTCTCTAAGATGAAATAAAAGGAGCTGGAGCTCACATTGCCTTCGGCTCTTCCATGGGCCAGGTCCCAGCATGGCAAGTCTCCAGACTGGAGAGGCTATTCCTCTCGCTCCAGGCACATACCACCTGTCAGCTGTCAGGGCGGTGTGCCGCCCTGGCTCTAGCAGCTGGTCAGCCTGTTACCTAATGGTAATACATGGGAGCGCAGGGACGCTGGTAAAACATGTGCAGAGGCCACACTCTTGTCAGAGGGCGTTAGGTTCCCACTGGCAACATCTACCACCCATGAACTCTGAGACAGGCCAGGACCATGCAGTGCATGTAGAAGAGGAGAAAAGGCTAAAAGACTTGCATGCAGTCAATGATTTGTTGAGTATGATCATGAATTTTTAAAAAAAATTTCCACTAGATCTTCAACGGGAGTATATTTCCTCTTTCTGGAAAAGGGGCAGCCCTAGGGCATTTCTGAGGCCAACACTCAGTGATGCAGAAATTCTGTTGGCTCTAACAGTCAGCATGTCTCTTCAGATACATAAGAGATCTTTTCCTGGGATATTTTTAATGAAGAAGTCACTGATTGGTCTCCTTCAATTTAGTAAGTGAATCCCAAAAGGATCAGAGCATCATTTAGGTCTGGATGAAAACCTAAGTTATACACAATGGCTCTTATAGAAACTCTGGGAGCCCCTGAAGAAATAGTCCTAAAAGCAAACTAGTTATATGCTGCTTTGGATAGAAAACACTACAAAGCCAGTATGCTGCATTTTTCTTTTGTACCAACTGTACCCCATCATGGAAAGAGGAGTAGAAATTGTGCTGATAATCCTTTTGCCGCCAAAACCCCCTAGCAAATTTGTAACTGAATTTGAATGGGGAACTGAAACACAGTCAGGTCATGACTCTGACTAAGGTATGTCTTTGCTTTCCATCCAGGTGACCAACACCATTATCACAATAGGGAAGCACACATTGTGAGCGCTTACTTTGGGCCAGAAGCTATGCTACTGATCACATGCACATAAACCATATGCAGCAGGCACCAGGCCCCTTTTGCAGAAGAAGAACTTGGATTTGACATCGATTAACTCATTTGTCTAAGATCTCACAAATATTGAGTGGCTTAGCCCGCATCCATCCCAGACCAAGCAAATTACAGTACATGCTTGTTATCGCTGTTTACAGTGATTTTGTTCCTTTAATATGCTGTCAAAATATTATCTAGCCCCTCTCTGGCAAAGGGAAGCTGTCTGCGTGGCAGCAAGGGTGTCGTAGGTAAAAGGACAAATGCAAAAGGTAACTGAATATGCCAAAACCCCTCTCACGCATCTCCAAATCACTTTCCACTTGACCCAAAGTCATGGACTTGATTCTGCATATCTCAAATGTGAGAGATTACCTAAGCAGAGCACAATGAGTTCAGAAGAATATCTGGTTTGGAAAGGTTGGTATTCAAAGATGCTCAGAAAGAACGTGTTTTTTATTCCCATGACATTCTGATTTCAAACTTTGCAACTAAAACCTCTAATATGGGCTATGGGGGTAATCTATCAAAAGATTACAATTTACTTAAAAGTCATTTCATGTGGAAAGCTATCTTTTGGTCTCCTGCAGTTGACAGCATATGTGGTTGGTGTCGTGTTGTGCAGAGGAAAACATAATTGTAAAGCAGAGTACCAAAAATAAAAGGAAATCATAAAATGTCATACAGTGAGGCAAACATAAAAATAAATGGGAGTTGAAAAAAAATCTTTGAAAGCGCATGTTTATTTTCGTATTTGTTAAAAGAGTTTTGGAACCTGGCCAGAAGAGCCTCTCTAACAACTCCAGTTGGCTGACTGCACAGTCTTCGTATGGGAAGGAAGCGAGAAAGTCTAACGTACCCCCCTGAATATACCTGATCTCCTCTGATCTCAGACGCTAAGCAGGGCTGGGCCTGTTAGTACTTGGATGGGAGAAAGGAAGACTAGAATGTAAGATACATTCAAAATCAGGAAAGATGCCTATGTACCACAAGAAGAAAAAAAAAAAAAATAAGCAAGTGGAAAGAAACACAAGAGAAAAAAAAAATGAGTGGAATAAAACAGACCCTTAGTAAAAACCTAGGGGGAAAAAAAAGTAAATCAGGAGTAAGGATAACACTAACAACTGAGCTGGTATCTATTACTTTGTCAAAATGTTTATTAAAACAGAAAAGACTCTGCTGCCATAAGGCAAGGGAACAGGGAGGATGCTGACTTGGAGCCCCACTGGGACCGCAAGGTTATTTGAATAGCATGTGATGCACGGGATCAAAAGTCTGTTTGTACAGCCATGGACGTTCTTCAGGCAGGAAGTTTTTTTTATTAGATTTCATTATTTAATTTAAATACACATTCATGGACCAAAACTTCCCAAATTAGAAGGTATTTCCTGTTTTGAAATTAAACACATTAAGTGTATTTCCTGAATTAGTCATCCTCGAAGCTCCAGCCATTTTCTCTCTGCATGTGGGACTTCATCAAGGTTCATTCACTGAAACAGGGAACATGTAAGGAAGCCTGAAAGGGACCTGCCTGGCAGGAGAGGGTCAGAGGTACGACAGACAATCTGCCTTCTCCTCCTGCCAAGCTGTGTCTGACCCTCCTAATGGGTGGGCAGCAACACAATTGATAAACACGCTGGCTTTGGACCTCTGCAGAGGGGGCCAGCCTAGAAATATAACTTACCCCACTTTAAATCTATCACAGAGACACAAAGCCAAAGCTAGGGGATGCTGATAGTTACTGACATCATAAAAAGATTCCTCCCCCCCTTCCAAAAAGATTTGCTGTGGGACTCCTTTAATGCTCGGGCCCACCGGAGCCTTTAAAATAGATATTTTAAATGATTTACTCACATCTCTTAAATAATATATTAACTGTGAATCACTGAACAATGTGCACCTGTAAAACAGCTGTTTGGCTGAAGCTTAAGGACAGTCATCAAAGGCAGCCTGGCTCACAGCCTGGGCCCCAGGCACATCAGGGCTATTCGCAGCATCCAGAGAGGAGTGGGGAAGGCAAGTTTGCAGGGGTGGCTGCTGAAGGAAAGCCCAGATTCAGCTCACAAGGGGAACTGGATGCCTGAGACCCTTCCTCCTTCTCTGCATCTGCACTTGGTCAACACAAACTGGCTGGAGGAACCAGACAAGCTTCCTTCCCGCAGGTTTTCGACACTTGGGGAAGACAACACTTGCTGCTACATATCCCATCTTTCAGCAAACACATGGACCACCTCTTCTTTTTCTTTCTGAAACACTTCTGTTTTCGCTTATTTAGCCATCTTCCCAGATGGAGCTGACACATTTTACGAAATCAGTGTACACCTATGCATGTCATGAAGCAACTATTTTTTTCTCCAGTCATACTATGTATTTGACACAGGGCCAGTGTGTTCAAAATGAAAAAAAAAATCTGAATACAAATATCAGCTTCATTGCATTTCATTGATAAGAGTCAACATATCCTCTAAGTTGGCAAATATTCCTCTTGACAACCGTGAATTTATGCTAAGATCACAAAGCTAAAGACCTTATTAGAGGTTTGCAGAGAGCTCAAGTGGAAAAAAAATCCCAGCTGGTTTTTGTTTTTGTTTTTGTTTTTTAAGAAAGGTTCTTTCCTTCTATAAATCAGTAAATGTTTGCTCCTGAAGCTCTATTCCAACTGAGACACATCATCCCCATTTTAAAAATTGATTTCAGCCAGTTTCTTAATGAAATAGTCTTCCCTAATAAAATTTTAGAATTTGGGCCTACAAAGAGTAAAGCATCTAATATGTGAATGGCATTAAGGGAATTCTGGGGGCTGCCTGGGTGGCTTAGTTGGTTAAGCATCCGACTCTTGATTTCAGCATGGGTCATGATCTGAGGGTCTTGGGATTGAGCCCTGCGGGGCGGCTCCATGCTCAGCGAGGAGTCTGCTTCTCTTTCTCTCCCTTTGCCCCTCTCCCCTCAAATAAATAAATAAATAATAAATAAATAAATCTTTCAGCAACTAGATATGAATAGCCCAGAGAATAGAATGAGTCTGGGGGACACTAACACAAAATTGTGATGGGAACTATTCTCTTTTTCCCTTTTTTCAGAACAAGTGGCCCACAGGCAGTTTCTGGTATCAGTATCTCAGAGTGTCTGGATGGAAAAGTAGATTTGTCTCACAGTATTCTTCCCAACCTGTAACGTTGCACTAGCCATTGCTTAATACTCTGATTCTGCCCAAGAGAAGAAAAGCTGATCTCAAGTCTGTATTTGTGTATAAATACCTTCAAATTCTGAAAGAAAGAGATTTAGGTTCACATCTTATCTGGTTTTACTATAGTTTAGTGCTCTGTGTTTGTTCTCCAGGTGAGGTTGATCTTTTCTTTAATCCTTTTTATGCTCAGAATTCTTGCAGGTCACCTGGAATGTGTTAGGCACTCAAAACAAGTTGAATGACTACCAAATAAATGAATAAACATGAGTGAATTTTGTCAGGAACACCAGCTTCGTAGTAAATTGGAGAAGGGAAGAGGGAGGAAAGAAAGGCTGATGTGCCGGGGGCTGGAGCAGTAGAAAGGAGGACGAGGAAAGAGATGGAAAGAGTCAGGACAATAATCATTACCCAAATTGCAGAAGATTCCTTAGGTCAGGAGCTACCTGTAAACTTCTCAAGTCTATCTTAATAAATGACGCAACGATCACAACGTCAAGGGCTCTTATTGGTGTTGATGGATATTCAAATAATCATCCTGTCTCAGTGAAATGACACATACTATGTCTCATTTCAGTAACTCTGAACAACTCCACACACTACACACTTTCTCACTTCATGTGAAGGTCTTCCGCAGGCCACGTTTCTCAAAGGCACTGCTGGCGATGGGGAAGGACATACTTGAAGCAAGACTGACATTTGAATTCCACTCTCATTATTCTCTCTCCCACAATATGACAGCAACAGGAACAAATAAAAAGAAATTCTGCATTTCCCCATTTGCCCCCATCTTCGATATGTTGAGAAAGTGGTCCCATCCGTCCCTTCCTGTCATTGCCTGTCCTTATTTCTCAGCCAAGAGAACACAGTGAGGCACTCATGCAGATTTCTGCCTGTGGATGCCTCTCTAGTGAACAACCCCTTCTCTTCTACTCCTTTGGGTAATTTTCTGACATTGTAACACCACAGATGACATAATCCTGCATGTGGGCTGTTTACTCTTCTCAAAGTAAATATACGGTTAAAAAGGCAAAATTATACCATTATTTTTTCATTCGCTGCCACCTTCTCTGTGCCGAACTATAAATCCTATAAAACTAAGCTGGAATGGGGACACTGTCCCTTTAAGTGGGGACATAATGTCACCTGGATCCTTGGCTAAGGATGACTAAGAATCATTATTTTTCTTGCTTTTATTTGCTACTTCGGGATTAGGGTAAAGTCACAGATTCATAATTTATGGAGCATATTGTGTAACTGGCAATTTTGCTTTCTCCAAATTCAGTTCTGGTATAAACCTGCCAGCTACAGTTGTATTCTGGGGCCTCTCTTTTACCCTCCAAAGTTTCTCTATTTACTCATACTTGCCCTATCTTGAAAAATAAGAGAGAACACCAATTCTACCTCCCTGATGTTACAGATCACTCGTGTTGCTTAGTGCACTCGTGTGGATGCATTAAATGTCCGTAACACGGGAACTCTCTAATTTCCGTAAATAGGTATAATGAGCATACTACATAGCTGATAAACTCTGGTACAACACAGTCACTGGAAAACCTCACAGGCTTCATGCTTTCTCATTTCACTGTGTGGAAAACAGCAGGTAACTTCAACTCAGGGAATGTTATTCCTCACCTAAGTACCATCCTACAGAGGCTGATGAAATCCAAGCCTGGAATGGGCAGATCCTGAACAGAAAAGTTGACTCATCAGTCCGTGATTTTCATAACCCACCTCTTCCACCCCTGCAACTGCAGTTTCTCACTCCAGGTGGGGAGAAGCCTGGGCAAAATTCAGGTTAGTTAAGTAAACGATAATTTTGCATAAAACTCCATGATGGAATACTCAGATAGTATCCTTATTTTCAAAGATGCTGATCCAAATGCCATTTGATTTTACAAACAACAACAACAACAACAAAACAGACCAAAGTCTCTGCATGCCCTTCTGTCATCGTATACATTGAAATGAACAATCACTCACAGCAAATGCCTTACTGTTTGGCGAGTCTGTTATGTCTATCAGACTGTCCCCATGAGGCCCGCTCAAAAGGCAACTGTTTGAGTGCTGCAATGTACCACCAGGTTATAAATTCACTGGTGGGCAGAGGCTCACTGAAGCACTCCCCGCCTTCAGCTTCCACGTGGTTCCAGCCGAGCTATTTGCAATAAGTTTGACAGACTTCCCTGCGGGACCTAGGTGACCTTCTCTGGCGTTTTGATGTTAAATACAGCTCACTGGTGTCACTGCTGGAAGTTAAGTGAGTTAACTGTGCTGTCTAGAGCAGGTCCACAAATTTATATTCTATACAGTAGCAGTTTGCGGACCTTTAACTTGGCCCTGATTTTGAATCCATTTTCTGTCAACCTCCCAAAAAGCACAGAGAGGTAATAGATAACAAATACAACTTCATTGTCATATGGAACAAGCTATTATGGTATCTCTATAGATGGTAATAAAACGGGCACTAGGGAACTACATCTGCCACTTGGGGAGCGCAGTACCTTTTATTAGCACCAAGTCTTCGCATGTAGTGCAAGCGGTCTCATGGGCACCGATTCCTACGCTAGCAATGCAGAAACTAAACCATTAAGAAGTTGAATGTCTTTACCAAGATCTGTTCCTCAGTGAGAAAAAGAAACGTGGACACAAGTTTTCTGTCATCTTTTCATAGCTCCTCCAAATGATTTGCATAGATGACTTAAAGGTTAAAAACAGGTCTGGTGATTAAAAGCCATTTTTCAAAAAACCCCAACAAGCTCTATTCAGAAGCCACACTAATCACTTTGCTACTCTGAGAGATCATTTTCCATTACTGTTTCAATGTTTTCTCCTATAAACAGATAAGGACATTACTGGCCAATATTACATGACCCCTACTAAGGAATCAGGAATGTCAACATAATTGTCTGCTCGTATAGAAAATTTGAGGGAATAGGATAAGTTATGTATTGATAACTAACAATAGCTGAATATTATCAACTTTATTTGATAAAAAACTAGAGCAGCGCTCACATTTGAATTTTTGCTAGGAAAAAAAAAATACCTGTTTTTTCAAGTGGAAGCAAAGATAAGGCTTGCTCAGTCTTTTTTTCCTCTCATCTTCCACTGACTGACATGAATTTTTTACAAGTTATCTTTACTTGCCTTCGTGTAGCACGTGGGTAAAACACTTTTTCTGCCTATATCAAATGAAAACCATTCAGTTTAACAAATATGTACCATAACGCCAAGCCTTCAGAGTAACATTAAAGCAACATAAAGAAAGATTATATAAACCCTTTAATTATTTTTTTTTCTCTTGTGGGACCCTCCTAGAAACTCTTGTTTCTAGGTTGAATAGAAATGTATTTATATTTTGTTTAAGTAATTTGGATTGATACTGTTCTAATTACGCAAGACTTTCTTGACAGTACACCTAAGAGAAATTTCAACTGTTATGTGATATTTGGGGGTGGATTGTTAGTGAAATAAATCTGTTAGCAAATTCATGAAACCTTATTCTTTCTAAATAAAGCTAGCACTCAATAACATACTTTTTATTTCATGCTGGCAATTTGCAACTTCCCGGTCTAAAGAAGTAGAGCACTGAACCGCTTATAAAATGACTCAAAAGATTTCTCAAATATAAACACACTTGGCCAAATAGCATTTGGATGAGTTACAAATCAACAACAACAACAACATAAACATGTATTAGTGATCAGATTTCCTTTGAAATCCCAAAGTCTCAAAATTAAGAGAGCTTTGTGTTTAAGAGGCTCAAAGCATTTGAACAACAGTTCAGTTATTTTTTCAACCTCAAAAATGTTTGGTACCATGTATGTTAGCAAGGAAATAGTTCGATGAGTCAGTGTCTGAGCTCTCGTTGCCTTGAAGCCAGTCCAAAATGGGAATTTTTGGCACTTCAGACCAACTTTATGAGCTTTAAAAACATGTTTTAGTTTCAGAATCACTAGTACATTTTGCCATTCAAATCTCTCAGCTAAGTTCTGTATATGCGCTCTGAAGTGTCAAATGTTTATTCCCTCTTCTTCACTAAGACCCGTCCCTCACAATTAAGCCATGAAGTAGGTGTAATAGGACCCATTCTAAATGAGTACTCTTAGGTCAACCTGAGTAATGACCAGGAGAGAGAAACCTCCCTACCAGACACAGCGATTCCCTCCTGATCCCCAGAATCAGGCCTTCAAAAAATGCTGAGTGAACAGTTACGGCCGATGTATGTTCAGTCCCCTCTCCATTCCAGCATACATACATACATCAAGGAACAGCCCCATAACAGGGTAAGTTAGAATAAGCTGTGTCCCTCAATTCGCAGTAGGCAGAGGTGCAAATCCAGCCTCAGGGCCTCCAGAAGCCTGGAGAGCACTTTCATGTAAATTAGAAGCAGGTGTCTCCTGGGCAGGGCACAGAGACTCCATTTTCTTGAATGGCCCTGGGCTACTGGCTTGGGCTTGGGCTTGGCATGGGCTTGGCATGCCGAATGCAGGCTGGTGTCAGTCCTTTGCCTCCCTCGGCCTGTGCCTCTGTGTACAGCACAGACCACACAACTGTTGTACAGAAGCCTTGTCTAGCCCCTTGACCCCATTAAGCTAGAGCCGAAGCTTTAAAGAAGAGAGGAAAATAATAGGCATAATGGAGACTTCAGTGGAAAGAACAAAACTAAAATTAACATGTCAACCTTGGTTTTTGTCCATGTACATACAATGCATGGCTCAAGTCAACTATCTCAGAATATACACTCTATGAAAGCAAGAATCATGTCTTCTTGGAATACTCTCCAAATCCCCAAGACAGGGTCACAGCTTTCTAGGGGGGAGGCTCTGATTACAGAGTTATGAGGACGATGATCAACAGAGATGAAACTGTCCCTCTAAAACATCCACAAAATTATAAATACTCTATACTTGATCCATTTTCTCTTACTGATGTAGTGCGGATCTCAATCCTAGCTCCATTTCTCAGTTCTAGCTCATAAAAATTAAGATGATTTTAGACAAGTCTGTATCCCAAATTATGCCTTCTAAATTATGAAACCAAAAGTTTCTGTTTTTTAAAAAATCATACAAATATAAGTTAACTGAGTAAAATATTCACTTAAACAAAATAAAAACAAATTGAATATAGCTAGTCATTTTGAAGCATTAAGCATCATGATGCTAGGTACTAGAAGAGACCTCAGAGGTCAGGAGACAAAGTTCTGGATGCCTGTAGGGACTTAACAAGTACCATTAAGGTGTATAGTGTGCCATGTGTCATGAAACCAAGATTCATGCACAGTGATGAAAACCATGGGCATGGTGATGCGTATCAGCAAGGAGTGGAGGGAACAAGACATCCATGTCCTAGTGCTATGGACTGAATGTTTAAGTCCACCCAAAATTCCTATGTTGAAACCCTAATCCCAATGTGATGGTATTTGTTAAGTCATGAGGGTGGATTAGTCCCCTTAGAAGAAGAGGCCAAAGAGCTAGTTATATTTTTCTAATGTGCGGATATGACAAGAAGATGGCCATCGAGGAACCAGGGAGCTGCCTTCATCAGACATTGAATTTGCTGGTGCCTTGAACTTGTCTTCCCAACCTCTAGAACTGGAGGACATGAAAGTTTGTGTTTAAACCACTAGTTTATGGTATGTTTGTTATGGCCGTCTGATTGGACTAGGACAGCATCTAAAATTGGTGAAGCAATTGGGATGCCTGGGTGGCTCAGTCAGTTAAGTGTCTGCCTTCAGCTCTGGTCATGATCTCAGGGTCCTGGGTCAGACCTTGCTCAACGGGGAGTCTGCTCCTCCCTCTGCCCCCTCCTCCCCTGCTCATGCTTGTGCTCTCGCTCAACTAAATAAAATCTTTAAAAAAAAAGAAAATAAAATTGGTGAAATGATAGCAACTTTCAGCTCCAGTCACTTACTGCTATGTGAGGATGTTGTTATAAAATTAAAGTAAAAGTGGCAAGTTTTTTTTTCTCCTTTTAACCTACTGGTCCTAAAATCAGTGTTTTCTAACTATGCGATACCTCTCTGATGCTTAAAACATAGTCCCTTAAATACTAGAAGTCAGTAAGCAGGTCTTTGCCTAATCTCTTCTGCAGACGGAACATTGCTGGTTTTCACAATCCCCACCACCTTGGACCTCACTATTCTACTTGCCCACGTGCAGTTTGATAATGTCAGTATGAAAATATAGTGTCTAAAGTGGAATACAAGATCGAGTTTGAACACATAATAACCAAAGTGTGAATTGTAGCAATTACAGGCAGGCAGAAGAGAAAGGTAAAATAAATCAGGTCTGAAGAGCTAAAATCACCACTATCAGCTCAGGTATATTTCAAAAAGAAAATTTAGAAAACCAACCATCTCCGTAAGAAACAACAGCGGATAGAAGATACATTGCTTCCTTTTACTGAATTCTTTTGTTTCTTGTTTTTAATTGGGTAGATTAAGTAGCAGCTCAATTTGTTAATTGCTTTCCTTAAAACAATTAACTATTAATTATAGTCACTGTTATTAGCCGTCTCCAATTCTACCAAGCTGCAGATGTTTTTACAGCAGGCTCCCAATGAGATTGGCAGTTTAGAATATTCTCTGCCAGCAAGCTGCATTCCTTTTAGCAAGCGTCTACATGCAAGATAATGTCCTTTTTTAATAAGGTTTTTGTGCAAATGAAAATGAGGATGACACTGTAAATGCACATGCATTAGCAATTAAAACAGAAGTGCCTATAAGAAGGATTTTTATTTTCACTTTTTTGGATAAGAATCCTGCATTGGTTGAAAAGCCGTTTTCAAACCACACACTATTAGGAATAATCAGAAGCCATTTACAGGAGAGTGAGATCCTCTCTGCATATTTCTCCATGATTTATAGCCACAATGCAATATAGTCAAAACCCTATATTTACAAATATATTAAGTTTATTTTTAAGGTTACACGATTGCCACTGCACTTCACAAGGTCTGTATTAACACATCAAATGTGTTCAGTAACTATCCAGCTTGTTTCCTG
The DNA here is from genome assembly GCF_054177405.1 of Leptonychotes weddellii. Lineage (NCBI taxonomy): Eukaryota > Metazoa > Chordata > Mammalia > Carnivora > Phocidae > Leptonychotes > Leptonychotes weddellii. The sequence continues at coordinate 52,275,208 of NC_138373.1, read as the reverse complement.
TGACCCTCAGATACAGTAATGCATGTTTACACTTGACTTAATGGTGCTTATATGTCCTGCGACTGGACTTGCACCCCATACATGATCTAATAACTTATCGACCTAGAAATGCTTAGCAGACCATTACACTGAAAGGGAAGTCACCCTTACATATGCCCTTTAAGAAAGCTATATTTGTTGTTTGAGGTAAGAAAAGCTTTAATGACCAATTTACGTGGTACTTATCCTCCAGAAGATGCTGGGATATGGGAAATCAATGCCTGCATTAATCTATTACTTCTCTTTAATACACTCTTCCCCACAATTTTTCAACCCTCTCAACCCCTACTCAGGCCAAGGCAAGCCTCTCTTTTGTTGTTTTTAAACACGTGATAGCTCGAAACTTACTTTACTTAAAAAAATACCATCAATTTGCAATTGCATCAATTTGCTCAACTTCTGCTTAATATACTTGAGATCAGAAAATATCAGTATGCTGACGGTCCTCAGGCCTATCTGTGTTTCTCATCATTTTTGCCACCTTCCTTTCCGGATTTTCTTCCTAAAGAGACTATGGGGACCTTGAACTCTACCTACCCATGTGCTTCTCCTCACTTAGGCTTAGAAAACCTCCTCCTCTGTAAAGCTTTTCTTCCACCACCGCAACCCAGGTTAATTGTATTCTATTCTGAGCCTGGGATGGGACTTCCTGGCTCTGCCGGAAGTGGCTGTAGGTCGGGAACTGCAACTGTCTTCATCGCTCATAGGCTAATCTCCTCTTGTGTCAAATGAAGGACGACATGAACGTGGCGCTGCCTCGTGTAGTTCATCGCAACCCAGGGTTTGACCTGCTTGACATTTCTGGCAAGAAGATAGTATCTGTACAGCTACCATGCGCACATCAACCAAAGGCTCAAGTGGAGTCGGAAAGCGCAGATGGAAATCTGAAAGGGCTGATTCTAGTGCTGGAGCACCTGCAAAGAAAGGGGGAAAATATCTCACTAGTTCCTTTAAGCCCAAAGAGAAACATGGTGTGCCCAACTTTATATGGTTCACCAGGACGGGGTGTGCTGTGAACTTGGTGAATCGGGTTCGCTGCTTTAATGGAAGGGAAAAACTGATCAGGTACTGTGTGTTTTCTTTGTTATTCAGCTGTCTCTAGTTCATGAGCTATTCAGGGGAAGCTGAAGAAATTGAAGCAGAATATAGGCATTTACTTTATTTTATTGTAATGCATTCAGATTTGTAGGTTTTAAATACCCGTTAAAAAGTTTACTCAGCTGTTGGCACAGATCAAGGACTTTGGAGAATTAAAGGTCTCGAAGAGACCCAAATTGTCTTAATCTCTTTTTTACTGATGTGCGAAAACACCAACAGCCTGATTTTAAAAGGACAGTTATTGAAATTCAGATTGAACATGAGCGTTTAGCAACTAGAAACTGCATTTCCTTCTCCATTGCTAAACGGATAGGAGCTTAACTGAATCAGACATTTTAAAGAATTGAAAAACCATTTGAGAGGATTTAGGTCCAAAACTCAGAGGAGATCCATAGAATTTGATGAGTAGGAAGTATGATTTAAGTTTCTATAATATTTTTGATGACCAACCTCGGGATGGATCTAAATTATAACGTAAATACACTTCAGTCTGTAAGTTTATAAGAAGGCCTGGCTGAACTTAGAGCAAACTGCAGACCACCATGAACATAAAACACCCTTGATTTTGTCACAGCAGTATGTAAATCCCGGTTCCACACTGTTTCTCTGGCCAGATGCAGAGCAGTGCTCAGGTCAGCGGGCTCTGTGGAAGCACTCTTTCTCACAGTACTGCTAGAACCAAAGCCTGTGTCACTCTTGTTAATTATAAAGCTGGGGTCTAATTGAGTCAAGCCCTAACTGAACAGACTCCACAATTCTTGAGAAAAGTTGAGACATTTTAAATACCAGGGTGCTAACTTAGCTAGAAAAATTTCTTGTGTTCTATATACATATAGGATTTTGCTCTTAAGCTTCATTGCTAGAAAATCAGGAATATGCTTAGATCACATAATCATTTAAACTACAAAATAGGGGCGCCTGGGTGGCTTGTCAGTTAAGCCTCCAACTCTTGGTTTTGGCTCAGGTCATGATCTAGGGATCCTGGGATGAGCCAGACATCAGGCTCTGTGCTCAGTGGGGAGCCGGCTTCTCCCTCTCCCTCTGCCCCTCCCCTCCTCTGCTGGCACGCACATGTTCTCTCTCTCCCTCTCTCTTCTCTCTTTAAATAAATTTAAAAATAAATTTAAAAATTTAAATAATTTTTAAAATCTTAAAAAAAAACTACACAATAATAATTATGACTATAATTCTCATTTTTGAGCACTAAATGTATACCAGCTACTTCACATATTTATTTCTAATCCATTCCTCTTCGAAGGGAGGCCTGAATTCACTGCAGCTCTATCACTGTGTAGCTCTGTGAGATTTGTCTCTGAGCCTCAATTTCCAAGTCTCTTAAACTCTTAAATAATAATAGTGACTTTACAGAGCACCATACAATTAATAATACTAAATAACCAGACATAGTGCCTGCAAAGAATTGTTAGCTACTGTTTCTGTTGTAATATTTACTTGAGTTTTTTCCCAACTTCCCTCTTTCATCAACCCATAAATATTTTGAAAAGAAAACAAAGGAAAAAGTTCCTCCACCTAACTTCCCCCTAAACATTTTATCTTCTTTGACACAGCTCACACTCTTACCCATAGAGCATTTACAAGGCACAAGCACTTTGTTTCAGGGTGTGAGAGAGGTGAACATGTAAGGACCTGCAGGCCATTGGACTCTAGACTGAGAAAAAAGAGAAAAATGAGCTCTCTATTATTATGCATGCTACTGAGGCTACCAGCAGCCACTTTCTGATTTAAGCATGCTGTATTTAAGTGAATATGGGGAGGGCTTCCATTCTGAAAGCATGGAGAAGCACATCTCCCCTTTACCACACCTAAAACCCTAGACGAAGTCGATGAAACAAGCAACAGAAAACTCTGAAAGGTAGAAAACAGATGGAAGACTTCTAGGGACACTGAGACACAAAGAACTACTCATTGACAAGATTTAAAAGGACTGTTGAAAGAAGCAAAGAGAGGAAATGATAACAGAAGGAAACTTGGAACATCAGAGTAAAGAGAGAACTACAGAAATGGTAAATAGATGGGTAAATAAAATATACTACAACTCTTCTGAGTTTTACAAATGATGTTAGATGGTTGAAATCAAAATTATATTTTTAATGCAGTTCTCACCATACATATAACTAAGACACGTAAAACAACTAAATTATAAAATAGGGAGGGTAAAGGAACTTAACTGCAAGTAGGGGTCCGATATTTCACTTTCAGTGGCAAAATACTAATTTTAGACTATAAATACGTTTCAGATGTGTTACAGAATTCCTAGAGTGAGCACTAAAAAATACAAAAAGATATACACAAAAACACTATGAATTTTAAAGCAAAATGAACACTAGAAAATGTTTAAGTGACCCATAGGAATGCAGGAAAAGGGAAGCAAAGAAACTATAATCAAAGAAAGCAAACAAACAAAAAATAATAATAAAATGTCAGACTTAAGTTCTAACAAAATATTGACAATTTAATTAAATGTAAGTGTTCTAAATATACCAATTAAAGGACAGGGATTGGCAGAGTGGCTCATTATTATTATTCAAGTAATAAAGACATGGCGATAGACTTTGACTACTGCACTTAATACTGGTGACCTTGGACTTCATTAGCCCGTATGTTTCTCTAAGCTTCAATGTTCCCATCTCAAAAAAAGGAGGATGGTGGGGGTGGGGGACTAATAATGCCATAGGGTTGCTCAAAGACATAAATATAAGGCCATTACATAAAAGTAGAAAGCTCTTTTCCCTCTACTACACTGTAAATGTTTTGGCCTGAGAGCTGAAAATGAACACAAGAAATTCTCAAAGTAATCTTGACTTTTCAACTCTTTACATAATTATTTTTCCTCTTAATTGGTCATGAGTATTATTTGCAGACCATGACCTTTTGCTGTAAGCAATTCTTTGCAAGGAAAAAAATATCCTGGTAAATTAATAAAGATCTTAGAAAAATATATTCCAATTAACCTAGCTCATTGTGTAATGACCGGTGAATCAATGGATAATCTGTTAATACAGAATATAATGGTTATATATGGTAATGGGGTGGAATCCAGATGCTTACATATTGTCACCTGCTTCTTTTCAGACTTAAAATAGTAAAGAAAGGTAAGGAACAGGAGACATAAATTAGATCATACAATTATTATTTAATATTCCAAATATTACAAAAATATTCCAAAATTACAAAAAAGAGAACAAAAAATGTTACTCGAGTAATCTCATTTGATGTATTTTCTTCCTTCCTTCCTCCCTTCCTTTCTTTCCTTTCTACCTTTCTTCCTTTGTTTCTTTTTATTTTTCTTTCAAGTTTCCATGTGTATGTTGTATCTCCTTTTTGATGGAGAATGGAAGATCTTATCTCTTCCTTTCAAGCATAATGCTCATCACTGTGTGTGTGTGTGTGTGTGTGTTTTAACTACTCTAACTCATGTGATTTGGATAGAATTAAAATAAAAACCTTTAGTTGAAATTAACTCCTCTATTTCCAGACAGAATGGTCTAAGCCAAAATTTAATATTCAAAGACCTTAGAAAACATTTAAAAAGAAGAAAAGGAAAAGAAATGTACTCTACCAAAGGTATAGTACTGCAACTGATAGGTGACTGCACAGCATCCCAAACAGCAGGTACTATTATTTTCATCGATCATAATTGATCAAAAGAATGGAATGAAGCAGGGCGTCTTGGTGGCTCAGTCAGTTAAGCATTCAACTCTTGGTTTTGGTTCAGGTCATGATCTCAGAATCTTGAGATCAAGCCCACGTTGGGCTCGAAGCTCAGCACAGAGTCTGCTTGTCCCTCTCTCTCCCCCATCTGCTCTTACACACTCTCTCTCTCTGTCTCTCTTTCTCTAAAATAAATAAATAAAACTTAAAAAAAGAATAAAGCAAAGGAATTTACAAATTCTCACTATTTCAACTTAATTTTAGGAAATGACAGCTATCAAATGAGTTACTAAATGATAATTGATAATAAATGAATCAAAACATAAAATTTCAAATAACCTAATATTAGGTCTGAAGTTGTGAATTTATTAATATGAATAAAACTGATGTTCATAGGATTTTTTATTGGGATTCAATTCACTATGTGTTCCTGTATTCAAAAACATTCAGATACTTTGAAAACTTGTGAGACCCTTGATATCAGAGTTTATTAAAGGTCATGCTCTCTCAGGTCAAAGCTTATGAAAACACAGTTGTTAAAGCTGAATTTTAGATAATTGAGCTGCGGTAGGGAAGCGTTCCATCTGAACACTGCTCCAGTTCCTGGTTTTCTGTACTACATAGTTGAAAGAACTAGTAATTTTTTAAAATGCAATTAGAGCATCAGATGCTTATCAAAAGGAAAACCCATTGTCTAGATAAAGAGCTAATTAGTTCATAAATTTATTTTTTTCATCTTTGCTTTCATGTCTCTATGCTCATGTTCTTAGACTTTATATACCACTAACTTCTACAACAATTTGTAGCAGTTTTCATTAATCATAACGTTCCATACGATTGTTCTAAAAATAAGTAGAATACCGGCCTTTACAAGGAGCAAAGGGAATAGATGTCACTAATATCTGATATCAACAGATGTTGCTAATATCATTACTCCCATTGGCCAGAGCCATTGAATTTGACTCCGAAAACATGTTATGATAGCAAAGTCATATGTATCATAAGGTGACTAAGGCAGTAATGAGCTCTTTGCTCACATGCATCAGAGATTTTTGATAAATAATTTTATATTCACCCCCAAAGATAGCAAAATTCCAGCTGTGACAAGGTTAGACAATTTACAAGAATGTTCAAAGGGGGGGAAATCCAGATTGATTTCTGCCCATTTGATTAACCTGATTTCAAGATGAGCTTGTAAAAGTCTTTATTTATAGACAGAAAGAATAAACCAAGTTTTTGTTTGCTTATTTTTAAATCTCTGATAGTTTATGGAAAAATAGGCAAGACTGAGACAAAGCAATCCACGTCTCAGCTTTACTGCCTCTGTACACTCAGACTGAAATCCTTGTAGAATGCCAAACCAGGGAAATGCTTCAGGGCCATTCATCTAAAGTCCTGAGATGCTGTGATTGAAAGTAACATGTGGAATCAGTTTGAGAAAAATAAACTTAAGTCGGAGGAAAATGACACATGTAATAAACCTAGATAGAGTGGAGACTGAAAAAAGGAAATAGCTTCAGGGAAATATTTTGAGATGGAGTGGACAGAAATTTCAAAGCCAGAGAAACAGAATTTGCGTACATGAAACATACTACCCTGGAATACTACGTATTATCTATGTATTCACTATATTTGCATGAGATTATTTTAAATACTGATCTGCAACCCAAAATATAGTGTAATATATCTCATTGATAGAATACTTTTGTTCCTTACTGAACTAAAAATAGAGAAGATCAGATGTTTCTTGGCATGGTAGGAAAAGCTCTCAAATGGAGACAAAAGTACTGGGTTCTACATGACTTCGCCACCAACTGCCCTGGCTTCAATGGGGACATCATTTTGCTTCTCTGGATCTTCCATTTTCTAACTATAAAGGTGAAACAAGAGGACCTCAAAGATCCCCCAGGCTCTGTCTGTGAATCCATAAATCTAACAACGCCCAATGCTCAGGATGTTTAACAAAGGCTCTACTGAGGCTGACATTATAGTTTTTACTGTCACAATCAAATGGACTCAAATATAGGGTAAGATATAAGGGAAATTTTGTAGGGCAAAACAATAACCTTAAAGAATTTGAATGAGACAGCTAAAAAGGTCCTATTTAAAATTATGCCAGAGCAAACTGTAAAATGTTTAGAGTTAAAGGAGGCATCGTGTATTTAAAGTTAAGTGAGAATGTATATCCTAAATGTGTCTAGGTGAAATATACAGAAGTGTAGTCTTTCAATCTTTATTCCATTCGGCAGACAATTTCAATTTTTACTATGTCAAAATGATCAAAAAGCTCACTGATTCCTTTCCTATCTTTGGTTTTGCCTTCAAGCAAGCACACTGGATCATCTGCACACATTCTCAAATATCATGGCTCTGGGTTGATGAAGATTAAAGCTGGACCATCCTTGCAGTGCCCTTCCTGGAGGAGGGCCAAGGTTTTGAGGAGTGCAGGCAATTGCGGACAGATCTGCGATGACAACACCAGGTAAGGACAGAAGCTGGCCTGCGCTGTCGCCTGCCTCTGCTTGCAGCTCCTCAGCGTTCCTGCACCCCTCCCAACAACCCCACCCTCCAAAGAAAAAAACAGCAGCAAGATGGAAAGTGATCATCAAAGTTTCAGGTGATGTGAAGGGAAAGGGTGGTTGTCAGTGCTTTGCTGATAAGACCTGGTCCTGTATCACAATCCATAACCTCAGACAGATTCTCTGTGACTCATTTGCCCCATCTGGACAGTGGATTTAATAGTGGTGTCTACTTCGTTGCACTGTTGTAAAGATTAAATGAGATAATCCATTTAAAAGGCTTAGTAAATACAGGCACGCATACTACGGTTCACATAAATGCCATTTTTTTAAATCATTATTATCAACATCATCACCACCATCATCATTATCATCACACCCTGGACAACGTATAATTAATTTCCAAAGATGAAAGATGTTGACAAGTACAAATACATCAAACCTGCAGGCAAATATACACATAAACACAGAGTTTACTAATTCCTTCATGCCCTTTTCCCAGGGGCTCTCCTGTGTCAAAATGTTGCCATTCACAATCAGGACTACAAAGATGGTCACATCACTCTCTACCACTCAGGTCCTGTGAGAGTGGGTGACTGACTAACAGCAACACACACACTTATTTCACCTTCTTCATGAAATATTTCCTAAAAAGAGTGCGATTAGGATTCCCAGGTCCTAACTACAAATGGTACCATAATATGACATCCTGCTGACTCCTCCAGATACACTACACATAGAAATTTTATAGCACTTAAAAGAATTTGAGCTTTAGAAGCTCATGAACAGAAAGGGCCTGGCTTACAGTAAACCTTATAGGACTTACCATCATCACCATCATCATCATCCCCATCCTTTTTGTAATGACTTATAAGCTGTCTGTTCTAACCATTAGAGATCATGTTTCACAAAGTAGGGATTCTTCTTGATAAATTTAGTATGTTGAATATTGCTTGACCCCAGAAGAGTTTATTAATGAATGAATAACTGATACGTATGTGAATAAAATAATGAATGAATAATCAAGTAATTAAGAACGAGTAAATCAAAGCCAATAGATTCGTTGGTCATATTCTATTCTGTTGTGGCCATCTGGTCATTCCTCTAATCTCTTGCCAAGCTGTTGTCAAGTTTGATTTGCAATTTTGGTAAAAATATATGCTGGCTTCTATAAGCTTTATTAATTTCTTTCCTCTTGCTAACCTGTGTTTAGATATTATAATGTTGAGGCGGTAGGAATCTGGAATAAACTCTAATTTTTCTATGAATCAAAAGTAAAGACTAATTTGGACTAGGTAAAAATGAATCTAAATGAAGAAATGAAATTAGCTTCATGATCTCATCCACGTGAATGTGTGTGTAAAAACTCTGCTATACAATAGTGACCAACAGCCTGGAGGTTTTGATTCAGGGATTTTCAATTTTGTTGAGACTGGTCACCTTATTCATTGGGCCAGAGCTTCAGTTCTTATGCATAGAAACTGGGTTACTGAGCAGTAACTTACACTATGCAAATTTATGAGAGGCTGATGTCCAAATCAGAATGCCAGTATTTTCATTTACACACACCAGTGGAAACAGTCATGAAGATCACTTTGCTGGAGAACTCTTTGCTTTTTTTTTTTTCCTTCCTTTTCTTTCTTTTTTTTTTTTTTTGGTTTGTTTTTGTTTTTCTTTTCTAGAGGGAGAAAGAGAATCTTAATCAGGTCCATGACCATTGTGGAGATCGATGCAGGGCTCAATCTCACGACCCTGAGATCGTGACCTGAGCTGAAATTAAGAGTCAGGCACTTAACCGACTGAGCTATCCAGGCGTCCTGGTGGATTCTTTCTTGGAAGGGAACTTTATATGGTGACAAAATTATAATTGAAAAGTTGCTTAGTGATCAAACTAAGAAAAAATAGATGATCTTAAAATAACAACTTTCAGCAAAGAAAGATAGGGATATCTTCCCCATTGTGGAAATAGTGCTTTCAGTGTCCTCTCTTTAAAACACCCCCTTCTCTGAAAATGTGGAAAGACCTATCGTCAATATCCTAATGTAGTCTTAAGGATTACTGTGAGGAGGAAATGGATAACATATATAAGATGCATTGCCAGGTAATTAGTAGTTACTCTGTATTGGTATTCTTTAAATTGGGTTATGTGTACCCCTGAAGGAACACAAATGCTTGACCTCTTGAAACTAAACTTCCATATTTATTATGTCTTATACCTGATCTCCTTGAAAATACCTTTCAGTCATCAGGATCTTCCTATGGTGCATTTCTTAGTATTGTTAAAACCTTGTAAGCACCAAGCAAGGAACATTTACAAATACCTGTGTCAGAAGAGCTTCTATAAGGGCTCCTAATACCTCTTTTAGGGATGCATTTTCAAGTTTTTGCTTTTTATCTTTAATAACTGTTTATCATATGTAGAATATACTTAGGACATTTTCGTCAATTAGGTAATCCTAACTATTGTAACGATAATTCAATACAGAGAAATAATTCAACATATTGATAGCTGCGGACACAGAAAATTTTTTAAATGTTATTTCAATTTATGTAGGTATTTTTATTGCAAAAATTATGATAAATACATCAGTAAAATTTTCAGGCATAAAATACATTATGTTGGGATAAATTTTGTGGTTGCTTACAATGGAAATATGATTTTAAGGATAAAAAATCATGCAAAAAATCTGAATTATAAAATCTTATGTTTTTAAAATAAATAATGGTGGATTATAGATTGTTGGTATTTTTGTTTATACCGGATTCATTTTAATATGATGTCATACTTTCATTAGCCAGAAATTGCTTCTTTTCCAATACCAGCAGTTGAAACTTATGCTAAAATATTTTAGATTTAAAATGACAGAGGAAAAGAATAGGTTTCCTATTCTCTTTTTGAGGGATATAAAAAAAAAATTTGAAGAGCTCTGGGGCAAACAGATCACCCATTTTTTTCCTTTTTTTTTTTTTTTTAATTTCTGATTACCCGTTTTCCATTAAAAATGTCAGTGTCTCTGCCCAAGCCACAGCTTTCGGAAAGTTAATATAGTTTCGTATGCTATCTAAATTCTAGAGGTTGTATTAACATTCCATGTCTCCCTAATCCTATTTATATGCTATTGCTTAGTTTAAGGTTACTTTGTTGTTTTGTTTTTCAGATCACTGACCTCATCCATTTTCAGGTAGCCTTTTCATAATTTTATACCAGAATACCATCTTTCTCCGTGTTCCTGTATGATCCTGTTGTTTCTCAGTGTAGTGTGGAGATAGGGAGATGGTGAGGATGTCATAAGCAAGGATGGAAATGTCTCAGAGAAAACAATGGAAAGGTCAGTGATGGCTTCTGAGAAGTCAGATACAGATGGATAAAGCTTCACCTTTTTTTTTTTTTGAGTACTCACTGGAAGTAGAAACAGCTATATCCTTAAAGGAAATGATAATATAGGCTTATCACTACCATTTAGGATGAGACCTTCAGGCTCCCAGTTCTCATGAAAAAAAAATTCTAGTTCTTGAAGATCAAAGGAGAATTTAATAAACACATTTTCATGGGTGGGGGGAGTTAACATGCTACAGTAAACCCTTTCTAAAATGGTTATGTTGTCATCTCTTTGAAGTTGACCAATTTCAATTATTGAGTTGGATGCATGCTTCCTTGTTGAGAAAAAGAAAGAAAGAAGAAAGAAAGAAAGAAAGAAAGAAAGAAAGAAAGAAAGAAAGAAAGAAAGAAAGAAAAGAAGGAAGGAAGGAAGGAAGAAAGAAAGAAAGAGGAGGAGGGAGGGAAGGAGAAACGAAGGAAGGAAGGGAGGGAGGGAGGAAGGAAGGAAGGAAATAAAGAATCCTCTAATAGGTGATAGGCTACTATATATAACTGTGAAGTCTGTTCACTGTCAATTATATTTTGCCAAGAAGCTCAAGTGAGCTTGGATTGAAATCCAACTCATGTACTTTCCATCAAACTATGATATCCAGGGTTGTAATGTCCATGAGGGAGTATCTTTTTCTTATTTGTACAAAGGTGCACATAGGCTAATAGTAGCCTAGTCTCCCTGGCTCTGACTTCTCACATTTCATCTTATCTTGAGAATATCACGTTGGCTCTACCTTCAAAATAGACCCAGAACCTGACCAACTCTCAACAATCTTCTCTGGCACCAGCTGGGCCCAAGCCACCATAACTCGTGTCTGGATTGTTGCAATCACCTCTTAACTAAGCTCCCTGCTGCCAGATTTCCCCCATTGTAGTTTATTCTCAATACAGCAGCCAGAATGATCCTGCTAAAATGTAAATTAGATCATGTCACTCCTCTGCTCAAAATGCTCCAGTGGTCCCATCCCACCCAGAGTGTAAGCCAAAATCCTTACAGAGGCTACCAGGCCAATGTGCTCTCCCCTATTTGCCTCAGATTCCTGAACTCATCTCTGAATTCTCCATTCACTTGTGCTCCAGCCACACAGGTCTCTGCATTGTTTCCTTGAAACACCAGGCATGCCTCTGGCTCAAGATATTTGTATTTATTGTTCTATCTGCCTGGAGCCCAGACATCTATGTGGCCCATTCTATAGTCTCCTTAGAGTCTTGACCCAAATGTCACTCTATGTGTGAAATCTTCTCTAACTATACTATTTTAAAAAGCAGCAACACACACATGTACACTGTTTTAAGTAAGTCTTTTATTTTCTGTATCTGTTGGCCTACCATAATTGAGTAATAATAAAACCTACATTTTAACACACACACATACTTTGCTTCCTTTCTCTGCTTTATTTTGCTCCATACCTGTTAGAATGGCTATTATCAAAAAGACAAGTGATAACAAGTGTTGGGGAGGATGTGGAGAAAAGGGAACTGCTACATACTTTGGGTGAGAATGTAAATTGGTACAGCCACCATGAAATACAGTATGGAGATTCCTCAAAAATTAAAAACAGAACTCCTATATGATCCAGCAATTCCACTTCTCAGTGAAATATTCAAAGAAAATGAAAAGAGTTTTGATGAGATGTCTGCACTCCCATGTTTATTACAGCATTATTCAGAATAGCCAAGATATGGAAACAATCTAAGTATCCACCAATAGCTGGATGGATAAAAAGGATATGCATATACATACACTGTGGAATACTCTTCAGCCATGAGAAAAAAGGAAACCTGCCATTTGTGACAATATGGATGGAACTTGAGGTCAATACAGTAAGTGAAATAAGTCAGACAGAGAAAGACAAATATTATATATTACTTATATGTGGAATCTAAAAAGTCAAACTCATGGAAACAGAGAGTAGAATGGTGGTTACCAGGAGCTGAGGGTAGGTGAAATGGGGAGATGTTGGTCAAAGGGTATAAGCTTCTAGCTATAAGATGAATAAATTCTATGGACCTACTGTACAGCATAGTGACTACAGTTAAGAATAGTATATTATATACTTACTCATTATTTCCTAAATTTTACAGATGTTTTGGAGGATTCTGTCCTCTACCCCCCCCCCCACCTGAAGACAATGGCACACCACTTCTTCTTTTTTTCTTACTTAATCTAAGGAGAATTTTTGTTTCTTTTAAAGAAATGTCATGCCTTTTCCTAATGGACATTGTGAATCATGTAACTTCTTGTTTTTCTTTTTGCTTTAGCCATCAGAAAGGTCAGAACCAAATCTCAACTAAATGATTATTAAAAAATATGTAGTTCATACACTGTCATTCCAGAGTACCACTTTGCACCATACACCTCCTAGTGTAAAATTTGCTGTTTTGTTCTCCATGTTTTCTCTAATTGTCGTTTATATCTATTTGTACTTCAATCTGTACTTCAATCTCGCTGTGTTTTTTTCAAGCCCTTTGTGAAATGATACAGATATTTAAGTAAATAAGTCAGCAAAGAAATCTCATTTGCTGTGTGCCTTTGGAAACAATCATCTAAGTTCAGAGACATAGAAAAACAATTTTACAGTGGCCAAATTGAAATCCCTAGGAAGTGTGTGATATACTTCCTATAGATATTTTTATATCTCTATCATTTTTTCCCATCATGACGTATCTAGAAGACTTTGAATAAAATTATGCTCTAACCATCTAAGAGAACATGATAAAAGGTTAAATAATCAGAAGTTCTTGGCTCAATAAATATATAGGAAATATTTAATTTTATTTATTTATTTGAGAGACAGAAAGCACCAGTGGGGTAGGGGGAGGAGCAGAGGGAGAGGGAGAAGCAGACTCCCTGCTGGTGGGGCTCCATCCCAGGACCCTAGGATCATGATCTGAGCCAAAGGTAGATGCTTAACCAATTGAGCCATGCAGGTTCCCCTTGGCTCAATAAATAATAAAGATGTAAAATTAAAATGAGAATAGGTAAGCCACACATTACAATAAAAATACTGTAATTTTATTAAAATATTTTATATCATGAATGCAGGTTTTAAAGAAATCTAACATACTTAATAAACATTGTGTTCTTACATAGTACTAATTTAGTATCCTACTATCTTCACATTTGGCAACTATTTGAAGTTTAATTTTTGCAGATTTAAAAAAAATCAACTTTTTCCCCAATAATAAGAATTTAGTGATACTTTCATACCAAATATATTTATCTATCTACAACTACTAGCAAGATCTTGCTCTTTTCTATTCTTTGATTGTGGTGACCTGGCCTCACAAGGTTCTTTTTTGTGGCTACTTGATATGGTTCATGGGTATTTATTCTCATACAATATGTGCAACTGAAAAAGTCTGCATTAATTCTGTAGAAATGATGTTTTAATTAGGTAGCAGTTGGTACTTTAAAGGCCAGTGTGTTTAACTACCAGAACATCGCCAGCTCTAGCAGCAGATGGAGGGCAAACAGGTTGTTTGATCTATATAAACTATCTGGTTGGAAAGGAAACTGGACATTATATTAACTTACTCTTATCCCTTAAGTATTTAATGTGTCGCTGAAGTGTGCAAATCTTCCACAAGTGTAACACAAAAAATATGAGCAATAACTTAAAGAGCAAACTTCAGAAAAACAACTGGTCTGAGAGGTTTCACAGGAGATTGGGGGTGGCTCTCTGGGATGAGAGGGAAAAGCAAAGGAGCAAGGGAAGGAGAGCAAGAGAAGGAGACAGGAAAAGAAGAATCCAATTCGCTTCCTCCTTGTGCCACCTAAGTGAATTCTGCATGTGGTCAATGGGACACCTTTTGAGTTTTCTTTCTGTTTCTTTCTGTTTTGTAGCACAGGCAAGGTGCTGAAAAAAGGAGGGTATAATTCCTGAGGGCAAGGCCTTTGTATACAGAAGCAATCACGGTGGCTTTACCACAGGTACTCAAGTACTATTTGTTCACCTCAATCATTCATGCTTTAATTTAACATAAGTTTAGTGAACACCTGCTAAATGCAAGAAACTGTTCTAGGTCAAATGTGACTGAAGACAACGAGCAAATACTCTGGGGATTGATAACTGCAGTGATCGGACTTGGAATAGTTCTCAGCCCACACTGATAAGGAGACTTCCTCATCCTCTTCTGTCCCAGACAAGACTCAGGAACATAGAAGCAAAGAGAGAAGGGACATAGGTTTGCAAACCCTATGTACTAATCCCTAAGTTAAAGTCAGATTTTCTCATTGCTGTTAAATTTTGTTATAGCCGTGAATTTTTTCCCAGTTGTGTTTGCTAAAGTTGGTTTTGACTGTCAGTGTTAATTAAAGCTAATTTTTGTTGTTGCTGTTAATTTTCTGCCAGTTGTCCTTACAAGACATATGTGTAAGTTTAGACCTGTTTTAATATTTCTAGATGAAATATTGTAGTAAGATTCTTAAGCAGTAAGGAAATAAGTGACATACACATAACCATAACAAAAGTTGATAATTTTTATATCTAAACTCCTTGATGTCAAGTTTGAACTATCTACCCTACTCTCTGTACTTACTGAGTGAATGACTCTAGGCTAAGTTTCAAGTCATTGGTCTAGATGGAAATAACGTTATTTTTATTTCTGAAAAACAAATCATAAATAGAACCTTAGAGTATGCAGCTGTCAAGATAAAATAATTTATTTAATGAGTTTGATGTTATGGAGAGACAGGTATTTCTTCAGTTTCCGTGATTACAGAAGAAGAAATGCATGGTAAATGATAGCAGAATCTTCAATTTTGCAAAAACAAAGCTCTCGGCTCATTCTCCTACTTGAAAATAGTATTTTTATATTATATATTATTTAATAATGAATTATATTGCATATATTTTACTATATATGAAAATTATCATCTATAACCATACATATTCTAATTAGGGACATATAAACAATATGTCTTCAAATTAGGGATATCTATTAGGGACCCAACATCAATTCCTAACTCTGCTAATAACTAGCTGTGTAACCTTGGCCAAATAATTTAATTTTTCAGGTAATCAGTTTTTTCACCCATAAGAGTGATTGGAATGAGCTAGATGACTTCTTAAAAAAATATCACTATGGAATACTCTAAAAAATAAGCATGTTAAAAAATTTTAATACAATAAGGATATATTTATATTTTCTATTTCCTAAAGTACTTTTCAAATTTTCTCTTGATAATACTATAAAAGAGATCTGTGAAAGAGATGTGACAAAAAGAAACAGTAGACTCATTTCATCCTGGAATATATAGGATCTCTAAACAAGACAAGTCTTGTACTTATTGATAGAAGGAGAAATATCATTGTCCTTCTAAAGACAACGTGATTCCCTAGGCTCGTAACTTCCCCTAGTTGTTAAGAAAAGTAATCTAAATAAGAGGCCCTGCAAGGAGATATGGACAAATGAATGCCCCAAACCATCCTCCCTAACTTTACCCTCTAGAAACTAGAGGTAGAAACTAGAAACTGGTTAATTCAAATGAATCTTCGATTCACAGGACTATGACACATAGGAAAATTTCACATTATGTTATGGAAAAGTATGGGGAGTAAAATTAACTTCTTAGGATTGTACTATAAAATGGAAAGTAGGAGTCCTTTGGTTTCTCGGGGATTCTTAGGATCCTGGACACTTCAGGGACACTGTAGAAATTACATTTTTCATTAAAAGGTAACTTTCTCCTCTCCTGAAGATTTCTAAAGTCCTGGCTCAAGGCTGTGGTGCTGTGTCCAGGCTAGTTTCTCCTAAAGATTGGGCTTTGACTTCCTGTGGGATCTGGAGGCCTAGGGGGCTTCTTTGAGCTTATCCCACTTTTAGGAATAGAATCCCACCAGGTATGACCCCTGGGCACTGGTGTAAAATCAAAGGAGTTGACCTTTTAGCATGGCTGACTCCTGACCATTCAAGTCATTTACTAAATCCTATTCATAAATATTCAGGTTTCTTCTTTAAAATTCATATATGAGGCTTCAAGAAAGGAAAGGACTGTAGTGACTAGTTGATCAGACCTAAGGTGTCATCTGCTCTTCTGACATGCTGATGAGAAAATAAAAAGATAATTGAAGAATTGTTTTACTAAGTACAAAATTTCACTTATGGTGGGTTTTGTCTCTAAGATAATTTTCAACTATTTATTCTATACACTTCTAAAGCATTGCTCTTAATTTCAAAAGGACTGGTTCTTTGCAAGGGAAGCCATTATTATGTGAGTCATAGATAATTGTGCACAGAACTTCCACCTGATTTAAAGCAAGACTTAAGAGTCATCAGATGGAGTTTATGACATTCTTGAATAAAGGAGCACTTTCTCAATTTATTTATATTAGATGGTTTTCTAGAGGCATTTAGGACTTTGAGGATGAACATTATAAAAATGTAGGTATAGGCATTTGCTACATAAAAAAATTAAGTAGTCCACAGATCACTTTATTATAAGCCATCAAGTATTTCAACTAATGAAATAACAGCATATGGTATTTTTTTTTTCCCTCTAAATGGTATTTAATGCTTCCTACAACAAACATCAAGAATATTACACATTTCTGATATATATTCAGGCTTGGAAGTGTTCAGAGGGACTTAAGATTCAGTGTAACAATAGGCTTTTATATGGATACATATGCAATTTTCAATCACAAACACACTGGACTCCTAGCAAAATGTGTGCTTGTCAAAACTGTAGCCGTTGTTGAATCCTGTATCAAATCAATTCCCCACATCTAAGCGTCCCAACAGTCTGTATAAACTGATTAGGAAAATATGAGTACATAGGTTAGTCCCCTTGAAACAGGATTATATTATAAAGGTCAAAGCCAAGCCCTGAGGATACAAGATAAAATAAACTTAGATTTCTAAATATCTATAGAATTACCCAGCCTTGGATGAATCTTCTCTTTGTGATGACAGTAGTGAATCATAACAATGACAAAGGGCATTTCAACTAAGTCATCAGTAAGGAAGAAAATCTCCTCCTACTGTCTGGCTTGGGTTTTAGCTTATTCTATACACCAAGAGTTGTATTTGAAGATAAACAAATCCATACCGAGACTTACTGCTGTGTAGGCACACCACAGAACATCAAAACTTAGTGCTGCATGAAGTGACCATCAAATGTGGAGGCAGTTTGGCGGAGACAGTTGAAGGAATTTCAAAGTGTAAGTAGCCTCTCTTTATTTACAGAAGCTATCTTTCTTTTAGATCAAGTTCTTACCAAAGGATTGAACTTTTATGGCCAAAGATGAAGTAACAGGAATAGCTTAAACTACCAAATCATAGTAATCAATAATCCCGTGACTATGTACACAGCATCCAGCAATTTTGATAGGAATCATGGTTATAAGTTTACATCTGAAATTTCCACAAGTAGAATTATTTCAACAAGTACCTTTGGCATGTGATGTCATGAACAAGCCTTTTCTTTATCTGCTCTGGGATGGCAGGTGCACATAATGGGAGTAAGAGCAAAACCTGGGAGCTAGACTGCCTGGGTTTGAATCCCAGCTCAACTTTTTACTGGCTGAGGGGCTATGGACAAGTCAATTCACTTAACCTCACCATACCCAGATCCTCATCTGTAACTCAGACATAATAGCACATACCTGTTTAGGTGATATTGAGGATTCATTTACAGTGTGGCTGGTACCAAAGTAAAATAAATGTTTAAGTATAAGCTATTATTATTATTTAATAAATATTTATCAAGTACCTACAAAGTACCAGATCCAAATGACTCATATAGTAAATATTAATGTAAGTTGAGATTTCTTTGTACCGTATTAACATTCTATAGTTCTAAAATTACTCATTTTTCTTTAACAAAAGGAAGTGTCTCTTTGTAGGAGTCCTTTTTTGCCCCCATAAACAAGCAAATTCATTAAAAGAGAACAATCAAACATGAGAATGAAGTCATGCTACTTTTTTTGTTTCATTAAGGATCTTTTAACTTATTCTGTAAAGATGAAAATCCAATTTTTTAAATCAAAGAAGTAATTTCACATGTAATATCATTTGGCGTTTACTTTGTTCAGAACTTAAAGGTAAAACCAATTCTTCATGTTATTAGACTTGAGATTTACTTCAAAAGTGAGTTATAACACCCAAATGGAATTAATCTAGAAGCAAAAAAAGAGATTTCCGTAATCATGCCTAGCTTTAAAATCACCTCAGAGGTGACCAACCTCCCAAAGGCAGTGGGTCTAAAATTAGGCCTCATTTCTAGGTAGGGAAGATGCAGCGAGCTTTTAAGCAGGAGGCAGAGGTCGGGACCCTGCGGCTTTCATTTTCCAATGCCTGCAGTAGGTACCTGAGTAGGGAGCACAGCTCAGAAAATAATATTTCCCGTGTTAGACTCTGTGACTATGCCATTCAAAAGACTATAAGGCAATTTAACAGGTGTGAATGGTAATTACGGGAGACTGTGGAAGGGACACAGGAGGAAGGAGAAAAGGAGAGAGAAGTGCACGGGAAGGAGTTGAAAAGCCAGGTGCATGCGCGTAGGCATTAAGTCAGGACAAGAAAAACTGGAAGCTGAGAAACAATGTGCTTTCATGCACATACGGTGACACGCAAACCACTGTAATATTGCAATTTTATTACTACAAAGAGAACAGAAATACTAACTGCCCATATTTTTTTTAAAGGAGGATAAGGCGTATTGTGCTATATTCTAAATCCCTTCAGCTGGGAGAAGAACGCATGGCAGAATGGTGAGAAAGGAATAAGAACAAAGGTTGGATCCTACAGATGCAGAAAAGAAAAAAAATAGTAGGTAAGTCAGAAAGAAAGAAAGAAAGAAAGAAAGAAAGAAAGAAAGAAAGAAAGAAAGAAAGAAAGAAAGCCCTAAGGAAAGCAGAAAAGAGGGGAAAACATGAATTACCTGGAGCAGGTCATTTCCAAGTGGCTACCTGCATTTGAGACTTCCGTAAACAGAGCATAAATATATTGAAGATGACAGGCATACGAGAGAGAAATACTTAACATGAGTTTTAGATGCATGCACATACATCTAACTGTATTTTACAAGAATGAGGACAGTGAACACTGAACAGATTAAATAAATCTGTTACATGTTTATACACAGTTGAGTTTAAAAAGTGGGACTTAGCGATCCTTGATTAAAAAACAAATGAACAAACAAAACAGTCCTCCATCATGACTATTAAGTTTAAAAGGATTGGAGAAAGCCCAGTGCTGTCCCAAAATTTAGAATAACAGACTCCCTGTCCTTCACTTTCAGTAAGCTGTCAAACTTGTCACACAGTTGGCACTAATAATTAAAGGAGCAGGGAAGGAAGGAAGGAAGGAAGGAAGGAAGGAAGGAAGGACAGACAGACAACTGGCTCTGTTAGGAAGGCAGCTCCACCACTTGTTCCACCTGGGACTACTCAAAGCCTTGACTGCTTCATTGATAAAACCCAAGCTAATGTAGAATGTACAACCCATACTATTTTTGTGAGAATGCAGTGAGCATATTGAGATAAAGGCTTAGTTAGACCAGTGTCTATATACAGTCGGTGCCGATTGGAATTATAGTGACTACCTGCTGATGCTACTATGGAGCCCAAAGCGGAGCACCAGGCATGTGATTTGTCTTGGTCCCTGACTTTCCTGCCTGTGGATGTCTAAAATTAAGGCTGAGAGATGCATTAGATCTTGAAATTGCAAAATTATAAGCTTTTAGTGACACCAATATATAATTTGGGTGGTGCCTTAGCAAGACATATAGGAAAGGCCACAGAGAAAGGAAAAGAAAGCAACCAAGGAAAGTAATTCAATTCGCCCGCATAGTTGTGGTCACTTAGTAAACTCCCTTTTCAAGAGTGCCTGAGTCATTAAATGAGGATATATTTTGAGGGCACTGGGACACCATCTAGTTGCAGGTTCCAGCAAGTTATTAAATGAGACCCCAGTGGTTTGAAAACAATTAATGAATCTTTTAATGAATGGCACATCAGTATATTTGGAGGCGCCCAAGAGGCTTGAATGAGTTAATGCGTGGTTCTAAGTGTATGATTAATAGCAGGAGTTAATGTTGGGGGCATTAAGAGAAATAAAAACAACTGGCAATGGAAAGAATCAACAGAGTTTGTCACCATACAAATTTAAATATACCCAAAAGGGAGAGGCGGTACCAATTCCACAAAATTTCAAATGGTTCTTAGGCATTTTATAATTGTCTCTAAATAATAAAGTAGGAGAAAGATGAACACTAGCACTGAGCCATCTTTCCAGAAAAGCAACGAGTTGAAATTTGGGCTCCATTATATTTTCATAGAAATGTTTCCCAGAGGTAGATGGGATTTTTTTCCCTAATAATTTCTGCCGAATGTTAAGATCAAAACATGGGCTAATCTTGAATAAAAAAGATTTATATCAAATTACCCCCAAAGTATTTAATTAACTTTCCTAAGAGCTGAAATTCCTTCAGAGATGACCTCCAAAGAAGAATGCTGATTGGCACCGTCAAAACCACCCCACTTTCATTCTACACACTCAGGTGATACAGTGTCTTGCCTGATTTGCAGCAGGTGCTCCTCCTTCGCGGCATTTTTAGTCCCTGAGCTTTTCATTGATTTCATGACCCCTCCCCATTTCCCCCAGGGATGGCCAGGCCTAGGGCAAACTCTGTCGTCTGACACACTTCTCAGATGCCTGTCACTTGGCCACCTGGATCCGTGCAAGTGTGGTCTGCTCCAGCATTGTCTGCGCCTCTGTTCCATCTGCCTCATGTAATATGTCCCTCAGTCTGCACTGAACGTCCCCGCCAGGGACTGGCTCTGCCCTACTGCCATGCTCTACTTACAGAATCGTCACCCAGCCTGTTCTTCTCCTGGTCTCCGCAGACTTCCGCTCCCTCAGCCGTCCTTCAGATACCAACCTTATACTAGGTGTTACCCCAATCTGCTGCCCCCTGCTGTACGTCATCCCCTCCTGTGTATTTATTTTTTCATCATTATTTTGAAGGCTGCCCTATAGTCTGCCGGAGATCAATAACCAGAAGAAAAAAAAAAAAGGACTTGCCTTGAAAAAAATAAAATCTGTAATTTATGCCAAGTCCTAGATACAAGGGAATGATTTCCTGATAATTTTAATACTCCCAGAATTCTCAGGGAGTAAAATTCATATCCCTTTGGTCCATTTGGTTCAATAAATATTTATTAAACAATACATTCTTATCATTCTCTTGGCAAAGCTGATAACTCAGTCTGCTAGTTTATTAAAAAATTGACAGTAAAATAAAGGGAGGGAAATAAAGCTCCTCCAAGGTAAATGCTTGAATTGTAGCAAATCCATGAATACTTTCCATGAATACTCAGGGTGACACCGAAGCTTCCTTCACTGGCAAAAGCAGGGGGATCTGTGAGCCCCTGGACAGACCGCATCCCAAGTGCTACAAAACAATTTCTCAAGACAGAATGTGGGCTGTGGAGAAGTAATTCAAAATCTTCTTTTCTTCCTTCTTTTGGCTGGCTCAGCACTAATGTCATCTTTAAATGACTTACATCCTGCTGATGCTGTCTGTGTAATTAGAAAAAGCTGTCTATCCTATTTCAAGTAATAATCTATTTTATTTTTACTTTCTGTGTCAAATGAACTGAATAACTTTGAACACTTTTACATCCAAGACGAGCGCTAATACTGTCTTTGATATCATTGCTATTTCTGAGTGGTCTCCACTACTTCATTATCTACTGATGAACAGGAAACGCATTTATATTTCACACGTACAGCAGATACCTGCGAATACACATGTGTATGCACAAGCACACACTCACACACACACATTTTATGTAGCCTCCTCACTCTTGAGCCAAATTTTCACTCAGATAAATTATTTTTCAAGTTTCAATCACTAGCTTCTCTGATGAGAAGAGTTTCACTGAATACCAATGTTCCAGACTAGAATGAACACGTTATCTGTAACCACCAAAGAGACATAATTAAAAGATTAAAAAATATACACCTAATATCTAAAGTAGTGCTTTTCCCACTAGTGTGTTCTGGGGACCCACAGGTCTTCCTGAGACCCTTTCAGGGGGCCATGAGGTTAAAATTATTTTATAATATTGATACTCTATTTGTCATTTTTCACCCTCATTTTTCTCATGAGTCCACACTGGAATTTTCCAGAGGTTATATGTTGTGTGATAGCATAAGAGACTGAATACAGACGCAGACATGCAGATCTAGCCATCTTCTGTTAAGCCGACTACTGAAGAGATTTACAAAACTGGGAAATATATTGCCCAACTCTTCTCACTGTTTTTGTTTTCAGAAATTTAGTATTTTTTCAGAAAAAAAAACCCGCCACTTATGTAAACAAGTAGTGTGTTTATTTATTATTTTAAAGTAAATGATTAGGTAAATATTTTAAATTTATTTTTCATTTCTAATACAGTGAATATCAAGAGATATAACTCACAACAAACGAATTACTAGAGTCCTCAATGACTTTTACAAGTTTCAAGGAATCCTGAGACAGAAACCTTTGAGCATCACTGGTCTAAATACATTAAAGATGAGTTTCTGCAGCAGGATCATGTTTGAGGTGGGGAAGCTGGATGACTGAGAGGCATGGACATTGAGGCCAAATGACTGAACTGCATTTTAATTTTATCTTCTCTTGGCCTCTAGGATTGTTTTCAAGTCTGAAATTAAAAAGGAAGGAAGGAAGAAAGGAAGGGAAAGGGAGGGGAGTAAGGGGGGGAGGGGAGGGGGGAGAGAGAGAGAAAGAAAGAAAGAAAGAAAGAAAAGAAAGAAAGAAAAGAGAGGGAGGGAATAAGGAAGAAAGGACGAAAGAAAGAGGGAGGAGGGAGGAGGAGAGGAATTGAAGAGAGAAGAGAAAGGAAATTGTAGGAAAAGAGAAGCCACAATATTGATCCTAGGGAGCACCATTTAAAATAAACTATTGCAATATTCCAGGAAAAAAAAAAAAAAAAGAGACATGAGTTCTCAGCATTCCTCTCTTCCTTGTCATTGAGACTGACCAGCCCTTTCAAGTAAAAAATTATATACTCATGTAGGATGTAGAGAAGTTACACATAAGTAAAATAGAAAAAAATGACAATTTTCAGTTTCAAGTTTCATCCTTTGGATTTTAAATGTGAACAAAATATGTCTGACTGTAGATTGAGAAGGTCAGGTTCTGGTGCCATCTATCATGCCCAGCTAGGCTTTCTCACAGCTGACTTAAACACCTTCCACTTTCATCATTCCTTATAAGCCATGCATTCCTAACTTTTTATTGCTTTTTTAAAATAAATTTTAGTTCCCTTGAAGTATACAATGAACAAAGAAACCAAGGCTGGAGTTCAAGCAACCACTATAAAATGGGGCTCTCATTTTATTTGTTCTTAATTATGTGCTTCTTTTAATGGCTGGTCAAAGCATAATCTTGGCTGGTGTTGTCAGAGTGTTGACTAATATTGGAACTTACTTTAAACAAATCTTTCTGACATATGCTACTGTTTATCTACATCTCATCCGTTCGTTCACAGTTGTTTCTTTGACCCCACATGCAGAATTTCCTACTTGTCCTTATAAACCTTTCACACTATTAAAACTGATTCATGGAGATAGCTCCCTCCCACATTGTTTCATGACATCTATTTATGGAGGCAGGACAGGAGCAAGAAGAACTGCCTAACTGTGGAGTCACACAGAACTGGGTTTAAGTCCCAGATCTGCTAGTTGACTATCCAATTTCTCCAAAGCCCAACTAACCTCTTCCTCCATCTTTCCATTATTAGCCTAAGCATGGATTTTTAAAATCCTGATATTGACCTGCTAGGCTTGTTTTTCCTTAATCAGAAGATGCAAATTCCCTGACCCTTTCATCTTTATGGCTATACTCACTGTTGAATAATGAACTGATCTTTACTGTGTGAAATGTAGTGGAAATAAATGTAAATGAAAATTTTAAGATCTCGTGAGGAAAAGTAAGCAATTCTGAATTTGTGTTATCCTGAACCTTATTATGAACATTCATATTGCTTCAGAATGAGCCGGACTCCATAATTAGGAATCCATCAAAAAAAACTCCAGTAGTCACTTAACTAGATACTTAGTAGGCACTCAATATAAACTTTAATTAAAACATGTCAAATTTTAATAGATGAACTGGAACTGGAACCAGCAGTCAAAACTTTTCCAAAATAGATGTCTAACAGCGTAAGGTGACTGAATAAAGAAGCAACTGAATATTAAGTGAAGCTAGGCATTTTAAAAATTGCTAGTAAATTACAATGCCTTCTACAACATGAAACTGGAAAAGTTCTCTGAACTTATTGGTAGTTTCAATAATTGAGAAATAGAGATAAACAATTTTATTTGGCACTCTAATCAAATACAGAAGTTCTTTAACCCTTTTCATGGTATCAATAATGCAGTGGATTTTTAAGATTTTTGTTGTCATATCTGCCTTTTCAAGCAATTCAGAACAGGCTTGTAAGACTTTATATATGAGATGTTAAAACAAGTTGTCAAAAAGTAGAAAAGTTCTAATAAAAGTTCTGTTATCTGGCACCAAATAGTTGATGCTACAACCGTCTGAAAATAAAAACCCAGCCCTTCACCACAAAAAACAAAACAAAACAAAAAAAATAGTTGATGTTTAATCAGTAAATATAGTGGTATTTCACTAAATTGTAAAGTTGCCTCACAGTTACTAATTGGGTGAAACTTTTTGTGTAATTAGCCTCAGTCTAATAGTTAAAAAAACTCACAATGTAAAGGAGACACTGGGGGAGAAAGTGAACGACTACATCTTAAAAGAAATAAGCATCTTATATGTAAAGCCCAGAGGCAAGAGAGATGGGACTTATCTAGGATCCTGGAAAAAACACCCAATTCATTCAAAAATTTAGGCAGGTTCAAGGCTCATTTGAGCACAATTTCATGTTAAATTCTCTCCTGTGTTAATAAATGTTCTGGATCTCATGACACTGTTAGGAAAATTAAAATCAGATCATTGATAGAAACATGTTTTGCAAACTCTTAAAAACTATAAACATATAAGATTATTTTTAAAAAATCATTTTTGCTGATTTATATAGTATTTTAAATGGTTCTTGAAAAAGCAGAAATTGAAAAAAAATTCAGGGACAACAAAAGCATGTAACAATGTAGAAACAGTAAAGTATAAATTTAGTATGAGTTGGATGGGACAAAAGTCTAGAAGGATAATAATGGGGGTGCGCCTGCCTGGTGCAGTAAAGGACTGATGACTCTCAGTTTCAGCTCACATCATGATCTCAAGGTCATGAGATTGAGCCCCACCTCAGGCTCTGAGCTTAGCGCAAAATCTGCTTGAGATTCTCTCTCCCTCTTCCACTGCCCCTCCTGCTCAGTGCTCTCTCTCTCAAATAAATAAATAAATCTTAAAAAAAAAAAGAGAGAATAATGAGAGTCAATATAGAAGAAGCTGAAAAAAAAAATAGACAATTCATGAAAAGTGCTGGAAGCTTTATTCATAGAGAATTCCAAAATATCTCCTCCTCTGCCTAACACTTTGTATGCTACATTACTGATATTAATAACATGTTTTTAAGGATAAATATAATAGAGAATACTTTCCTTACTTATTCTAAATAGAAAATAGTTTTTTATTTCTTATTTTTTTATTTATTTTTTTATTCATGAGAGACAGAGCGAGAGAGAAAGGCAGAGGGAGAAGCAGGCTCCCAAGGAGCAGGGAGCCCGATGCGGGACTCGATCCCAGGACCCTGAGATCATGACCTGAGCCGAAGGCAGACGCTTAACCGTCTGAGCCACCCAGGCGCCCAAAATAGAAAATAGTTTTTTTAAAAAGTCACTATTCAAGTTGGTCATGTAATAGATATCATAGAATACCAAAAGATTATTAACATATTTCAGAAAGTGGTCACCCAAGTTGAAAGTACTGATTATCACATTGTATTCTTAATGTTTTGAAACCATGCCTACACATTGTATCCCTAAGTTATGGTCTAAAGTGTTATCTCATGCTGTGGTTTCTTATGCAGAACGGTTTTACTATTCCAGAATAACTTCAGTCCACATGAGTTAAAGCAATTAAAGTTTGTTTCAAAACTCTCCATAAGAAGATATTTATTTCCTAACAGAACAGCAGAAGGAAAGAAAAACCCCTAGATCAGGGGTTTCTAAATATTCAGAATGGTCAAGTTTACTAAATCAATTCACTGGCAATGGAAATCAGAGCTAGGTCTTACATTATCTACTTGTCATCTGTATTACACACAACAAGTTTCGAATTGGTGTATCACCTTTACTTCCTTCATACCTTAACCTATCCTATAAAAGACAGCTAATTTAATCCTTACAAATGCACTTTTACTGCATGTTCCAGATCTTATGGCTTCAATGGATTCCCACTGCCTACTGAAGTAAGTATAACCTCCTCAGCTTGAAACGCAAGATCTTTTACAACATGGCCAAGGAGTGGCTCATCTTCCCAGAAGCCCTCTTTCCCTTGTGTCCACACTATAGTCCAGCAATTCTGAACTAATAGTTACTTGTCAAATACACCTCACAATTTTCCCAAACTATACTTTTGATAATATTCTCCTTACCCCCCAAATAGGCACTGCACTCTTCTTGCACTTAACCACATTAGCACTCTCTTTACACTTCTGCCCATCCCATGTGCCATCTCTATCTGGGAGACAGATATTCTTCCAGGGTGACCCTTCACCTGGCATCTCGATTGTGAGGATGCTGTCATTTCTACAACCAGATGTGCTGGCTCAGCCTCCTTTGCCTTCCTAGAACACACTCCAGCTTCTAAAGTGTTTACTTCTGTGTTCTGTTCTATTTTTCCTATCCTTCATCCTCCTCCTCACCTGCATCCACAGACCAATGTGACTGCTCTGCCCTAAATATTTTTTGGAAGATAGAGGTGGTCTAAGTAATTCAATAAATCTAGAATTTGGTTCTATTCTCTTTCAAGCAAAAGACCATGCTTTACTCACAATTGAGTGAGTGTTTTTTAGTGCTTATAAATAACATAGTATCTAAACACTTTCACAGCAGTGGTGGCTTTTCAAATACCTAAGACACTACATGATACTAAGATAGTTTAATGAAAAACAGGAAGTTCCAAAGAGTAATATGTTTCATATATAAATCATTAAACACCTAAATTTGTTAAAATGCAAGCACCTAGTGAAGTGTGTAGCACATAATGGGCATTTAAAATTTAACAAATAACAATAATTATATATATATAAGATGAGATATATATATACATACAATATCTCACACAGAGAGATATAAAACTCACTGATTGCTTGAATTTATACAAAAGGCATCTAAATATTCTTGATGAATAAGAAACTGCCAATCAATCAACAAACCTTTGCTGAGTGCATTCTAGAAGCCCAGTGTTACTACGATATCCACACAGTATTTTATAGGTCATCAATGCTAATGTGATCCTATTTTAAATATTTCAAGTGTAATCACGCTTACTTTGCATTTTATTTTTAATGGTATTCTGCAAAGTTGTAATTTTCAGAGTTCTAATTAATTGTTCTCTCATAGCTTTAATCTCCTAAGTGAAGGGATCTTATTTTTTTTTTCATTACAGGTGCCTAAAAAAAATTGGATCCACAGATTCTGCAATGATTCACTGGCTAATACTATTGGCAGAGATAAGAATAGCTCACTCACTTTAAAGACCAGTCAGCACACCTATGGCAGTGGCTTCATTAAAAACTAAGGAAGTTTAAGATTAGACTGTAAGATAAAAAGGAAACATCCTCTACACTTGTGGGAGAGAAACACTCTCTTCTAGCTTCTCCATGCTGTGACTCAAGTTTGCTGTCAATTCTGAGAGAAAATCAAAATGCCTAATGAGAGCCATTTTGAAATAGTATGACACCCAGAAAAAGCCAGAGTTCATTTTACATATCCTCTATAATATATAGGAGATGACTGGGTAATTTAAGTGTGAGAAATATTAGCAGAAAAAAGACACAAAATAATTCGCTTTGGCAATAAAAACAAATTGAGGTGTGAAACCATTTAGTGCAATTAATAAATCAGAAAGACCTTAAACCATTTGGTTTCAGTTAACTATTAGGCATAAGGATAGCTACTGATGAATTAAATTATCCAAATGCCAATGAACACCTGATATATTAAAGAAATTTGCCTAGAATTGAGCACTGTAGTTATCTAAAGATTTTCCTTGGGAATTCCATCATTCTCAGAAAATTATTCTACTTAAATTTGACTCAAGACAGTATTTATTGATGCATAGTCAATTCTCAAAGTTTTTAAAATGTTTATACCCTTTTCAAAGAAAATAGATTTTTTTAACTGTAAGAGGGGAAAGAGCATTTATAAAGTTAAATGTTTTAAGTGAATTTAAAAATTATTTAAGATGTAAATAAAAATTCAAAAACATTTTTAAAGTGGGCAAATAGTATAATGCCAGTCTTCTGTTCTGATATGAGATAGGACCACAAAGAACAAAATTTCAAGAGTCTGATGAAAAGTATATGCGATGCTCATATGATATTTTCCAAATATTTTATTTATATACCTTACAGTCAATATATTTTAAGATTTTATTTATTTATTTATTTGAGACAGAGAGAATGAGAGAGAGCACATGAGAGGGGCGAGGGTCAGAGGGAGAAGCAGACTCCCTGCCGAGCAGGGAGCCCGATGCGGAACTCGATCCAGGGACTCCAGGATCATGACCTGAGCTGAAGGCAGTCACTTAACCAACTGAGCCACCCAGGCGCCCCTACAGTCAATATTTTTAAGTACAACATTTTTAACTTATAAAGCAGTGATTCTAAGTTATTTTAACCATTTGACAAGTTCTTTCTAGCTCAGCCCCACTCTAAATGTCTTTGCTACCCATGTTCTCCTATGCATC
Source organism: Leptonychotes weddellii (assembly GCF_054177405.1). NCBI lineage: Eukaryota > Metazoa > Chordata > Mammalia > Carnivora > Phocidae > Leptonychotes > Leptonychotes weddellii. The sequence goes on along the minus strand of NC_138373.1, from coordinate 52,245,612 downwards.
TTCCCAAAAGTCAAGGCTGACTTGAGGAGTGTCTGCTGTAGCAATGCTATCCAAAGCTGCTTTAGGTCCCCTCTCCCACTGCACAAGGTATTTGCTGGCATTATGCCAAGTAGAACACATTCTTCCATTGACACTAATTCATGCTGAAGACCCAGGAAGAGGAAGAAAAACATAGCAAAGCTTTACAGAATGTAATGTCTGTAATAGGGAGTAAGCTGTTATAAAAAAAAAAGGCCAAAGTACAGTGACTCAACTGAGTTATGGGTTTATACATGTCTCCAGAGGCAGGCAGCAGCCAAGGATGAGTGAGTGGTTTTGCTCCATGAGGTCATCCACCCAGATACCTTCCACTTTATTGCTGCACTAGGGTCTGGTCCTTATATTTGTAGTTGAAGCTGGATTACCAGATTTCCATTTCCTCCCACAAGGCAGGGAAGCAATGTCCTCTTAGGTGATGATGCAGGTGTTGCAAATACCATTTCTACTCAATGATTGGTGAAAACCTAGTCACCTGGCCATACCTAGATATATGGGTGGGTGAGAAAAAAACCATCACTAGCTAGGTAGCTCTGTGCCCAACTAAAAATTGCATTACTATGGAAGAACTGATGGATTTTGTAGGCAAAGAGCAACCTGTAGAGTTGGATTTGAGTGCAATGTAATATGAATACTGGTGACCCAGGAAAGTCTGGTCTAGTCTCAGTTCTGCTACTGACTATATGCATGCACTGTTTCACCTGTCTGTCTCTCTGCCTTATTTCAATCATCCTTAAAGAGTTTTAATCAGAATCTAACTATATAATTTTATCTCCAGAAATTCAATGATCAATTTATGTTTAGTGGGACTCAACTTTTAACTCATCTTCATATCCTTGACTGAATTTGCATTTTACATAAGATCACCTGCTTTGTAGGTTTCTTTCAATGTGGGCAATTTACAGTTAATATTAATTTAATTATCAAAAGATCAGATGTGTTTTTGTGTGAGATTTTTTAAAAGTAACTGCTCTTATATCCTTGAAGAAAATCTCAGTTTAACAACTTCAACCTAGTTAAAAGATAATAATATTTAACCCGACAACAGTTAACAGTTGTTAGAAGCATAAATGTTTCTATCTACTATGAGACAATATGATAATCAAGAATCTGGAAAACACTGTGGAATTAAATGAGAAAAAAACCCTGATATATGGTGTTGCTCTAACTAAAAATATTCATGAGTGATTCTGTCATTAACTATTCAGATTTAGTGATGCTTTTTCTCCTCTTAAAGAATTGGTTTTTTAAGTCTTTTCCTTTTACAGAGGAAACACACCTATCTCACAATGTTGGTTAAGAAATCAGAAATCACAGTTTTGTATGCAGTTCACTGTATTCAAGCGGGGAAATAGACCTAGTTTCTATAGAGATTTCTATAGAGATTTTCAAATCTTTTTCTTGCTGGTTTCCAAATAATCTTTCAAAGTTAGCAAAACTCTCATTTTGCCACAAACGGAAAAAAATCTCTTACTCTGTAATCCTAAATCCCTCCCTCCTATGTTTTTCCCTCTGGTTCCTTTACCACTCTCCCAGAACGGTGATGCAAATAAGGCTTGAAATAAGAAATGGGGAAGGATAAATCATGGACCAGTGTTTGGACTCATAATCCCCACCACTGATTATCTTCTAATTTTATAGAGTTCATTTGAAGAAAATGCTCCAGGAAAATGCTAAGAGTTCTTTTTTTTTTTTTTCTCCCAAGGCAAAAGGTTACAAAAAAAATTCAGGAGTGCATTTGCATTGAGTGTTTTTGCATATATCAAGAAAATCAACATGCTGAGCTTTTCTCTCTAATTAAAATGTCCCATCTTTTATATGACATTGAACTAGAGAGAGCTGACGAATCTCTCACCTCTCTGATTCTCAGACAAACTTGGATTTCATTTTATCTTGGAAGGAAATTATACTGTTGAAGTTGAAGCTGAATTTCAACAGAAATTTTGCTGTTGACTTCTTAGAAAAGTTGAACTAATTACATTAGCTTGTATTTCCATATTCCTTGTAAACCAAACATTCACAGCAAGATCTCTAAGTCCTACTGGCACTCAGCTCAACATTCTGGGAAAAGACTGAACACTGATCAGCTGTGCACACGTTTGTGTGAGCGTGCGCACACGCGCACACACACACCCATATAGCACCTCCATTTCTAATGTACTTCATTTCCTTGACAAATTTTGGACATTTCACTCCCCCTATAACTATTAATTACCAATGTTGCTAGCTGGCTTAAACTTAACTTGGTTATTTAAATTTATTGCTTAAAGATATTTCTAAAAACTAACATTATCCTTTTTCATCTTTTTAGTCTCTCTGATGATTCCTTTTGAATAATAATAAAAAGAACATTTCATCCTTTTACCTCCATGATGTTAAATACAACTTTCCGTTATTTATTTTTCATGACACCATTAAAGAGTAAAATTCAGAAAGGCCAGTGAGTACACTCAGCATTTCTTTTCTATATTTTCTATATTTTTTCTATCACTGCCACATTTTCTAAAGTTAACTGATGAACTAAAATGGGACATGCTCCTGCCTTTTGTACCACTTTCCACGCTGAATCCCAGAAAAGAACATCAAGGCTGAGCTTATAATATGGAGCACCTGGAAACAGCTCTGGCATTCTGATTTTATTTTTGGATGCTCAGTCTGAAATGTTTCATTAGAAAAATAGGATTGGCTCAAAGAGTGATATGGTTAGAAGGTGTCAGAGAAGTCATTTAGACCAATCATCTACCCCATGAGGCGATTTCCTCCACAGTGTTTCTGACAGCTGCTTCCCCAGATCATATAAAGTTTAAATTCCTTACCTTGGCTCAAGAATCGCTGAAAGCAGGTGCCAATGAACACTCCCAGCCTCACCTCTGACAAACCCCTAATTTCAATCACCCAATAGCCAGCAGCCCGCCCCACCCCGCCCCGCCTTTCTCCTTGACAAGCACTCTGCTTTTCTAGCCTTGTAATCCTTTAACCTGGAATGCTTCTGGCTTCCAATTCAGCCTGCTAACATCACATCCACCCCTCTATGCCCAATTCAAATGGCATTTTTTTCAAGGAGCCTTGTTTAGTCTTTCCCCAGCTCCCCAAAAGGAAACTCCCTTTTCTGCACCCAATTCTGAGCCTGCTGGCAGTGTGTACATGTTCTTCAACACTTAGCACATCACACCTTGTGTTGAGTGTTGTGTGTTTTACTTTTCCCTCTCCTAGAGGTACAGTTCTCTGAGGGCAGGGAGTCTCCCTCCGCAGTTTCTACATGCTACGGTCTTCATTTTGAACAGGTTCAAGAGTCACTGACTGTCTGAAGTTGAGGAAAGAGACGGCGATTGGGTAGAGAAGGGACAGTGGTTGATCTGTTCGTATTGAACACAGTAAGACTCCTTATATTTCTGAAAAAGTGAGTTGCCCCCTCGATACTAACGAGTAGGAGATTTGACCGTTGAAAAGAAACTTGTTCACTTGTTTCATGTTTACCTAAGATAAATTGTTTCTAAGCAGAAAAGCCTTTATCTTAAATGCTCCCCATGCTTTCTACCTTATGTCATTTCCCCGCCACTGGACTGGCTCTCATTCTTCAAACCCTCTAGTAATATAACACATTTTACTGATTTCACTAGCAGGAGTAAGCAGAGATAGTCGGCTGCAATCCTAAGTGTGTTGATCCCAGCTGGCCAGCTATTTATTGGGATAAGCTTATGCTTAGGCAGGAAACGTTTTATATATGTGTCCTACCACTTACTGGAATGGCTCTCCCCTTCTCTGCCTCTTCTTTGGGCACCCACAGGCAAGTCTGAAATTTTAAGAATATGGAAACCTGGTACCATAATTAAGAAAAAGATTGATAGATGTTTTATAATATGTCCTCATAAGAACTGAAAATCGGTTCTAGGTATTGTTTCAGAAACTTTTCCTGACTCCCCGATACCATTTAAGACAGTACCAAATACTGCTAGGCTCCCACATACCCACTTAATGCCACTTTGCAGTAGAAATGGAACTTTGTGTGGCATCTGGGTAGCTCAGTCAATTGGGCCTCTGACTCTTGATTTCAGTTCAGGTCATGTTCTCAGGGTCCTGGGATTGAGCCCTGCATCAGGCTCCCTGTGCACCTGGCTCCACACTCAGCAGGGAGCCTGCTTAGGATTCTTTCTCCTTCCCTGTGCCCCTCCCCCTGCTCTTGCGTGCACTCTCTAAAATAAATAAATAAATCTTATAAAAAAAGAAATGAAATGGAACTTCATAGATTGCTTAATAAAAGAGTAAATTTATATTGCTTATGAGAGTTTTTTTAATAAATGCTTTTGGTCAATTCCAGAATCACTCTAAGTAACTGCTGGTCATACTTTGGATTAAAAAGTGATTCTCCACAGATGGGAAGTAGCATTAGATCCACATTAACTCCAAGTCTAGAAAGATTTTCTACAAAACAACAAATATATACTCTGCTAGGTGTGCAGGACAATGAGCATAGAGTCAGCAACATTCCATGGAAAAGTCCCTTATTGTTCCCGACATTTCTCTAGGCTCGCCCCATCCTAAATCACCAGGGAGAAGGACTCTGGGAACTCCATGAACAAACACTAGCATTGAGCTGTCACGCGCTCTGGCGCACACCCGATAAGAACACTGCATGAACACACTTGTTTTGAACCACTACCCACCCTTTTGCTGTATTAGGAGGCTTTCTGTCAAAACAATTCTTGGTGTCATGTAAACAGCCAAAATGTTCTGTGAGGAGTTTGTGCAATCATCTGAATCAGCATAAAGATTAGACATGTGGAAAAAGGGAGTTAACAAAACAGTCCTAGACTCTTTCCCGAATACTGGTGACCTTCTGGTAGACCCAGAGAAACTTTAAAAGCATTTCTCACGGTGCAAGAAAATGAAGCTCTTTATATTTGGGTTGACTTACCCCAGAGAAAAATCTGTGTCCCATGACCACAGACCCTCATTGCTGGGGAACATCCTGGGGGATTAGAAACATTTCCCCGACCCCAACTCCCCCTACCTTGTTCCTAGCTTTCTTCCCAGCATCCCCTCCCTCCACCCTGTTTTGCAGTTCAACAGCTGCCTTTCTCTCCCTCCAGAGCATTCCAGCACTCCAAACCACATTTGTCTAGGTGCTGCTGAGACACTTTTCTCATGAGTTGAGCTAAACCAATGTCAAAAATTTTCAGGGAGGGAGCCTGGGTGGCTCAGTTGGTTGGGCGACTGCCTTCGGCTCAGGTCATGATCCTGGAGTCCCTGGATCGAGTCCGGCATCGGGCTCCCTGCTCAGCAGGGAGCCTGCTTCTGCCTCTGACCCTCCCCCCTCTCATGTGCTCTCTCTCTCATTCTGTCTCAAATAAATAAATAAAAAAAAATCTTTAAAAAAAAATTTTCAGGGAGTTTTACTAGCCATTTAAGGGTGAAAATACAAAAACAGAGAAATAAGTACAGGGTGTTCTTATGACAAAAGATCTAAAGACTGACGCCAGCTCTGCTGGGCTGACTCTTTTTATGAGGCCACAAATTCCTGGTCCTGATTCAAGTTCATGCCAGGTGTAGAGGTTCTTCTGGCCTATTACATCCTCTAATAGGACTGTCACCATTGTTGGGGTTACTGATATCTTTATGGCCTCCCAAACCTGCTTTTCATGTTTTCTTTACATCTGGGCGCTCACCATTAAGGGATTAAACTTCACCTTGGGGATGAAACTTCACCTTGAGGATGAACCTGCTGCAATTTTTCCCCTACTTGATCTGAGTTGCCTTCCCAAATGCCTTCATTCAGTTTCTGGGCTATTTTATGGCTAATGGTCCCAGAAATTCCTTCTCAAGTCAATTGGATTTTCTGAAGAAAAATAACTCAACAGTTTCTTCTAAAGGGAAATATCACACCCATTAGTCTAGATGAGCATTTTGGCCTAGTTGTCCCTGAAAATGTGACTGCTACTCACTCAACAAATATTTATTAAATGCCCAATAAGTAGCAGACATGCATCCAGACCCTGGAGATAGAGTAGTGAATAAAATAGAAATTCCTGCCCTCATAGGCCTTATTTAAAGGAAGGTGACATATAGTAACAATGCATACATCAGTATGCTAGGGGACAAGTGTCATGGAGGGGAAAACAGAGCAAGAATAGAATATTGGGAGGGCAGCATACACAATTAAATGGGAAATATCAAGATAGTCCTCACTGATAAGATTATATTTGAATATTAGATTATTTTAGTTCAAAGAATTGAAGAAAGAAAAAGTCGTAAAAAATAAAATTTGTCACTCCGGTACATGTGACACTGCCATAATACTATAATCTGTCTTCTACTTGTTGATTCACTTTTTATTTATCCTAGAATTACTGGAAGGTTTCAAGGTATGATATGTTCCCATGACAACACAGTTTAGTTAAAAGAATGACAATATCTTCATGAATTCTTTTACTGTGTATGTGAACTATTTGCTGCATAAAGTCCTAATTCTTTAATAAGGAAAATGGTGTTATCATTATCCCTTGCTTTGCTGTCCTTCCTTTCTTTAGGATACTAAAAATTATGATGTTCCAGCTTGCCAGAGGATTTCCATCTGCCTTCTCTCCTCTTTCCAATCCATCACTGTGAAAAAGCACTACATCAGTTCCTAATGGTGGTTAGCAGCCAGGCTGCCTGGGTTCAAATCCTAGCTCTCATCGTGGGCAATTCAAATTAAGTCTGGGTTTGTTTTTGTACAAAGGAGATAACAGAACCTGCCTGACAGGGATGCTGCATATATGGCATGAGAAATACATAAAAAGCATTTAACATAGAGTCTAGTGCACAGTATGCAGTAAACAAATTATGTACATAGATTTTTCCTCCTCATCTGACCTTAATGTCAAACCACCATAGCAATCTAACATCATAGTAATAATAATAGAAGTAGAATTTGAAGTAGGAGTAATAGTAGTAACAGCAATACTGATTGTAGCAGATCTTCATTTAATACTTACTAATGCCAGGAAATGTTCTAAGCATTTTATGTACAATATTTAGGTTAACTTTATCACCTTCAACCATATTTAGAGATAAAAAACAGATGCCTTGCTTTCTACTTTCATCGTCTAGTAGTTCTAACCTTTTCATTAGGAAGTACATTCCTTCCTATAAATCTTTTCTGAATTTTAGTCATATTCCATAGCATCTCATTAATTTAAATAACTTTGTAATAGTCGTGTGAAATAAGACCCCATATTTGTTGCCTTTGCCTCATTTATTCAAAAACTCCACTGAGCATGGGCGCCTGGGTAGCTCAGTCGGTTAAGCGACTGCCTTTGGCTCAGGTCATGATCCTGGAGTCCCGGGATCGAGTCCCGCATCGGGCTCCTTGCTCATCGGGGAGTCTGCTTCTCCCTCTGACCCTCCTCCCTCTCATGCTCTCTGTCTCTCATTCTCTCTCTCGCAAAAAAAAAAAAAAAAAAAAAAAAACTCCACTGAGCAATCTTTCCTCTCTCTGTGAGTCTACAGACTTTTCTCCTACTGTTCTTGTGATGGTCATGTCTCACCAAAAATTATCTTTACTTTAAAATCATGTGTATTTAATTTACTTTTGTTCACTTGATCTGTTGAGAGATGACCAAAACCACTAAATATGCTTTGATAAAAACTTCACACCAAGTGGTATGCTCATGATGGCTTATTAAATATTTTGATGACCATTGCATTCCTGCATGTTCTTCCACGATGAATTTTAAATATTTGCCCTTGTTTTCTGAACAATATAGACAGGATTCTAGCATAATCAGAAATATAATACATTGCTATTACATTAAATAAAATAAGAATTAAACATAATTAAGTACAAATGAACACTAGTCAATATAATATTAATGCAACGTTAATTAAACATTTAAACTTAGCATTAAACATTCAGAAGTAATATAATAATAATTAACCATATTGTGTTTACTCTCATTTAGTCCTCTCAAGAATCCTATAATAGAATAATTAAGTTTTATCCAAATGAGAGGAATGTAAGTTTAGGGAAATTAAACTAACTTGTTCATAGCTACTAAAGGTAAAAAGGGGCACAGCGCAATCTTGAACCCTGAGTTCTTGACTCAAATGCCTATATTAAATTATTCTAATCTGCATGTAATAATCTGTAGGATTGGGCAGAGCTACCATACATTTAATTGAAAATTATCAAAGAGTATAATCAAATGTTGAAAGAGAAACAATTTTTAAAAAACAAAAATATTTTCAATGTTTTAATAAAGACTTATTTCTCATTCATATTTTTGAATTAATAACAAGTACGCTGTATCCTGATGGTTGCTACACAATTGCTATGTTTTAAAATAATATTTGAAGAAGAATGCAGTGTCAAGGTAAAAAAGTATAGGTTGAAAAAATAAATAAAAAGACTAGAAAAATCACTTCAATGATAATGAAGATGTTTCACTAACTAGTCAACAGAATTTGTATTAGCAGTACACTTTACCTACTCACTGGTCAATTACTTAAATAAACAGGAATAAAATAATAATGGTTGTATATTTTCTTTTAGTGGTACAGCTTGAAACTTCCTTTTGAAGCAAACTTTATAGTCAGAAAATGGATAGACTACATTAAATTCAGAACAAGCACAGTGTCTATAAGAAGTTGCTTTTTATTCTAGAGAATGTGTCCATAGTTGGCAAAAAGTGGTGAGGAAATCCTCAGTACCACACACCTCTGTTAATTGTATACACATGAAGATGATTTAAATAAGATTTCAAGTCTACATATGTAACTGATGGGTCATTGAACACTACATCAAAAACTAATGACGTACTATACAGTGGCTAAATGAACATAATAAAAAAATAAAAATAAATAAAAATAAAACCACCAATTATACTTGTAAAGGTTCTCAAGCCCCCAAATAACAATTTTTAATTTCTAAAGGTAGCACCTTTACAGATGGTAAGTTTAAAACTAATTGAGACCTTCTATTAGTTTTTAATGCTGATGCTTACAGATTTTATTAGAATTCTATTTACTAATATTGGCAACAGTCAACCAAATTTCATATGATCACCCCTTCTGGCTTCTCAGGGATAGATTTATAGATACGAACTATATTTGTTTTCCTGGGATTTTCCTATCTCCATCCTGGTAATTATTGCCACAGTTTAGAATAACCTGAGCCTGCATACATGATTATCTTTCTACCCAGTTTCATACAGGAAATTTCATCTCATTTCCTCTTATTTTAAACATCTAAAGAGCGCCGAAGACTACAAAGCTCAGGAAGATGATTTGTACAATGTGTTCAATGTAATGATTCCTTTTTTCACTGGCAATGAAGTATAAGCAAGGATGAAGGTGTGAATTCCTGGAGCTGGTGGGGGGAGAGGGGGTGTAAGCATCTTTGCTCTGGCTGTACCCAGCAGGGCAGGGTGGTAATAGATGCTGTATGTCAGTTAGGAAACTGAGCGTGGATTTGAGGGTATCGATGTGTAGGCGTGCATCATGTGTCCGTTAGCTGTAAGTTAAAACTGTGTGAGAGATCGCTTAAAGAAATGTGTTAAGGAGCTGTGAACACCTGCTTTGCTTACGATCGCCATCATGGTTTGTTTTTTCTAAATATTCCATTTTTTTTCTAAGTTTCAATTCTTTATAGAGCTTTCTGAGTCGATCAAGGCTGAAACAGAAAGTAACATCCCTCAATTAGAACTTTCACAGGAATATTCCGGTACTTGGAGGTGTTTGAAAGGTGTTTTTCCTCCCCAATATATTTTGGGATGATACACGGCAGGGAAGTAGGAAAGTGAATGATACTGATGTAAGAAAGCCTTAAAGACACGAAACCAGAGAGGACATCTTTTCGTCCGTTCGGTCTAGTAATGAGAGGACTGGACCTCCAGAGCATAACAAAGCTTTTTCTAAATTTGCAAAGTGAAGCACAACTCAATTTTACCTCTGTGAAGTAGAAAAATACATTTCACAAGAATAAAGAAGAGTCAAGTTTTCCATCAGCCTTCTGAATTCTTACGCTCAAAAAGAAAGCACAAGATTTTAACCCACAGTATAATCACGTGCTCTGCAGCACAGAGAGCCCAGGAGAGGACTCTCTTGGTTGTGTGGGTTTAACTTTGACCACAGGTCAAGAGCTCTGAGATTTCCAGAGACGTCCCAGCTTTCAGAGAATCCCTGAAAAACTAGATCCACTTTCCTTCCCCTTCGTTATCCTCATTGTGTCCATGTGAAGTACAGCAGAGACAGGATCTAAATACTCTGTTGGTAAAACAGCTAAAAAACTAGTCTCACCCCTAGATGCCCTCTCTACAATCCCCTCTGGCCATGTTGAACTGTAGTCTTTTTCCTAGGCCATCATCCTCTCTGTGTCCCTGGACATTCATTAAGCTGACTCTCCCTGCCAGGAATGCCTCCCCTGGCTTCTCCAACTTTCATCTACCCTTTGGAACTTGGGGGTAGTGTCACCTCCTCCAGGAAGCCACTCTTGACTCACCCTTCAAATCTATTTTAGGTGTCTCTCATATGTGAGGGCAGCCTGATATGAACTCCTTTCTGAGCTCTTTTCCTATACTCCTGAAAAAACCTATTTACTTGTTTGTTCAATTCACTTATCTGTGCTCCCTTTAAAGTGTCTACATCTTACTCATCATCGCATCTCCACTGCTCAGCACAATGAATATTAAAGCTATTCAATGAATAATGATTGCATGTATAATTAAGTGAATTAGCTAATTCTCATGGAGAGTCCACTTTCCCCATTTTTCTAACAATCAACATTTCATCAGCACTTTCACCGAGGTGTTTAGCATTAACAGAAAGGCAATATTATTTTGATAAAAAGTACTCTTTAAAAGTGTTCTATTTTTTGATTTTCCAATTATTTATACTTTAGATATTTTCATAAAGAATCAAAGGCTTAAGATAAAATGGCAATTGGCATACACTGTAAGGATCTTACAGCAAAAAGATAACTTTGTCTTTTGGGGAAAATGTTATTGGTCTGGCCTATTCAACCTAGTTGGAATATAATTTTCTGTGAGAGTGTAAGAGAAGACATAGGGGGACATCTAATCCTGAGTACCAGCTACATATCTAGTCAAGGTGATAGTAAACACAAGGTCAGGGGACAGAGTTTACAATTATGAATTAAAGTAAAAACAATATCAGATCAATCAAATAAATAACATATCCATAAATAACAAAACTTTACAACAAATTATAGTGACTAAAATATGTAATGAAATTTACTTCAAATGTTCTTAAAGAAGATGCATTTAAATCAGTAGACCAAATCAAAATCAAGATACTGAGAAGGTTTTGCAAGTGCCATTTTCAGACTTTACCTAAGATATCATACCAGATAGGTGCTTGTTTTAGCATAAAAACAGAAACATGATTGATCAGATGAAACCATTCTTTCTCATAATCAAGTAAAAAGGGTCTGTTCAGTTGTATCACAAATGGCATTTTGTGTCAATTCCTTTGTTTTGGTCTCTCAGCAACATAAAGTGTATTACTTGTGGATAATTAGCTTGAACTGGTCAGAAATCCAACATGTATTTCATGAATTATCTTACTTAAATCACATAATTCACAAGCCCAATATTCTTTCCCTCTGATATTAAAAAAATATATTTTAAGAAGTATTTTTGGTCTATACTTTCCAAAAAAATCAATTTTTCCTTTCTCTCTCATCCAGTGTATGGCCTAGGACCTTGAACCGAATTTTTTTAAATGGTTATTATTTTTTAATCCAAAACCAAGTTAAACCATGAGACATATTTCTTCTTGCCTTCACACACTGAATCATCAACCCAGTCATACTTTGAAGGAAAGACAAAAATGCCTTAATGACTTATCTGTAAAAACTAGCTTACAAATAAGTTAACTACTGCAAGAGACGGGCATCCTCCCCTGGGGGCTATTTCAGGCGGAGCAGTGGTGCTCATCTGCATCCGAGGATGTCCTGCCTGGTAAGCTGCTCCTCACAACATCAAATATAATTTCTAAGCAGCCCAGCTGTCAGTTCATAAACAGCAAATGCAAAACGTATGTGCATGCTCTGTACCAGTCCTGCAAACACGCCTATAATGTAATGTTAGCTGGAAGCTGTTTCTGAACAATTCCCAGAACTAAATATTGTTTTGAACTGGAGTCTGTGCAGATGTCAATACAACTTTTCTGCAAACATCTTCCCAAGATCCAAGATTCATCTAGCCAAAACCTGGGGGGTGGGGGGTAAGTGTCCACAACATAATAGCAACACATTCACATCTTTAGCTTCTCGGATGCCATTAAAAATTGAAACACGACATGAACACTCAGATGTGTAAGCAAGGTGGGTTCATTTTTCAATCTCAAAGATCAAAATCTCCTTCTCTTATTCTCTAAAACCAGAAGTGGAAAAGAAAGGCTCTGATTTCTTACTTTGTTCACTTCACTTAAAAAGAAAACCAGAAAAAAATGAATATAAAACAGTCACCACTTTGGCTGATTATAGGAAAGTCTTCACAACCTACTTCTGCTGTTCCTCAAAGCAGATTTAAATAGAGTTGGAGCTCCATACAGCTCACATCTCTCACTTCTAGATCCTGAAGAAATAAGAGATCAGGGCCCCAGGGATTAGTGGCAGTTAAAAAACGGATGCAAACCTATACTAAGTCTAAGAAACTTGGTTAACCCTTGGGGAGATGTAAATGAATCCTATACCATTTGCTTCCATTTCCCTGATTGGGAAGGTCAATGTTAAAAAGAAAAGAAAAATGAGTTACCATAGGGTAGGTGTTGTGTAGTGTAGGTATTATAAATGCCTTTAATAACGATACATAAAGCAAATAAACTTTCTCATTCATGACTGATGAGCCAATTCAATTCTTCAACTCGAAGAAGACACAGAGGAAAAGAACCCTTTTGCTCTCCCTTCCTACGCGTCTATTGTTACCATCAGTGCAGCTCTTTAGTTAGCTACTGAATTTCCAGTGTCTGGAAAACAGTGAACATTTAATAAATAATATGGCTCAACAAATACTGGCTGCATAAAATCTTTGCTTCTAGATTGAAAGAAACTACTTGTGCAATCTCATATTTTACACAAAAGCACTATATCTGAGTGGGACACTATAAAAATACTATATATTATTACACAATATTTATATCTAAATATCTAAATCTAAACATCTATATGTATATATATTTATATATGTAATTACTATGTATTGAATACTAGAGAAACACCATATAAATACTAATCAAAAGAGAATCCCATAGCTTTGTAAAGAAGATAAATAATTTAAGCTGTTTAATTAAAACTAATTGAATTGTAATACTTGAGCTTTAAATCTCCTTAAGTCAGGCTATGTTCTGTATTATCACAGTCATTCTTAACATCTTGCCACCTTAAGTTCTATAAAGAAGTAGGTAGACATTTGGAACATTGTTAATACCATCTCCCAGGTTTAGAGTTGAACGTCTTTAAATATCATCATTTAGTATCAGCTCCTATATTTAGAGTTGAAGAAAATGGTCTAGCATTTCCTTAGGAGTTTTAAATAAATACCACTTACTAATCAATGTGAGTAGGCTACAAATAAAATTTTCTCTGGGGGAAAGACCAGACTATTGATGTGGCTTCCAAGTAGGTAAGGAAGAGTCTCTGCTGTCAAGTGCGTCATCCAATGGAGATATTAGCATGAAGCCAATTATCTTAGAATTCAGAAGAGTTATAGAAGATGTGCTCCAACTCTAACTGAGGTGGAGCTGGGGGTCATGGGAGTTGCAGGAAAGGTTAAAAAAAAAAAAGACATTTGAACTGAGGCTTAAAAGATGAGTAAGAATTTGCAAAGCAGAAAAGAGGGGCAGAAGGGCACCAAAGACAAAAAGAAAAGGGAGTGTATATGAGAGGATAGTGCATTAAGCAAACACAGGTAATTTAGGGGAAGCTGAGAATGGTGTGGCATGAAATAAGGTTAAAAAGCCTATATGAGGGCACCTGGGTGGCTCAGTTGGTTAAGCGACTGCCTTCGGCTCAGGTCATGATCCTGGAGTCCCTGGATCGAGTCCCGCATCGGGCTCCCTGCTCAGCAGGGAGTCTGCTTCTCCCTCTGACCCTCCCGACCCTCCCCCCTCTCATGCTCTCTCTCTCTCAGTCTCTCTCTCTCAAATAAATAAATAAAATCTTTAAAAAAAAAAAACCCTATATGAATGTTTTAATTAAGGGTTCAAATAATCTCATAGCAACCAGGGAGACATCAGTGATTTAAGGAAGGAGGTGGCAAAGCGAGATTTCACTTTGGAAAGACCAACTAGGCAAGGAAGAGAAAGGAAGCAGGATGACACTGACTGAAAGAAGCAGAGCTATGAAGAGTCTATAGAAAACAAACAAACAAACAAACAAAAAACAGTCCAGGAAAGACACTCAAAAGTCCTCCACTGGGGCACCTGGGTGGTGCAGTTGTTTAAGTGTCCGCCTCTTGGTTTCAGCTCAGGTGGAGATCTCGGGTTGTGAAATTGACACTGGTGTGGGGCTCCATGTTCAGCACCGAGTCTGCTTGAGACTCTCCCTCCCTCTCCTTCCCCTAATCCCCACCCACCCTTGCACGCTCTCTTTCTCTAAAATAAATAAATAAATAAATAAATCTTTATTAAAAAAAAAAAAAAAAAGGTCCTCCACTCAGGGTGTATCTTGTGGGCAGAAAGAATGGAACAAATTTAACAGATAGCAAAAAGGTAGAATGACCAGACTTTGCCAATCAGGTAGTTGCATGAGGGGAGTGAAAAAGATTAAACTTACTAATTTATTCTGGCACTGAAGAGTGTGTATGTATTGATGCCTCTATTTACCAATACCAGAAACACTGAAGGGAATGCATTTAGTTTCAAGCACACTAGGTCATATAGAGAAGGAGGGATCTAGTGTATTCAACAAACATGGATGGAGCATCTGGTTTGTCCCCCACACTCTTAAGCATGGGACACAGTAGGTATTAATGGCAAACAAAATGCCATGCTCCCTACCCTCATGGAAGTTTGTTTCTTCCAATGGAAAGAGAGATCTTGACTTGAGAGATGTCCTCAGAAAATGATAAAACATTGCTTTTGCTCAGTTCTCCCTTGGTTTATTTCCCAAGCACAGGCAATTCCCAAACTATTTTTAAAAGAAGCCAGAACAGCACATACTTAGATAACCTTTTAATCTCTAGTTCTGTTCTCATTCATTCACTTTTTCCCCCCACTCATTCCACATTTATTTACTGTCTTAGACGTTGTACCAGCTCTTCTTACTGCTAGAGAATCTTGGTGCCATGGCAAGCACAATGGTCAGCACTGGTCTGCTCTTAACTTATTTTGCCAAGTTTCTAAATGTCACTGGATTTCCTTCAGCAGTTAACAAGCACAAGTGATTAGACCAAGGACTACAAAGTGTTTTGCAAAGCCCAAGCTCATAGTAGAGGCCAGACAACCCAGGGGGGAAAAGAGAGAGAAGGAAGCAGTGCTGAGTTGGTAGCATAACTACCCCCAACTTTTATCTACGTGACACATTTCCCCTCAGAGTAAGATTTCCTTTTCTTTAAAAAAAAGTTTCTGAATCTAAAATGAGTTGAAAATCCATTGAGTTGGAAGATTTCTAAGAATCCTGAGGCAATTCCTCTGCATTTTCCCTATAGAAAGAATGGTCATAGGTCTGTAGGCCAACCCACTACAATTTATTTGACCCATAATATGTCTGAAATATAATACTAATGGTATGGTCTAAAACATGAGTCTTGAGAATAAGAAAAAAATTAGCAACGAAAGGAAGAGAAAGATGTAAAAGTATTTTATTCTTGGGTACACTTGCAGTTTCTCTTTCATATCCTTCAGAACTCTCTTTACCCTTCTCTCTTTCCCCCTAATGGCTTATATGGACATTGTGCTGCCCCCTTTTTTTTTTGGTTCCTTCTCCTTATGGACCACTTTACAGTCCAAAATATACTCTATCCCCAAAACTACTCACTTTCCTTTTTCCCAAACTCTACCCTGTACTCTCTACCCTCAATCTAAACTCACATTTCTTCAGTACATCTAATTTCAACTAGATGGTAAGAAGAGAGAAATCTAAATTAATTCATTCCCAATTAACTTGAGAGCACCTGATCTTACCAAAGATATTTCTATTTTTACAAGGTAATGGTTGCTAATTAAAATAAATGTCTAATTTGATGTAACTAACTGCAATCCTAAAGTAAAAATGAGGGATTTTGAGAACTTATTGCTTCGTTTATTCAGTAAGTATTTGCTGATAATCTATTTTGTCCTTGACACTGCATCAAACACTGTAGATTTCACTTGAAAAAAGAGAGATCTTGGGGCGCCTGGGTGGCTCAGTCATTAAGCGTCTGCCTTCGGCTCAGGTCATGATCCCAGGATCCTGGGATCAAGTCCCACATCGGGTTCCCTCCTCGGCGGGAAGCCTGCTCTCCCTCTCCCACTCCCGCTGCTTGTGTTCCTGCTCTCGCTATCTCTGTCTCTGTCAAATAAATAAATAAAATCTTTAAAAAAAAAAAGAGAGATCTTGGTCCATCCTCAAGAGCCTATGGTCAAGTGGGAAACAGCAGATGAGTTGCATGGTACTGGTTCCTATCAGATGAAGTACCATGGGAAGAGTGAGTGGCAAAGAAAGATGATTTGGGAAGCCATGGCCACCACCAGGGAGGTTTCTGCTTGAAAACTGGCCCCTAGAAATGAGCAGCTGTAAGCTGTTCTTGCTACTTAGGCCTTCTATTCTTATTCCACTTCTGTTTCTATTCCTCCAAGAGGCCAGTTGGCTGGTCGACTGACTTGCCTCCGTGTCCCTCCCAAGGCAACAGTAATAAAGACAAACAGAAGGAGGGATGGTAATTTATAATTTCAAGGTCATGTTTAAGTAAATCAAAGAACAGGCAAGTCCAATAAGAAATGCACCCATTGGGATGCCTGGGTGGCTCAGTCGGTTAAGCGTCTGCCTTGGGCTCAAGTCATGATCCCTGGGTCCTGGGACAGAGCCCCACATTGGGCTCCCTGCTCAGCTTCTCCCTCTCCCTCTGCCTGCCGCTCCCTCTCCCTCTGCCTGCCGCTCCCCCTGCTTGTGTGGGTGCTCTGTGTCAAATAAATAAATAAAATCTTAAAAAAAAAAAGAAATGCACCCAATTGCTGACTCCTCCCCACAGATATATTTAAAATACCTGAATTCTGAATTCTGGAGAGAGAGAGGAAAAAAAAGTTATTTTAAATATTCTAATAATGAATCCATTGGCCATGAATTCACTAATTCATTAAAAATTAGGTAAACACTACTTTTCTATATCTATTCCTGTGGGTGTTATTTGGCCTACATAATAATACTTCAGAACATAAGCCTCCCTGGCCATTGAAGGGAATGGAGAACGAGCATGTATTTAAAGTACAACATCTCTAATATCGTGTTGGAGTGAAGCCTGAGTCATGATGCATCATGCTTCTTCAAAGTCTCTCGCAAAGAATAAAAACTTTCCAAATTGGAAGAAAAATGGTCTGAAAATGAACCCTTCAGACAATTGTGACAAGAGAAGACAATTCTCTATTTCTACTAAAGAAAAAGAGAATTATCTGTCTGTACCATTTCCAGATATTTTCTAAGGTGTTGAGAGAAGAATATTTGAGTGAAGGAGTGATTCTTAGTAAAGTGCACAAACGTAAGTGATTAACTCCCATTAAGTTCTAATTAATGAATTATCTGATCCATTAAATAGCATGCAGTTTGCAATTTTAATATTAATGCAGACTTTAAGAAGTGGGTAGTTTCTAGGTCTAAAGAAGAGAGGTTGAGTGAAAACACACACTGAAACTTAACTCTAGCCAATCTTTGTCTTCTCCTGTCATTGAATACAAGAACTGTAATTTTAATTACATTGCAGAAAACTGAAATAACGAACAAAATCACTTCCTATTCCAGTATGGGTCTGCCTGGCTCTGTAACTTGAGAGTTGTAGGAGTTCAGGCAAGTAACTTAATTTCTGGATGCTTTAGTTCATTCCATTGTAAATTAGGTAATTTATAGCTTGTTGTGAGAGTTTAATGAAATAATCCATGTACAGTGTATGCGTTAATGTCTCTCATACAGTAAAATAATAAATTGTAACTATTATTTTCCTGCTTATTAAAAAAAAAAAGTTAGCCATAGTAGAAATTCAGTTTGCATGGCCGTAGCTATTTTGTACATGTCTATTTTGCCTGATGATTTTTAATAAGGAAGTATTCCAGCAATTAGCGTTTTCTTTATCCTAATCACCATAGTGTAATATATTTTGAAGGATGCAATTAAATAAGGTATTTAAGAATACTGAGATAAGAAGTAAGGGAAAATAACCAAAAACTTTTCAAAACTGTCAGAATTTCAAAGACGAGATGTTTTGATTTCGCCTTTTCATTCATGCCTAGGCACAGTTCATTTTTGGTAGGAGGCAAGCAGACAAAGCATGTGACTGCCAGGGTTAAGCTGTCAGAGAGCCTGGAGAGATGAGGATGGAAAGAGATGAAATGAGCATGAAAACTTGGCACAAAGTTCTAGTTCCAGCCAAGCCTACAGTAATCGACTAAGGGTTCTCAAACTCCATGTGAACTTTGTAGACAAAGCTGCCAATCCCCAAATCTCGTCCAAGTTCATCACAGATCATCAAATCGGCAGATAATGATATCTATTGGACCTTGCTTAACCTTAAGGAGATGCTGACACACTGTGTGTGTGTGTGTGTGTGTGTGTGTGTGTGAGAGAGAGATATCTTTAATATATTTCAGGGTATTAGTATATTTTATTACATTTTTTAGTATATAGCAATATCATTCTAAAGTCTAAAGAGCCAAAAGTGAGTTCTGGTTTAAAACCGTTAAAGGCATTATTTCTACTAAAGAAAAAAAAATCAACAAAAACATGTGAAACACTTGTGAAAAATAAATAGTTCATAAAAAAAGACTGTGCTACTTATGGTAAATATAGTAAATTGACAAAATATCATCAAATAATAAAATCTGATATGCCCAATTTTTAAGTAGCATACAATATTAATAAGAGCTAAGAATTGCGAGTACTTGGTTTGGTATGGGCACTAAACTAAGCCTATTATATTAACTCATTTAATACTGTGGGTTTTTTACAAAGGAAGAAGTTAAGTCTTAGAACATTCAGGTAAACTTCTTAAAGTTACACAGCTGTGAGAGGTGACCCAAATTCAGGTCTGTTTGATTCCATAAATATAAATATGTAAGAAGAAAAAAGAACATTCATTTCAAGAACTTCAAAAGCCAATAGCTGATTTGAAATAAAACCAGACTTTAATGAGCCTGGTGAGTCTGTTATATTAATTCAGAAAAAGAAGGAAAAATATATAGTATTTGAGTTTTAATTATTTGTGTACTTGCATATTCCTCTCCTAAATATTATCATTTACACTACTACAGATGGAAAATTATAGCAAATATTTGCTATATGAACCAGGCACAATTCTAGGCTTACTGGATATGTCCATAAATAAAACAAAGATCTCTGCCCTTAACTAGTTTACATTTTAGCTCCATTAGAGTTGAGTCTATTCACAGTAATAACAAAAGCGATTTTTCAAGCCATGAGACATTTCTTTAAATTGTGATATATAAAAATATTTTAAATGAATGCTAGACTTATAAAATTTTATTTTATTGTTTTAAAAAATTTTATTTATTTATTAGAGAGAGGGAAAGCAGGGGGAGAAGCAGAGAGAGGGACAAGCAGACTCCGTGCTAAGCTTAGAGCCCGACTCAGGGCTTGATCTCACGACCCTGAGATCACCACCTAACCAAAATCAAGAGTTGGCCACTTAACCAACTGAGCCACCCAGACACCCCAATAAACTCATTTTAAATGAATGCTAAATTAATACTTTAAACGAATGTCCCAAGGCCTCAATTATGCATCATGGGTAGTATTCCAGTTGTATATATGTTTGCAACATAGGACACTTTTCTTCCCAGCGGAAAACTGTTGTAAACTGTTTACACAACAAACTATCAGAACTCTAGAGACTTAAAAATTACAGTCCAAATTCTTGGTTTTGAAACCAGTGATCACAAAAACGTACAACAGAGGAGGAGGAAGTAAAGATCATAGTTTAACCTCTCTTTACTGTGCAACGTTGGCTGGAGATTAGTTTCTAAAGAGGTGAAATTTGTCCCTGGCACTCTCCAGCAGCACCCTCTGCCCTGGGTACAGATTATACCCAAAGGCACTGGAGCTTTTGGAAGGCCAGACTAGGCTATAATTCCCAACCGGTGTGCAAGGGACAGGAACTGAGATTTTTACTTCAATTACTTAAAAAATATATATATATAATTTATATATATATGAATTAACCCTATAATAAAAAAAAACCAAACTAGATCCTTTGCCTATATCGACATTTCTCAAGCAGGACATTTTGGGCTGGATAACTCTTTGTTGTGGTCCGTGGTCCTGTGTCTCCTAGGATGTTTAGCAGCATCCCTGGCCGCTTTCCACTAGATGCCAGTAGCACCCCTCAAGTTATGACAACTCCCAATGTCTCTAGATGTTGCCATAGGTCCCCTGGGAGGCACAATTGCCCTGGGTTGATAGCCATTGATTTATATTAAAGACAACATATCTAAGCCTTTTGGCCACTGTATTTTAGGCTAGTTTGATTGTTGTGGAAAGACAAATGGGTATTGTCTTTTAAGATGCTATCATTTTAGTCAATTATGTTGAGACGGAACTCAGCACAGTTTATGTGACGTCCACTGATTTCCCAGGCCTCGGCCACTTATCTGGACTCGGGCCAGAGCAGTCCCCAGTAATTCTTGCCAGTCCCACGGTGTAAAGCCCCCAGCTGTTGCTGCAGTGGCCTTGTCCCCTGTGGTCACAGACGGACTCAGCTTCCCCGGGGATGGAGGGCCAGGCTTTCATCCACTGTGCCCACCGCTGCGGGAGTCACAGCATCTTATAGGTCTGACCCAACCAGACCCGCAAAGATGCCGGCTCCTACAGAGGCTATCCAGAGGGGCCAAGTACAGAGGAGTCAAAGTCCTTTGGGGCAAGTTTCAACTGATGAGAGAAGCCAGGACATAGACTGATCTAGATAAAAATCTGTTCAAGATGTTGTAGTTTCGTATGACCTCTCAGGAGGCAACTTGCGGATCCAAGCACCCAGCTATGTTTTCTGGTGAAACTGCCCACTTCTATAGCACCTCTACTGCCCTTTCTGCCCTCAATCTTCATGTTCCCTTTGCACTTGCTCTTGCTTTCCAGGGATTACACATCCCCCCAAAAGCAATAAAAAAAAAACCTGCCTCCAGCTCAATGTTACAGACCCTGAACTAAGACAGAAACTAAAAAGAAAAAGGGAAAAGAGAAGAGGAATAAAGAGGAGAAACAGAAGGTGAAGTTGTTAAAGCAAAGGGATAAAATCTACTGCCAATGTCCATACTCTTTGCAGTTCTTATTCATTAAACGACATGGGTATAACCAGTATTGCTTCTTGTGAGATATGACACATAACCTAAGAACAGAAGTAGGGTATTACCCACTTTAAATTCTACAGGTTCAGATAACAAAGGGCTCTGCATTGGATACCTTGTACATTCCTTTAGCCTTTAAAGCTGGAGCCTTTATTTTCTATTTATTTATTTATTTATTTATTTATTTATTTATTTATTTATTTATTTAGTATTTTCTGTATCTGTAGCCTTTATCCAGCACTTGAAAGAATACATTACAGAGTAGTTAAATAAATGGCTTTCCTGAATTGTGTCCAAGATTCAAATTACTCTGGTTAGTTCATATCTGTAAAATTAATAAAAAGCATTCTCACTCTTAATCTAGTGATGATTACAGTGCTTCTTTTAGTGTGCCAACCTAAGAGTTAGCAACATCACAGAAATATGAAGAGATCAAAAGTATTTTTAACCATCAGATTATTTCGCTTAATAATTGACTTATGGTAATTTACTAACCTTGGGAGGGCCTTGCGATATGCACTATTCTGTGGACTAATAAAATAACAACTTCCCCGTAAAACACACAGAGTTTCCCTACCTGGAGGGTACAAAGTCGGAATGTTGTCCATTTTACTGAATATGCCTTCTAATGTCTTGATTACCCACCACTTGCATATTATATTTTCTATAATCAAGAAACTTTAGATGGACTATGAAATGTAACAGTATCAAGACTGCCACAAAAAAAAAAAAAAACCTTTCATTTCTAGAATCCATTTGTATTTCTCATTTTTCAATGATTTATCCTTTTCATCACTGGATCTAGACCAGTCCTTCTCAAAGTTTAATGTGCTCAGGAAGCACATGAGTACCTTTTTACAATGTAGATTCTGGTCCAGTAGGTACGGGAAGGTATTACATTTCTAAAAAGCCCCCAAGTGAACTTGATGCTCCTAGTTCATGAACCACACTTTCAGGAACAAGACTCTAGATTCCCTTCTTATAGCCTGATTCAGTCCTTCTTCTTTTAACTAAATTTAAGTATCAGGCTATTTCTTCACTAAAATCACCCCAGTGCCTTGGTGCCATAGTCATCATCTGCCATTTCACCTATGTCTAACCAACTTGACTTCTTCATGAAGAGAAAAGAGCTAAATGGAAACACGGACTATTCTCTTTCTCTTGGTCTCCTGCACTCAAAGATTGTTTCTCAGTCCTATGTGGTACTAAGAAAAAGGGACACCAGGGCGCCAAGGCAGGTTAGGAGGAGTGGGTGGCAGGAAGTAAAACCTTTGTCAACAAGTACCAATTCCAAGTGTGACCACTCCCAAAAACAACTAAAAATTCCAAGAATTAGCAACACTGTAAATTCAGGTCACTGGAGCAACTCTGTGTTGAGCTATTATTATATGAAAGGTCCTAGACTGTGATGTTAGATTACTCTTATGGATGATGACAAAGAAGCAAGAGAAAACCAGTTCTTTGTTTGGGATATGACCATCCCTGACAAGAATAATTACTCCCCACTGATGTCCCAAAACATACCACTGTGAAAATACTATTATTCATTAACATCCTTATTGGTGTCATTAAAATATCTTGTTAGTATGTTTATCTTTGTCCATTTCTTGTGAAAGCCTTTATTTTTAAATACTTTCAAAAGTAAGAAATAGATCTTTTTATTCTTTAAATCTTTTGGGGTTACATATTTTAATGCTTGGTAGAGTATAAGCACTCACCAAATGTTTGTTAAACCAAGTTGAATGATATGGAGGGTCTTCTATCCCTGAACAAGATATCCCTCCTCTAGATCCAATAGCAAAGCACTGTGAGCTTTAGGGCAGAATCCACTTTTCATTTAGCTCTAGGGTCTATGCTTGTCATTGGAGAATTCTGAGTAAGCCATTATTTGCTTTCTTATCAGCTACTCAAAAATGCATTAAAATTCATGTCTTTCCTAAAGTGTGGTATACAAGATATTTTATTTAAAATGCATATTTTGGTGGCTCTTACAGAGAATTTAACAGATAGTAATTCAAATGCAGATTATTTGCTTTAAAATCTCTCAGTATGGGGGTGTGTAAGTAGTGGCTGTGTAGGAACCGATTAAACTGGTGTTTCATGATTAAACATCCATGAGATATTAATCTTTTCCACAAATTTGCTTTGTATTTTGCCTCTTAATTATAATAACCTATAAAAGAGTAGAGGTTCAAAAGTTTCAGGGCACAGCATCTATAAACAATTCAGCTGACTTCTCACTGAAAATGTTAAAGTAGAGAGACTTGCTAAAGGAAGAATTAGTATTATGTACTCAAAATTACTGTGGGGGAAAATACATATTCAATTTTTCCTTATTCAAAGAGCATATGTGTGTCTAAAAAAAATCTGTCAGCTAGGCAGGTGCAGTTTTCTTCTAGGTAAGATAAGGGATGCTTCTAATTTAACTATACAGTGCAAGAAAATTGACAAGGAAAGCAATTATTGTCAGTAAAGTTGAGCAGTGAGGTTAGCACCAAGCATAATCTTCCCCCTCCTTGCTCTGTTTAGAGGTTGCAAAATACATTGATGAAGGTTGCTGAAGTAGGGTGGCGGTTACTGACAATGACCTCAGGTCTATCAAATTACTCTAAAATAATTCAGGGAGTGAGCGAGTGTGTCTTAGAGAACTACACTTGACACCCCAAAGACTGCCCCATCTGGGTGGTCCCCAGTGCCCATACCACAGGCAAAACAGACCTCCTTTAGGGAAGATATCTGAAAATTTTCTATTTATTAATTTGTTAATTATTTATTAATAAAAATTTATTATTTTCTCCTGTACCTTCCCCTACTAGTAAGTGCATATTTCACTTTATATATCTTGAACTTCACAATAACCTATTTGGCCTATTGGAATAAGACAACACATGTAACAGGTAACATATCCTATCAGACTTCATTTTCTAGGTTTTCATTTAAAAACTTGACAACTCTGTGTGTGAGAGCGAGAGAGAGAGAAAGGGGAGAGAATATTTGTTTGCATATATATGTAAGCTAGTTTACAGTATATATCAATAACTTTGCCACATGGGAAAGAAAAATTCATTTTGATGATTTTTTTTTCTCGTATCTATGATAAACATGTTTCTTTTGTAAAAACACCATTTTTTTCATTTAAAATACTATACATATGTGTATACTTGAAAAACTATTTGTTATAAATTCCACAAATCACTGTATTTAAATAAATGCATGGGTATATCAAAGGATCAAAAGGAATGTCAAGAGCTATTAGTAGGGCATCAGTAGGGATTCCTTCTTCATATGATAAAATCTTAATTCCCACTTAAAGTTTAAAGCCTCTGTACCACTGATTAAGATTATAGCAATGAAATGAAATTGTCTTTTCTGAAAGGTTCTTTTCAAGGGATGAAGAATGAGTTCATTAAAAAATCTGCCATCCTCTCATTCAAAAGCCTTTGAGGCAAACAGAATCACTTCAGTAAATTCAAGTGCAGCTAAAAAGAACAGCTTATGGGGGTCACGGTAAAAGGAAGGAAGGAGGCAATCCTAGTTGGCACTTCATGGGAACATCTGAAATCCCTCTTAATCTGCACTGAAGACGTTTGGAAATTTAAGTTAAAAACAAAAGCAATTGTCTCTACTTCCAGTATGTTTACTAAGCACTTTTAATTGATTTTAGCCGTTTCCCTTGCATGTTTCAGGTGGACTTTTCTCCCATCCAACTGAAAATTTTAGTCAAGGACTAAGAAGAGATTGTATAAACATCCTTGCTATTCAACAAGCCTCGCTGGTTGGCTACTGGGCACAGAGCCCTGCTGGGAAACTGAGAAAAGTCACCAATAAAAGATACAGTACTTTTGTTGGAAAAATGTACAATTTATTTGGAGTAATTCCAGGGAGTAGGCATGCAAACAGTGCAAAACCACCACTCCGCAGGAACAGAAGACGACAACAAAAACTGAGGGCAAATTCCTAAAGAAATGATCCATTCTGCAAGGAAAATCAGGCAACGCTTCCAAGGAGTAGGTGCCTCTTGAGCCTGATTTTAACTGCAGACACAGAACTGAATTGAGGAGAAGGAAAGCAGTATTTTCTAGATGAAACAGCACGCACAGAAGAAGTTAGTGAAGACAGATTAATTTCCAATATAAAATGGGATCCCACTGGGTCTGGGACTATTTTATTCTAATCCCAGTATTCAACTGCCTTGCATTCAATAAATATATTAGAGGCATAGTTCTGTGGTTAGGTGCACAGATTTAGGAGTTAAATGGCGTGGATCCCAGCCCCTGCTATTTACTAATTGTGCAACCTTGGAGGAAGTACATCCCTATAAGCATCCTTTACCCCATCTTCAAAGTGAAGCTAATTATCAAACCTATGCTATAGAGTTGCTCCAAGAACATGATACTTCACACAATATGTGATACAATTTAGAGCACAGTGTATGTTAGCTATGGCTGGTGTTGGGCTGAAATAAATTGAGTTTAGGACTCTTAGAAAATGAGAGTTGGGGTTGTAAAGGCAAATTGGTTTAGGCAGCGATTCTCACACTTCAGTATGAATGAAAATCCCCTGGAGGGCTGGTTCATTTACAGACTGCTGGGCCCCACCCCCAGAGTTTGTGGACTCAGTAGGTCGGGGGTAGAACCAAGACTCTGCACTTCTAGTAAGTTGAGTCCCTAGGTGATGCTGCCGTTCCTCACTCTGAGCACAACTGAGGTAAAACTTGCAGGCCAGGTAGGCACTTTCCACCAGAGAAGATGACTTGATTCAGTGATTTTCAGATGTGTTGTATAAGCCTGCATGGAGACCCAAGTGGGTCTTTCTGAATGTCGGGGATTTATGCTCTATGTATTTACAATGGTTACTCAGAATATTTTTGCCACCTATGAAAATCTATTATTTGAAGTAATCTGGACTTTTCTACCCTCAGGCCAAATACAAAGCATGCGCATTCAAATATTTGGTGCAAAAACGCTATAAAACACTTTATTATTTTCAGTAAGGGCCTGAACTAGAATGGAACAAAATAAGCAAGAAATTCTTTTTGTGGCGAGGCTTGTCACAGTTCTCAAATGGCCACTTGAGCAGAGCCAATTATGTGCCTGGAGGTCTTAGCCTCTGAGTGTTTTCCCACCACTTCCCTTTTCCCCACATTGTGTATCTCAGCATTGGCTCCCTGAGGGGTAACCGATTTCAAACCCTCCAAGAAAAGTATGGTGAGATAAAGAAAGTCTGTCATTCAGGACTTATTATGAACCCAACCAAAAAACTCAATTATATTTTTGTGGACAAAAATTGTTTACAGTAGGGTTTATCCTTTTAAAGAGAAGAAAGCTATTTTATGTGAAAAAAAGATGAATGAACAGAATGTATCACTAACACTGTCCCTTCAAAAGTCAAAAGACTCAAGGAGAAGCTGATTCATAACTCATCACTAAGACTTAATTTTCTTCTTACCTTCTCTCTAGATTCATTAACTTCATAAAGCCCCCAGGTCCCCTTTCTTCTCTTACCTTCTTCAGTAAAAATACCAAATCATAAGGAAATAAGAAAGATAATGTTCTTTTCCTTTCATTTTCTTCTCCTCCTCCTCCCCTAAAAATAACTTTCCTGCCACTACCCAGATCCAAATTACTCACCTTTGGCACAAGCCTCAGGTTTATATTTACTCATTAGGGTGGTTGCCATGACTACACTCGAGGTACCAAGCAAGAAGTGAGAAGTCTGACTCATAAAATCTAGTGCCGCTTCATAAATTTTTGGCGTGGTTGGGATAGTTCGGAAATAAGAGAATTGACTTCAGGGAATTAAATAAAAAGCCTCTGTAGATGGAGCCCTATTGATGTGGTCACCCTGGCGTGGCCCTACTTTACTACAGAGAACTATTTACCGCAGGGTTTTGCTCGGTGATGGACACACAGGAGTGGAGTTCTCACAGGTTCCAACAAACACCTGTTCTTCTCTTGGCATGGGCTTAAAATTACACTTTACCTCCTGCTTACAATAAATTGTCCCTACTCTACACAGCTCAGTTTAACATTTTATCTGACAGAAAGTCACCATAATTGCTTCTCCAAAGGTGTGGCAAAAAATAAATCCTGCACAGTTATTCCTGTTTGTCAGCACACCTGTGAGAGCTTTGCGCACCTGGTGAGAAATTCAGACCTGGTGCGAGGGCCTTCTTACCTAGACAGGGAAGGTGATGGGCAGAGAAGTTAAGTGACTTGCCCCACATGTTGAGAATGTAAGATTCTGCATGAAAACCAATCTGAGACTAGTCATTTCATTGAGGAATAACTTGTATTTGGGCCCAGCAAGTACCTACTACACCCGAGCGATGAACAACCAGAATGAACCAAATAGAGACATTTTCTGGGTACAATCAGATTCTGAAAACATTGAAAGAAAGCAACTGGGCTTATATTCCTGGTTTTAATGTCCACCTAGAACTCGGTGAAGCTGGGATATAATAAATGACCTTCTATATGATATCAAAACAGCTTTAGAAAAATCTCACCTTCTTATGGCCTTTGGGAAGCAAGATCTTTGTCTATCTGTGAGTGTATGTGGCTTATTGGTTAGTCATTTGAGTGAGGTAAAGCAAGTCAATAGCTACTATTAGTCACGTATAGATTTCAGCTAGCACTCATGAAAATAAACAGTTTAATTCAGCTTTTTTGTTAGTAATTTTGACTAGAATTCTCCATCCACAGGGGTAGGAAACATTGATTCAAGAGCAAATTTACAAAATAAGCTATGATAGTAAATCCAGTTTCACCACCAAGAATCAGACTTATTCCTGAACAAATTATGCTTTTGCTCTTCATAGTCATGTCATAGATGGCTCCAGAAGAGAGAAACCGAGGTAACTGATGTTGGGGCCACTGCCTTCTATATATACAAATGTACTGTCGTTCTGCCTTTTTCATTCTTTAATTACTTTTCTCCCTAAGTTTTCCACTTTTGTTTCCTAACTTTTATCTTTCTCTCCTTGAATGTCTCTTCACTAGAAAATATTTTAATAAGAAGTTCCCAGTGACACCCATTCTTACGGAGATATGCTGGACATAACAGCAGCTGACACTTTGGAAATCCAGAAGAAATTTTGCAAATACAGAACATAAAAATAAAGTATTGAATAATTATCACATTAATATGCTAGCTTTAAATTATGAAAGATAAAAACAAACATAAAACATAAGAAATTATTCAAATGCATTTGCTATCCTTTTAAATGCAGCAAATTATGTTTACCACGTGAACATTTTATTTTCAAACAATATTCATAAATAGGTTAATTGTGCTATATAGGATTTAAGACAACATTGGTGGGACATCAACACCCTTGTTGCAGAAATAATACATAATTGCATAGATATTGAAAGGTCAGCAAATTTTATAGAAAAAAGTGATATAAGGAGAAAGCTTTACTTAGAGGAAGCATATATAATACAGAATAAAAACATTTTTTTAAGTCAAAGTATTTAGAGAAACTCTATTAATAAACAATCAACAGACATATCTCTGACTGCTTTTTTAAAAATACTTCTAACTCATATGATCTCACTGATATGAGGAATTCTTAATCTCAGGAAACAAACTGAGGGTTCCTGGAGTGGGGGTTGGGGTGGGAGGGATGGGGTGACTGGGTGATAGACATTGGTGAGGGTATGTGCTACGGTGAGTGCTGTTAAGTGTGCAAGACTGTTGAATCACAGATCTGTACCTCTGAAACAAATAATACATTATATGTTAAAAAAAAAAAAGAGAAGATAGTAGGAAAGGAAAAATGAAGGGGGGGAAATCGGAGGGGGAGACGAACCATGAGAGACTATGGACTCTGAGAAACAAACTGGGGGTTTTAGAGGGGAGGGTGGTGGGGGGATGGGTTAGCCTGGTGATGGGTATTAAAGAGGGCATGTTCTGCACGGAGTACTGGGTGTTATGCACAAACAATGAATCATGGAACACTACATCAAAAACTAATGATGTTATGTATGGTGATTAACATAACATAACATAATAAAATAAAATTAAAAAAATACTTCTATCAGTTTTATTTGTATTACATCAGATAATATAAACATGGTATCAGATGGCAAAAGACCTTATCCAGAAAAAAGTAAGGGCACACTTATGGTACACATTATGAAGAAAGCACAACTGTGAGGAAGATGCTCATTTATCCATATATGAGGAAAAAGCCTAGCCACAAGTTTGGATCTCTGACCTTCTTTTAAATTTGTAACATATTTAGCTACCTTCAAATTCACCTTGCCCAACCAGGCGTCCCAGGAAATATTTTATGAAGGAAGAAGCAGGGGTGGAAAGTGGGTACATTTGGTTGAATCCTGAAAAATAATCCTAGTATTTAAACTTGTTACTATACATACACTGGTGATTATTTCACAGGCTTCAAATTAAATATTAATTTAATTAATTAATTAAATTTTTTAAAAGATTTTATTTATTTATTTATTTGAGAGAGAGCATGAGAGAGAGAGAGAGCACATGAGAGAGGGGAGGGTCAGAGGGAGAAGCAGACTCCCTGCCGAGCAGGGAGCCCGATGCGGGACTCGATCCAGGGACTCCAGGATCATGACCTGAGCCGAAGGCAGTTGCCCAAACAACTGAGCCACCCAGGCGCCCTAATTAATTAAATCTTATCTCCATTCAGTTAAAAACACAGAAAGCCCTTATTTGTGAAACTTGGTACTCTTTAACTTTGGAGTCCTACTCCAATTCTGAAACCTCAAAGTAAATATAGTCATCTGAAGACACCTGTAAACATTATCATTTATCGCTCTCATAAATTTTCACTTCCTATCCCAAGTGGTCTTCAATGGGGAGTATAGCAGACCATCCACTGGGGTGCTTTGTTCTTTTACTTTCTATTTTGTTCCTCTTTTATAATGTACACACTACTACAGTAGTACAAGCAAACAAGATATAAATAATCAATGTTGAACACCAATCGTTAGCATTTATTGAGACTTTCTTATGTGCTAGGGCCTCTGCTAATCATGAATTAACTTCTTTAATCCTCAAAATTACCCTATTAGATGGGAGTTGTTATTATTCTCATTTTAAAAATGAGTAAAGGAAGGCACAGAAATCTAACTGAGGGTACAGTTAGTAAGCGGTCAAGCCAGAATAGATGGAATAAAGATGATAGATAGGGATTTTTAAAAAACAAAACTAGGGGCGCCTGCATGGTTCAGTCAGTTAAGCATCTGATCTTGGTTTTTGCTCAGGTCATGATCTCAGCGTCCTGGGATCTAGTGAGCCTTGGGCTCTGCATTCAGCAGGGAGTCTGCAGATTCTCTTCCTCTGCCCCTCCCCCCACTCGCACTCCCTCGTGCGCTCTCTCTCTCAAATAAATAAATCTTAAAAAAAAAAAAAAAAACTAAACTAAATAGAAAGAAACACACCGAATCCTAGTAATGGTCATTTCTGGCCATTGAGTGATGGGCAAGATTCTTCTTCCTTATACTATTTTGTATTTTCTAAAATATCTAGTAACTGACAGAAATTGCATTTGTAACTTGGAGGAAATAAGGAAAAGCACAAAATGTTAAGATTAATACACTGTAATTTAGTGAGAAAAGGTAGAAAACCAAAAGAGACACCGAGTAGCAAGGTAGAAACTTACGGAAGCTGAAAAATAAAGAACGACCATGGACTTATTTTCTATCATAATGCACACGTTTCAAGTGAGATCATGGTCAAATAAATATGAACAGATCTAAAAAAAAAAAAAAAAGGTCTCCATCTCTGAAGCTAAGCTTTGAAAAGTCATTAAATTACTTTGAAAAAGATCTAAGATTTGGAGAAGGGTTGGAAAGCTAATGTTATGGGATACATCTAAATCAAAACTGTTGGTATGCACGTTTTGTTTTAAATTGTGATGGGTAAGGGAAACAGATCAGTGCCTATTCTATATAGCTGAGGAAAGTTCTTTGCTTCATAAAGATTCTAGACAGGCTTCTAGAATTAAATTGGCGGCAGTAATCATGTTGTTATTAGTGTAATTGCTTTCTGACATCTGTTTCCCTGTCATAATCAGTTCTTTGATAATAGCAATGACATGAATAGTATATACCTAATCAGTAATGTTCAATGCTTTGCCAAAATAAAAGTGAAATTATGTGCCAATTATATATGCTACTCACCAAATTCTCCTCAACCACGTAGTATTATTTTTATGCTATATAGTACAGGAATGAGGATATACCAGCTCTTACCCTCCTATAGTAATTTATTTTCAGTAATTTTTATGTTTCCCTATAAATGAGAAGGTTCTTTATGAAATAGCAAGGGATAAAATGTATATATTGTTGCTCAAGGCATAATGAAGTGCAATTTGTTAATAAATTGTGTTTTTACATTTTTATTATCAAAGCTAACTATTCAGGGTAGTCTGTCTTGGGGCTGTGAACTTGCTAAGCTGTAATGAGCTAAGCTGACTTTTAATAAGCTAAGCTTAAATTTAACTTAATATCCATAAAATGGAAAGAGCGTTCTAGTCAGATCCTGCCATTACAACTAATGTTGTGACCTCTGAAAGTCATAAACTTCCTGGGTTTGTTTTCAATTATTCCCCTTACATCAAAAATCATTTTTAAAAAAACCCAACCAAACAAACAAAGAAACCAAAAACCCTCTACTGCCTAGCCTACTCGGACTCTGAAATTTTAGATTTTTGAAGATCTAAATGGCTATTTTTAAGTAAATGAAAACAGGTGGATGCCAGTTCAACCTTTATTATCATAAAATGCTAAAGCATATTTAACTTGCCACAGGAAAGTAAATGGATGTAGGCTCAAAGTCTACATTTGGAAAAGTACACAAATACACATGAATACCCACCGAATATCTGTAAAATTTATCATTAATGAGCGCTTTCTATGCACCAGACTGGGTTCTAAGGATTTTCCATATTTTATGTTTTAATCCTCACAAATAACTTGGTGAAGATTATTATTGCGATTTTACAGAGGAGAAAATTCAACGAACTGAGGGTAGAGCTACTTTACCAAGATCACAGAAACAGGAATTCATGGGACTGGGAATGAAACCTAGGCCAGTCCTTTAAGTATAATTCTAATGGACCTTTTTGAACAGGCTGCCACCACATTCTAATTCCAAAACAGAACAACAATGAAAACAAAAGCATCGCCAGTGTTAAACACATCACATAAAAGCTGAATGATGGTGGTAATAGTTAAAATACCTCCCAGAGTAACTGAAGGCTTTTGTATTTTCTAGAGCCATTTTTTTTTTTTTTTTGCTATTTACCCTAGACATGAAGAGTAACTGAAGCAACTACTAAGTCTGTAACTACTAAATTCACAAAGTAAACATTGCACACCAATTTACCAATTAATTTTATTGAATACTAACCCAAAGACAATTGGTGTTCTTAATGAGTAATAATTTCAATCAGTGTCATAAGTAAACCTCTTTATTGGAAGACTCCTTCGAACAAAAAAATACCCATGCTCTTAAATAGAAGGTTTTAGAATAAACGGTACAAACTATTGGCTTTACAATACTAAGACAGTATAAATTACAGAAAGTTTACCTACGTATATATAAAATCAAGAAAATTAGAATTTCTTGACGATGATCAAGAAAGACATTTATATAAGTAATTGGAAAAGGCTAAAGAGAAAGTTCATCACATAATTGTCTGTGGTATAGCAGGAGTAGGAGGTTCATTACCTGCTCTCACTATCTGTGTCATCTTAGACAAGTCTCTCTTCACCTCCTAACTTCTTTTCTCTTATTGATAAAAGTCAGTGTTCACAGCAGCATTAGTCACAATAGCTAAAATGTGAAAGCAACCCACATGTCCACTGATGGATGAATAAGCAAAGTGTGAAATACATACAAAAAGGAAGGAAATTCTGGCACATGCAAAACAGGAAGGGACCTAGGGGACATCATGTTGAGTGAAATAAGCCAGTCACAAAAAGACAAAGACAAACATTGTATGATTCCACTTATCTGGGGTACTTAGAGGAGTCAAAAATCATAGAGACAGAAAGTAGAATGGTGTTGCCAGGGCCAGGGAATTAGTGTGCAATGGGTACCGAGCATCAGTTGAGAAAGATGGAGAGTTGTAGAGATGGATGGTGGTGATGGGAATTACAAATGTATTTAATACTCCTGAACTGTTCAGTTATAAATGATTAAGATGGTAAATTTTATGTTATGTGTATTTTACCACAACAAAAAAATAGGGGGAAAAAAGTCAATGGATCAGTATGGAGAGTAAATAAGGTATTACATACGGTAAAATGTTTTGTAGACATGCAGGTGTGTAGTGGCCTTTTCATTTTGCCTACTCATCCCACCTCTTTTCCTTCTGGAAACAGAGCTGCCTCTAATCCCAACCTACCTCCATCTGCATGTTTGCAAGAAGAGAGCATTCCTCTAACAAACAGTAGTTCAGAACCTGCAGTGTGCCAAGCCATGGGCAAAGGATCCAGCAGTGAGCAGTAGACCAGTCTCTGCCATCTAATGGTAATGGAGGGATAGTATGTGGAAAAGATAAAGAAACACATGTTTTAAGTGGGGAGAGGGAAGGTAATTTCAGAGAGTGGCTACTGTCTAGTGAGTAGTCAGCAAAGCCATTATGAAAAGATGACATTTGAACTGAGACCCAGGTAACAAGAAGGACACAGAACGAAGACCTGAGTGGGGAGCATATTCTGTGTGACAGGAAGTAAACAATAAATAATCGTGGTTTGTGATGAAATCATAAAGGTAGGCATGTGCCTGTTCATGCAGGGCCTTGCAGGCCATGGAAAAGAAAGCAGATTTTATATTTATATTAATGGAAAGGCATTAGAAGTCTTTAAGGAAGAGAACACCATGATTGAATTTATACCATGCAAAGATAAGGTTTCATGGAACCTGGTCTCCTGGTCACGGTGCCGCGATTCTGAGATAGACAATGCAGTCCTTTTCCAGAACTTTTGAATTCTAGACTAGAAATGTATCAGGCCAAGCCATTTTGGAGTGGTTGAGGCCTGAGGGCACTCACTATGTGTTCGGCTATGGGGACCAGCGAAGCAGAGGAAGTCTGTCCAGAGAGGCACAGGCAGGTGCAGAAATGACAGAGAGAGTCTCTGAGAGTTCCTGTCCCTGTGGCCTGGTCACATTGTTCTTCTTGGACTCTGTGAGGCTTCCCCCCCAATTCCCTGCTTCGATTAAGCTAGTTCAAGTTGGATTTCTTTCATTAGAGAATTAAATGTGATTATTATTGATGTTGTTATTGTAATTGTGGGTTATATAAAAAATTAGCAGTCTGCATACATTATTCATTTACATATTTCAGTAACTCTGTGGTGCATTATTTAAAGAAACTAAGAACAGGGGCACCTGGGTGGCTCAGTCGTTAAGCATCTGCCTTCGGCTCAGGTCGTGATCCCAGGGTCCTGGAATTGAGTCCCGCATCGGGCTCCCTGCTCCATGGGAAGCCTGCTTCTCCCTCCCCCACTCCCCCTGCTTGTGTTTCCTCTCTCACCCTGTCTCTCTCTGTCAAATAAATAAATAAAATCTTTAAAAAAAAATAAAGAAACTAAGAACAGTGAAGCAGGTGCTCAAATGACAGCCCAAAGAAGTGGTGGGGCTGATTTCAAACCCACAATTGATTTCCAAGTGTCTACCACCACTCAGCACCACCAGTGGCTTCCATCTGTGACCCAGACCACCCTGTGGCAGGATGGGACCTGACAGGCATAATGGGAAAGGAAAACCACCAGCAGGCAGTTAACTCTTGCCCCCAAAATGGCCAGTGTTGAAAAAGAAAAACATTGAGTCCCTATCTTCCAGGGTCAAAAAAAAGGTAAATCTGTACACATGTATTGACTTAACCCCAATGCCTATCGTCCCTTCTTTCAAAAGGGTGTGTAATTGCTCAAGAGACAAGACTTACAAAGACGGCGATTAAAAATGAAATGTACAACTGATTACCAGATTAACAGGTGCTCACAATACATGCGGGAACCTCACAGAGGGCTTTCTGGTAGTCATGGAAACAACCAAATGGAAGGTACCAGTTGAGTGGTTTCATATCAGTCTAGTATCTCAATCTTTGCTCTATAAGAATAAATATTTGACTTAAATTTATCTTACATTTTTCAAAATTGTTTCAAAACTTCCATTAAGCTAAGGAGACTAACAAACTGATTTGTCTTTTTTATTGGGACATAAATGCACTTGATCCCAAATTTCAAATGTTGCATTTATTATTACATGCTGGAAAAGACTATAGAGTTGAAGTTAGCAAATAATATGTAAAATATCAACAACTGGTGCTGTTTTAATTCTTTTAAACATAAATAAAGCACAACATAATCTATTCCAGACAAACAAGTGAGTACTGAGAGCCTGGAAGTTTTACTAAGAAAAAGTTACATACGGGGCACCTGGGTGGCTCAGTCGGTTAAGCGACTGCCTTCGGCTCAGGTCATGATCCTGGAGTCCCTGGATCGAGTCCCGCGTCGGGCTCCCTGCTCGGCAGGGAGCCTGCTTCTCCCTCTGACCCTCCCCCCTCTCATGAGCTCTCTCTCTCTCTCTCTCATTCTGTCTCAAATAAATAAATAAAATCTTTAAAAAAAAAAAAGAAAGAAAAAGTTACATAAATTCACTGAATTATAACTTTTTTTCTTCTGTTTCACCAAAATGGAAGTGATACAAAAACGAAATGGTTTTATGATGGTGACTTTTTACTAACGTCTTAAATATTAAGGGTTAAATATTAAGGATCTTCATTGAACAAGAAATAAACTAAACAAAAACAAAAACAAGAGGCCTGTGTTTCTGATTTACAGGAAAGTTTATGACAAAGCAATTTACATGGACAAACAACGATAAATGACCTAACAAGCTCAGTTAAGAGCTGAAGTATCACTGTAGATGGATGCACATTTCCATTGCGCATTAGCATTTCTGCATGTCTTATAAAACAATTTTCATGAATTTTGCATTTTGTTGTTTGGTCTTTGCAATGCATTACAAAATTGTAATAGGACAGATAATTTAAGAAAACACTAAGTAACTACCTTATGGTGCATCCATAAATTTCATTAAATTATCAGAACCTGACTTAAGCCATGCTATTTTTCATTTTTTACTTTCCTCCCCACTCGTTCATTTTCCATCTCCCTCCTCTACCTCCAAACACACACACACACACACACACACACACTCACACACTGAGGACATGGAGCAATGTTCCAATTACTAGAGAAACAAACTTATAATCTTTCTTGAAAGACAGCCTACAGATAAGAAGGGTTTATTGGTTTTACCTTTTGTTCTCTCTCTCTCTCTTTTTTTTAATTTCAAACTTGCATAAGCCTGATTTTTTTTTTTTTTTAACTTCAAGCTGGTCAGGAATGTCTTGCTGGGTAGCATGTTACAGATGATAATAATCAGTCCTTTTAAACTCTTCTAACAGTTTTATAAAGCAACCCTTACCTTGAAGGCAATTTTGGAAGGAAATAAATACCTCTTTCATCAGAGTTTGCCATTTCTTAGTGAGAAGAGAGTTCCAAAGTTTTCATGAGAAAAATATTTTGACCCTTACTTCCTTGGTTTCTTTTATACAAATAACTGTTAGGTTAGGTCACAAATAGTTATTGAGCACCTACTATGTGCCAAGTATGGTTTTAATCACTATAAAAATTCATCTTGAAAACAGCCACAAAAATTAATTACAGTGAGAGAAAACATCCCTCTTTCCTCAGTTGATGATTTGAATTCCTGGTCTCCCTATTGGTAAAAGAACAATGAAGTTATTACTCCTTTTCCTTCAGGGTGTGATGTTGGCTTAAAATTTTAAAAATGCCTGAAACTTAAGAAACTGTCTTAAATACGCTTTTCTATAATACAGCTATTATTTATCATGTTACGACCATTTTATAGCCCAGACTTAACTGATAAAATAAATGAAACATTTGTTTTTCCTGCTGCTATGTCTTAAGTTGAAATTCCCTTTCTCTTTATTTTATTTGAGATATTTCATGGATTTAAGGATCTCAGGTTACACAAACGTGATTATCATCTAAGCCTTCATTAAATTTTTATTAGATACCATAGCAACTTTCTTACATGTAATAAAGTGTTCCTCGAGTCAAGTTGCATTTTGGGAGAACTAGAATCATCTTCCCGGAGACAACAATTCTAACACAGTATCTTGTATTTATAGCATACTTATATTCTCAATCTGCCCACCTATCTACCAGCTGCCTCCGCCATACCTATGGCAGGCTCAAATCTTCAACATTAGCAAAACCTCTCCCTGGTCCATATGCTCCCCTCTGGCTACTTCTTCTCCATCATTTCTTTCCCAGCCATGTTTTTTTTTTTTAAGATTTTAGTTTTGTCCATGTCTCTATTTCCTCCACTCATCTTCACCACTTACCCTACTGAAATCTGGCACCAATTCGCCCCCATTCACCCACCCAAACCTCTCTTAGTAAATTCCCAGATGATCCCTCTTTGCCAACTCCAATGATTTAGCTTTTCCTCCCTCTCCATGTTGCCTTCCTCATTCTCCCTCCTGGGCTCCTTCCTCCATTCACTCTTCCCAGACCACACTCCCTAGGACAGTGATCTTGAACCTCTGCTCCTATCTCTTCATGCTTCTTGTCTAGCTTCCAACACCACTAATACACTGATGATTCAACATCTCAATTTCATCCAAGACCTCCATCTGGTAGAGCTGATCTCTCTACTGGGATGCCCCATAAACATTTCAATACTCAACACATTTAAAGCTGAACCCATTTTTCTATCCCTTAAAGTTCCTGGGAACTTCTCCCCTCATTGGAAGCCTTCATCATCTTCCATTCTTATTAATCCAGCAGTTCCTAAATTCAGCAATCTCCAGGTCTGCCCCTTCCTATGTGTTCTCCATATCGGTACCAGAAACCCTTCTAAAAGACCTATTTGAGCCTGTTGTTGAGCTATCAAAAATCTGTCATTGGCCATTTGTCACTTTTAGGAGTGAATTCTATATCTGTCTATGGTAGATGAGCTCTTTCTTAGTCTTGCAACTATCCTTTCCCCACAGGCAACCGCATCTCCCCAAAGAGCACACAGTTTTCTAACCTCCAGGTTGTTCTCTCTGTTTGGAATGTGTACCCACCTTCTCCACCCTCCTAATTAATGCTCACACATACTTCAAAACAAAACTGAAACACACTTCCAGGAAGCCTTCCCTGACCCTCTAGTCTAAGTCCTATGTCCCAGAGCTCATTCTCTGTTTCTCTCTCTCTCTCACACACACACACATACACACCACATTCTCTTAGAATTATCTGGTTAATTTCCTATTTTCAATACTGCACTGTAACCCCTACCTGGCAAGGTCTATATATATATATATATATTTTTTTTTTTTTCTTTACAGCACACTGTTTGGCAGATAGAACACATCTAGCAAATGTTTCTCAAATGAATAAATAACTGTTCTGAGAACTAAACTTCACCATCAACACCAACATAATGGCATATTAATTTCAATTTAATTCAGGCCTGTCATTTTGAAACAATGAGAGCGCAAGTCAGTTGCTTCCAATTTATGAATTAATCCAATTGGATAATTTGGATATCTTGAAAGATTATATTCACTTCTGATAATATTAGTGAACAATGTAATAGTAGAAGGGTATTAAAATGGTAACCTAGGCACTATACACTACACACATATGGACACAAAATGAATATTGGTTGTCACAGCCTACCTCCCTCTCTCCTTATTGTCTATCTCCCAGTCTGTCTTTGGTATTCCTGTTGTTTTGCCTCTGTAACCCCTCCACCTTCATACACACACACTCCTAGTGACTTCTTACTGTTCTTGGTCTAACCAGGGAGCATGCCTATCCCAGTCTAATCCTGAACACTGTAACTATCTCTTTACCACACTTACTCTACATAGGTTTCAAATAGAAAGGATGTAGGTGACCATGGCCCTTCCTTTTGATACCGACATTTCCCAAGATAGACTACCTAAACACAAAGCATGACTTTAAGTTAACAACCGTTAACACATTAGTGTAGGAGATGCTAGTACATGAATGAGGAGTGGTTCCATTGCTCTCCAGTAACACCATGAGTGCACCCACCTCTGCTGCCCATATATAGGGCTGGCCTCAACTCAAACACCAAAGGCCTCTGTAGAGTCATGGGAAAAAATGCTAAGTATGAAATACTCAGAGAACTCTAGATTTTTTAAAGACTTCCATTCATTTCTGCTTTTGACATTTCTTATCTTCCATTCACTGATGAAATCTTAGAACAGCTGTCTTGCTCTTACACATATATTGCTTACCTTTTCAGATAAATTCACTGAGATGCAGGTAGCATTTTGGATCTCTTTATAAATAGGGCGTCATTATGCAAAAAAAGTTAACTTGTCATCTAAGGGGACTGTGTAATCCCATACAGCAGTTTATGTATCCCTAGAAGCAAGTGCATTAATAAGGTCAGAGTATTACTTTCTTGCTTCAGCGTAGATGACACAGCAGAATTTTGTTTCGTGTCCTCAGCCCAGGCCAAAAGAAGAGAAAACTGTTTTGGGGAGCTTCATCTCATTTTACACAACATGGGTTTGTTAAAAATAAGTTCTTTGTTCTTTTAATGCATGTTTTATTGGAATAATGTTCTTCAAATCTAGATCTTGCCCTAGGTGATTGCTGAATGAGGGGGAAGATTCTGAAAACTAGCAATGCTTTGCATTCCCAGACCTAGTCATGCAAGTCGAAGCCTGTTGGAGGTGCAGCCTGTGTGCCACTTAACGTTCACATGGCCGTCAAAGCACTAACTGGCCTTAGTTTTTCCTAAGCCTACAACTAGCACGCCTGATTTTTACAAAGCCAAAGATGATATGGTATTATCTCCGGCAGTTTGAAACATGGGTACCCCAATAGTTACTATTTTAAAATTATTAGTGAAAGCCTCCTCAGACTGCTCACCGTTCTGGAGAGAATTCTTCACCTTGCTCTGCCTTACTTTTGTATTCTTGTTTACATTCCTCCCTCAATGTATTGCTTCCATACTTCTTTATATTTCTAGGGTAATCTTACCAAATCTTTAGAGGACAGAAATTTTTCACCACAGTGATTATGATGGAGTAGATGACTAATTTTATTCCCATATTACAGTTGAAGAAAGGAGGGCCTCAGGGGCTAATATTCTCCCACAGTCACCCAACTGGTAAATGGCAAAGCCATGGTTTGGACCCAGGCCTATCTGGCATCAGAAGCATCCTCTAACAACCACACGGTAGTTGAATGTTGTCTCCCGCAGGGCCTGTCCCCTACCTCCACCCTGCCTGCCCTCATCTGGCTTTGCTGCTTCTACAGGCACTGGTCTGTCCCCGCATTATGCTCATGCTTGTCACAGTTCTCCCACTAGACTCATGCTACATTCATGCTCGTGTTCCCCTGCAGCTCACCTTCCTTAAGTATAGAAACTATGTTTTATTTTTACCTAAAA
This sequence comes from Leptonychotes weddellii, assembly GCF_054177405.1. Lineage (NCBI taxonomy): Eukaryota > Metazoa > Chordata > Mammalia > Carnivora > Phocidae > Leptonychotes > Leptonychotes weddellii. The sequence continues at coordinate 52,204,590 of NC_138373.1, read as the reverse complement.
CAATGAATTATGAAATTAAATTGACTGAATAGATACATCCTCCAACTGAAATTATCCTGTTGGAGGAACAGCTGAACTAATATGAAAATTAGGCAATCTGAACTTTATAAAGGGATTTCGAATCGTACCATGGAAATGTCATATATTTTAAGCACACATCACACATAAGTATGTAACATATGGCAATCCCCAACTTACATATAGAGAATATGATTTAGAATGCCTAGGTTTCCAATTAACCTACAAGAGCCTATTTTACTTCTAATAAAGGCATAAATTTATTCCTCCAGCCATTTAAAAAATATTGATTACTTATTGGATAAATGAATGGACGGACAAATGAATCAATGCCTCATTAGAAGTAAAATAAATATCTGCGGGCCTCTACTCAATAAGTAAGTCGAGGATTTTAACTGAAAACCTACCAGGTGCTGAGTGCTATGTCTGAAATGTAGTTTTACTATTTTTATTCTATTTTTGAATTCTTAATGGTCTGGAAAATCCCAATTAAAAAAAGTATTAAGTGAAAAATAAATAAGTTTTGGCTGTGGATAAGCTTTTGCCTTATTAATGTCTTTTCCCCCTTTTTAATTCTGGGTACAGATTAACCGACTAACAAAAGCTATGATGTGTCACCCATTAGAGTTAAGGCTTTCTCCTTTCTATTGCCTGGAAAGTTTATCTACACCCACAACAAAAATAAAATAATAGGAAGTACAGGGCAAATGAAAGGAAGATATAAGATTAAACACAAAGAAAGATCAGAAAAATAAGACCCAGGTAAGAGAATTTAATGTGCAAAATGAGAAAGAAACAAAATATTACTTAAGAAAACCAACAGGGAAAAATCTATTACAGTCACAACTTCCACTTGATATCTGAGATTTGAATTATTTTAATGGTTAATGAGATGACACTCTACCAAATGAGCCAACACAGAAAATTCATTTAATGAATATTTATTGAGTGCTTTCTATTATATATCAAGCAATATGAAATTGTCAAGAAAAAAAAAAGGAAAGTAAAACATGGTTCCTATCCTCACAGAGCTTACAGTTTAGTGGGAGAAACAGTTCTCAATCAAATACCTATTCAAATAGCAATATAATAAAAAAAAATGTATTTACCAAGACCTTTCAGTGGCAAGTAATCAATCTCACCTCAAAAACTTGAATTTTCGGGTTTATGCTATTGGGAAATCTAAGACTGCCTACACATGGCTTTAGACTTGTATCTTCCCAATGCAGCAACCATCAGACATATTTAAAAACAAAACAAAACAAAACAGGAAGTGATGAATTTGAACCTGGAGAGGTAAGCCAGGACCAATTACTGAAGGCCTTGACTTTTTCCCTGGACTAAAAGGGAAGGGTTAGTTGACCTGATGTCCACGACACAGGGGTATTATCAGTAGCCACCTGAACACATGCTGAACTGTCTTGGGGAAGCATGATACTATGACAGAAGGCCCAAGAGAATACCATAACAGTCAGACAGAGGACAGTCCTAAACACTGGTAAGGTGCTGTTTCCAGAAGAAAGGGGTAAGAGATACTGAGCAAATTATATCAGTTGTTCACACCATAAAACTAGTATGCAATATAGAAAGAATTTTGGGTATGTTTCTAGAAAAACAGATAGACAAAGGTAATAAAAAATGTGCCTGGAAAATAGCAAACACAAGTTGTAGAGCACACAAAGGATGCTGACCCAAACTCATGCAAACTCCAGCAAGTGGATCACATTCAGGAATTTGAAAGGCGTTAACTCACATTCATGAGTACAGCATTAAGAGATATTTTAGAGTCTTTTGTTGAAAAAATAGTTAAAAGTCTATCCAATGATTTGTATCTGGAAACCTTTTAATATCTAATCTTATTATTATTTCCCAGGTTGCATCTTTAGCTTTGAGAGAACTGGAAATTATGCAAATTATGCAAATAGCATGGTTCAATTACTTGTTATTTCATTGTTTATCCATATGTCCTTTTAAACTATGGAATTCCCTCCAGAGAAGCAAATGAACCAATTTTAATGTTTTCAGACAATTCAAGTTGCTGGTTTATAAATCATTAAAGTTTTAATTAATAAGTATAATTAATTAAAGTATGATCATTTAAGATTCTGTTCTTCATAGCTTAGTAAATGACCTAATCATTCCTAAACCATCATTTCTAAATGAACTCTCAATTCTTCATAAAAGCATGAAAATTCCCTTACTCTGCAGTCACTCTATCTCTGGCTTGCCTATACATTTGACTCATTGATATTTAAATATGAGGCATGTCAAATGAGGATTTAAAACCTCTGCTCAAAGAAATATGTAGAAATAGGGTACACAATTCTTTGCCTGAGTAATAAACCTGAACAAATACTGCATATCATACAAGTGGAACACTAACAACAAGATTCTTTTGTTGAACAAATTTTCAAAGAGGACTTCCTATTCTTGGAGCTAGTGATTCAGCAGTGAGCAGTCACACATGGCCTCTAACCTTGGGCAACTCACATGACTACACTACTGATGATGATAAGTGATATGATGAGGATGCGCAGAGTGCACTTTGGTGAGGCATTCATCTAGAACTGGGAGCTGGCAAATGAACACTAAAAAAATTATTCAATATGCCAAAAATCAAATCTAAGCTGAGACCTGAAGGACAAATAGCCAGAGAGGAAGAAAGCCTGCTCCAAGAAGAAGGAATGGCATGTGCAATTTCAGAGGGGAGAGAGTGTGTACTCAGGAAATGGGAGAGTAGGAAGGAGGAATTGATGAGTTTGAATCCAGGGAGGTAAGCCAGGACAAAATTATTGAAGGCCTTGACTTTAGGGTGAGAGCAATAGGAAGGCAGGAAACATTTTCAAGAGAGGAGTGACATAGCTAGATTTATTTCTAGAAAGATCTTTCAGGCTGTGGAATGAAGAACAGCTTCCAGCAGGACAGTTTTGGAGGCAAGGTGTGAGGCTATGGAAATAAAGTGGGCTAGAAAAAATAGTGGCCTGCCAGAGCCAGGATAATGGAACGAAGGATGGAGAAAAGCAGTCTGGAGCCAGACATCAGTCCTTGGTTTTAAAAAATTGGCTTCTTATTGGCTGTGCCTATTTTACAAACCTCTCTCCTAAAAACAGCTTGACAAAACTGACATTGCACAAGCCTGGCTTCCTGCATAAAGCTGTTTTGCAATGTCCAGACAATGAGACTAGAATCTGCAGAATGACTTTGAATCATGCTTGTTTTTAAAAATATCTAAAATGAACAACAGATGTTAAAAAGATAATGAAGGCTAAATAACAAAGAAATAAAACAGACTGCCTGGCTTGTCAGTTTACTCCTGATTAAAAAATACCCAGATGAGTACACATGAGTGCAGAGCAATAGCCAGTTATAAACTGTGTGGAGGTAGAGATGAGGTTAGGATTTTCAACTCAAGCAAATTATAATCATTTAATTTATACATGCCTGTAGTCTAAAGAAAATCATAAATCTATTACCTTTAAATGGTAGTAATTTGTAAAGTGTACTTTCTTTCAATGTAAATCTCCCATGAAATTGATACTAATTAGCTAAAGAGAAAACCTTAAGGAGAATCCTAAATCCAGGGGCTTTTACCATTCTCACCAGAGCTGTTTCTTTTCTTTAAGATTTTATTTATGTGAGAGAGAGAGTGTGTGTGAGTGAGAGCACGAGTGGGGGTGCAGAGGGAGAGGGAGAAGCAGGCTCTTCGCTGTGCAGGGAGCCTGATGTGGGACTCGATCCCCAATCCTGGGATCATGACCTGAGCCGAAGGCAGACACCTAACCAACTGAGCCACCCACGCGCCCCACCAGAGCTGTTTCTTATGAAGGAGCAAACCTACAGTCCTGCCCGGAACTGCTATGCTGGTCCAGAGAGGGTCACTAAAAGGGACACTATTCAAGAGTCACCATTTCCATATATTATTTGCCTAGTCCTCACCCCTCATTTATAGTAGTTTCCAAGAAGTTAGGAATTCACATTCTTTCCCTCAGTTGAGCTGCTCATTTTAATTAACCAATGGTTTCCACCTGTATTTCCTAAGAAACAATTAAATGTACCATTAGCTTCATGATGTGATCAGGAAAACGCCACTAGTCCTCAATCTAAGGACATTGTTTCAACTCAAAAAGATCACTGCCAAATAGTCAGTATTAACAATTTGTCATGAAATGCCATGGTACTGGCTCTGGTTTTTCAGATGTTGTTGGAAAGAAATTACATCGTCCCCAAGGTGTTTAGAAATCGAGATCTTTACTAAATGACCCTGAGATTTAATGTGACTTCAAAGTCCAACAGAGTTTTTAGTGAAACCTGAAAAGTTTATTTGAAATAGATAATGGATAATGGAAAAAGCAAAGAGTTTTCTAGAATAGCCAGGACACTTCTGAAGATCAAAAACAAAGACAGGTTTGCCCAACCAGATATACTTATTATAAAGTGAAAGTAATTAAGATTGTGTGATATCCATACAGAGATAATTATCAGGATTCCCCACCCACCTTTATCTTTGAAGTACTTAATCCTGGAAGATCTAGCAGGGCTTGTACCAAGCATTATCTTTCATAGTAGAACATTCATAAGCCCAATAATCCATGAATCCTGTCTTTAAATACAAGCAGAGTAACCCCTGCATCTGAACATGAAGACACATATGTAAGGATATGGATAGCATGAGTGTTCAAAACTGCACTGACTAACTACACTGATTGATGGGAGACGGATAAATCAATTGTGGGAAAATAACTGGAAGACGATGAGGCAACTGAGGAAAAATTAGGACCAATGTAAGTACATGTAATATGCGTGTACAAAACAGCAAGTGATTATTAAAGTGAATTATTACACAATTCAGTCCCAACCAAAACTGTTTCATGACACATTCATCCGTATTATGCAAGACTTGCCATATTAAGAAATGTTACCACAATACTCTGATATAGGAAATATTTTTACACATACTTCAGGCCAAATGAAATGCTTTCATAAAATCCATTTAACTTGAATAGGAGAAATTTAATTTGAATAAAAGACATTTTAAAAACTATGCAAAATTTTAAAATCCAAGTTACAAATCAAAACAGATACAAATATACATCATCCAAGACATAGGATATCCTATGATGTTAATTAAGATATGAAAATAAAACACCAAGCAGTATCTTTGTAAATATAACAAGAATGCCTTCAAACTAATGTGAAATGACATTTTTTAAAACTAAAAGTCAACTTTATTTTTATAGGGCATCCAGAATTGTCAAATCGGTATTAAAATACTCTTGAAATTTTTGTTGTGTGAACAAAAAAACCCTCAAATAACCCTCTCTAGTCCCACTCCAAACAAACAAGAACCAAAGAACAAAAATGAAAATACATAGTGATATGTCTCTTTGTTCAATTTTTGTTTCTTAGTTTTTCATAGTTCAATTATGTACATATAGTACACTTTATCTAATTTTAAACATGAAACTATGGGCTAGCAAAATAATTAAGAGGTTAATTTTTTTGGGGGGGGCGCCTGGGTGGCTCAGTTGGTTAAGCGACTGCCTTCAGCTCAGGTCATGATCCTGGAGTCCCTGGATCGAGTCCCGCATCGGGCTCCCTGCTCGGCAGGGAGTCTGCTTCTCCCTCTGGCCCTCCCCCTTCTCATGTGCTCTCTCTCATTCTCTCTCTCTCAAATAAATAAATAAAAATCTTTAAAAAAAAAAAAGAGGTTGATTTTTTTTTTAATCAAAAGTTCAGGACAGGATTCCTTTAAATAGGAATCCACATGCACTGAGAATATGATTCAGGATACCAAAAATCATTCCACATACATTTTTTCAGGAATATCTTGCAGTGCAGATTACAGTGATGTATCGAAGGAAATGGAGAGCAGAAGGAGAAGGGGAAGGTACAGTCAAAATAATCAGATATAACATTGGACTTGCTCCCTGCTATGCCTGCAGTAAGGTCAGTGGGCTGTTTTGACCAAACAAACAAAATATACCAGTTAAGCAATCAGATTTATTGTGTCAGTGATAGCTACAGTCTATGTTTGTTTCTAGAGTTAAGCAAATATGCATAATAGAAATACACCCTAGAAGACTACTTCACATCTTGAAAATCATTATTATTTGTGAATTTCATATCCTAAAGTGATAAACTCTGCCTATCTTGCTTCTCTTTTAGGGTTTAGGGAAATAAGTATTTTATTGGATGCTGAGATCATGGTTTCAGAGACAAAAAGTTGGCAGCTACTGCTACAGATACATATACACAATTAACAAGTGTGTTACCCAAAATCACTACCTTAAAAACGCCATTGCATGCTGAATGTTCTATATGCCAACTGGACCAAAGAAAACATTATCCTGATTGAAACAAACCAGGGTGTACTTACCAAGCCTTATTTACACTTCTGCTATCAATGAACACTTCGAGGAGTATGTAGAAAAGTGACTTTTTAAAATTCTGATTTTTATGCAGTTTATCCACAGGGCAACCTCTTTACATTCACTATATTCTCAAAGCCTCAATGAGCTAAGCACCTTACCTACAGGATGAGACTTTGAGCAATATGATTCTATGAAAATTTTCCAATTAAGTAGTAAAAAGTAGTGGATGAGGAGAGGGAGAAACTAAGCAAGACTCCAGAAAAGTAAAAGGGAAGTCATTCTGCAACCCTTGCCTTTATGACCCTCTCAACAAAACCGCAGACCACTCTCTACTACAACATCTGAAGCAGAAACAGTGAGTATGGCCGATTTTAATTTAGAAAAGTAGGAGAGCTACTGGTGCTTACATCTGCTTGGATGACCTCCAGAAGAAGGGATTAAAACTCTGGATTTCAAGGAAGGCCACACACTCTGACTTCATATTTGTATCTGCAATCTTTAACAGTCTACCCTAATTCCAGACAGGTCCCTGATGCCTCAAATTCTATTTAAATACCCAAATCTGTACCACCATTCCACATCTTACCACCTTATTAATGAAAGAGGGCAAAATGAAAAATATGCCGGAGGACAAATATAAAATGAGTGCAAAGTCCAGATGTAACACAATGTAGAGTATTTTATACTCTGTTCTTCCAACAGATATTCTTGTGTCAATTTGACCAAGCAATACGCGACACAATAAATAGTGGCAGAAATTGTCTTAATAAAAGCATCCCTACTTAGTCTGTCATTCTTCAGTAACTGCCTCAGTTGGACAGAATCATTGTCTGGAGGATGGTGAGGGGAGACATCCTGTGTGAACCTTAGTGAAGAAGAAAGACTTCTCAGAGTGCAGTACTGTAAAGAGATAATTAAAGCTTTGAGAAAATGTGCTCAGAATAAAGGCAAAGGAGTGGAATTAGTCAGATGAAAAGAAAGCTGAAAAGCAACTTACTAATATATAACCTTACATATTATAGTGATTACTTTTTGTTTACTTACTTCCCATCTCTAAAACAAATACAAGATTTTAAGTGAGGAAAGTTAGACAAAAACACATGAGTGGGAAAGAGAAGATGAAGCCCCAGGTAAACTAGTCCACCAAAAAAAAAAAAAAAAAAAAAAATGAAGGCCAGAAGGTTTATACACTTGTTGGAGGTGGGCTACAAATTGTGCTCTAAGCTCTCAAGAAACCAAATTTTAAGAGGTAATGCATCTGATCACTATTCAGAATGTGCAGAAGACAACAAACTAATTAAAAAAAAACAACTGTTACTAAGATACAAAATTTCTCTCTCTTTTTCTCTCCCTCCTGCCCTCAGCTACTCAGGGAGCAGACACTGTGAAATGCATTGCATGGTACCACCAATCCCCCCCGCCCCCAAAACAGCCACCATAATAAATTTTATGAGACTGCTTTCATTTTTTTTTACTTTTTTTTTTTTAAAGCCTCCTTCAGTGTAGGTTAATGGCATGAGGCCTGAGCACAATTCAATTCAAAAGTAATTTCACAAAGAACTAAAACTGTTTAAACTAATAGTGTTAATCTCCACTGAAAACACATCACCACCATATATACATATATGCATATGCGTTTTCATATATATATATATATATACACACACATCTATACACATCTGTACATATACACACATGCTGTACTTTAAGGTGTGAGATTAAGAACATGAGTAAAAATTCATTCAGAAACCAGAAGTATAGTTGAGTATTAGAATGAACTTTTTTAAAGTTCTATTAATAGAAGCTTTAAGGTAAATATTATCCACCAGAAGCATTATGACAGTTCAGCAGACCTCAGGATCCTACCCTCTTGTTTTAAACCATTAATTCTGTAAAACCTGTCTATATATTCATTTCCAACTTACTAATGGAAAAAGTCATACATAGGGTAAAAAGTACTTTTGAAAGTCTCCCAAGGTGACATTCAAGGCAATAGTCCAGCTTGAACTATAATTCCATTCAGTTCAGTCAGTTCAACAGCTCTTTATTGCATGTCTGTGGGGTAGATGTCATGGGGGATTCAGAAATGAATGACAATGGACCCTAACCTCAAGAACATGATATATGGTCTAAGGAAGTATATGAAAGAGATGCAGAAATGGGAAGGGGGAAGAAAAACAATAACAACAACTCTTCCTCTAGCAAGCAGAGTCAAACAAGTGCCCTTAAAAAGGCAGAGAGTTCTCTGGAGGGTCCTAGGTGTCAGTTGAGATAAGCCTGTAAGGAAAAGTAAAAGATGGACAGATGGAGATGGATTAGGGAAGGAGGAGCAGAAAAGAGGTACTAACACACCGTACACACTCAGGGAACATCAAGGAGCCTAAATGATTAGAGTGTTCAAAAACAGCGAGAGAGAGAAGTGAAACAGTAGGTCTAGACCACGTGACAATGGTCTTGAAGATCATGGTGAAGAGACTATATATATTTAATGTGGTAGGAAACAGCTCAAGACTTCAGATCTCATGATCACAGCTGTGGATCAATTCATTTATCTTCATAAACACACTGCTTCTACAATAGAATATATCTTTCAGGAAACAAAAAATGGGGACCAAACTAATTGAAAAGAATCCATGTTGTCTCTATCTTTGCAGGAAAGTATCTTGCAGAGAAGAAACCTGTTTGGAGCAAATTAGTATCTTCTATTACTAAGTTTTACTCAAGTACATTCTACTTGATAAAAACTTGTTTCTGAAGATCAAACTTAACAAGCGCACACACTGTCCTACTTATAATAATTTTACGTCTCTATGCAGATAGGCATGAACTAAAAATCTTACCCAACCTTAGGCTTCAACTTGGATCTATTCTTTAGAGGAAAAAGACTCTCACATTTTGTGTTTTAAAATCTTTTGCATGCAATCATGATTCATTGATTGATGAAAAATCAACCTGCCCTTTGTTCATTAATCTGACCCACATGTACTTTATTTAGAAAATAGACACTTCTGCTATAATTTTCTGTTCTAGGTATATATGCAAACAGAAAACTCATACTAATGATGGTATGTCTCAACAGAGATACTCTCATAACAAACTCCACAAGTTAGTAATATTTCAAACTAAGTCTTTTAACTCCAATGAAAGCAGAAAATAATAGAAAAATGTCCCAATAGAGAAACAACTAAAATAAATGTAAATGACCTAGTGATCATTGAAATGAACTATTTCTCTCTAGTACATAGCAATATTAGAAAGTTTAAATAGTGGAAATTCCATGGAGTACTAAACTATTTTTGCTCTCTATATAGCAGTACTGAACTTCCTTGTCACATTAAGTCACATTGAAGAATAATAACCAGGCCAAAATAACTATGTAATTTTAGGACTTTTGTCCTCATTTAAATTTTAGAATTCTTTGAGACATTAATACATCCTTCTCCTTTGACACTGTTACTAGACTGTTTTTCAATCAATTTAGGATATAGAAATGAATGTATAACAGTACAGAGATGAATTCAGATTTATAGAATCTAGAATTATGCTAAGCTTATTTTTCTCTAAATATTGGTGTTGGGAAAAACTATTTAGTATGGAAAATACTTCTGAGGTATATGTAGATTACATTCAATCTTAAAAATAAATTCATTATATGATAATGAACTTTTAATCATGAGAAATATTTTAAAGCTACTTTTTTGAGAATTCCACAATTTGTTAAAAATCTCCAAAAATGATACAATAACAGTTATTTGTTTTTTTCTACTATACAAGTACACCAGAAGAATGTATTCAAAGTATAGATCTTTACATGTAGGAGGTGCTATATAAACTTTGAATGAATGGATAATTTCAACGAACATGGGAAAAAAACACTCATTTTTACAAACTGCCACTCATTTATAAATGGTAAATTGAAATATCAAAAAATATTGCCTATAGGAAAAACAAAGTATTGAAGATCATTAATCTGAAACATTTGGGAAAGAATGGGAAGAACAGGAGAAAATAGCGGTTTCTCTGCCCTCTGGTGGCAATAAAATCAACTGCAGCATTTCTAAAGTAATGCATAATTAAATGTCCCTGTTACGAAATCAGGTTTTTCCCCCCTGTGCAAAATGTCTGTGATAAAAATCCTGATTGCTACATGGCAAATTTCAAGACAGTTGGACTTTTTAAAAATTTCCCCATGTTGAACTTTTACCTAGACTATTTACAAAGGAAGCTATTTTTTCTTCTATTTCTTTGCTATATTTTATATATTCAATAGGCTAAACCATTTAACTTCAAGATTATTCGGCAACTATATGTAGACTGATATCCAGTAAAGAAGCGACTTCAGTTTGCAATAAATCTCCAAAACATTTACCAAGAAATTTAAAAACCATTCATTTTTTACTCAATCCTACAAATATATGGGTTTCTAGAGTAATTTTCCACCACAGATACTAGTTTATAATTAGTTTGTAACACCTGTACATTTATGTTGAACAATTTAGGTATTTTCTAAACCACAAAGCTTTTAATTATCTGGTCGATTTTAGAAAGGAATGTTCACTTCATCCTCAATTTGAGAACTTAGAATAGAAAATGTATACATACTCTTCTCTCAGTAACATATCATTATGAAAGAAGCTCAGAAAAAATATTTGCTGACCTTTATTTTATTTATTTATTTATTTTACTGTAAATGCATTACTTATTTCCACTGCCAAAGAAATTTTCAAATAGACAACTTGGGATGCATTTTGGCACACACATCTCTCTAATCTCCTTTGGGATGAAATAAATTTTCTTTAAGCATCTACTTATTCCATGAATTTCGCAATACCATATCAATACCATAAGGTAAAAGTCTTATTTTTTTAAGCCAATGAAATGTATAAAAGAAACAAACAAAAAAGGATAATCTACTGATATGATACCTAGTAAAGAACAACCTACGTCCATTTATGCAGAACAAAATTGTACGTGACAAAGACAAATCAACATCAAGAACAATGGAGTTTTAAAGTGTTTCAGTTTTAAAAGTGTTGTCATCATGTTGCCCCCTCCTCCCAACCCACACACCCCTCCAATCATAAACTGGAGCGCAGAGTCAGAACCTGTGCTTTCTCTATAAGAATTTACACGAGGGGTAGAGACAGTGTTTTCGTCAATTTCTAGGTCTCCGATTGGTAAATTTCATTCAAGGACTTTCTCCAAGTGACCTCGGTAGGCTTCCAGTCTGCCACTTTCATGTTTGACATTTGTGGACACATGTACTTTCTGAGGAAGCACTTACCACCACCACAAACCCCATCTTCCGAATTAAAACAAAACAAAACCTTGATTATCCTTAATCAGAAAGTTTTCTTTTTTTTTTTTTTTTCCCCCTCCAAATGTTTTTGTTCATTTCACCTCCTCTGGAAGTCTAACCTGAGTTCACAAATTTCTGCCAAGGGCTCTCTCTCTGCCTGTTTCTTCACTTTCTTCCTGAGGGGCAAAAACGGTGAGCAGGAACCCAGTTCTCAGTGGGCAGTGTCGCGAGAGGCACCTGGACCTCGGGTCTGCTGCGCCTAGCCTAAGGGAGCCAGACGACCGCGCGTGGAGGGCTGCTCCGCGAGCTTCCCCCTGGCCCCGAGGGCGCGGCTCCCGACCGGACGCGCACCTGGCTGGCATCCGCCGGAGCAGGAGACACTGCCACTGGCAAGGAGCAAAGACCAGGTCTCCGCGTGTGGGCAATGCCAGGGCACTTGGACGAACCCCGGACACATTCAGGCCTGTCTGCGAAGCCGGCCGGCGGAGGACAATGGGGGCAGGGATTGGTCTCCAGAGGAGCGCCCACCCCACTTCTGCCACCTCCACCCCTCCTCTGCGCCCCGCCGCACCTACCCCGCCCCACTTCCAGAGCCCGTTCAGCCCCAGACAGCGAAAGGGAGCTGAGGTGGGGTTCACCTAAGGAAGGAAGGTGCGGCCACAGTAAATCTTTCTCCAGCTAGGGGGGAACCCTGCCATACCCGGCTGCCAGCACGTCCCCCACCCACAGCCCCCATCACGCACTCGTTTAGTTGTCGCGGCAGCAGGGAAGCAGGAGGAGATGGAGGGGAGACTGCCCAGGGATGCCAGTTCCTGGGAGAGATATCTACAGAAGGTTTGCTCTTACACACCAGAGCCCTCTCTGGGCAACTTGGGGAGAAGGTACCACCCCCTGTCGCTCAGGTGAAGGAAGCCCGAAAGCCTCAAGAAAACCCCCAGTCCCCTTCTCTAACCAACCCTCTTCTCCCCATTCAGAAAGCCCAAGTTTACCCGAAAAGCAATTGCAATAACTTTCCCAAGGGCACACAGATAAAGTGGGGGTGGGCTGAGAACGGGGGTAGGGGGGCGTTAGCGAGGTCTTCAGTTGCGCACAAAATCAACAAGCGAAAGTGCATCTTACCATTGATTTGGTTTCCAGGCTCCCCTTCAGTGAACTGAAACCGGTCCATTAAAAAGTGGCAAAGTAACACAACTCCTGCAGCGGCCAGGTCGGCCCTCGGGAACCTCGCCATGCCGCCGGCGCGACCTCCCTCCCCCTCCCCGCCAGTCCTTCCCAGACGCCTTGTGCTCCGGGTGGGAATGGGGACGATGGGGACGATGGGGCAAAGCTCTGCGGACCGGTCTTGGCTGAACCTGGAGGCCTTTGTAAATTTCGATGGGCTTTCACCCTCAGGAGCTGGGAAGAGGAAGAAGGGAGAGCGAGGGGGAGTGCAGTTCTCTCTGGACCTCCGGGTCTCTCTTCGCAACTTGCCACAACACTCGCAGCCCTCACCCCAGACACAGGACAACAACTGCGGGAAGGAAAGGCCACTTGCAGCCGGGTCTCGCAAACTCTCGGTTCCGCACAGGCAGCGCCACCGGGTGCCCGCAGACAGTGACTTCCGAGCCCCCGCGATACGCTCCACTGGGTTCAAAATAGATCTAATTCCACAGCCAGCGCGGCTGCCTTCTCCAAATCCAAGAGGGCTGTCGGCTCAGAAGGAACTTTCCCCAGTGTTGGGATGGCCCCCGCGGGAGGTTTGGGTTTGCGGGAACGGGGTTAATGTGGGCTGGCGAAACCCCTCCGACAAGTTTTTCTTCTTTTCTTCGCCCTACGCAGGGCGCGCGTCCTTTCTCGCAGCCGGAGGGATGGGCAGCCCTAAAGAGCTGAGCCCAGGGAAGGCTAGGGCTGCAGCAATCTGAGGTCCAAAGCCAGGGGAAAAAAAAAAAAAAATGTGTGTTTAAAAAAAAAAAGAAAGAAAAAGAAGGCGGGGG
>NC_138373.1:52093900-52190829 GCF_054177405.1 Leptonychotes weddellii | reverse complement strand
CAATTTGCCAGATCTGCCGCTGTACCCTCCTCCCTCCTCCCCCCTCCCTCCCCCTCGCTCCTTCAGGCTTCTCCCACCTTCCTCCCCGAAACCGGCAGCTAGCACCGACCTGTCCAATGGCTGCACTTTCCTCAGGGCTGGCAGAGGAGTCGCCGAGAGATTAAGCCGGAGGAGCCAAGCAAGGGGGAGTGAGAGGGCAACTCCAGCCCGGCGCGCCCCCAGCAGCCGGCTGCCCGGAGAGCCGGGAGAGGAGGCGAGGAAGGCGAGCTAGGAGGGGAGCACCGGGCTGCACCTCCACGCCGCCGGGGCGCCATCCTGCACCCAGCTCTTGGCCTTTGCAGCCCCGCCAGCGGCGCATTCGCCCACCTGGCCCCCAGGCCGCCTTCGCGCACAGCTGCGGGGGAAATCGCAGCCCCCGCACCGTAAAGATGCCAGCCGCTGGCGGGGTCTTCCTGAGCGCTAAAGGGTTAATTGCAGTTCGCCATTCCCGGGAGGGCGTGTGTAGCACTGGTAGGAGTGTGAAGAAAGCAAACCCGAGCGTGTTCAGCTACTGACCCCGAGAAACCCCTTCGGACCCCAGACCCTCAAGACGGGAGGAGGAAGGTAGCGCGCGGGAGCGTAGTCCCGCCGCCGCGGCTGCTTTGTAAAGTGTCAGCCCGAGGGAAAGCGAGAGTTTAAAGAAACAGGAGGCCTATTGAATTTCCTACGGGGGCTTTAACAGGCATTCCCTTGCTAGTTTGTTTTTGTTTTTTCAGCTCCGGGATGTGTTTCCGAGTTAACTCTTGCCGGCCCTCGCACTAGTTTACATCTTATTTTCCTTAGTTAACCTCATTTTAAAGGGACAAATACAAAGAAAGGTAGCAAAGCATATTGATCAAAAATATAGATTCTAGAACCATACTGCCTGGGCTGGAATTCCACCTCCCCCCACTAAATAGCTGTATCACTTTGAACAAGTAGTTTCATAGTGCCTCAGTTCCTCATCCTTCAAATGGGGAGAACTGTAGTAATGCCCTTATAAGGTTGTATTGAATTCAGAGAGTTATTACTGGATACTTAATTGAAAACAGTGCCTGTGCGAAGTACAAGTGTTTGTTTCTTAAGAGAGACAGGAGAGGGAGAGGAGGGCCCTCAATCAATGAAGAGTTTGCTTCACTGTTCTTAAATTCAAAAGGTCCTATTAGTCTATTCTTGCCCACTTTATTCCATGCTCTGAAGAGTTTCTGGATGCTATTTATGAGCACCTGTGAACAGAAGCAACCTAATTCAAAATGGAGTCCGCGGCAGTGAAGGGAGGCTTCTCACTCATCACATACCACACGTTGCAGCTTCCTTTACCTACCCTAGGAGGAAAAAGAAAGATTTTCTCCTCGCTCAACAATAACCTAGAAGAGAAACAGCCACAACTCAGCCAATGAGAAGCT
Source organism: Leptonychotes weddellii (assembly GCF_054177405.1). Classification (NCBI taxonomy): domain Eukaryota; kingdom Metazoa; phylum Chordata; class Mammalia; order Carnivora; family Phocidae; genus Leptonychotes; species Leptonychotes weddellii. The sequence goes on along the minus strand of NC_138373.1, from coordinate 52,189,405 downwards.
GCAACCCTGAACTCTTCACTTTTCTCCAATAAATCTTCTCTCAAAACAACCAAATCCCTCCTACCCTCTATAAAGGCAAGCCCGTCCTTTGTTCTTCAGACTTGCCTATGGTTTATCATAGCTTGCAGGTCCCAAATTGCAATTGCCCTCCTATTCCCAAGTAAACTTTTCTTGCTGGTTAAATAACTGGCAATTTTATTTTTAAGGTTGGCAGACGTTAATTTTGTCACAAAACCCAACTGGAAGTGGATCCAGATAATCAAACTACTCTAATTTGTAATGCAGAAAGAATGGCTCTCTCACATTACTTAGCTGGTGAGAAGGGAAACAGGAAGTGCAACATGTGTTCCATAATCTAATACTCAATTTGCTATTTATATCAGAAATATATATGTATACACACATATGTATATAAACATGTTACCTATATACACTTTATTATTCTAAAGGCCTTTGCTCTCTCCTGAGCTTTCTCACAACTGGTTCATTTCCTCCTCACCATACTTAGAAAATCTGGTTCTTTTATTTCTCCTCAACTGAGAGTTTTTAAGTTCTGTGTAACATTACAACCAAACCTGAGTACCTGAGATACTTATCTGTTTAACATTAAGTTGGAAAACAATTTTCTAATCAAAATTTGGTTATTGTTTAATCAATGTTGAATTTTTTGTCTACATCCCTAGTGAGGTCACCACTTCATGAATCCATGTAGAAAGCTTCCTAAAATATTCTGTACAACTCCAATCCCCATTATATGCAAAATTATAAGAAACTCCACAGGCACCATCCCAAGAAAGCATGACTTCTTTTAGTCTGGGATATTTCCCTCTACTTTCACAGTTTAAAAAAAAAAAAAAGGTGTTTCCTCTTTTTTTTTTTTTGAAGAGAACCAAGTTCCATCTCTCCCTAGTATCATTTCCTTGTTTTTTTTCCTTTATTATTATTATATGCAAATTAGGAGTATTTTTCTTGTTTGCTGTCAGCAATGCTTTGCCCTCCTGATTGAAGCTATAAATGGCAAATTTGATGTCAAACACTGAAAGGAAGCCAAGTGGTAATTCAGAGTGATTCTGGAAAGGTTTTTTATGTGTTTTGTCTATCATTGGTGCTGTTTAATTGTTTCATTTTACTCATATGATCTTATTCTAAAGAGTCACCCATATACTGGGGCACCTGGGTGGCTCAGTCGGTTAAGCATCTACCTTCGGCTCAGGTCATAATCCCAGGGTCCTGGGATCGAGCCCCGCGTTGGGCTCCCTACTCAGCGGGGAGCCTGCTTCTCCCTCTCCTGCTCCCCCTGCTCTCTCTCTCTCTCTCTCTGTGTGTCAAAAAAAGAAAAAAAAAAGAGTCACCCACATAAAAAATTCTTAGGTATGGGAGAAGATATAGGTAAGCAAAAATCAATGATGCATGATATTTTAATGCCCAGAACTAAGAGAGAACATCATAAACGCAGGATTTGATGTTTTGCCTTAGATATCCATTGATAATCACTTATATATATAAATATATATATTACCTTTACATTATAACAAGCAACAAATAAAGTGTATGTAGGACAGTATGATCAGAGTGAAATGGAAGGAGCTCATTACTCATATAATCCTGGCTAATTAAAAGCAGTATATTTTGTGATCTACATGATTTCAGTTTGTGGTATACTCTGCACCACAGTATTATTGTCTATTTCAACTTCATGGAGACAAATTAAGGTGTCTCTGTGAAGAAAGCTTCATCTTCCATCTGACTTGAAAGAAGAGTTATAATGAATGAGGCTCATTTCTATTTACTCTAGATACAAGAACTGAATTGCTGTGTTTTTACCCACTAGCTTAATTTTATCTAACCTCTCAAGGAATAAATCAATCAGGAATCTCAAAGGACTAATACTTGAGTTCTTTGTCCATGAATAAGATCTGGAATTCACAAAACACTCTCCTCTAAGATCTTAAGATCATATATCAGAATCATTGTCAACAACATAGAACTTTAAGCTGACCCAAGCTAACGTCTATAGATTTCCAATCTGTTTGCAACCCCTTATTTACAACAAACCTTCAGGAAGATTTCTACATGTTCCAAGTGCAGTACTATCTGTATAAAGGCAATTACAATCACCTATCTCATCCTACCTTGAACTCTTAACATTGCTGTGTTTCCAAGGACCTATCCTAAATTGAAACTTGGCTAACAGGATACTCAAGATAACATCATGCTTACTTGGAAAAAACAAGTAATACAGGTTGTGGAGTACTTAGCATTTATTATACTCTATTTTTTATTATTATTTCAGGAAATCGTTCTTGTCCATTTTAATAATATTTGTTAAAATTTTCCACAATTTGGTCAAATAAAAAGAAATTGCTATTAGTGGATTGCTTTTACTTGGTCCTCAGCTAATATTATGACCTTTTCCTCTAGATCTCTGGCATTTCCTGTCCCTCCTCATTTGATAGGGCTAATTTTTTGATCTCTGATACAAAATTACAAGACTCATTTGTTCATCTTAGCTGACTTCTGCTCTCAGAATCAACCAGGATTTCATTATACTGTTGATGGATATTTCACCTTTTTTTCTCTTTTATAGTTCTATGTAAAAATTTTATGAATAGAGTGTTTTTGAATCAAGTATTTAAAAAAAAATCACCTAACAGCTAACATCACTTTTTACAGAAAGAGTTAACAGGAAGAATACTTAATGCCCTTTCTCCTCATATCAATACTACACTTACTGTTTAGATGAAATTAACAACATAATTATATTTTAATTATATTTTGCTCATTCATAATGAAATAATACATTGCATTAAAATTTCACTCATGTTTACACTGTCTTCCTTCTAAATCTTAATAAGCTAAAGTTTTCTTAATCAGTAAATAGTAAAGTACAAAAATGTGCAACTTGAAGTAGTAGAAAAGAAACTATTAAAATGGATTATTAAAAATAATTATGAAAAAGAGTAGGAGCATTATCTTACATTTCTTCTTAAGTAGCAATAATGTGTAGTAGAAACATAGACCTTATTTATTCCTCAATTGTACTCAAAGAGAAGTTAAAATCCTGCATTTTTCAAAAAAAGGAAAATGGGCAAGTGCTCAGCAAGCACTTAGTGAATAAATGAAATAAACATGTTAAAGAATATTCTGCACAATGCCAATAATGGAGCACATGGAAAGACTCTGAAAATGTTGATTGTTGTGGACATCGTTGCTAGCCTTATATACTATCCAGATTTTTCTGAACTGGTTAAGTGTCTGAAGTACAGAAAATACGTATCCCAAGTGTCAGCCCCAGCAGCAGTCATGCTTCTGCAGAGCCCTTGGTGGAGGCGATTGCTCCTAGCACAGTCACCACACATTGCCACCACTGCTGATCTTCAGTCCTGATGCTTTGTTCTGCATTTCCTTTATTCACCTTGCATTCATCTTGTCTTCCTGTCCTATTAATCGTTTTTTTATTTTCATCTTTACTATATGAATTTTATTGATATACAATTCACATAATTTAAGATTAACCCTTTTAAAGTGTCTAATACAGTGGTTTTTAGTATATTCACAACATGGTGAAATCAAAGCAATCATCTAATTTCAGAACATTTTCATCACCTGAAAGGAAACACCATGCCCACTAGCAGTCATTCCCTATTACCCCTTCCCCCCAATCCCTGGCAACCACTAATCTACTCTGTCTCTATGGATTTTCCTATTCTGGACATTTCACATAAATGGAATCTACAATATGTGGCCTCTGGTGCCTCACTTCTTTCACTTAGCATGATTTCAAGGTTCATCCATGTTGTAGCTATTTTACTGCCAAATAATATTCCATTGAAGGGATCTACTATGTTTTTATATCCATCAGTTGATGAACATTTGAGTTGTTCCCACTTTTGGGCTATTATGAATAATGCTATGAACATCCATGTGCTACTATTACAATTTGTAGGGACATATGGTGATAATGGTGACCCTATGTAACACTGACAAACTGATTTCCACAGTGGCTGCACCTTTTTACATTCTCAGCAATGTATGAGGGCCCCGATTTCTCCTCATTCTCACACACACTTGTTATTTTCTATTTTATAGCCATCCCAGTTGGCATGAAGTGGTATCTCATTGTCATTTTAATTTACATTTCCCTAGTAAATATTAATATTGAGCCTCTTTTCATGTGCTTACTGGGCATTTGTATTTCTTCTTTGGAGAGCTGTATATCCAAACCATTGCCCCCCCTTTTAAATGGGTTGTTTGTTTTCATTGTTGAGTTGTAGAAGTTCTTTATACATTCTGGATACTAGGCTCTTATCAGATACCTGAATTGCAAACATTTTCCCCCATTCTGTGAATTGCTGTTTCACTTTCTTGATAATACCCTTTGATGCACATTTTTATGAAGTCTAATTATATATTTCCATTGGTTATTTTTGCTTTTGGTGTCATGTATTATCAGAAACCCATGCCTAAAAAAAAAAAAAAAAAAAAGGAAACCCATGCCTAATCCAGGGTCCCAGAGATTTACACCTCTGTTTTCTTCTAAGAGTTCTCTTGTTCCAGCTCTTACATTAAGGTCTTTCATCCATTTTGTTTAAATATTTGTATACAGTGTAAGGAAAGGGACTAACATTATTCTTTTGAATATGGATAAAAAACTGTCTCAGCCATTTGTTGACAAGATTATTATTTTCTCATTGAATGAACTTGGCATCATTGTTGAAAAGCGATTGGCCATAAATACATGGAGTTTGTATCCTCTCAATTCTATCCTGTCGATCTATATGTCTAGCCTAGGGTGAGTACCAAACTATTTTGGTTACGGTGCAAAAGTGGTAGTGGGAATTTTGGTAGGGATTACATTTAATCTGTAAATTTATTTGGAGACTACTGCCATCCTATCAATATCAAATCTTGCAACCCATTTACATGGGATGCTTATCTCCTTATCTCTCAGTCTTCTTTACTTTCTTTCAAAATTGTTTTGCAATTTCATTGTACTAGACTTGTACTTATTTGCTATATTTATTCCTAAGTGTTTTATTGTTTTTGATGCTATTATAAATGGCATTGTTTTCTTGATTTTGTTTCTGGATTGTTCATGGCTAGTATATTAGTTTGCCAAGGCAGCCAAAACAAAATGTTACAGACTGAGTGGCTCAGACAACATAAATTTATTTCCTCACAGTTCTGGAGATGATTAGTCCAAGATCAAGGTATCAGCAGGTTTGGTTTCTTCTCAGGGCTCTCTCCTTGGCTTACAGCTTGCCACTTCCTCTCTACATCCTCATATGCTCTTTGCTCCGTGCAAGTACATCCCTGGTGTCTCTTTGTGTATCCAAATTTCCTCTCCTTATGAGGACACTAGTCAGACTGGATAAGGGCCAGGGGTGCCTGGCTGGCTCAGTTGGTAGAACATGCAACTCTTCATCTCAGGGTTAGAGTTTGAGCCCTGTTGGGTGTAGAAATTACTTAAAAGTAAAATAAAAAAAAAAAATTGGATTAGGGCCTACCCTACAGGCCTCATATTAACATAATAACCTTTTTAAAGAACCTATCTCCAAATACAGTCACATTCTGAAATACTAGGATTAGGATTTCAACATATGAATTTGAGGGGGTGAGATACAATTCAATCAATAACAGCTAGTATATGGCAACAGAATTGATATTTGTTCATTGTTTCTGTATCCTGTAGCCAACCTTGCTGAATTCATTCATTAGCTCTAGTTTTTGATACATATATATTCATTAGAGTTTTCTATATATAATATCAGGCCATCTGCAAATATAGTTTGACATCTTCCTTTCCAATATGAATGCCTTTTATTTTGTTGCTAATTACCCTGGTAGAAGCTCCAGGAGAATGCTGAGTAAAAATGTTGAGACATCTTGTCTTGGTTTTGATCTTAGAAAGTTCAGCTCTTTCACCACTATATATTATACTACTTGTGGGCTTTTCATTGATGCCCTTTATCAAGTTGAGCATGATACTTTCATTCCTAGTTTGGTGAGTATTTTTTATTATGAATAGGTGCTAGATTTTGTCAGATTCCTTTTTCTATATTTGCTGATACGACTATGCATTTGTTCTCTTTATTCTTTGGTATTACATTGCATATTTTTCGTATGTTGAACAAACCTGGCATTCATGAGATAAATTCCACTTAGTAATGGGGTATACTACTTTTACTAAGATTCTGTAATGAATTCTCTCTAGAGTTTTTTGAGGATTACTGCAATCATACTCCTAAGGGATATTGGTCTGTATTTTCTTTTCTTGGGTTGTCTTTGTCTGATTTGGTATCGGGATAAAACTAGACTCATAGAATGTGTTAGGAAGTATTCTATCCCCTTCTATTTTTCAGAAAAGTTTGAAGAATTGGTATTAACTTTTTAAACACTTAGTAGAACTCACCAAGGAAGCTACCTAAGTCTGGGTTTTTCTTTGTGGAAAGTTATTTTGATTACTAATTCAATGTTTTTACTTGTTTTTAGTATGTTCAGATTTTCTATTTCTGTCAATGTCTGTTTTGGTATTTTGTGTCTTTCTCAGTTCTTCATTTGTTAGCTATTTTGTTGGCATACAGTTGTTCATAATATTCCCTTATAATTGTTATTTCTGTAAGTTTGGTGGTAATGATAACTTTTTCATTACTAATACAGTAACAAATCTTCTATTATTGATCAATGGAACTAAGGGTTTGTCAATTTTGATTGTTCAAAAAGAAACTTTTGGTTTTGTTGATTTTCTCTATTTTTCTCTATGTTTAATATTCTCTCATTTATTTCCCTCCAATATTTATTATTTACTTCCTTCTGTTTCATTTGGGTTTAGCTTTCTTTTTTTTTAAATTTAATTTTATTATGTTATGTTAATCACCATACATTACATCATTAGTTTTTGATGTAGTGTTCCATGATTCATTAGAAACTTAGATTATTGATTTTAGATATTCATTTTTTTGCCTTTATTGAGACATACAGACATAACATCGTGTAAATTTAAGATATACAATGTGATGATTGGATACAAGTATATACTGAGAAATGTTTACCACTTTAAGATTAATTAACACATCTGTCACACCTCACAAATTTACAATTTTGTTATTATGATAAGGATATTTAAGATGCATTCAATTAGCAATTTTCAATATAATATATTGTTAGCTGTAGTCACCATGTTTTACATTAGATCCTCAGAATTTATTCCTCTTACAACTGAAAAGTTTGTACCCAATACTGAATATCTTCCTCATTTCCCCTAACCCTCATTTCCTGGCAATAACAAATCTACACTCTGTTTCATGAATTTTGCTTTTTAAAATTTTACATATAAGTAGACTCATACATTGCCTTTCTCTGACTTACATCACTTAGCATAATGCCTTCAAGGTTCATCTATTGCAAATGGCAAGATTTTCTTCTTTCTTAAGGCTGCATAATATTCCATTGTGTATATGTGTGTGTATGTATATACACACATAGCACATTTCCATTATTCATCCATTAATTAACAGACATTTAGATTGTGACTATATTTTGACCACTGTGAACAATGCTGCAATGACCATGGGGGTGAAGATATCTCTTGAAGATCCTGATTTCATTTCCTTTGGATATATATCCTGAATTGGAATTGCTGGATCATATGGTAGTTCTCTTTTGAATATTTTAAGGAACCTCCATACTGTTTTCATAATGGGTATTCTCATTTATATTCTCACCAACAGTTCACAAGTGTTCCATTTTCTCCATATCCTAGCCAACACTTGTCATTTGCCTTTTTTTTTTAAAGATTTTATTTATCTGAGAGAGAGACAGAGAGACAGTGAGAGCATGAGCAGGGGAAAGGGGCATAGAGGGAGAGGAAGAAGCAGGCTCCTTCCTAAGCAGGGAGCCCAAACCCCGGGCTTCCATCTCAGACCCCGCGATCCTGACCTGAGCCAGAGGCAGACACTTAACCGACTGAGCCACCCAGGTATGCCTCATTTGCCTTTTTGATAAAATCCCTTCTAACAGGTATGAAGGGATATCTTACGGTTTTGATTTTCATTTCCCTGATAATTAGTGATGTTCAGCACCTTTTCAGGTACCTGCTGGCCATCTGTATGTCTTCTTAGGAAAAATGTCTACCCAAATCCTTTGCACATTTTTATTCTCATTATTTGTTTTGCGCTTGTTTTTTGTTTTTGCTAAAAAATTGTATGACTCCGTTATATATGATACATGGTTTACAAATACTTTCTCCCCTTCCATAGGCTGCCTTTTTGTTTTGTTGATCATTTCTTTTGCTACACAACTTTTCCATTTAATGTAGTCCCACTTGTCATTGTTTTATCTTGCTGCTTGTGCTTTAAGTATCATTTCCAAAAAATCATTGCCAAGACCAATATCAAGAATATTTTTCCCTATGTTTTCTTGGAGTTTTATAGTTTCAGGTTTTACATTAAAGGCTTAATCCATATCGAGTTAATTTTTGTGAGTAAGATAGGTATCCAGCTTCATTCTTTTCATGTGAATAACCAGTTTTCCCAGCAGCATTCACTAAAGAGACTGTCTTTTTTCCACTGAGTCTTCTTGGATCATTAAATACTAGTTGACCATACATGTGCAGGTTTATTTCTGGGTATTAGCTGTGTTCCCTTGTCTGTGCGTCTATTTTTATGCCAGAGCAATACTGTTTTGATTACTATAGCTTGGTAATATAGTTTAAAACCAGGAAGTGTGATGCCTCCCTCTGGCTTTGTTCTTTTTCACAATTGCTGTGGCAGTATGGGGCCTTTTGTGCTTCCATATGAATTTTAGGATTGTTTTTTCTTTTCTTTTTTTTTAAAGATTTTATTTATTTATTTGACAGAGACAGAGATAGCGAGAGCAGGAACACAAGCAGCGGGAGTGGGAGAGGAAGAGCAGGCTTCCCGCCAAGCAGGGAGCCCGATGTGGGACTCGATCCCAGGACCCTGGGATCATGACCTGAGCCGAAGGCAGACGCTTAACGACTGAGCCACCCAGGCACCCTAGGATTGTTTTTTCTATTTCTGTGAAAAATGCCATTGGAATTTTTGCATTGAATCCATAGATGACTTTGGGATTTTTAACGTTAATTCTTCTGATGCATAAACAAAGAATATCTTTCCATTTATTTGTGGCTTCTTCAATTTCTTTCATTCATGTCATCATTTTCAAAAGTGTATAGATCTTTTCACTTGATTTATTGCTAAGTATTTTATTGTTTTTATGCTATTGTACATGAATATTTTTCTAAATTTACCTTTTACAGATAGTTTATCATAAATATATAGAAATGCAACTGATCTTGTATGTTGATTTTGTATCCTAACATTTTACTGAATTTGTTTATTAGTTCTAACAGTTTTTTGGTAAAGTCTTTAAAATTTCTATATGCAAGATTATGTCAGAGACAACTTTACTTCCTCTTTATGATTTGGATGTCTTTTATTTCTTTTTCTTGCCTAATTTCTTTTAGGACATCTAGTACTATGTTGAATAGAAGTCACAAAAATAGGCACCATTGTCTTGTTCCTGATCTTAGAGGAAAAGCTTTCGATTTTTCACCATTGAGTATGGTATTAGCTATGGGCTTGTTGTATATAACCTTTATTATGCTGAGGTATGTTCCTTCTATATCTACTTGTTGCATTTTTATCATGAAAGGATGTTGAATTTTGTTAAATGCTTTTCTGAGTCTATTGAGATGATCATTTGATTGTTATCTTTCATTCTATTAATGCGGTATTTCATATTTATTGATTTGCGTGTAGTAACCATCCTTACATCCCAGGGATAAATCCCACTTGATCATAGTATATGTTTCTTTTAATATGCTGTTGAATTCAGTTTGGTAATATTTTGTCGAGAACTTTTGCATCTATATTCATCTGGGATTTTGTCTGTAGTTTTCTTGTAACAAGTATCCTTATCTGGCTTTATCATCAGGGTAAGGCAAGTCTCTTAATATGAATTTGAGAGTGTTTCCTATTCAATTTTTGGATGAGTTTGAGAATAATTGGTGTTAATTTTTATTTAAATGTTTGGTAGAATTCTCTGGTGAAGCCATCTGGTCCTGGGTTGTTTTGTTGTTGTTGTTGTTGTTGTTGTTGCTGGGAAATTCTTGATTATTTAATCTCTTATTTATTGATATTTTCTATTCCTTCATGATTTACACTTGGTAGGTTGTATCTAGGAATTTATCCATTTCTTCTAGATTATCAAATTTGTTGGCATATAATTGTTCACAGCAGTCTAGTATGATCCCTTGTATTCCTATGCTATCAGTTGTAATGTTTCTTTAATTTCTAACTTTTTTGAGTCCTATTTCTTGGTGAGTCTATCTAAAGGTTTGTCAGTTTTGTTATCTTAAAAAAATAGCTCTTGGTTTCAGTGCTCTTTTCAAATTTTTTTTCTATTCTTTAGTTCATTTATTTTTGTTCTGATCTTATTACCTTTTCCCTTTGACTAACTTTGGTCTTAGTTTATTTTTCTTTTTATATTTTCTCAAGGTGCAAAGTTAGATTATTTGAGATCTTTCTTTTTTCTTCATATAGACATTTATCACTATAACCTTCTCTCTTAGAACTGCTTTTGCTACATCCCATAAGTTTTGATCTGTTGTGCTTCCGTTTTCATTTGTTTCAAGGTATTTTTGATTTCCTTTATTTCTTTGACCTATTGGTTTTTCAGTAGTGTGTTGTTTAATTTCCTCATATTTGTTAGTTTTCCAGTTGTCTGCCTATCATTGATTTCTAGTTTTACCATTTGGTTGGAAAAGATACTTAGCATAATCAGTCTTTAAAAATTTGCTGAGACTTGTTTTGTGACCTAACTTCTGGAGAATGTTCCATGTGTGCTTGAGAGGAATATATAGTTTGCTGCTGTTGGAAGAATTGTCCTATATATAACTGTTAGGTTCCTTTGACCTACAATATAGTTCAAGTCCAATATTTCTTTATTAATTCTGTCTGTGTGATCTATCCATTGTTGAAAGTGGAATACTGAAGTCCCCTATTATTGTTGTATTGTTATCTATTTCTCCCTTCAGATTTGTTAGTATTTGCTTAATATATTTAACTTCTCTGATATCGTGTGCATGTGTATTTATAATTGTTATATCTATTTGATGAATTTACCTCTCTACCATTATATTCTTTGTCTGTTATTATAATTTTTAATTTAAGAAATATTTTGTCTAATACAATATATGCATCTTTGTTCTTTTGGTTTCCATTTCCATGGAATATCTTTATTCTTTCACTTTGAGCCTATATTTATCCTTAAATCTGAAGTGACTCTCTTTGTAGGCAACATATAGTTGGGTTTTGTGTTTTACCCATTTAGCCATTCTATACCTTTTGTTTGGAGAATTCAACCAATCCATTTACATTTAGAGTAATATTGATATGTAAGGATTTCTTATACCATCTTAATTATTTTCTGGCTGATTTATAGTTCCTTTCTTCTTTTCTTGCTGTCTTTGTGATTTGATGATTCTCTGTAGTGGCAGACTGATTCCTTTCTCTTTATCTTGTGTGTATCTGATATAGGTATTTGCTTCGTGGTTACCTTGAGGCTTACATAAAACATCTTATAGATATAACAGTGTGTTTTAAGCTGATAACAACTTAACTTAGATCATGTACGAACACTGCTCTTTTATTCCTCCAACCACATTTTATGTTTTCGTGTCACAAAATTTACATCTTTTTTTATATTGTATATTCATTAACAAATTATTGTAGATATTGATAGTTTTAAATACTTAGGTCTTATAACCTTTATGCTAGAGTTAAGTGATTAACACACCATCCTGTTACAACACTGGAATATTTTGAATTTGACTATATACTTTACCAGTATGTTTTCTATTTATACTCATTTTCATGTTACTAATTCTTTCATTTTAGCTTGAAAAATTCCTTTCAGCATTTCTTATAAGACATGAGATGAACTCCTTCAGCTTTTATTTGTTTGGGAAAGTTTTTATTTCACCTTCATTCTGAAGCACAGCTTTTCCAAATATTCTTAGTTGGCATATTTTTCCTTGTAGCACTTTGAATATATTATTCCAGTCACTCCTGACCTGTAAGTTTTCTGCTGAGAAACCCACTGATAGCATTCTGGAGGGGGTTCTCTTTTAAGTGTCAAACTTGTTATTACATTTAAGATTTTTGACAGTTTTGTTATAATGTGCTTTGGAGAAGATCTCTTTAAATTTATTTGGGGACCTATGAGCTTCATGAACTTGGATATCCAAATCTCTCCTCAGATTTGTAAATTCTCTGCCATTATTTCTTTTAATAAGCTTTCTGTTTTTGGCTTTCTCCCTCTCTTCTTCTTTTGGATCTCCAATAATGCATAGATTGTTTCTCTTATCAGTGTCCTATAAGTCCCAGAGGCTTTCTTCACTACTTTTCACTCTTTTGTCTTTTTGATCCACAGACATAACAACATCAAATGATCTCTCTTTGAGTTCACTGATTGTCTTTTCTGCTTGATCCAGTCTGTTGTTGAGGCTCTTTACTGAATTCTTCAGTCATTGTATTCTTCATTTTAAAAATTTCTGCTTGGTTCTTTGTTTTCTCTTTGTTGAACTTCTCATTTTGTTCTTGTATCATTTTCCTGATTTTGTTAAGTTGTTTACCTGTCTTCTCCTACAGCCCTCTGAACATCATCAGCACAATTATTTTGAATTATTTGCCAGGCAATTTGTATATCTCCATTTCTTTGCAGTCAGTCACTAGTTTATTCTACTCATCTGATGGTGTCATGTTTCCAATTCTTTGTGATTCCTCTAGCTTTACTAGGTATCTTTGCATATGAAAAAGCAGTCACCTCTTTCAGATTTCATGGACTAACTTTGGTAAAGAAATATTTTCACCTGTGGGTAGGAGCATGCTGGAGTATGCTGTGACCCTTGGTTTAGTGGTGTAGAGCACCAAGTGCAGGGGCATGTGATAACTCTGGGTCCACAGGTGAGTGTGGGATGACTTGTTGGCTCAAACCAATGTGGTCCACATCATTGACAAAAGCAGGATCCCAATGAGAGCTGTGGAAGTCCCCATTAGGCTATTGGTGTCTTCAGCAGCACCTCTAGTTCCAGTAATTGAGGACCAGAAGGCAACAATGTTGGCTGGAGTTGGTGATGTGCACCTGGTTGGCTGTGGGGACCAGCTGTCAGTGCCATTGTATGGTGGCAAGGATTGGCTGGAGACACATACTTAGTGGTGTTTATTTGTTCATTTGTTTGCTCATTTGTTCTGTTTCTTAAATTCCACATATGCAAGAACTCATATGACATTTGCCTTTCTCTGACTTACTTCACTTAGCATTAAAAACTCAAGGTCCGGGGCACCTGGGTGTCTCAGTTGTTAAGCGTCTGCCTTTGGCTCAGGTCATGATCCCAGGATCCTGGGACTGAGGCCCACATCAGGCTCCCTGCTCTGCGAGAAGCCTGCTTCTCCCTCTCTCATTCCCCCTGCTTGTGTTCCCTATCTCGCTGTGTCTCTCCCTGTCAAATAAATAAATAAAATCTTAAAAAAAAAAAAAAAAAGAAACTCAGGGTCCATCCATGTTGTCACAAATGACAAAATTTCATTCTTCTTTATGGTTCAGTAGTATTCCATTGTGTGTGTGTGCACGCGTGTATCTCACATCCTCTTTATCCATTCACCTATTGGTGGACACTTAGGTTGTTTCCATATCTTGGTTATTAGAAATAATGCTGCAATAAATATAGTGGTGTGCATATATTTTCAGATTACTGTTTTCATATTCTTTGGATAAAAATCCCAAAGTGGAATAACTTGGATTATATGGTAGATCCGTTTTTAATTTTTTGAAGAATCTCTATACAAGTTTCCTGAGTAGCTGCACCAATTTACATTCCCAACAAGAGTATATGAGGGTTTGTGTTTCTCCACATCCTCTCCAACATTTGTTATTTCTTGTCTTTTTGATAATAGCCATTCTAACAGGTGTTAAGATGTTATCTCACTGTGGTTTTGATTTACATTTCTCTAATAATTAATGATGTTGAACATCTTTTCCTGTGCCTTTTGGCTGTTTGCATGGCTTCTTTGGAAAAATGTCTATTTAGATCCTCTGCAAACTTTTTAATTGAGTTGCTTTTTTTATTGTTGAGTTGTATGAGTTCTTTGTATATTTTGGATATTAATCTCCTATTGGATATATCATTTGCAAATATCTTCTCCCATTCAGCAGGTTGCCTTTTCATTTTGATGATGGTTCCTTCACTGTGCATAAGATTTTTAGTTTGATGCAGTCCCATGCAGTTTATTTTTGCTTTGTTTCCATGCCTTTGGATCAGATCCACAAAAACATCACGAAGATCATTGTCAAAGAGTTTACCACCTATGCTTTGTTCTAGTAATTTTATGGTTTCAGGTCTTTTAACTTCTTTAATCCATTTTGTATTAATTTTTGTGTATGGTGTAAGACAATAGTCTACTTTCACTATTTTGCATGTGGCTGTTCAGTTTTCCCAGAAGCATCTATTAAAGACACAGTCTTTTCTCTACTGTATGTTCTCAGGATCCTTTCTTGTAAATTGTTTGTCCGTTCATATGTAGGTTTATAGACATACATATTTTCTGGGCTCTCAATTCTATTCTATTGATCTGTATGTTGCTTTTTATGTCAATACCATACTGTTTTGATTACTGTACCTTTGTAATATAGTTTGATACTAGGGAGCATGATACTCCCAGCTTTTTCTTCTTTCTCAAGTATGCCTTGGCTATCTGGGAACTTCTGTGGTTCTCTGCAAATTTCAGAATGATTTGTTCTAATTTCGTGAAAAATGCTGTTGCAATTTTGATAGGAATTGCCACTGAATCTCCAGATTGCTTTGGGTAGTATGGACCTTTTAATAATATTAATTCTTCTAATCCATGAACATGGAATATCTTTCCATTCATTTGTATCTTCTTCAATTTCTTTCATCAGTATCTTATAGTTTTCAGTGTACAGGTCTTTCACTTCCTTGTTTAAATGTAAGCCTACGTATTTTCTTTTTGACGCAACTGGAAATGGGATTGCTTCCTTAATTTGTCTGATAGTTCATTATTAGTGTATAGAAACACCACAAATTTCACATATTGATTTTATGTCACATACATGCAACTTTACTGAATTTATTAGTTTTAACAGTTTTTTGGCAGAGACTTTAGGGTTTTCTCTATATAGTATCATATCATTTGCAAATAGTGACAGTTTTATTTCTTCCTTTTCAACTTGGAAGACTTTTATGTCTTTTTCTTGCCTTACTGCTGTGACTAGGACTTACAGTACTATGTTAGGGAAAAGTGGCAAGAGTGGGCATCTTGTCTTATTCCTGGTCTTAGAGAAAAAGCTTTCAGTTTTTCACCACTGACTCTGATGTCAGCTGTGAGTTTGTCATATATGGCCTTTATTATATTGAGATGCATTCCCTCTATACCCACATTGTTGAAAGTTTTTATCATAAATGGATGTTGAATTTTGTCAAATTTTTTTCTGCACCTATTGAGATGATCTTTTAACTTTTATCCTTCATTTTATTAATGTGGCATATTATGTTGATTTGCAGATGTTGAACTATCTTTGCATCCCTGGAATGAATCCTAGTTGATCATGGTATATAATTCTTGTAATGTATTGTTGAATGCTCTTTGCTAATATTTTGTTGAGGATTTTTACATCAATGCTAATAAATGATATCGGTCTGTATCTTTGGTTTTTTTTGTGTGTGTGTGGTCTCCTTGTCTGTTTTTATAACAGGGTAACAGTGGCCTTGTAAAATGAATTTGGAAGCATTTCTTCCTCTCAAGTTTTTTAGAAGAATTTGAGAATTATAGGTATTCAATCTTTGAATGTTTGACAGATTAACTATGGAAACCATATGATTCTGAGCTTTTGTTTGTTGAGGGGCTTTTCATTACTGATTCAATCTGCTTAGTAGCATTGGCCTATTCAGATTTTCTATTTCTTCATGATTCAATCCTGGAAGGTTATGTGTTTCTAGGAATTTATCCCTTTCTCCTAGATTGTCCAATTTGTTGGCATATGCATATAATTGATTTAGTAGTTTCTAATGATCCTTTGTAGTTCTTTCATATCAGCTTTAACTTCTCTTACATTTTTAATTTTATTTATTAAGTCCTCTCTTTAATTCTTGGTGAGTCTAACTAAAGGCTTGTCAACTTTGCTTGTATTTTCAAAGAACCAGTTCATAGTTTCATTGATCTTTTCTATTTTCTTTTTAGTCTCTCCTTATTTCTGCTCTGATCTTTATTATTTCCTTTCTTCTTCTAACTTTACTTTGTTCTTTTTGTATTCCTTTCAATGTAAAGTTAAATGGCCTATTTGTGATTTTGTTTATTTCTGGAGGTAGGCCTGCATTGCTATGAACTTCCTTCTTAGAACCACTTTTGCTGCATCCCATAGATTTGGTGTGCCATATTTCTGTTTTTATTTGTCTTTAAGTATTTTTTGACTTCTCCTTTTATTTCTTCGATGACTCAGTAGCATATTGTTTAATCTCCACATTTCTGTGGGTTTTTTTCCCCAGTTTTCTTGTAATTTATTTCTACTTTCTTACCATTGTGGTTAGAAAAGATGCTTGAAGTGGTTTCAGTCTTCTTGCATTTATTGAGACTTGTTTTGCAGCCTAACATGATCTATCTTGGAGAATGTTCCATGTACACTTAAGGGAAGAATGTGTATTTTGCTCCTTTTGGATGAAATGTTCTTTATATTAATCTATTATGTCCATCTAGTTTCATGTGTCATTTAAGGCTTATGTTTGCCATTGATTTTCTGTCTGGATGATCTATCCAATGATGTAAATGTGGTGTTAAATTATCTTACTATTACTTTATTCCTACCGGTTTCTCCCTTTAAAAAGTCTGTTAGTATTTGCTTTATATATTTTGGTGCTCCTATGTTGGGTACATATATATTTGTAAATGTTAGATCTTCTTGCTGGATGGATTGACTGCTTTATTATTATGTAATGCCCTTCTTTGTCTTTTATTACAGTGTTTGTTTTAATGTCTATTTTTTTCTGAGTATAGCTATACTACCTTTCTTTACATTTCGATGGAATATATTTCTCCATCCATTCACTTTCAGTGTGTCCTTACTTCTAAAGTGAGTCTCTTGTAAGGCTGCATATAGATGAGTCTTGTTTTTTATCCATTCAGCCACTCTGTCTTTTGACTGGAAAATTTAGTCCATTTACATCTAAGGTAATTCTTGATAGTTATGTACTTATTGCCATTTTGTTGTTTTCTGACAATTTTTGTAGTTTCTTTCCTTTCTTCTTCTCTTTCTCTCTTCCCTTGTGTTTTGATGATTGGTGTTATGTTTAGAATCCTTTCTCATTTTATTTTGTATATTTAAGTTGTTGCTTTGTGGTTACTATGCTTGTGTAAAGAATTATACACACACACACACACACATGCACACACACATATAATGGTCATTTTTAAGTTGATAGGGATTTAATTTGAACACATTTCAAACCTACATTTTTACTGCCCACAAACATGTTATATTTTTGATGTCACATTTTACATTTTTATTTTATGTATCTCTTAAGTGATTATTGTAGTTTTAGGTGATTTTACTACCATTGTCTTTTCACCTTCATACTTGCTCTATAAGCGGTTGATCCACTATCTTTACTATTTATTTATCTTTGCCAGTGACATTTTTATTTTCATATGTCTCCTTGTTATTAATTAATGCCATCCCTTTTCAGCTTAAAAAAATGTCCCTTTAACATTTCTTGTAATGTTGGTTTAGTGGTAATAAACTCCTTTAGTTTTTGCTTATCTGGAAAACTTTTAATGTCCCCTTCAATTCCAAGTGATAAGCCTGCCAGGTAGTGAATTCTTGTTTGGTAGTTTTTCCTTTTAGCACTTGGATTATGTCATGTCACTCTCTTCTGGCCTGCAAAGTTTCTGCTGAAAAATATACTGACAGCCTTATGGGGTTTCCCTTG
Organism: Leptonychotes weddellii; assembly: GCF_054177405.1. NCBI lineage: Eukaryota > Metazoa > Chordata > Mammalia > Carnivora > Phocidae > Leptonychotes > Leptonychotes weddellii. The sequence continues at coordinate 52,171,383 of NC_138373.1, read as the reverse complement.
TATGTAACAACCCCCCCCACTCCCTGTCCCCTAGTGTTTTTAAATTATCTCTTTAACTTTTACAATTTTAACACTTTTCCTTTAGCTCTTTGAACACATTTAAAATAGCCAATTTAAAGTTTTCATCTAGTAAAACAAACATCTGAGCTTTCCAATAGATTATTTTTATTGATTTCTTTTTTATCTGTGCATGCGGTATACTTTCTTGCTTCTTTGTTCCTTTCTTACTTCTTTGTATATCTCATATTTTTTGTTGTTCCATTCTGAACATTTTAAGTAACCTATTGTGACAACTCTGTAAATTAAGATATCTGCTACTCCCCAGGGTTTGTTGTTCCTTTTTTTTTTTTTTATATATATACCCATTGTTTGTTTAGTAACTTCCCTGAATTAATTCCACAAAATCTGTATTCTTTGTCATGTATGGCCACTTAAGTCTTTACTTGCTTAGTCTTTACTTTGTTAATGATTGGACAGAGATTTACTTAAATGACTGGCACCCAAAATTCTCTCATTCTTTGCTGAGTGACTCTGTGTGCATGTTGTATGCCTTCAAACCTGGTCAGACAGTTTACAACTCCACTTTAAGTCTTCATTTCCTGCTTGTGTATGGCCTTATGTTCAGCCAAAGGTGAGCAGTTATAGCTTTGTAAGGTCTTACCTCAGCAGGCACACAGTCCTACAAATACATCTGGCCTTCTAGATTCCCAGGAATATGTTGGAGTTTTACAAAGCCAATTAGACATACCATTTTCTAGTTTTTCCTTTTAAAATTTCAGAGAGTGCACAAGTGGGGGAAGGGGCAAAGGGTGAGAACCATCAAGCAGACTCCCCGCTGAGCGTGGAGCCTGACTTGGGACTTGATCCCACAACCCATGAGCTGAGCTGAGCCAAAACCAAGAGTCGGATGTCCAACCAACTGAGCCAGCCAGGCAAACTGGGAGAGAGAGACTCCTAAGCAGACTCCACAATGCAGGGCTCAATCTCACAACCCTGATATCATGACCTGAGCTGAAATCAAGAGTCAGATGCTTAACCAACTGAGCTACCCTGGCTACCCAAGAATCTGTTAATAATCTGTCCACATTTAATAAGGGAATAAAGAAAATAATATAGGATTCTTAAAGAGATAGAAATTTCCTTATATGCAAATTTTCACTAAAATGATCAATTTTATTAGATAATATTTGTTTTAATGCTAACTGTTGTGGACTTTAGCCCATTCTTTTGTGTTCTCCACACATTTTCTACAGTTGGATTTCACCATGTCCTTGAAGTGGCTTTAAGATCTCAAATGAACTAAAGATATTTCAAGTTCCCTAACTTCCTTTTTTTAAGTATACACACACACACACACACACACACAAATATATGACATACATATATATATGACATAAAACTTCCACCTTAACTATTTTTAAATATTAATCAGTGGTATTAAGTACATTCACATTGCTGTGCCGCCAATACCGCTATTCATATCCAGAATCATTCCAAACTGACTCTGTATGTATTAAACAATAATTCCCAATCTTCCTTCCCTACAACCCCCAGTAACCACTGTTCTACTTTTTGTCTTATGAATTTGCCTATTCTAGGTACCTCATCTAAGTGCAGTCATACATTTGTCCTTTTGCATCTGGCTTATTTTACTTAGCAAGATGTCTTGAAACTTCATGCTGTTGCATATGCTAGAATTTTTCTTTTTAAAGCTGAATAATAATATTGTTAATATAATAATATTCTATTATATGTACATACTACTTTTTAATCCATTCATTGTTCACAGATTTTGGAGACTATTTCAACAAGGACATATAATAAGTCTATGTACACAATCAAGAAGTCAGTTGGAACAAAAGAAAATTGTATCAGTGACAAAGTGACAAAAAAATCACACAGAATATAAATCCCTTAGGACACATGCATATATTATGATGCCACATCCACATGGCTAGTATGTAGATAAAACTGAATTCTCATCTATTCAGCTGGATACAGACACAATACTGATTGCTAGCTGAAATGTAACTTTTACCTGTTTTTTTTGTTTGTTTGTTTCATGTTAATATACTCTGTGTAAAAATCTGTAATTATTCTCAGCATGAAGATCACAAAACACACACCAGAAGTCCTAAGGACTACTTGATACTATATCCTGTTTGGCACTGATTTTGCAATAAACATGTTTTGTTTTGTATCCTGTTAGTCTGGTTTTATCTTGTATTCTAACCTAAGTTTCCATTGACATGTTTCAGAATTTTCTCGGCAATCTGGTTTCCCCCTGAAGCTCTGCTTTGCTTCCTAAAATATTACTACTATTTTTTTCTTACTAGAGATTTTCTTTCCATTTCTAGTTTCTCTCTTCTTTTATTCTCCAACAAGAAAATACTATAGAGTGGACTTACTATAAACATTTCATTACTATTAGGAAGGAAAATTAATAACACAATTACCAGTGTGCACTACTTAAATTTGAGAAATATTAATAGGTTATCACAACTACAGCAACCTTTATTAAAGAATGAAGGCCAAACCTCACGTGGGATTTGGATGATTAAAATCAACATATGTAACAGGCAGGATTGCTCATGCAATGTGATGTAAAAGCTTGAGAAGTCAAGAAAGGGTGTGGTGAAAACTCTTTCAGTTGTACACTCAGTCAACTGAAACTTGATGGCTCCAGCAAGTTTCTACACACCCACATAAAACAAGCTAATGTCAACCAGTAACTCTGCTCCTTTTTTGGTCAGAATGAAAGATAAACCCACAATTTTGTAAGAGAACATATTCACTTCATATGTGCTCCTCAGCGGATCTGAACTAAAATTTCTAAAGTTAAGGACAATATTTTTGTTCCTTCCTGCTCTGTTACATAAATAGTAGATGGATTTTGTTATACCAGAAGAGGATTAGTAGACAAATATATTTTGATGGTATGGTCAAGTTGGATATAAGATTCCTTTCACAATGTTATAAAACCAGGTAGATCTAGCCAGCATCTTTCAAGAGAGGAAGATGCAAATCCTGGACAGAAGACATTGTGTTCCAAAGGTACAAGTAGGCCATTTTGAAATCTTAATCTAGAAAAAAAATATTTCTATAGCATATATATTGTGAAGTATGTTAATACTATAATAAGTTACCAGGACAGCATAAAATACCTTTTTGTTTCATTATACTACTGAAATTGTATTTATCTAAAAAAAAAGAAAAAAAAAGATAGTCAAAACAAAAACATTCAAGCATTAGCATTATATATTGAATGTTTATCTACGAACAGACTATTAATAACCAGCACAGAAGAGTGAAGGATACTTCAGAGAGCTACATGGGATAACAGTACAGTGATCTATTAAATAATACTATAACTAGAGACTACAAAAGCAACAAAAGTACCTCTAAGTATTTATTGTCCATGTTGAGCTTTCCTAAAGGTTTCTGTTGAGTTTTTCAGAGTAAGGTACTTTTAAAAATATAGGTTTTGTTGCCATTGTATTTTTGTGATAGAACATTAGTATTATTTAATTGTGGCTGATTTATTGAAATATGCAGTATTTATTGAAATTCTGCAAAAAAAGAGTGAAGTAACATTCAAATTCAGGTATTCTATGACCTACTTAAAATGACAGAGAAATCAAGGTATAGTTTGTATATTTAAAAGGCAAATGGAAGCTTTAGAATCTCTTGGAGCATCAAAATTTTTTTTAATGAATAGTAATATTCTATTGTTAATGAATGCTTTTTGCACATAACTGGAGAAGTCTATTAGTTTCTTTAATACTTAGAAGATTCCATTTATTATTAAAGAATCCAATAACCTATTTTTTCCCCTAGCTCTACAGAATTTGGTCCAACATATTTTCTACCTGTGTGTGTTCTCGTCTTCTAATTTAATTCTAGTTGTCCTGATTAAATCATCCATCATTTTTAGGAAGATTTTTCTCCTTATTGGTTTTTTGGCACTGCCTCACTGGTTTTAGCTATTTGCTACTTTCTCTTCCTGATATGTCACTTTGAAAATATTTCAGTGACTTTCTTGTATTAAATTTTCTAGTAGAATTTTAGTTTCAGTTCATTTTTCTATTTTCTATCCTTCATGCTTTCTATATCTTTACATCAGGTGTTGAAATTTTGGATTTCTATTTCTATTTGGGACCTTCAATAAAATAAGTAGCTCCCCCACATAATAAATATTACCCCATATTATCATTACATGATTTGCAATTATTCCATAATCCCTAAATGCTCTGACACTTAGGGGTAAGAACTTTCTAATGTATTGGATTTGGATGATTATATTAGCTGCTTACTTTCCCTTATTTTATGGACTAAGAAATGTTTTATATTAACCCTGAAAAGACCATTTAAACTTTGTGTTTTGTGCAACATGGCAAGTAAAGAGATACACTTTATAGCGATTGAGGGTTAACTTTTCAATTTACCTGATGAAGGTCAACTGAGATCAAAATCCGTACCAGAAATGTTTGTATCACAGTACAGAGGATATACATGATAGGTAGATTGGTGACGTCTGAACATGGAAGCAGAGAATGTGCGGAGGTAGGAGGAAGAGAAGAACTCATGCGTGAGTGAAGAAAAGTCCATTGAAAGGTAAAAATCAAGAAGTTGCATTTTAAAGACTTGGAAGATCTTGAAAAGCTATGAAGATGGAACATGGTCTATATACACATTGGCAAATGACGACCATGGATGACTGACACGTGAAATAGTATATAGTGAGTTTCTGGAGACAGCATCAAAGAATGATTCCAGATAAAGGACAGAAAGATATACAGAGAAAACAGTCATGAAGTTACAACAATATGATGATCTCTTTCTCTGTTGCAAGTGATACCCCAGACTCCTAGCATCATCAACTAACCTCATGACTTGTGGAGTCAATTTTGTAAACTGTAAAATTGGGTCCAAGATTAATAATGGCAATTTGAATCAATATCTGAATTTTTATTCTACTCATGACAGTGTTTTATGTAAATGCAGTTCTCAACAGAATGAGCTTATTATTATTTCTTGCAGGACTGGGGGATACTTGGGGAAAGGAGTCTGTAGTAACAGGAAAAAAATGTTATAATTTTGTATTGGGGAATATGTTATAATTTTGTATTGGGGAAGCAAAGAAAATCTACTTTTAAAAATACAAACTACAAAAAATAACGTTTTCTCAGCTAACGAGAATACAGAAATGGTCATGACCCTTAACTGGAGCTGGGATGCAGATGGCACACAATGGAAAGAGTCGTATCAGAATTTTCATGCGAAGTGAGTAAGGTTTTTTTTTATCAAAGGAGGACATGAAATAAAGGGGAAAATAATATCAGTGTTGCATAATGACTAACCCAGTGTTGTCACTCAAGTAAGTGTGTTCAACAGTCAACAACTGAGTAGCTTGGAATGGCCTATGATCAAAGTAGGAATTGGGCTAATTCAGTGGTCTTTAAAAATCTGCAATTACTGTCATCATTATGTGCAGTTCCACAAATTGCCAATGATCAGTTTAAAATTAGTTCTCACAAAATATATGATAGACATATATCTGACATTATATGAATGTATACTTTAAAGATCTATAGAATAAACCTTAGAAAAACGTGATGTTAGCTCCTAAATCAGGGTTGCTTTAAGATCACTCCTTGAGCTATCTCCATCAGTATCGCCAAATATGCTTGTTTTATATGCACATTTCTGATCCACACCCTTGCCTGCTGAGTTGTTTCAATGAGTGTGAGTTGGGCTGGAATGTGGGAAACCTCATTTTTTAATAAGCTTATTAGGTGATTAAGTGATAGAAGTCATCCTAACACCACACTTGGAGAACACTCTCCTAGAGTAAAGGCGTAACAATAAAGATCCTTTTCATCATGTATGTGTATATAAGTGCATTTTTTTACTATCTCTCAGTTGTTCATGGCAAACAACAGTAAGCTTAAAAGAAAAAAAAAGAAATTTTATCTTTATAAAATAATACATTTTTTAACAAAAACCTTCTGTAGCATCTAAATTTCTGAAGTCAGTGTTATTAGTCAGATTAGGAAGTAAGAAGCATAAATTAAAAATTAACTATAAAGCACATTCCTCTAAGATTAAGTTCATTTATATAATGAGGTGTTGTAACTCAGAACTTAGAAAGCAACAGCCAAGTTGAGGACAAGCCCATCTCATTAAATCACTCCTCCTTGGTTATGAGTTTACATATTTTTAGTCAGAGCCTAAGTCCTTTTGATCCTAAAATAATAGTTTCACTTTCAGGTTCACTTTCAGGGCTTTTTAGAGATATCTGTGGAAACTTTTCTCCCTCCTTGCTTCATTGATCAGGATAAGTAAAAAAATATCTCCATGGGGCAGGCCATTATTCATGTTTTCATTATTTTATTTTATTTTAAAGATTTTATTTATTTGACAGAGAGAGACACAGCCAGAGAGGAAACACAAGCAGGGGGAGTGGGAGAGGGAGATGCAGGCTCCCCGCGGAGCAGGGAGCCTGACGTGGGGCTCGATCCCAGGACCCTGGGATCATGACCTGAGCTGAAGGCAGACGCTTAACGACTGAGCCACCCAGGCACCCTGTTTTCATTATTTTAAAGGGAAATGTAATTCCCCTAGGAAAAAGACTAGCCTTTTAATTATAAATAAAACCTCTCATTGTATGTATGTGTGTAATATGTAAACAGACACCTATTGCTTATTATTCACTTTCACTCTTAAAATTTTTTTTATCAGTGAAGTTAATAAACCACACTGTTTGTATCTTTATATGAGAAGATAGTACTTACTGGCTTTATTGCCAAATATAAGAAACAAAATAAATATTTTGTGTTTCAAGTACTGCACAAAAAACAGTTTTAGCCTTTTTTTTTTTTTTTGCTTATTTGCTATTTCATAGGGATTAATTCAAAATGTGTACCATTTCAGTGGTAGAATTTCATACTTTGTGGTTTTTACATAACTTCTATTATCAAAAAATTTAAGTGTTAGAATATTTAGATTGACCAGGGTGAAAGAACTGCTCTTCCAAACAAATCAAAGTGATTGTTTCAGTAAAAACTGATAATGTCATACATACAGGTTGGGATGTAAAAGCTATTAAAAAGTTACAGACCTTGAGAAAATCTTTTATTTGAGACATTTTTTATTCGGTGAGTCCATTAAGTCAAACTTCTAGTTTTGTGATATCCTACAATAAAAATTAATCTTCATCCTCATAACTGAATTGCGTTCTGCTTAAGTAGAGGGTTTGCCCAAATTATGACCGAGCTTGACAAAGAGACCTATTCTCAAACTAGATTGTAAAGTAGCCACTGAGACACCCTAACACAACAGTAGAGTTACAGTAAGGGAAACAATACCCTTTTCTTCCCAGTTCAGAACACAAGCCAATTTGACTAATTTGGGAACTGTGACAAAATTAGTAATGGCTTGTAAGTGCATAATTTGAAGATTTCATATGTTTAACTTATATTTTAATACTCTGGATGTAAGATAAACAGAAAATCAAATGTACATCTAGGAAAAAAAATAGCTACAATTAGTTTATTATTCACTTCGGCCTTTTTTTCTTTTCTTAATGCTTATATTTGCCTTTTCCTTTCATGAAAATTTACATATTTTTCAGTCTCAAAGTGTTATTGTCATAAACAAATTATAATTTATGACCGTGGCTATGTTTCTTCAAGTTTTTCTTAAAAGACTAAAAGAAAACCCCAGTGCTTGCTTTGTCTATATATATATATATATATATACACTATATATATATACACATACTAAAACTGGAACAGCACAGAGAAGGTTAGCACAGCCGGTGTGCAAGGATGTTTCACATATGTGTGAATCATTCCATATTTGTCAGTTTTTGTGCTGGAAGAGAGGGTGGTGAGGGAGCAGGATGGCAAGGGAGCTCGAAGGGTAATTAATCTCTACCACTTATATTTTATTCATTTTATTATATAAAACACCAGTGTTAACAAAAATCTTGGTGTGTGAATACAGTGTTTGTTGAATGATTCTCTCTACTTTCTCTGTAATTTAAAATAGAAAAACCTATCATCATAGTAGTCAATTTCCAAACCTACGAAAATTATCAGAGGTGCGTGCTGAGATTTATTCATAGCAATATCCTCTTCAGCAATGTTTATCATAGGGAAAATTGAAAATTTGAATACAGGAATAGCTAAGTAAATTATAGTAGAGTAACATGATTATTATGTATTTATTTGGAAATCTTGTTCTCTGTATTAGTATCCTATTGCTTCTGTAAAAAATTACCACAGACTTAGTGGCTTACAATAACACATATTTGTTACCATACAATTCTGGAGATTGGAAATCTAAAATGGGTCTCACTGCGAAAAATCAAGATGTCAGTAGGGCTGCAGTCCTTCTGAGGAGAATCCTTTGACTTCTTCAGCTTTTAGAGACTACTGCATATGATGCCTCCTGGACCCTTGCTCACATCACTCCAACCTTTTGCTTCTATCCTCACATGTCCTACTCTGACTCTGACCCTCCTACCTCCCTCTCATACAGATCCTTGTGATTACATTGTGCCCGCTAGAATTATCCAGGAGAATGTCCCCATCTCCAGATGCATTAAATTAACCACACTTGCCATGTAAAGTAACATCCTCACAGCTTCTGGGGATTAGGATGTGGGCATTTTTGGGCAGAGGCGGGGGCATTACTCAACCTACCACATTTTGTAAGCAAATAAGAGCATTTGAAGATTTAAAGTGCTTAGGACAGTGGAACAAAATGCCTTCCACTGTGATTTGTAAAAGGAACAGGCTTGTGAATTTCTCACTGCTTTCACAGCCTGATTTCAACCATCATCTCTTGCCTGGATAATTCCAGTAGTCTCCTCACAGGCCTCCCTGCTTCTACCCTCACCTCCACCTAAGTCTTAGCAAGCAGCCAAAGTGATCTGCTTAAAACATAAACCAGATTGTGTTTCTCCTCTGCTTAAAACCTCTATTTTCCCCATTTAATTCAACTCTTTGGGTGGTCTTCACAGCCACACCATATGCTCCCCCTACTGGGACCTATTTAAACAAACTACACTTTTATTCAACTCACTACACAGGCCCCTTATTGTTTCTCCAAAACACTAGCTTTGTTCCCACCTCAGGACCTTGTTACGTGTGGTTTCCCCTGCCTGGAATATGCTCCTCTCAGATATTTATGTGGCTCACACCCCCATTTCTTCAGATCTGCTCACTGAGGCCTACCCTGGTCACCCATTTAAAATCTCAGTTGACTTATGTTTATGCTCCCAATCCTCTTGCTATTTTTCCATAGCATGACACTTTTTGGTATTCTAAATGTTTTTTTAAATGCTTATATTTCCTCATCTCCTATTGAAATATTCCAAAGGACAAGAAATGTATATTTTGGGGTGCCTGGGTGGCTCAGTCGTTAAGCGTCTGCCTTCGGCTCAGGTCATGGTCCTAGGGTCCTGGGATCGAGTCCCACATCGGGCTCCCTGCTCGGCGGGAAGCCTGCTTCTCCCTCTCCCACTCCCCCTGCTTGTATTCCTGCTCTCGCTATCTCTCTCTCTGTCAAATAAATAAATAAAATCTTAAAAAAAAAAAAAAAGAAATGTATATTTTGTTCAATGATATATATATATGATATATATACACATACATATTTTCATTTCCTTGAATACTGTATGGCACACAGTAAGCACTCAGTAAATAACTGTTGAATGAGTGATAAGATCCTATTATGTGCCAGGTTCTGTCCTAGGTGCTAGGACCACGTAAGTAAACTTGACAGTTTCTCCTTATTGGAGCTTGCTTTTAAGTTCTATCGAAATCCACTCTGCCCACATCCCCAGATTGAGAGAGAGGAAAACACTTGATGAGAAGTGGTAAGACTGGAAATTATTAATTAGCCTTGATTTCTTTACAAACCATCCCCACCCTTACCACTCCTATACTTTTGTCCCAATTACCAGGTATGGTTTTACTGATGTTCTGGAGATTAATTCAAATGGATGTAGTTGTTAATTGATGGTACCATGAAAAACAAAACACAACATGGCAAAAAACAATATGCTGTACAACAGTGTACCTTTAGTCAACAATACTGGATTGTACACACAAAAAATTTGTTAAGAGGGCAGATCTCATGTTAAGTATTCTAACCACAATATGGTAAAAATGAAAATACCTTATTGTGTGATTGTATAATTCCACTAATATGAAATATCCAGAACAAGCAAATCTATAGACACAGAAAGTAGTTTAAAGGTTGTCAGAGGTTGGGAGGAGGGAAGAATGGGGAGTTAGTGCAGAGTTGCTGTACAGGGTGATGAAAATGTTCTGGAAATAGTGACGATTGCACAATACTGTGATTGTAATTCATGCCATGGAATTGTACATTTAAAAATGGTTAAAATGGAAAATTTTACATTATTACACTTCACCACAATTAAAAAGGAAAGAAAATCGGGGGCTATGAAATTCCTCTTTCTCCCCCTAGACTGATTATCAGACCTTAAAAAAAACATGAACATGCATTCATTCAACAAATATTTATTGAGTGCTGATTTTTAGCTGGCCTTACTTTAAAGATACCCTTTATAAACAGCCACTGTTTTCCTATGTGGGGAATACAAATACTTTCAGTTAGGAAGTATTCACAAGTCCTTCTAACTCTAGTGCTAAAGCAAGAACTTCTCACTTCGATGTTGACTCTGTACAGAATGATTTTTGATAATAAAGATCTATGCCCCTACCTATTTCTTGCTTCACTCTCACCTTTATTATGATTTTCACAATGGAGAAAACCATACTCACTCTATGAAGCTCATGTTCACTACAAGGAAAATATAAGTTTACATCCTCTTTTTACCGTAACTCTCCCAAGATCTATGGTTCCATTTCATTATTCTGCTGACGTTCCAGCACCAATATGACTCACCCTGCCCTTATCATCTCCCTTTCCCACCCCTGACCTCCTTCTTCTGACTTCACTATCCCCATTAATGCCAATACCATTCCCTATGGCCCACTAGTTTGAGAAGTCTTTCCTCTTCTTTCCATTCTATCACTAACATTGTTCCCCAGTTCACAAATTTCATATTTTGGGCACCTAAAATCTTGGGCCTAATCAGTAAATTATAGTTCTGCCTACAATCCTTCTCCACTCTATTGCCAGATTAATTTCTTGGAGATATTATGCTCTTTCCCTTCTTAGAAACTCACTAGAGTTCAGCTTCCTTAGACTGCATTCAAAGCTATCTTTGGTACTGTCCATCTTTCTAGGCTCTTCTCCCATGAAACTTGACTACTTGTTGTTTATGCCAAAATCTGCATTTTTTTCTGTCTTTATTTACTCTTGCCATTAACTTTACCCAAAATGTACATCCAACCTCTTTTTTAAAAAGATTTGAAAGAGAGAATGAAAGAGATGCACAAGTGGGGGGGGAGGGGTAGAGGGAGAGAATCTTCAAGTAGACTCCCCACTCAGTGCGGAGCCTGATGTGGGGCTCGATCCCATGAACCTGATATCATGACCTGAGCCGAAACCAAAAGTTGGAACCTTAACCGACTGAGCCACAGAGGTGCCCCTACATCCAACCTCTTATTGCGTCTTCACTTCTTACCCTATCCATCACTGAAGGCCTAATCTATCACCTTTATGAAAAAAACCCTAGTGCAGATTGATTTTTCCTCTATCTGCTCATTGCTTTTAAATGACTGACCTGAATTGTCTTTATATCTTAACAGTGTAGAATCAACAGACTGACTACAAATGAAAAGAGAAAAATCATGAGGGAGGATCAAAAATAAAGGAACTGAGAGAAGAGTTTTGAGATGTTGAGGAAATAATCATTATCCACGACAGAAAAGGAAAAACAATTTTGAGAGGAGAAAAGGAAATATATTGAAGACAGCAGTAAGTATATTAAAGAAATGAAACAATCCATATTCTTTCCTTGGCTGTTGGCTTCTGTTAGTTTTAATGGTTACCCTGTGTGTTCCCTGGAATATTTAAAGGTTTTTACAGTGCTAGGTAAATGAAAGAAGCAGACATTCGATACATACTGTTGCTTCATTTTCAGATATAAATTCTTTGAATCTCACTCTTTCTGGGGAGTTTTCTTGTTTCACTAAGTACAGATAATAAGAGTGGTCATGAGTCAGTACCATTTTGGTATCTTTGGATTATAAGAAAATCATAAACATCTTGTTCATTCTCTTAGTCTTTTTAAGTTTTTATTTAAATTCCAGCTAGTCAACATACAGTATTATATACATTGTCTTACTTTTAAGAAAGGATCTGCTTTAACAATTAACTTATTCACTGTTTTAATTATTTTAATATTTGTCACTGATTCCCAAGACTCCATTGTTGAACACTTAGGAATTGATTAATGCTTTTTTAAAAAATTTCATTTATTTATTTTAGAGAGAGAGCGTGAGAGCATGTGCGAGAGCAGAGGGAGGAGCAGAGGAGGAAGGAGAGGGACAAGCAGTCTCCATGCTGAGCACAGAGCCCAACATGGGGTTCAATCCCATGACCCTGAGATCGTGACCCCAGCTGAAAGCAAGAGTCGGACTGACTGAGCCACTCAGGTGCCCCTTGATTAATGCTTTCTTAAGGATCAGGTAAAAATATGGAAAGGCAGTTATTTTGCTTTTAATTTTTAAGGTTTTTTGAAGGGACAGCCTTTCCTTTCATTAAACTCTATCATGCCTTAAACATAACAGTGATTTATTCCAATACAGTAGAATTAGTATAACAATATTTACTGAGTGCCTGCTACATGCCAGATGCTTCACATACATGTGTCTTTGCAATCTTCACAATGATATTGAGTGATCATATACACATTTTATAAATGAGGAAACTGACTTTCTGTGTGGCTAAGGAGCTAGTACATGGTTATGTGGATGAACAATGGGAGCCAAGTTTTTAATTCAGCGCAAGCACATATACACATTTTCTAGTATGCCATGCTATGCTAGTCAAGCTATCTAAGGTTAACAAATCTCCTCAAGTCTCTGGAGCTTTCTAAAAATGAGAGAAGAAGCATATAGTTTCCAGAACCTCTGAATCTTTAAAAGTCATAGCAGAGGTCAACCCATTCTAGGTTCTCTAGCTCTGCGCTCAGGTGTACATTGCCTGTGGATACCTTTAGGTATCACTAGGAGGCCTAATGTACACCAAAAAAAAAAAAAAAAAAATCACAGAGGAACAATAAAAGTGACAGAAGAAAAGAAAAAGAAAGGGAGAGATAAAGGGGAGGGATACTTACTTTTAGGGACAAGTGAGACTACTACAACCAACTAGCTACCAGATGCCCCCCATTTGTAGGTCTACTTTCATACTTAACGCATTTCTGAAAGCATGTGTGAAGGTCTCATGTGCAGTAGTCAAATAATAGTCAGAGATAGGGAGAGTTTGTCTGCCAGAGAGGTTGAGGGGAAAAAAAAAAGCTATCTCTTTTTTGTTAGATCCAGTCTTCAATGATAAAATTCCAACATTACATACGTGTTCTTAATTCTTTTTGTTTTAATTTGACAATCAAATGCATACCAGACTTGCTTAAATCTAATGAGAATCTCGGTACAGTATGATTTTTTTAAACTTTAAACATTTTCCACTGTTACCGAAAACCTATTAATTAGATTTATGTGAGTCATACTTCTTGTCGGGCTGAATCAGCACATTTGTTTCTGGTTTTCATATTTTTCATAAAGTGATAAGGACAAAATGCAATGATATTAAAATAATTACAAAAGCTGGTGCACATAAATGGTGATGTTACTGGAACTGAACTATAGCCTGAGAAGAGTTCCTGTTTGTTACAGCTTGAAATGTTTCTCAGCTGATTATGAAGGTCTGAAATCAGAGCACTGAAGGTTGTTTAGTGACGCTGGTGTATGATTTGTGAAAATGAAATTTCTATAAGATGAACACATGAAAAAAAAAGAAACTGCCTATGATCACCTACCTTTTGTCTCCTAGGTTCAATCTTTCTGAGGCCATCCAGTGTTCCTTTAATTATAATTCATCAAGGACAGGGTTGCTTTCTCAAACCTGAAGGAGTCAAATTTCACGTCATCATTCATTTATTCATTCATTCTTTCTGTTCTACATTCATTAATGCTTTTTCCTTAAAGTATCAACAGAGTCAATGCCCTCCTCCAGGCACCAGGGAAGAACATATGAATGACGAGGCAGTCCCTCAAGGGGCTACAAACCCTGAGGTCCATGAGAATGCAAGGACTTGGTTGTTCACTGTTGGTTCTTATCTTGTACCCTGCTGGATCCCAGTAAATGGAACAATGACTGGTACCCTACTGATAGGTATTCAACAAATACTTGTTGAATGGATGAATATATCCTAAAATACGCAAGTGTGCTCATAGATAGAGGAATGAAAGGAGTTCAGAAGGGAGAGAGGGAGACAGAGAAAATGGGGGGAAGGGAGGAGAGGGAAAGAAATAAAGAGAAAAAGAAAAGAAGAAAGAAAACTAAAGGATTTACAGCTGGGGGAAACCTTGGCAGTTTTGTAGTCTATGAAAAATGAAACAGGTTATTCCATTTAATAAGTGAGAGTTAAGAATCATATTTTCATTTATAATTCCCAATACTGTGTTTTCTCAACATTACAGCAGAGCAAACAAATATGTATTAACTACTTAAGATGCATCCAGCCAGAATTAGGCTTTATAAAGGATATAGGAAAAATAAGATATGAACTATCTTTTAATCTTTGCATAGTAGATTGTTTGCACACTAAATGCTATCTATTATTATTATTAAGTAGCTTATATCTACAATTCTGAGAATGCCTTATATTAATAAAACTATAGCTACAAATACCTTTCAAGAACTGAGAAAATAAAAGATAAAACAATCATCAAAACAAATTTAAAACAGCACCATAACATTATTAAATTTTGCAATGCTTAATATGATATTAGTCTTGGTTCTTATAAATAAACCACTTACTAAACATCTTTCAATGTCATGAAGCATTTATTTTCTAAGATAAACTAAAGCTATTAAATGTTTCCCTTTTTAATTCACTTATACCTTATCTCGAGAGCACTTTGGAGCTCTTAAAGTTTTTCTGCTTTGATTTCCTAATGGTGCCTTTTCCTGAGGCTGCCACCCTGTAAAAAGGCAGATTAATCAGCATATATCACTTGCTGCTCACTTTCTCTGAAGTAAGCTAAGTAGCATCCCTAAGTTAGGCAGTGTTGGAAAAGAACTTCCTCAATACCTGGATAGTAATGGCAGAAATGCCTAGAAACTTGCTTCAGAGAGAGTGGTTTTCTTTATTGTTTTGGGGTTTTTTTTGTTGGTTCTTTTGTTATTTTTATTTTTGATTTGCTTTTGGAGTAAAAAATGACCAAAAAAGGTGAATTAGGATGGAAGAAACTTTTTGGTATAAGACAAAGCAACTACATGAATTTGTCTATATAGCAACTGCATGGGAGGCCATGATTTTATATAGTATAATATACTAGCTGCATGAAATGTGGGGGTGGATTATATAGCAAATATAGTAGTAATTCACATCTAATTTATATGTCTTTGTTAGCACTTACCAAAGTCTGGGTTAGAATATAGATAGATATAGTTTTTTTTCTGGATTTTGGATTGTGAACTCCTTAAAGTTATGATGAGTGACTGATCTGTTTGCTGACATTCCTAGGCCATATCTTACATATTATAAGTGCTGCTGCAAAATATTAGACTTAACTAATTACTTACCTTCAGACTTCATAATTAGACACTACAGATTATTTAATGTCACTGAAAGAAACTTTTTTAATATTCAAAAGCAATCCATATTTGATATAGAATATTTAGAATATAGTGTAAACCAAAACAATACTAAAAAACAAAACAAAACAAAAAAAACCCTCATAGCTTCACAAATAAGAGATGCATTTGTTTATTCAACAATATTGGGGGTGCCTGGGCGGCTCAGTCGGTTAAGCGTCTGCCTTCAGCTCAGATCATGATCCCAGGGTCCTGGGATCGAGCCCCACATCAGGCTCCCTGCTCTGCGGGAAGCCTGCTTCTCCCTCTCCCACTCCCCCTGCTTGTGTTCCCTCTCTGGCTGTGTCTCTCTCTGTCAAATAAATAAATAAAAAATCTTTAAAAAACCCCCAAAAAACAAACCAATATTGAGCACTACCAAGGGTTAGGCAGGTCCTGTTCTAGGTCTGAGTGAAATGGGTGGAGAGTTCCAATGAGCCACTGTCTTTATGAAGCTTATGTTCCAGCCATGGGAGACAGGCTATAAAGAAAACAAACAAAACCTGAAACATGTAGAAGGGGCTGGCACAAAGGTCGTAAGTGGAAAGAACTTGATGTGTGGGAAGCCTCCGTGGCCAGAAAAGGTGAGCAGAGGGTAAGCGTGGTGTAAATAGATGCTCATGCAGGCTGGTTGCTGTAAGAATGATAGGTGATCCAAACTGACAGAAAAAGAGGCCAGCAGGGGCCATTGCAATAATAGGTCTACCCAAGAAATGATGAGGGTTTCTATTAAGAGAATAGCAGAGGAGAAGGAGGAAAGATGATAGATTCAAGGGGTTATTTTGGAAACAGAACTAAGAGGACTGTCTGATGGATTGGATGTGGGAAGGAATCAAGAATGGCCCTAGGATTTTTACTTGAATCAGCAGGCAGACAGTAGTTCTGTTTGCTGAGATGGCAAGGACTCGGGAGAAATAGTGGGTAAGAGATTTTTACTTGCTGCAAAGCACCCATTTTCTCCTTCTTTCTTGGCAACACAATTCACATTGTAGTAAAGATGGAAACAGATCCCGCTAAAATCTATTTTTGCATTCCCTTCCTTGCAGCTAGGTGTGTGCCCTTTGGCCAAAGAGATATATTTGGAAATAGTGTGTGAGATCTTCGGAAAGGTTGCTTCAATCTGAGTGATGTGCCCTTTTCACCCTGTTATCTCTCCCTTGTCTTCGCTCCGGAAACCTGGGCAAGATGGGCGGCATGCCGAGATGACCGTGGGTACTGAAGTGATTTGAAAGATGGAAGTGCCTGCTAAGACACTGAATCAAAAATATAAAAGAAACCTGATGGCCAAAGAGCCTTCATGGTAGCTCTGAAGGCTGACTTTCAGACCTTTTTCATATAAAAGAGAAACAAAAGTTGTATTTTTAAGCCACTGTTTATATATATATATTTTTCTTTTCTTTGCAGCTGAATTCAGTCCCACTGATACCAAGTGGCTTGAGAAGAGGGTTGTGGAAAATCAAGAACTCTGTTTTAAAATGTTAATTTGAGATGCCTATCAGACATCCAAATAAGAGTGTCAGGTAAGCAAATGGGTACAGAAATCTTATCCTAAAATGGAAACAAGGGCTAAAGACATAAATTTGGGAAACACTGGGCATGTTAAAGCCATGGGACAGATGAGATCATGTAGGAAGAAAGTGGAGGTAGAAAAGAAAAAAGGATCCAGCACTGAACCCTGGGGCCACCAACACTGAGCTATCAGCACAAGAGAAGGCGCCAGGGAATGAGGCTAAAAAAAGGAGTCTAGCAAAGTAGTACAAGAATTCAGAGACTGTGGCTTCATAGCAGCAAATAAAATACACCAAGATACAGGAAGTTGTCAATTGTACTGAATGAATCCAGTAGAGAAAGAACCTGTAAGACTGGCTAACATGGAAGACATTTTATCTTTGACAAGAACTATTTCAATGGGATGGAGGAAGGGGACTGGAGCCTGCAGGGGAGAGAGGTAGAAGGAGTGAAGGGGAGGGCTTTCCTTTCCTGCATGTGGAAAGATACAAATCTTAGAAAGCCTCTCAACAAGAACAACAACAACAAAGCTTAGAAATGCTGGACCAAGCATAACAAACACCTTCTTAATTAAATGTATAGCTAAGCTCTAAGAAACTAAGAAGAATCCTAAAGGACAGAGAATGAAGAGGGATGAAGAGGGACTTAGTAGCCAGAGGGAGAAGCTGAAACTGTAACTGTATGGTTGCCCTTGGATAATTTGTCAATCACTGTTAATTTTTTCTCAAACTTACTAAACAGATACCAAAAATATTTCTTAAGCATTTGTAATGTATGAAAACAATCATGATAAAATGAATATTTACAAGCCTTGAAAGTCTCCTTTGTGCCCCTTCTAATACTACCCTTTTTCCTCCCCGCTCTGAGTTAACCCAGTCCTGAATATTTTATTGCTACCTTCACTTTCTTTATAGGTTCATCAAAGTTGTAACCCCAAACAAGTTACTGTTTATCACTTATTCATAACAAGATATAATCTATATTTAAAAGAATTCAGTCTTTACATTCTTCTGCAACTTGCTTTCTTGGGCTTAATAATATTTTTCTAGTGTTTATCAGTGTTGTTACATGAAGCCATAATTCAATAGCTAATGACAAATATAACATTGCCCAGCTGTGAAAAAAAGGTGCCTTTGTCAATAAATGCACAGGACAACTGGAAAATAAAAAAATTTTTTTTTTAAAGATTTTATTTATTTATTCATGAGAGACAGAGAGAGAGAGGCAGAGGGAGAAGCAGGCTCCCAAGGAGCAGGGAGCCCGATGCGGGACTCGATCCCAGGATGCTGGGATCATGACCTGAGCCGAAGGCAGACGCTTAACCATCTGAGCCACCCAGGCGCCCTGGAAAATAAAAATTTAACCCCTACTTCACCCATCTCACAGAGTAAAATAAAATGGTGGGTTCAAGAGCTAAATATAAAAGCTAAAACAACAAGATTCTAAAAAATAACACAGGAGGAAATCTTCATAACACTGGGGTATGAATATATTTCTTAAATCAGATGCAAAAGTCACTGGCCATAAAGAAAAAAGACTGATAAAAAGGAACACATTAAAATTAGGAATTTTTGTTCATCAAGACTACCAAGTGTGAGACAGCGGAAAAAAGTTTTTGCAACACATATATTCAACAAAGAGTTTGTAATGAAGAGTATTCAAAGAATTTTTACAAACCAATAAGAGTCTGGTTACCCAATAGAAAAATTAGTAATAAGTCTGATTAAGAACTGTAAGAGAGTGTAAATAAATGGCCAGACATTATAACTGAAGGTCTTGACCTTCCTATATTCATCAGGCAAATGCAAATTAAAACCTCATGAGTTAACAATAGAATGACTACAATTTCAGATGACAATTCCAAATGTTGGAGAAGATGTGCAGCAACATAAACTGTTATGCTGGTGGGATAATAAATTAATGCAGAAACTTTGGAATGCTCACTGGCAGCTTGTATTAAAGTTAAGCATGCATTTATCCTAATATATGGTGTTTCTATTCTTAGGCACATATATAGCAAAATATGTACACCAAGAGGCATGCCCAAGAATGTTCAGAGCAGCATTACTCACATAACTCCAAACTAAAAAGATCTATGAACAATGAAATGGATAATTTTTGATATATCCCTAGAGCCAATACTTCACAATAATGGAAACTTGTGAAATGCCACAAAATGAATGAATTTCACAAATATAAGGTTGAAAAAAAAGACACAAGAAATCAAAAGAGTAGTTACTTTTGGGAAGAAGGCAAGGCTAACAATTGGAAGAAACCATGTGTCTGGGTTCTGGTCTTGTTTTATGTTTTAATCTGATGCTATTTACATGGGTTGTCTAATTCATTTCTGCGATTATAATAACTTAACATAGGATCAAATATTACAGGTGTTCATTAAATAAGTTTGCTGAATAAATTGTGTTGAATTTAAGGTGAGAAGGAAAAGCCTTACCAATGAGATCATAACTGTATTATTGGTTGTGCTATGTCAGCACTCCATAATATTTCCCTCTACTGAAACCAAGAGACCCAAAGTGATTAGACTGTGCTTCACAATATTTCTTAAAGCAGGAAGATATTTGTCAACCATATATATTTTTAAAATTCTAAATATTTAAATTAGTAAACTTAAATTTCTGGGAATTTTCTTATTCAGATTATTTTTTTCCCTAACAATTCCAGATAAATTAGGTAGTGGAAGTGAAATTATGTACACTTGGTCGCTAAATTGGTTTCTACAAAGGATAAACAAGAATTAAATAATTTTCACTGAATTTCAGGAATGCAGTGTTAAACTTAACTCTGGAAGTTTTAAAAGGTGCCAGGAGAGAAAAATATGAAAGTTTAAAAATGTCCCTAACATAATAATGCTTCCAACTTCATACTCATAGGTTCTAAAGAATAAATTAAAATGCTTAGGAACTGTTACAATATAACAAATTGAAGTATTTCCTTCTTCTAAATGCTCTCAGAAAGACAAACAAAAAAGTAAGCACTTCCCCCAGAACTACCAAGGCATAAAAATTCAGAACATTTCGGGTGCCTGGGTGGCTCAGTTGGTTGGGCAACTGCCTTCCGTTCAGGTCATGATCCTGGAATTCCAGGATCGAGTCCCGCATCAGGCTCCCTGCTCGGCGGGGAGTCTGCTTCTCCCTCTGACCCTCCCCCCTCTCATGTGCTCTCTCTCTCTCTCATTCTCTCTCTCAAATAAATAAATAAAATCTTAAAAAAAAATTCAGAACATTTCAAATTTATGAAACATGAAAGGTGGTAAGTATTGTACATGAAAAAAGAAGTTTTCTAATATCTTTTGTCTCCATAGTAAAGGATGAAGATGAAGTCCAAGGGGAGAAAAAAAAAACAAGTTTGCATTTTTATGTTCTCCTTTCCTATAATTAAATTTCAGGTTTTCTATTTGCAGGTAAAGAGTGGATTCCCTTCTATAGTATAAGGTGGAGGAAGAAAGAAATCACTTGAACCTTCAGTTATACTTTGGAGTAGACTCAGATTGTAATACTATTCTATAAACATTCAAATATCTAAAGAGGCTGTTAATAGATAAATGCCCGAGATTTAACAACAACAACAAAAGACCCTAATGCTCCATAGCTACCGACCATTCTTCCAGCTTCAGGTAGCCAACCTTGTGAAGGTGCTCCTATTCAGAGGAACCAGAGGAGAGAGTGTAAATGATGTACTTCGGTGCAGAAATCAAACTCATTTACAATTAACTTAAAGCATGGGTCTAATCAATGGGTAACCTATGTTGTCATTTATTATCGTTAGTATTACTATGGAATGCACACTGTAGGAGGTAGCTAAGCCTCACAGGTCAGGCTGCATTTTCTAGACACAGACTGAGTTTGAATTCTGCCATGGGGTGCCAAGATTAAACATTATTTCTTGGTGTGCCTGTGAGGATATTTCTGAGATTGGCACTGGAATTGGTGGACTCAGAGAAGTGTCCTTCCCAATGTGTGTGAGCATCATCCAATTCGCTGAGGGCCTGAAGAGAATGAAAGGCAGAAGAAGGAAGGATTTGTCCCTTTTTTCCTGCCTCAGTGCTTTAGCCGAGACATGACATCTCATCTTTTCCTCCCCTCAGACTGGAATTTACACCACCAGTTTCCCTGTATCTCAGGCCTGTGGACTGAAACTGAATTACACCACAGATTTCCCCAGGTCTCTAGCTTGCAGATAGCAAATCATAGGACTTCTCTGCCTCCATAATCACATGATCTAATTTCTCATAAAATACATACTACGAAACAGAACCAGGAGGTATATACCTGGAGGACCCCAATACAGGGGTAAATGAATTAATACATGTAAAAAATGTGCTTAGTATCTAGCATTAAGAAAGTCTTTAATAAATATTAATTACCATGATTGTTATCTTTATTATTATTACTGTGTAACCTAGATAGTAGGACCAGCTCAAGGACTTAGGAGCATTGCTCTAAGAAAGGACAGACAAGTCATAACTACATTGATTCAAGAAATCAAAACCTAGGGGTGCCTGGGTGGCTCAGTTGGTTGGGCGACTGCCTTCGGCTCAGGTCATGATCCAGGAGTCCCGGGATCAAGTCCCGCATCGGGCTCCCTGCTCAGCGGGGAGTCTGCTTCTCCCTCTGACCCTCCCCCTTCTCATGCTCTATCTCATTCTCTCTCTCAAATAAATAAATAAAATCTTTAAAAAAAAAAAAAAAAAGAAATCAAAACCTAACCTGGAAACCAGGGCTGGTATAGGGGTTGAGTGTGAAAGAATCAGTATCCAAAAAGGCTTTCTCCATTACTTCCTGGTCTTTAAGGGAGATATTCTACTAGTATGGAAGCAGTTTCAACTTCTTTCTTGTGCACAATGAATGGAAAAAGAAATGAGAAACCTCAGTGAGAAATTTCTACCCAATCCCCATGTGAAAGGAGACAAACTTGAGGCTGGAGGTAACACCTTGAGGTCAGGTGGCATGAGAGCTACACAGATGATGAGTGAGCATGGGGCACAGGGGAGGCCAGTGGAGAGAAAGTGGGCCACAGAGTCAAAGTCTGGCATCCCTCTAACAACTTTAACAAGTTTTAACATTTTGTCAAACTTAAACCATCTTCTCTGCACACCCTCCCATCCCCCACCCAGGTGATGACAGATGCCTCAAGCCTTTCATTGGTAGCTATGGGGTTAAGATCCAACCTCAGCATCTGCTTGAGTTCCTGACTCTCCTATGCAACCTTTGCCAAAGACTTCAGGTTAAAGACTTGTAGGGAAAAAAAATGCGTCATCAGGAGGAACTGCAAAATGTCTAGACTTAATGAAGTTTGACTTTCACTAAATGTAGTGGCAAACAGTGGGAATTTGGTACTCTCCTCAGTTATGTATTACTGAAAGGACTTGCAACTAGTGGAGGATGAAGGGCAGGTGTGAGGGTAGAGGTCCTGGCTCTAGCCCAGCATCTGGTAAAGGTCTCCCTTTTTGGCTCAAAATGTCAGAACATCTTGTGAATATTTAAAAGGACACATATATATATTTTTTTGCATACAGATTCAAATAAATAACTTTATTGTAGAACATGAACTCTTCTTTGCTGGTATCCCTTCTCCCTGCTTCCTGCTCCCCATATACTCCAGGTTCTTTTGTATGCATTTGTCTGTGCCACAGTTTTAAGCAGAGTGTGAGTGTGTGTATCTCCAGTTCTTTCACTGGGAGTGGTAGAGGGGGATGGCATGGGGTAAACATATTGTGCCTTTATCTCTTATAAAAAATTATAAATTATCTCAATTTTCTAAGCTTCTTGCCCCCTTTTCTATTTGTTTTGACATAGAACTTGTTTTGTAAAATATATCAGTTGAGGTGAGACCAGCAAAATATATGAATGGATATATTCATATACCCAAAGAGCCTTGAAAAAACAACTACGTGTTCACCATAGAAAAGCACATTAACACAAACATCTATCAAATCATTGAGCAAATATTTTTAAAATCAACAGTGGGATGTATATTTTATATGACATTTACAACAAAACACCCAAAATGTAATACATACAAAGCACAATGCTTAGCATGCAGACATGAAGATAGGCAAAGACCCATACTCGATAGGTATGCAGTAATGAAGCAGAAGCAATGGTGAACAAGACATCTTTTCATTCCTGCTACTGTAAAGCTCTGAATTTGGGCCATTTGCTTAACCCTCTGGGTGGGCCTCAGTTTCTATTTTCATACAAAATAAGGTTGAACTGACACACGTCTGTGGCTATTTCTGCTCTAAAATCAATCCTACCAGAATGGTTAAATGTGTGCACAGAAAACTTAGACAACATGTCAACATACAAAGAATGTTAAGTGCGTGGTGAGTGTCATCACTACTCTGAAAGTTCAGAGGAAAGAGTGTGCTGCAGGCTGAGTGTTGGAGGGAAGGCTTCCTGGAGGAGGGAGGACTTCAGCTGGATATTAAAGACAGGGTAGGAAAATGGATCGCAGTAAAAACAAGATAGGCAGTTTTAATTAGTAATCATGGCAGTGTGATTGTGGGTGATAAAGTCCAGATGCAGTAATATGGGGAAAAAATAAAAAGTTTTGCTGAGAGTTACAAAGCACAAGAAAAGTTTGAGGAAATATGTTGCAGTTTGGCTATGATTCATCCAGTCCCCAGTTTTCTGGGGGAAAAAAATCTCCAACAAACTAAGAAACATACAGTGCTCTATGGAATGGACTCATTCTGACAATGGTATTAATTACTTGTTTTTGTAATTTTCTAATTGCATTACTTATTTAATAGAATATGAAACAAAACATCACTATAACATTTTCCATTTTGGATTAATTTCATACAATAAACAAGTGTTATTTCTGTGTTAATAAAACCTTAAGGTACTGGATGATATTAAATGTCAAATACAAAATAATTTTGTGATATATAATTGGTCTCTCAGTCAGCAAATATTCATTTGGCACCTACTATGTGCTAGGTTATGTGGTAGGTGCTGGGGCAGATATAAATAATAAATGGTCTCTGAGTGGAATAACAAACGCTGGTTTTGGAAAGAAGAATGACTGTCAATTAAATAATATAAATACGTCTTTCTAATAACTGAAGAGCGTTGCAATTTATTTTTACTTTATCCCAAAGAAACCTGAAAAATATTTTTTACATTGATGTATTAACATTGAATCTTTCTTGATATAATTGTTAATTTCATCCAACAAATACATTTTTATAATTATCAATCAGAATAAATTATATTGATTACTATTTCAAAATATTCATTTATTGGAAGGAAAGGAATAAAAACTTTGGAAGACTCATATGTCAATGAGCTACTGTTTCCTCCTCTACAAAATAAAAAAGGTGGTGACAGAATTCTGACATTACTCTTTGTGAGAAAGTTTTACATCGTGCATAAATCCAATTCCATCAAATTTCAGAGTGCTTTGGATTTTCCTTGTAAAAATAAAAATGACAGCGGCAGGCACTCACAATGTTAACTGTGATAATTTCTTCTTAGAGACGAATTTGTTAAAGATGATGGTTTTAACCAAGATATGGTCCTTTGACTTGTTCCTACATTCCTTTCCTCCCACACTTCTCTAGGGACTGCTTCTGTAATTAATTTCTCTGAATTAACAAAAAGTTCATCAGTTTTCTCCTGCAGGTGACTAACTGTTCAAGTTCTAATTATTCAACCAAAGTGTTTAATGTTGGTATCAATAATGGTGGTTACTTGTGTGTGTGTGTTGAGGGGGGAGTGGATGGGATGGGAAGATGGGAGAGAGGGGTGACTTGCCTGTCGGGGGACAGAGATGTGAGAAAGACTTACTATCTTTTAACCCTTTTTGGTGTTTGAAGCGCATAATTTGTAACCCCTTAACTAACAACAGTAACAACATAACTGGAAAGAACAAAAACTGTTTTTCAATTTCAATGGGATTTTTAGAGTGGAAGTATGTAGGAGCTGCAACATGCAGCAAACATTGCTGGTTATGTGTATGTCAATTAGACAAGATACTTCAGTTGTAAAATATTTAGCTTACACGTTTTAAAATTTCTGCTTATCCTGTTTTTAAATATTTATTCACCACATTAATAACATTAGCCATCTTTCCCTATGCCAAATTCCTCAGACCTTACTGCTGTCACTCTATTTACATGGAAAGCACCAATCCAATTTCTCAAGGCTTGAACAAAGGTTATGCATTGCGGTGCATACTTAACTGCTGTCTGGACGCAGACTCCGGCTGGTGTGGAGTAGTGGCGCTGAGGGGACTGGAGCAAGCCACGGATCAGGTCCTGGGACCAGGGGGCACGGGGCTCACTGTGGCCATGACAACAGGTGACTGATACCACCTCTCCCGCTCTGGTGCGACTGCTCTGGCAGCCCCGCCTTCTGCAAGGGCGTAGAGGCCACCCAGTACTTAGTGCAGGTGACTTCGTGGGATGGCCTGCCCCTCTCAACCATCATCCAGGCCTAGACCACACCAAGAGGTGATCCCCTCTCCTGAATCTGCCACGAGGTGGCAAATTGGAGGATCTTGCCGTCTCCTGCTATGGGTGCTCGGCACAAGAGTTGCCTGGGGAAGGTGGCTGTCCCAGTTTCTGTGAGTTGCCGAACACGGAGTTTGCAGGAGAGAAGCCGCCCGGGCCCCCTGCAAGCGGGGGAGAGGGAGCCGCCTCCTGGGTGGAGAGGCGGCAGCGTGCTGCGTGCACACGTGCTGCTTCCTGTTCGTCAGGCCGCTGGCGCCATCTTGGCTGACTGCGCCTGCGCGGGGCCCAGGACCACGTGCGAGTTCACAGCCGGCTGCAGGCCAAAGGCTCATCGCCTTCACCATCACCTTCTTTCCTATCTTCCTTCTCTGGGCGCTGATCTCCGCCCGTTGCCATTGCTAGCTGTACTGGGATTGGAGGACAACCGTCCAGAGAGCGTGTTAAAGAGCCAGGACTTGGCTACTCTTCCGAGAGCACTGAGAGCGCGCTACTGGCCGCAGGACCCCTGAAGAAGGTGACAGAGGGGACACCCTCGTGACGGCTGGGTTGGCAGGGACAGAGACAGCTGGCGAGGCCCGGCGTTTGGATGGATAGAAACTGCCTGATCCCTCCTGCATGGCCAGAACGCTTCTGAGGCCAAAAGACGCCAAGCAGAGCCTCTTCTGTGATCCCTTGTGAAGGTATTTTTCAGATTTCTTGGCACACGGTCGTATATGAGAAGGAAAGATAGACGTAGGCCTGAGTTTCAGACGGAGTGGACGCCCTGGTCTTGTTTGGAAGTCCACGCGGCCCCTTCCCCAGCTGCAGCCCCTTCCAGCAGGTGCAGACCCAGGTGAGTTGAGGGCACCCATTGGTCCGGGAGGTTCCACAAACTCCTGCCGCTTCTCTGCACTGGCAGGCTCGCTTTCCGGACACCCTCGACTCTGTAAAGCAGCAGTGCATTTCAAAAACCCACTCCGAATGTAAAAAAGAAGTCCCTGCTCCCCCCGCACCCCAAATAGTGTTCGAAGTCAGGAGCATCCATACATCACTCAATATGATTTTACATACGATAATTCACAAAGAAAATCAACATTTCCCAAGTGTTTTCTATTTAAAAAATTCTCTTCCAGTGATTTCTTAAAGAAGGGAGGAGTCCTTATCTTCTTATTACATGTTTTTCTAGTGAAGGTAATTTTAAGAACTTTTGCCATTCCTGGGTTCAAAGGAAAGTGCTAGATAAAAAGTCCTGGGTTATGGTGGCTGCTATACTGCCTTACATCTCTAGAATCTTCCTTATGAAACTTTAGATACTTCACATTTATGGGATTGTAGTACTATCCTTATTTTATGAATAGAGAAACGGAGGCTGAAGAGTAAGGGACTCTATGATCACGGATCATGGGATCACAGGAAGGAAATAAATTCTGAGTGGACCCTCTCTCAGTCATTTTGCTGATGACTTCTGACCACAGGAGAGAGAGAATGGCTTATGCAAATATGATGAGTTTCTCTACAAAGAGTTAATGAGTGATCTTAAGAGATTTTCTGACTAGGGGCATCTGTGTGGCTCAGTGGGTTAAGCATCTGACTCTCGATTTTGGCTCAGGTTATGATCTTGGGGTTGTGAGATCGAGTCCCAGCCTGGGGCTTTGTGATGGACTTGGAGCCTGCTTAACACTCTCTCTCTCCCTTTCCCTCTGCCCCTGCCCCCCCTTAAAAAAAAAAAGAGTTGTTTTTTGTTTTTTGTTTTTTTTCCTGACTCAAATATACATTTTCCCAGAGCCTCTTTTCCAGCCAAACCCTGTGGCTGGTGGGTATTCGCTCTAGTCATTATTTTTCGTCACGTAACATAGGAACCGTGCTTGGAGATTAGGAGTTTTCCAAGAGTCTGAGAAAATTTTGGAGACAAGGGACAATGTATTGTGTTAAATATATGAAAAAAAAATCACAGAACTGAATTAATAAACATTTAATTCATGGTCTACAAAATGTAGCATTACAGTATCTTGGCAAATGCAGTCCAACTCTTATGATTATGTATAAATTATAAAGTACACTTTAATATCTGATATGGGTACATTTTAAACATGTTTGATGTGACATTAAGCATTTCAAAGAACATCCAGAGCTTATGAAGGACCTCTTTCCCAGGCCTACCTGGACAAAACTATTCATCTGTCAAATGCCAGCTCAAGGGCCATTTCCTCTGAGAGGCTGCTTATTATTCTGCATTTCTGCTTCTTCTAGGCTAAAGAGGTAAGCACTTACTTCTCTGTCCTGATGATAATTTGTTCAGATCACTATTGTAATAGTTTATTATAGTTTTCAATTGTTTGTTGGTTGGTATGCTTTTACATACTGCCTGGATTCTTAGGTTATCAAGGGCAGGGACCACACGACTCATCTCTGTATTCCCAGTATTGGGAACAGTGCTGGTAATATGATAGGAGCCCCATAGTTGTTTAACGATTTAAATTATTTTTCCATGCAGATACCAGAGCATCTGAAATTCTACCAGTACAGTTATACTTGGGGGGGGTCCACATATATTTTTTAAAATACACATAATCTTGGGACTTATATTGGATTGTTTTCCCTGGATCTCTTTGAATTTGTAATAGTTTTTCCCAGGACCGGGTAGACAAAGAATGTTAGAATTATTTTTGATCATTTAACTTTCTTCAAAGGATGGCCGGTAGTCTGAAACTTCCCTGAAGTGCCTTTCTCCTCCATTCTCCTATTTTTGTTTCCTCTTTCCGTCATTTTTTCCCTCCATTTTGGACAATCAATAAAGGTTTTACCTAGAATCAATTCTCTTGAGAGCTATTTATATATAAGAACTCTGAAGATTCAAGATTTTCCTTCATATAAACCTTTTCATAACTTACTCATTCTTCCAGGCTGTTTGTTTTCTATTTAAGTGGAGGGAAAAATGGAAGAGACAGAACATGCTTATCCCCTTAATATTTTTGCACTTACCCACTCTTGATTAATTACAATGATATGCTGCAGATGTCCAGCATAAACTGCATCATTTAATGTGTAATAACACCTTTTAGATGAATTCCACATCTTATTGTTGTTATTTTCCATGGACTGGAGCAGTTATGTGCCTGAGCAGAATTAAGTTTCCGTCATCCTGTGTCATAGGATATCATCTCATGGAAGATGAGAGTGAAATAGAAACTAGCTTGAGAAGAAATTTTTCTTATGATAGAAAAAGTGGCACTCTGGGAATGTTTTGAGGTTCCTAAAAGACAGGAAACTGCCAGATGCCACTATTAACTCATGTGAAAAAATAAACTCCATTTTACAGATGGTGAAACTGTGCACATAACTGAGTAATACTGCCACTAGAGGAATAGGTTTTTCAAGAAACATTGTATCATGGACTTGGTAACAAAATACTGTTATTATGCTTCAACTTTCTTCATAGGAGAATATTTATCTTTTATTTTTTTTTATTTTTTACAAGATTTTATTTATTTGTCAGAGAGAGGGAGAGCGCACACAAGCAGGGGGAGCCGCAGGCAGAGGGAGAAGCAGGCTCCCTGCTGAGCAAGGAACCTGATGTGGGACTCGATCCCAGGACCCTGGGGTCATGACCTGAGCCGAAGGCAGACACTTAACCGACTGAGCCACTCAGGCGCCACAAGAGAATACTTATCTTTTAAACCCAAGAAAAAATTTTAGTGTTCAAGTGATAAAAGGGTAAAAAAAAATGTAAGGCATAATTTTTTTTGGCTTCATTTTAAACTTTATTTTTCAAATTGGCATAGAACTAATAAGATGGATGTGCCATTTTTTTTCCCTGAGCGTAACTATTATTCAAGACAGCACTGATCATGTGCTCAGGTTTTAGAAATAACAGTAACCTTTTAAAATTGGTTGGTTTAATGTCATAACAGCATCACAGTTTTAACACCAGCTCAAAAAACTCAATATCAGCTGTATCTCCAAATTATTTAGTTGAATTGTATACTCAAAACTTTGCAGGTTTTGAACATTTGTCTTCTTGGAAATGTTTTTCTAATGGGCGTGATAAACCACTGTAAGTGCTTTCAAGGTCAAAAAGTTGTATATCAGAACTCCTTCCAAATGCAGTATTTCATAGGACTATTTTATTGAAGTCCAAGGTAAATTCCAGAAAGAAGGATGAATGTTGAGACTCCAAGTGGCAGATTTGATAGGGCAGAGCTATAGACTGAGAGTCAGAAGCTAGATATGCAAGAACAGTTCCATAACTATACATACTTTGTGACTGACCATGGACAGACAAGTCATAAGCCTTATAAAATCGGGGTGATAATATCTGCTTCAAAAAATGGCTGTGAATTTGATCAGATGATATGTGAGAGGGCACTTTGGAAAGTGTGAAGTCACACAGATCTGAGAGTCTATTTAGATATTTTCCTGCTTTGCGACCTCAGAGTCTCAAACTTGACCTAAAGTTGAAGTATTTTGTTAACCCACAAAAACGTACCTTGAAGCACGTCTTTAGACTTAACCTCAAATACATTATATACTCTCTCTGGATTATTGAATTCATTTCTGTTAATCCAAATGACTTCAAAAATGGATAGCAACATAGCTGTCATTTATTGAGGCGATTTGCATCCTATTTAATCACCCACCAAAAACTCTATGAGGTAGCTATTACAATCTGCATTCTTCTTTATTTTTATTGGTTTCAAGTGTACAATATGATTCAACAATTCTATGCATTTCTCAGTGCTCATCAACATAAGTATACTACTTTTTTTTTGGTAAAGATTTTATTTACTTATTTGTCAGAGAGAGAGAGAGCAAAAGCAGGGGGAGCAGCAGGCAGAGGGAGAGGCAGGCTCCCCGTTGAGCGAGGAACCCTATGCGGGACTCCATCCCAGGATCTCAGGATCATGACCCGAGTGGAAGGCAGATGCACAACTGACTGAGCCACCCAGGTGTCCCATAAGTGTACTACTCTTAATTCTCTTTATATATTTCACCCATCCCCACCCACCTGCCCCCTCATAACCACCAGTTCTGTATTTAAGAGTCTGTTTTTTTGTCTTTTTGTCTTTGTATTGTTTCTTTAAATTCCACATATGAGTGAAATCGTATGGCATTTGTCTTTCTCTGACTGACCAATTCACTTAGAATTATACCCTCTAGGTCTGTCCATGTTGTTGAAAATGGCAAGATTTCATTCCTTTTTATGGCTGAGTAATATTCTCTGTGTGTGTGTGTATGTGTATGTGTATACACACGTCACATTTTCTTTATGGATGCACACTGTGTGTGTGTGTGTGTGTATATATATACATTTTCTTTATCTATGGATGGACACTGTGTGCTTCCATAACTTGGCTATTGTAAATAACCCTGCAGTAAACGTAGGGGTGCAAGTATCTTTTCGAATTAGTGTTTCCGTATTCTTTGGGTGAATACCCAGAGTGGAATTACTGAATCCTATGGCCATTCTATTTTTAATTTTTTGAGGAAACTCCATGCTATTTTCCCTAGTGGCTGCATTCCCACCAATAGTACACAAGGGTTCCTTTTTCTCCACGTCCTCTCCAACATTTGTTATTTCTTGTGTTTTTGATTTTAGCCATTCTGACAGGTATAAAGTGATACCTTGTTGTTGTTTTAATATGTATTTCTCTAATGATTAGTGATGTTGAGCATCTTCTCCTGTGTCTGTTGGCTATCTGTATGTCTTTGAAAAAAATGTCATGACTTGACATTGAGGACCTGAATGGTCAAGTCCTCTGCTCAGTTTTTAACCAGATTGTTTTTTGGGTATTGAGTTATATAAGTTCTTGAAATATTTTGGATATTAACCCCTTGTCAGATACATCATTCAGTAAATTGCCTTTTTGTTTTGTTGATGGTTTCCTTTGCTGTGCAAAAGCTTTTTATTTTTGTATAGTCCCAATAGCTTGATTTTTTTTGTTGTTGTTTTGTTTTCTTTGCTAGAGGAGACATACCTAGTAAAAATGTTTCTATGGCCAAATATCTGCATTTTTAAAAAGAAATTAGAATAATTTGTTAGGAAAATCAGGATGTCAGTGTTCTTGTGATATAAGCTGATGTAAGTTTTTATCTTCAGTCCTGTATTACCTACTGTTTATTTTATTTTTATTTTAGAGAGGGCAAGAGAAGGGGGAGAGGAAGTGGGAGAGGGAGAGAAAGAATTTTAAGCAGGCTCCATGCTGAGTGCAGAGCCCTGTGCAGGGCTCCATCTCACAACCCGGAGATCATGACCTAAGCTGAAACCAAGAGTCAGATGCTTACCTGACTGAGTCACCCAGGCACCTGTACCTACTGTTTATTAGAACCTTCACTGGGATGTCACATGGGTTTATTCAAATTTAAAATGTTTAAATCTAGACTCATTATTTTTCTTCCCAGATCAATTCCTTTATCTTGCATCTTGATTTTAATTATATCAATATCTACTTAGGTTCTCAAGCCCAAAACCTAGGGTCCTTTTACATTCCTCCTTTTCCCTATTCCACTGCAGTCTACTGGTAAAGAAATTGCCAATTATACCATAAAATTGGGTCTCAAAATCTGTCCCCATAACCATATTTTTAGTTACAAATCCAAATAACTGTTTGTCCATGTAATAGCTTTTACCTTGGTATCACTACCACCAGCTATTCCTTATCCAAAACCATCTATCACATTGAAACCAGTTGTTTTCTTAAAATTATAACTAAAACATAAGTGGTCATGCTACTTCTGTGCTAAAATAACCACCATGGCTTTTCTGGCCAATATACTAGAATCCAAACTCCTTATCAAGATACAGTGTCCTTTATACATTTGCCTTGACTTAACATTTCTGGTCTTATTTCCTGCCTCCATATCTTGTATCTGTCTCACACTCATTAAACTCTTCTAGAAATTATCCAGGGTTTCTCTATTTCTGTGCTTTTGTTCTGGCTTTTATCTTACTGGGCATTCCCAATATTTCTTGCCTTAAAAACTCTCATTCATTCTTCGGACTGAGCTTATGGTATCTCTTTATTGAGTCTGTCTTCCTTCCTTCCTTCCTTCCTTCCTTCCTTCCTTCCTTCCTTCCTTCCTTCCTTCTTTTCTGTGGTTCTGAAAACTGTTTTTCTTTATTGTTATTTTACAGTGTACCATGAACATCTCTTCCAGGCACATGGGTGAAAATCCCCTACCGAAAGATAGAGAACACTGTAGTTCGATCCAAAGGCTGCTGGCAACAAGAGTGACACCTAAAGCAAAGTATCAGCTTAAGATTAAAGCACATAGCCTGGCAAATGCCTTCCAGGGAAAGCAGAGTCAGAAATATTCTCTTTAGAGAAATTAGGATTGAAGGCTCAAATCATTAAAGATACGGGATATCATGTAAGCCCCTTTGGCCCCTACCTCCACCCCTCATTCCTCTGACATCTTGTTGCCTCCTTGGGGCAAATGGATCTTGTACATCTCTTTGCATCCAATGAAAACCACCCGTTTTCTGTTTTTCCTTAGCTCTTCCTGAGCCTTTGACATATCTCCACATTCTGTCATCATCTTACTGCCCAAGTTCCTTTCCTGTAAGTCCTCCTGATAGTCCTTGGGGGAATCCTCTGTCCCCCTGTCTGTTTTTCTTTTTCTTTTCCTGAGTATATAATCTTCAGGTGGGCACTTTTTGGCAGCCTGCAGCTCACTCTCAGCCTTTGTCAGGGAGTCTAGCTTGCCCTCCCTGTGTGGTTCCCCCCCCCCTCATTTTCAGACTTGCCCTGCTTTCTTGCTTTCCCTCATCTTCTGGCTGTTCCTCATCTTCTGGCTGTCCCTCATTCTGGACCTTTCCCTTTAGCCCTGGCTTCCCCTCTACTTCCAGCTTTTCTTCCTCATCTGATTTTCCTTCATCTTTAGGCTCTACTTCCATCTTCTGGCTTTCCCTCAATTTCCAGCTTTACCTTAATTTTCACTGTAAAGTTTTTCCATGTTGAGATTTCCCCTTCATTTCTTGTCCTGTAGGGATTCTGGACAGGTTCTTCCTCCTTTTCTAGCCTTGCAGAATGCTAGGGACAGACACACAGATGTGTGGGGACCAGGGTAGGCCTGTCCCTCCTCGGGCTCACCAAAGCCCATTCGCCACTCGCCTGTGGCCCAGGCAACTCATGAAGCTGGTTCTGCGTGGGCAGTGGGGGTGGACCATGCAAGGATGGGACTGCAGGGTGGGCGAGTGGGCTGTTGAGTCTTTCTTTAGTTTTCTTTCTACATGTGTTTCTTCTAGTAGACTAATATCTTTTGAAAGCTAAGACTCAAGATTTACTCCCTGATAACTGCAGCACAGAGCATCATATATAGAAACGTTTGCAAAATAAACAATTGAATTAATAATCTGTTTCTGAGTACACTAGAAATTCAAAGGACAGTCAAAAACATAGCTTACTTTAATAAGGTCTGGGCATATTTGTACACTCAGTAATACTGTTTAGATATAGAATGCTTAGGACAAGTTTGTCATTTTCTCTCATTCGGCCTCCTAAACTGCATCCATTGTAGTTTTACCATCTACAAAGTAGGAGAGTTAAACAAATGCTACTTACTATAAAAAATAAAAAGAAATTACAACTAGGATATTGGAAGTAAAGAACATATCACCCCCAACCTAACAATGTAAAAAATCCAGACAACTTACAATATCATTATTTTGGGGGAATCTGTTAGAAAGCTGGGGATGTAAGGTAAAGCAAGTTCACTCAATTCCTTAGTTGTCTCTCAAAGGAGAAAGAGTACAAAACAACTGTTCTATTTTGACAGAATGAAGGTGATAGAGGTGACTACCATACAAGCAGGTAAAAGGAAATCCAGTAAAAAAAACTTCCAGATGATAGCATGAGGAGCTATGCTGCCCATTTCCCAGTGAAACTGGTGAAACTGTATTTAAAACAAACAAAAGCATTTAAAATCTCTGGAAATGGTCCCAAGGGCAAATTGCAAGTGAAGAAACATCTATTCAAGAACATCTATGAAAATTCAGTAATAAAAGCGAGAGCCTGTAATATTTGAAACAATACCCCTCTCTTGCTGCTCGCTGCCAGCCCACTGAGACACTCTATTCCACACTACTGTCTTCAAAAACATTAGACACTCTTCTCTTAGCTCCCAGAGGAAGACTTTCTTCCCAGGAGGAGTAGAGCATCAGTGTTTCTTATTTCATCCCTCAGCTACCTGTTACTGAGGCTAAGTCCTGGATGAGTGCAGCTGAGAGGTGAAGGGGTCCCTTCTTCCACTCAGCCCCCACTCATGGAACAGAGACTGCATTGGGTGCAGCATGCTAAAATACTGGGGCCCTGGTCACTTTTGTCCTGACTTTGGAGCTGGTGGTTTCACACTAAGGCAAGCTAAGAGGACCCTGTGCTCCTGCCCACACATACCAAATGCTGGATTCCTAGAGCAGGGTGTCCGTCAGAAGACTGCCATTGTCCCCACCCCTAACTCCAGAACTTTGGCTCAGAGATTTAGTCTAGGGGGAGAAACAAGCCAAAAAAACCAGATTCCTGCTAATTTCTTCCCAAGGAACTGATTTCATTTGCAACAGAGTGAAGAAATTCCAGCCTGAAGGCACTCTGAACAATGGAGGTTGTAGTGAATCCATTTGAGTGGTGATTCAAGCTACAGGCTAAACTGTAGGTCAGGTAATTTGAAGGAGAGAACTAGGGAACAATACATCAGGGAAGAGAAGTCCTGGCATCAGAACAAAATGAAATGCTTATCAGAAACTGTTGCTTCAGAGAAGTCATATTTGATTGGATTAGTTTGTAGAACAACTTATGTCCCAGGACGTTATTAAAAACAATAGATCGGTTAGCTGGTGATTGGTGAAGTTTCACCTTTAGAGGTGATTAGGGTGAATAGATGAAAAGAGTCCCACTAGTACCACTGTCATCTCAGTGTGACCTTGGGCATACCCAAGTTGTACTACCTCGAGGAACAACATCACAGGCTGATGCTGAGGGTGGGGGGAGATCAACTTCATTAAAATAATCAGTAAGTCACTAGATGAACAGCAAATAATAACAAGCCCCGTGGTAAGGGGTGGAATAATGCTCAGACTTGCTATTATATATTATATAAAATTTCCAGTTTCGCCCCCCCCCAATAATACGAGTGTAAAGAAACAGGAGAAAGGAAGGTCAATCTATCAGGAGGGTATAGTGATTATGAATATATATGCACTCAATAACAGAGTACTAACATGAAGTACTAAAAACAAGAGAGAAGTAAATAATTCAACAATAATAATCAGAGACTTGAATATCCCATTTTCAATAATGGGTAGAAAATCTAGACAGGAGATCAGCAAATAGAAAACTTGAACCACACTATAAACCAACTAGAACTAACGGACATTTTTAGAACATTCTACCTAACAAAAGTAGAATATGCATTCTTCTCAAGTACACAAAACATTCCCTAGAATAGACCATATGCTAGGTCATAAAACGAATCTCAATGACTTTAAAAGGATAGAAATAATACAGAGTGTGTTCTCTAGTCACAATGGCATGAAATTAGAAACTTAACTGGTTGGGGTGCCTGGGTGGCTCAGTTGGTTAAGTGTCCAACTCTTGAGACTCTGATTTTGACTCAGGTCATGATTTCAGGGTCCGGAGATCAAGCCCTGTGTTGGGCTCTCTGCTCAGCGGGGAGGCTGCTTCCTCTTTCTCCCTCTCTCTCCCTCTGCCCTCCCCTGCTTGCATACACATCTGTGCGCACACTCTCTCTCTAATAAATAAATCTTTAAAAAAACGAAAAAACAAACTGATAGCTGGAAAAATTGGGGAACTCATAATTATT
Source organism: Leptonychotes weddellii (assembly GCF_054177405.1). Classification (NCBI taxonomy): domain Eukaryota; kingdom Metazoa; phylum Chordata; class Mammalia; order Carnivora; family Phocidae; genus Leptonychotes; species Leptonychotes weddellii. The sequence goes on along the minus strand of NC_138373.1, from coordinate 52,134,797 downwards.
TGGAAATTAAACACCACAGTCCTAAATAACCAATGGGATCAAAGAAGAAATCAAAAGGGAAATAAGAAAATACTATGCAATAAATAAAAATGAATACAACATACTAAAATTTTTTGGATGAGACTAACAATACTTAGAGGTAGATTTATAGTAGTAAATGCCTATGTTAAGAAAGAAAATTTGCAAGTTCATAACCTAAACTTTCACTTTTGAACACTGAAAAGAAAAACTGATTAAGTTTAAGAACTAAAGGAAAGCAGTAGAGAAAAATCAATGAAACCAAAAAGTAAGTTCTTTGAAAAGGTTGTTAAAATTTACAAAACTTATCTAGATTAACTAAGAATAAAAAGACCCAAATTGCTGGAATCAGAAATGAAAGAGGGGACTTTACTGCTTACCCTATAGAAACAAAAAAATTTTTAGAAGAATCCTATATATACTTTTATGCCAACAAATTAGGTAATTTAAATGAAATGGGAAAATTCCTAGAAATGCACAATGCACCAAAACTGACTCTAGAAAAAAAAAAAAAAGACATTCTGACTTGACCTATGTAACATGTGAAGAGATTGAGTAATTTTTTTAAATCCACAAAAGCCCAGGTTCAGATGCATTCACCACGGAATTCTACCAAACATTTCAAGAAGAATTATAGCCAATTTTTTATAAACTCTTCTAAAAAATTAGAAGAGGAGGGAACACTTCCCAACTCTTTCTTTGAAGCCAGTATTGCCATGATATCAAAATTAAAGATAAGAAAAGGAAAAGAAAACAGATCAATATCCCTTATGAATACAGGCACAAAACCCTCAAAATATTAGCAAACCAAATCTGGAAACATAAAAAGCATTGCATACCATGACCAAATGGGATTTATCCCAGAAATGTAAGGCAGGTTTAACATTTGAAAATCAATGAATATAGTACATCAATACAATAAAAAACAAAAATTACATAGTCCTCTCAATAGATGCAGAAAAAACATTTGACAGAGTCCAATATCTTTTGATAATAAAGACATTCAACATACTAGGAATAGAAGGGGTTACCTTCAACTTGACAAAAGGCATCTACTGAAAAACCACAATTAATGTGACACTCCATGATGAAAAACTGGATGTGTTTCCCTTAACACCAGAAAAACATAAGGATGTTCTCTCACACAGCTTCTATTCAACATTGTACTGGAGGTTTTAGGGCAATTAGATAAGCAAAAGAAATAAAAGATATCCAGATTGGAAAGAAAGAAGTAAAACTCTCTCTGTTCTCAGATGACATCATCTAATATATAGAAAATCCTAAATATTTCACTAAAGGAAATTATAATAATAACAAGACAAACAATTGAACTAAAACAATTAGAACTAATAAATTCAATTAAGTTTGCAGGATACATCATCAGAATACAAATATCAATTGTAGTCCTATCTACTTGGAAATAACAGTCCAAAAATGAAATAAAAAAGTCCATTTATGATAACATAGGAAATAATAAATTATTTAGGAATGAACTTAGGAAGAAGTACAAAACTTATGCTCTGAAAACTACAATGCAATAGGGGGAAAACTAAAGAAGATGTAATAATTGGAAAAATTCCTTGCTCATGGATGAAAATACTAAATATTTTTTTTATAATGGCAGTACTCCTAATACTAATCCACAGAGGCAACACAATCCCCATCAGAATTTCAGCTTACTTATTTATAGAAATTTACAATTTGATTTAAAATGCATATGGGATTTCAAGACACCAAGAGTAGGCAAAATAAATTCGAAAGAGAATTATGAAATTAGAACTCACACTTCTGTATTTCAAAATTAACTACAAAGCTTGAGTAACCAAGGCAGTGTCATACTGGCACAAGGGTAGACATACAGATCAATGGAATAGAATTCAGATTCCAGATACACACCTGCACATTTGTGGTCAGCTGTTTTGCAACAAGGGTGCCAAGACCATTCAATGGCAAATAATAATCTTTTCAACAAAAATGGCTGACACAACTGGATGTGTGAAAGAATGAATGTAGTCCCCTTCCTCACACCATGTATAGTAACTTACACAAAATGCATTAAAGCCTAATGCTAGAGCTACAGCTATGAAACTCTGAGAAGAAAACAAAAAAATAAATTGAACTTCATCAAAATTAAAAACTTTATCTAAATTCCAGTATAATTAAAATAGCAGTATATTAGTTTCAGGTGTACAGTATAGTGATTCAGCAATTTTAAGCAACACTCAGTGCTCATTATAAGTGTACTTTTTAAAAAAAATTTAATTCCAGTATAGTTAACATAGTATTATATTAATTTCAGGTGTACAATATAGTGATTCAGCAATTCTGTACATTACTCAGTATTCATCACGGTAAGTATACACTTAATAACCTTCACCTATTTCACCAGTCCTCCCCTCCACCTCCCCTCTGGTAACCACCAGTTTGTTCTCTATAGTTGAGTATTCTTTTGTTTTATTTTTCTTTGTTTATTTTGTTTCTTAAATTCCACATGTGAGTGAAATCATATGGTATTTGTCTTTCTCTGACAGACTTATGTCACTTAGCATTATACCCTCTAGATCCATCCATGTTGTTGCAAATGGCAAGATTTAATTCTTTTTTAAGGCCGAGTAATATTTCACTATACCACTTTATCCATTCATTAATTGATGGACACTTGGATTGCTTCCATAATTTGGCTATTGTAAATAATGCTGCAGTAAACAAAGGGGTGGATATATGCTTTCAAATTGGTGTTTTTGTAGTCTTTGGGTAAATACCCAGTACTGCAGTTACTGAGTTGTAGGGTAGTTCTACTTCTAAATTTTTGAGGAATCTCCATACTGTTTTCCACAGTGGCTGCCTCACTTTGCATTCCCACCAACAGTGCACAAGGGTTCCTTTCTCGCCACATCCTCACCAACACTTGTTATTACTTGTGTTTTTTATTTTAGCCATTCTGACAGGTATGAGGTGATAGCTCATTATAGTTTTATTGTTCATTTCCCTGATGATTGATGAGGTTGAGCATCTTTTCCTGTGTCTGTTGGCTATCTGTATGTCTACCTTGGAGAAATGTCTGTTCATGTTGTCTGCCCATTTGTTATTTGGATTATTTGTGATTTTGGTGTTGAAGTTATATAAGTTCTTTAATAGTTTGGATACTAGCCCTTATCATATATGTCATTTGCAAATATCTTCTATTCAGTAGATTGTCTTTTAGTTTTCTTGATTGTTTCCTTTGCTTTGCAGAAGCTTTTTATTTTGATGTAGTCCCAATACTTTATTTTTGCTTTTGTTTCCCTTGCCTTAGGAGACATTCCTAGAAAAATGTTACTATGGCAGATATCAGAGACAATACTGGCTGTGTTCTCTTCTAGGATTTTTGTGGTTTCAGATCTCACATTTAGGTCTTTAATCTGTTTTGAATTTATTTTTTTGTATGGTGTAAGAAAGTGATCCAGTTTCAGTCTTTTTGCATGTAGTTGTCCAGTTTTCCCAGCACCATTTGTTGAAGAGACTGTCTTTTTTTCATTGCATATCCTTGCCTCCTTTGTCATAGATTAATTGACCATATAATTGTGGGTTTATTTCTGGGCTCTCCAATCTGTTTCATTGATCTGTGTGTCTGTTTTTGTGCCAGTACTGTATTGTTTTGATAAACACAGCTTTGTAGTATATCTTGAAATCTGGGATTGTGATACCTCCAGTTTTGTTCTTTTCAAGATTACTTTGGCTGTTCGGGGTCTTTTGTGGTTCCATACAAATTTTAGGAGTCTTTGTTCTAGTTCTGTGGAAAATGCTATTGGTATTTTCATAGGGATTGCATTAAATCTGTAGATTGCTTTAGATAGTATGGGCGTCTTAACAACATTTGTTCTTCCAACCCATGATCATGGAATATATTTCCATTTGTGTCATTTTCAGTTTCTTTTGTCAGTGTTTTATAGTTTTTAGAGTACAGACCTTTCACCTGCCTGGTTATGTTTATTCCCAGGTATTTTATTATTTTTGGTGCAATTGTAAATGGGATTGTTTTCTTAATTTCTCTTTCTGCTACTTCATTGTTAGTGTGTAGAAATGCAACAGATTTATGTATATTGATTTTGTATTCTGTGACCTTACTGAATTCATGTATCAGTTCTAATAATTTTTTGGTAAAGTCTTTAGGGTTTTCTATAGATAGTATCATGTCATCAGCAGATAGTGAAAGTTTTACTTCTTTGTTACGAATTTGGATGCCTTTTATTTTTTTTCTTGTCTGATTGCTCTGGCTGGGACTTTCAGTACTTTGTTGAATAAAGGTGGTGAGAGTGGACATCTTTTTCTTCTTCCTTAAGGGAAAAGTTCTCAGTTTTTCACCATTGAGTTTGATGTTAGCTGTGGGTTTTTCATATACGGCATTTTATTATGTTGAGGTATGTTTTCTCTAAGCCTAATTTTTGAGGGTTTTTTACCGTGAATGAAAATAAAAAACTTTTCCTCATAAGAATACCACCTAGAAAGTAAAAAGACAACATCCAGAATGGCAGAAAATATTTGCAAATCTTGAACATGAAGGTGAAGCTGGAATACCGAGAAAAACCTTTAGCACCTTGGGTCCCATTCAGAGTGCAAGGTAACAATAGCCAATTGCTATAGGTATTTGAAATCTGTGGCAAAGAGAAGGTTATGAGATAAGTAACAAAATCCACAGACAGCCAAACACCTGATTAGAATTAACCCCACACACTGGCACCATGACAAAAGAAAAGTTACAGTGCTTTGCAGGCATAAATACTACCTTGCTCAGTCTCTACAATTCCACGTATGGTATCCAGTATTTAATAAAAATTAATCAGATAAATAGGAGAACCAATCAATAATCAAGAGATTAAAGTAATCAGAAGATCTAGTTTCAAAATGACCCAGTTATTGAAATGATAACGAAAATTTTAAATAACTATAATTAACAGCTATTGAAAAACTGGACATTGTGTAGAAGCAGATGGGAGATTTCAGCAGGCTGGAAGGAACTTTCTTAAATATCAAATAAGAACACTGAAAATAAGGGGTGCCTGGGTGGCTCAGTTGGTTAGGCGTCCAACTCTTGATTTCATTTCTGGTCACAATTTCAGGGTCCTGGGATGGAGCCCTGCATTGGGCTCTACACCCAGCAAGGAGTTTGCTTGGGGATTCTCTCTCTCCCTCTCCCTCTGTCCCTCCCCATGCTCATGTGCACTCTCCCTTTCTCTCTCAAATAAATAAATCTTAAAAAAAAAAAGAACACTGAAAATAAAACATATAGCATCAGAGATGAAGAATTTCTCCAGTGAGCTTATAACCAAGCTGGGGAAAAAATAAATAAATTTGCAGGTAAATCAATAGTCATCATTGAAAAGAAACCCACAGATAAAAAAATGGTGATAAAAAAATCATCCAAAATAGAACAGAGCAATCAAGAACCTCAAGACAGTATCAAATGGTCTAACATGCATGAAATGGGAGTCTCAAAAGAAGAGAGAATGAGGTAATCAGAATATCAAAAGATAATGACTTCAGATTTTTTAAGAATGTATGAAAAAAAAGAAGCCACAGATAGAGGAATCCCAAAAAAATCTTAGCAGGATAAATTTCCCAAAACACAGGGCACCTGGGTGGCTCAGTTGGTTAAGCGACTGCCTTCGGCTCAGGTCATGATCCTGGAGTCCCGGGATTGAGTCCCACATTGGGCTCCCTGCTCAGCAAGGAGTCTGCTTCTCCCTCTGACCCTCCCCCTCTCATGCTCTCTGTCTCCCATTCTCTCTCTCAGATAAATAAATAAAACCTTTAAAAAAAAAATTTTCCCAAAACACTTATACACATCATAGTCAAAAACTAAAACTTAATGATAAAAAAAAGTTGAAAGTAAACAGAATAAAAAAACTACATACAAAAGGACAAAGGTAATAATTTCATCAGACTTTACATTAGAAAGTATACAGCCCAGAAGAAAATGAAATGACATCTTTAATGAAAGAAAAAATTTTCAACATAGACTTTGTTAGTCAGACATATCTTTAAAAATGAATGCAAAATAAAACTTTTGTGAAGTTAACAAAAGCTGGGAGGATTTACTGCCTCAGGCCTGTGCTAAAAGAAACGTTTAGGGAGTTAAAGGAATATGGTAATGGAGGGAAATTGAGAACTACTCAGAGAAATAGTGTAGAGGAAAGGGTAAAATCATGGTAAAATATGGGGCACCTGAGTGACTCAGTTGGTTGGACGTCCAACTCTTGATTTTGGCTCAGGTCCTCATCTCGGGGTTGTGGGATTAAGCTTTTCATGGGCTCCATGCTCTGCAGGGAGTCTGCTTGGGATTCTGTTCCTCTGTCCCTCCCTCTGCGCTCACATGCATTCACTCTCTCTTTCTGTCTAAAGTAAATAAATCTTTAAAAGAAAATCATGGTAAAATATTATAGATATTTTTCATAATCTTAATTGCGTTAAGAGATAATGCAGAAGTAATAACAATGCCTTGTGGAGTTCTGACACATAGAGGTAAGAAGAATGACAAAAACAACATATAAAATTAAGAGGGAGGAAATGGAAGGATACTATTTTAAGATTCTTACACTATATATGAAGTGATATTTGAAGGTTGATTATGGTAAGTTAATGATGTATATTGTAAACCTTATGGCAGTCACTTAAAAAAATAATATAATAATCCTATATAATGTAGGAAATCTATAGGAAAAAACTGCTATAGTCTTTTTTTTTTTTTAAGATTTTATTTATTTATTTGACAAAGTGAGAGAGCACAAGCAGGGGGAACAGTAGAGGGAGAGGGAGAAGCAGGCTCCCCGCCAAGCAGGGAGCCCGATGTGGGTCTCGATCCCAGGACCCTGAGATCATGACCTTAGCCGAAGGCAGACGCTTAACCATCTGAGCCACCCAGGAGCCCCAAAACTGCTGTAGTCTTAAAACAAGTTATCAATTAACTAAGACCTGATCTCTTGTTAAAACAGATTTGTTATACATTGAAAATACAAATATATTTTAATGAAGTCTTTAATCCTAAAATCAGGAAACTTTCTCTAAAATACCTATAATTAATAAAGAATTTAGTGGAAAAGATGAACACTATTTTGTTCTGTTCATACTTATTGCACTATCAAACATACTAGTGAACGTTTAAAAATACTTTGTTCTAAATAGCAAGCAATTAAGATGCAGTCTTTTCATTCCTTACTGTGGTAGGAAAAATAGTAAACTTGCTTTATAAAATACATTTCAGGGCATCATATTTCAAAATATACCATCAAAAATCTATAGACAGGGTGAAGAGCCCCAGGCAGTAAGAGGAAGGTTAAATGTAGATCCTTCCATATGAAGAAATAACACTGGTCATTTTTTCCTAATACTTTCTATTTTATTTTTACTTGCACTGGTATTTTAGATCCAAAAGACATTGGGGAAATAGAATATTTGTCTTTTCAGTTGTCATGCAACACATTTAGTTCGAATAAAAAAAAAAAACAAAACAAAAAACAAGTTGAGTTTTTAATCCTACTATCAACTTTCCTATTTTTTAAACTTTCAAATTATAGTTATTGCTGTAATATGATTGATAGAAACACATCAGACACATTTTCTTGCATTAATTGAACTACATTTGTTCTAATCTTTGGCTTGGTGATGTTTTTATGCTCTGCATGGGAATGAGCAGTGACTGGTTTTCTGTAATCTCTTTCCATCCCCCTTTCTTTCTTTTCAGTTCTGCCTCTAGATGCTGCAGTAGATCAAAGCTTTTCAAAAGCAGCATCGCGCTCATTGTCTTTCCTAGTCATGGTATGATAGAGAGTGACAAAGAGGAACAAGAATGTTTGGAACAACTATAATAGTATCTGTTATGCATCAATCATAGAAGGATGAGCTGAATTGTGTGGAATTGATATGTGCCTGTTGTCAAAGCTTTTTGTGTAACATCAGATAGAAATAATCATTCTGAGGCAGGCTTTCCTGGGAAAGATATCCTCTGTCTTTCAGACGTGTGTTTTCAGTGTGGTAGGTGGTTCTACAGTTAACGTAAGGTACATCAAATGAGTAATTGAATTTCAAAGAATTGGTTTTAATTACCAATTTGGTATGTGGCAATACCAAATGATCAGGCATTGAAATGTATAATACTAAGCACTGAACTGGCATTCTTCTGAATTAGAAATTGTCTATTTTCATATTTATATCTGGCAAGTAGCTTAAGTGTGGAGAAATGCAAATGCTTCAGGGAACTGCAAATGGGTATCTGCCAAATAGGTATCCATTAAGGGTAAAATATCTGGTGCTCTTGAGAATCTTGAAATTTGTTTTCAGAAATCTGCAAGTCACAAAAGTCCTACTTGGCACATGCATAATTTGTCTTGTGTTCATACTTAGGGCACAGGTTACTTTGCACCATTTTCTTCTGCTAACATTTAAATTTAAATGAAAATATTAAATATTTTATTCTATTTAATTTTATAATAAGATATTTCTGATTATGGTATACTTCAGATGTCTTTCAAAAAGTGAAATTCCAAGGTCTTTTTCTAAGTTTTTCAGGGACTCATTTTGTGTTTTTTTTGTAACAATTTTTCAGGGATCCATTTTGTAGGAAAATATACAAATTTATTAAAAACTAGAGGGATTTTTATAGCTTTATAAGCACTACCAAAAACATAATTTTCCAATAGACACATTATTAAGAATGTAAACTGATAAATTTTAGATTAAAAGGGGAAAAAAAATCTATAAGAAGTGGCTCTTAAACTTCTCTAAGTTCTTCAGTATTTTCCTCTATAATACCTGCATGGAAATATCTGCCTCTAGACTGTCACAATTGGTCCTTCTTGAGCAGCACAGCTCTTGAACCTAAGAACTGTGCAGACATAGAGGAGGTGACTTAAGAATTTGACCACCAAGAGCACTTTCTGTCTTGTCTCAGCTAGGCAAGATGGAGAGGTGACTTCTATGATGCATGGTAAAGCTGTCTTAATTAGGTATGGATAGACTAAAGAATGGTATCGAAAGAAAGGATTTAGGCCTCAATCTCAAGATCTGACACAAACCAGAATATGATTTCGCATTCTCTCTCTGAATCTCTTTACTTACCAGCCTACCTGCCTACACACAGATCTGTACACGATTTGCATTGACAGCCCTATATCTATATCTACATTTGTGTCTTTATTTTACTTGAGAACCCTAGACTTGTATCAGTAGTTAGTACCATCACTGCAGAGCTCTTTATTAAATCACATGTTGTCAGGACGTAAGGACTTTTCCTTTCTTTCTATATAATGTAGTACCTCAATATAGACATAGCATAGAATTACACATGGGCTTGAGTGTGCTACTTACCTACCTGGACAGAACTAATGTCATTTAAATGAATACATTTCCTGCTAACCAAAGCTAGGAAATCATCACCAATTTTCAGGCACACATAAATTATTATCATTCTTAATATTAATGAGATTATAATGTCAAGTTCTAGCATTACCTAGCAATAAGTATGCTTTAATATGGCATTAAATACCCTTCAATTCTTAAAAATTATTGCCATGTACAGATTAATATGGAGGCCTTTATTTTATTTAGTTTCCAAGTTTAATACAGTTTAATACTTTACACATTTGCATCTGAAACAAAAGCAAGACCCTATAAATTGATTTCTGAGGAAGAACATATTTCCACATCTTCACCATAGAATGTTTATTAGGACAGTGAATGTTAAGTGGAATTGTATTTGTTGGGAATAAACACAATTTGGCAAAGTTAAATGGAATTGTGTTCTACTAAATCAAATGTATGTAAATTTGGCAGATAAATATGATTCTTCATGCTTTAGTTGAAAAGCAGTTTTAGTGACTTAATTAATTCAGTGTTAATTCACCTTCACCAGTGATTTTTTTTGCTTAAGATACAAATTCCCATCAGAGAGAACTTAATTGGCCTGCTTGAAAGTAGATAAAATTTAATCCAGGATATTTGTGTCAATTTTTATAAGTGATTTGAGTCAAAATTATATTTTTCTTTGCCATCTTCTAGTTTTGTTAACAGTATAATGAGGGTATTATAATTGGAAAGAGGAATGATGGTTTAGAATATTTTAAGTAGCACAGAAATCTGATCCTAGAAGATTTGTTGTAATTTTCTTGGAAGCCATTTGAGCTTTTGAGTTCTCAATTCCTCTGTGGTTACTAAATGGTTTTCAGTCATCTCTTGAATCAATTTTTTGTAATTGGAATTTTCCTAGAAAATCACTGATTTTATCTGGATTTTCATGCTTTTTAGCATTCAGTAATGCAAATTATTTTTTATAGTGAAGAATTACATTTTTCCCCAGGTTTATTGAGACAAAAGTTACCTATAATAGTGTATTAAACTGTATAACATGATTTGCTATATGTATGTATTTTGAAATGATCACCATGATAAGTTAACATTTATCAGTTAATGTTTTTTTTCTTGTGATGAGTTCTCCTAATGTTTACTCTCTTAGCAACGTTAGATATATTTTATAAGGTATTATTAACTATAGTCACTATGCTGTGCACTTTATCCCCAGAACTTATTCATCTTATAACTGGAAGTTTGCACCTTTTCCCCCCTACTTTCATTAGAAATAAATAACATTTTAATTTTATTTCATTTTTTAAAAATATTTTATTTATTTATTGGAGAGAGAGCACATGAGAGAGAGCATGAGTGGGGATGGGGCGGGTCAGAGGGAGGGGAAGAAGCAGACTCCCTGCTATAAGCAGGGAGCCAAACACAGGACCCGGTCCTTGGGCCCCAGGATCATGACCTGAGCCAAAGGAATAAGCTTAACTGAGTGAGCCACCCAGGCACCCAGTTTTATTTCATTTTAAAGTGTAATTAACATTACTTTCAAGTGTACTATCTAACAATTCAACAATTCTGTACATTTATCAGTGCTCATCAACATAGTGTACACTTAATCCTCTTTATCTATTTACCAATCCTCCAGCCACCTCCCTTCTGGTAACTACCAGTTATTTGTATATGATAGTCTGTTTCTTCTGTCTCTTTTTTCTTTAAGTTTGTTTTGTTTCTTAAATTCCATGTATGAGTGAAATCATGTGGCATTTGTCCTTTTCTTGCTTATTTCACTTTGCATTATACCCTCTAGGTCTGTCCATGTTGTTGCACATGGCAAGATTTCATTCCTTTATATGGCTAAGTAAAACTCCATTGTGTGTATATCTATATATCTGTATCTGTCACATTTTCTTTATTCATCTATGGATGAACACTTGGGTTGCTGCCATATCTTGGGTATTGTAAATATAACACTGTAATAAATATAGGGGTGCATCTGTTTTTTCAATTTAGTATTTTAGTTTTCTTTGGGTAAATCCCAGTAGTGGAATTATTGGATCCTATGGTAATTCTATTTTGATTTTTTTGAGGACACTCCATACTGTTTTCCACAGTGACTGCACCAATATACATTCCCACCTGCAGTACACAAAGTTTTCTTTTATTCCAGTTCTCGCCAACACTTACTATTTCTTGTGGTTTTGATTTTAATCATTCTGACAGGTGTGAGTTGATAACTCATTGTAGTTTTGTTGTTCATTTCCCTGATAATTAGTGATGTTGGGCATCTTTTCATGTATTTGTTGGTCATCTATCTTCCTTGGAAAAATGTCTATGCTGGTCTTCTGCTCATTTTTAAATTGGATTATTTGAGTTTTAGGTATTGAGTTGTATAAGTTCCTTATATAGTTTGGATATTAACCCTTTATTGGGTTTATCTTTTGCAAGTATTTCCTCCCATTCAATAGGTTGCGTTTTTGTTTTGTTTATGGTTTCCTTCACTGTGTAAAAACTTTTTATTTTGATGTAGTTCCAATAGTTTAATTTTGCTTTTGTTTCTCATGCCAGAGAAAACATATCTAGAAAAATGTTTCTGTGGCTCATCTCAAAGAAATTGCTGTCTGTGTTTTCTATTAGGAATTTGATCATTTCAGATCTCACATTTAGGTCCTTAATCCATTTTGAGTTTATTTTTGTGTGTGGTGCAAGAAAGTGGTTCAGTTTCATTCTTTACGTGTAACTGTCCAGGTTCCCCAGCACCACTGACTGAGGAGACTATCTTTTCCTCATTGTATATTCTTGTCTCCTTTGTCTTAGATTAATTGACCATAAACACATGGGTTTATTTCCAGGTTCTCTATTCTGTTCTGTTGATCTTTGTGTCTGTTTTTATGCCAGTACTATACGTTTAGACTACTGTGGCTTTGTTTATCTTGGGTTATGATACCTCCAGCTTTGTTCTTCTTTCTTTCTTTCTTTCTTTTTTTTTTTTAATGTATTTATCTGACAGAGACACAGTGAGAGAGGGAACACAAGCAGGGGGAGTGGGAGAGGGAGAAGCAGGCTTCCCGCAGAGCAGGGAGCCCAATGAGGGGCCCGATCCCAGGACCCTGGGACCACGACCTGAGCTGAAGGCAGACGCTTAACGACTGAGCCACCCAGGCACCCCTGTTCTTCTTTCTTAAGATTGCTTTGGCTATTAAGGGTTTTTGTGGTTCCACACCAATTTTGGTTTCTTTGTTCTAGTTCTGTGAAAAGTGCTGGTGGTATTTTCATAGGGATTGCATCAGATCTATAGGTTGCTTTGGGTAGTATGGACATTTTAGCAGTTTTTGTTCTCCCAATCCATGAACATGGAATATCTTTCCATTTGTGTCATCTTCAAATTCTTACATCAGTGTTTTATAGTTTTCAGAGTAGAAATCTTCTACCTCCTTGGTTAAGTTTATTTTTAGGTATTTTATTATTTTTGGTGCACTTGTAAATGGGATTATTTAATTTTTTTTCTGCTACTTCATTATTAGTGTATAGAAGTGCAATAGATTTCTGTATGTTAACTTTGTATCCTGTGACCTTACTGAATTCATGTATCAGGTCTAGTAGTTTTTTGGTGGAGTCTTTAGGTTTCTGTAGATAGTATCATGTCATCAGCAAATAGTGAAAGTTTTACTTCTTTGTTACAAATTTGGGTGCCCTTTATTTCTTTCCCTTGTCTAATTGCTGTGGCTAGGATTTCTGGTACTCTGGTACTCTGGTCCAGTTGAATAAAAGTGGTAGGAATGGACATCCTGTCTTATTCCTAATCTTAGAGGATGAGCTCTTAGTTTTTCATCATTGAGTTTGATGTTAGCTATGGTTTTTCATATATGGCATTTTATTATGTTGAGGTATGTTTCCTCTAAACCCATTTCGTTGGGAGTTTTTATCAGGAATGGATGTTATACTTTGCTAAACGCTTTTTCTGCATTTATGGAGATGATCATATGGTTTTTATCCTTTCTCTTGTTAATGTGATGTATCACATTGATTGATTTATGAATATGGAACCATCCTTGTATTCCCTGGAATAAATTTCACGGGTTTGTGGTAAATGATTTTTTTTTTTAATTTATTGTTGGATTCAGTTTGGAAATATTTTGTTGAGGATTTTTGCATTTATGTTCATCAGAGATATTGGCCTATAGTTTTTTGATTTTTGTCTCCCTGCCTCCCCCTTCAACCCCCCAGTGTCTTTAAATGGTCTTGGTATCAGGGTAATGCTAGCCTTGTCCAATGAATTTGGAATTTTTCCGTCATCTTATATTTTTTGGAATAGTTTTTTTATTACTGATTAAATTTTATTGGTAGTATTCAGATTGTTCAAATTTTGTATTTCTTCCTGATTCAGATTTGAAGGTTTTATGTTCCTAGGAATTTATCCATTTCTTCTAGGTTGTCCAGTTAGTTGGCGTATAATTTTTCATAATCTTATAATCCTGTGTATTTTTGCAGTTTTGGTTGGTATTTCTCCTCGTCATTTCTGATTTTATACATTGAGTCCTGTCTTACTGGATGAGTCTGGCTGAAGGTATATCAGTTTTGTTGATACTTAAAAAAAAATATATAATGCCTGGTTTCATTGATCTGTTCTCTTGTTTTTTCAGTCTCTACTTCATTTATTTCTGCCCTAATCTTTATCATTTTGTTTCTTCTACTGCCTTGGGCTTTGTTTTTCTTTTTCTTGCTCTTTAGGTGTAAGGTTAGGTTGCCTATTTGAGATTTTTCTTCTTGAGGTAGACCTGTGTTGCTCTAAACTTCCCTTTTAGAGCAGCTTTTGCTGCATCCCAGAGATTTTTGGACTGTTGGGTTTTCATTTCCATTTGTTTCAATGTATTTGTTGATTTTGATTTATCAGTTGAGCCATTTGCTGTTTAGTAGCATGTTATTTAGCCTCCATGTATTTGTGTTCTTTCCAGATTTTTTCTTGTGACTGATTTATACATTCATACTCTCGTCATCAGAGAAGATGCATATGATTTCAGTCCTTTTGAATTTGCTGAGACTTGTGTTGTGGCCTAACATGTGATCTTTTCTGGAGAGTATCCCATCTGCCTTTGAAAATAATGTGTATTCTGTTGTTTTCTGGATGGGATGTTCTGATATATCTGTTAGATCCATCTAGTCCAATGTGTCATTCAAAGCCATTGTTTCCTTGTTGATTTTCTGCCTGGATGATCTATCCATTGATGTAAGTGTGGTGTTAAAGTCCCCCACTATTATTATATTATTGTCCGTTTCGTCCTTTGTATCTTTTAAAAGTTGCTTTATGTATTAGGTGCTTCCATGTTGGGTGCATAAATATTTACAATTGTTATGCCTTCTGTTGGATTCTTCCCTTTATCATTGGGTAGTGTTCTTGTCTCTTCTTAGTCTTTGTTTAAGGTCTATTTTATCTGATATTAAGTACTATTACCCAGCTTTCTCTTTGCTTCCATTTGCATGGTAAATGTTTTTCCATCTCTTTGCTTTCAGTCTGCATGTGTCTTTACATGTGAAGTGAGTCTTATAGGTAGCATTTTTATAGATCTTGTCTTGCCTTTTTTTTTTTTTTTTTTTAAGATTATGGTTTAGAAATCGGGGGGAAGAGCAGAGGGAGAGGGACAAGCATACTCCATACTGAGCACGGAGCCTGATGTGGGGCTTGAGATCACAACCTGAGTTGAAACCAAGAGTCAGATGCTTAACTGGAGCTACCCATGTGCCCCTAGGTTTTGTTTTTTTATCCATTCAGTCACCCTAGGTCTTTTGATTGGAGTTTTTGTTCATTACATTCAAAGTAATTGTCAATAAGTATGTACTTACTGATTTTTTATTACTTTTGTTGTTTGTGTAGTTCTTCCCTGTTTCTTTCTTTTCTTGCTCTTTTCCCTTGTGGTTTGCTGGTTTTCTTTAATAACGTGCTTGGATTCCCTTTCCTCTATTGTTTGCATATCTGTTACAGATTTTTGATTTGTGATTATTGTGAGATTGATATATAGCATCCTGTGTGTATAGCAGTCTACAATGAGTTTGATGTAGTGGTTTTTTTCACTAAGGTGACTTAAGTTTGAACCCATTCTAAAAGCACTAAATTTTTACTCCCCTCCCCCGCACTGCTTTTTATACATACAGTGCCATACTGTACATCCTTTTATTTTGCAAATCCATTGACTGGTTTTATCTATAGAATTGATTTTACTGCACTTGGGCTTTAATGTCTGTACTGGTTTTATGCATTATTAATCTAGTACTTTTATCATGTTTGTATTTACCTGTTAAGAATTTTCCTTTCATGATTTTCTTCCTTCTGATCATGGCCTTTTCTTTCCACTCAAAGAATTAACTTGAACGTTTTTGCAAGGCTGGTTTAGTGGTGATGAACTCCGTTGATTGGGAAATTCTTTGTCCTTCTTTCTGAATGACAGCCTTGGTGGATAGAGTATTCTTGGTTGCACTTTTTTCTTTTTTTCTCTTTCAGTACTTTGAATTTATCATGTACCACTCTTGTGGCCTGCAAAGTTTCTGCTGAATAATCAGCTGATAGTCTTATGGGGTCTCCCTTGTGTGTGCCTATTTTCTTTTCTCTGGATGCTTTTAAAATTCCCTCTTTATCACTACTTTTTGTCATTTTAATTGTTATGTATCTCGATGTAGACTTCCTTGGGTTGGTTTTTTATGTGTCATCTGTGCCTCTTGGATCTGGGTGTCTTTTCCTTCCCTAGATTAGGGATGTTTTCAGCTCTTATTTCTTCAAATAAATATTCTGCCTCATTTCTGTCTCTTTTCCTTCTGAGATCCCTGTAATGCAAATGTTCTTTTGCTTGATGATGTTGCTGATTTCCCTTAACCTACTCTCATTTTTTTTATTCTTTTTTCCTTTTGCTGTTCAACTTGGTTCCTTTCTGTTACTCTGTCTTCCAGTCCACTGATCCGTTCTTTCTCCTCTAATCTATTGATTTTCTCTAGTGTATTTTAAATTTCTGTTATTGAGTTTTTTAAATCTCTGCCCCTTCTATCCTTTCTGGTGTCTCCTCCTAAGATTAACTGTGGAAAGTCTGTTCTGCCTGGAAAGTCTGTGTTTTGGTCATCTTCTGGGTTGGATGCACTGATGTGGCTGTTTTCTAGGTATGTCTCTGGGGCCAGGTGATCTTAGGATCCTTCTACTCTGCCACCTTTTCAGAAGTGGAATTTTGTACTTTTTGACTGCCTTTACCTATTTTCCACCACCCCCAAATTCCCAACACCCCATTTCTGGCAACCAACAATCTGTTCTTTGTTTCTGTGAGGTTTTTTGTTTGTTTGGTTGTTTTTTCCACATATAAGTGAGATCATTCAGGGTTGTTTTTATCTGTCTGGCTTATTTAACTTGTCATAATATCCTCAAGGTCCATCCATGTTGCAAATAGCAGGATTTTCTTATTTCTCAGGGCTGAATAATAGTCCACTCTGTGTTTCTGTAGCACGTTTACTTTATCCATTCATCCTTTGATGGACACTTCGGCTATTTCCATGTCTTGGCTGTTGTAAATAATGCTGCAATGAACGTGGGGATGCAGATAACTCTTTGAGATAGTGATTTTGTTTCCTTCAGGTATATATCTGGCAATGGAATTGCTGGATCATATAGTACTTTTGTTTTTAATTTTTTGAGGAACCTGCATACTGTTTTCCAGAGGACGGCACCAATTTATATTCCCACCAACAGTGCATAAAGATTTCCTTTTCTCTACATTCTCAGCAACCCTTGTTGTCTCTTGTCTTTTGGATGACAGCTATTCTAACAGGGGTAAAGTGATATCTCATTGTGGTTTTAATTTGTATTTCCTTCTTGATTAGTGATGTCAAATACCTGTTCATGTATCTGTTGGTCATTTGTATGCCTTCTTTGAAAAAAAAGTCTATTTAGTTCCTCTGCTCATTTTTTAATTTGATTGTTGTTGTTATTGAATTATATCCGTTCTTTATATATTTTAGATTTCAATGCCTTATTAGATGTATGATTTGCAGTTATTTTCTCCCATTCAGTAGATTCCCTTTTCATTTTGCTGATGGTTTTCCTTTGCTGTGCAGAAGTTTTGTTTGATATAATCCCTCTACTTCAAATTTCAAAATCTGCCCAGTATTTGTGAAAGTTTTCCCTGGCTCATTCTTCATGTTTTCATATTTATTTTCTTTGTTTTATTAGAATAGTTTTTGGCTTTTCCCTTTTATTATGTTGGTTTAGTGCATGGTCGTTTGTTTTTTTTTTTGTCAGTTGTAATATATGTATATGTTATAATATTTTTAAATTTTCCATTTGGCTTTCATTAGACACTTTTTTATATAACTCATTTGTTCAATTTGTTGTTCTTTTGCCAACTTAAATTCAGTTGGATATGTAAGTAAATTCATATTTATTGGTAAAGAATAATTTAACAACATTTCATGTGCACACAGCTTTGGTACTATCTCATACAAAGATTTATCATTGTTGTTGTATGTGTGTTTGTGTGGCTTTTTCCTCTCTCTGTATTACACAGTTGAATAGTTATTTTTCCTCTTTTACCTGGTCTTGGATAGTGAAACAGTTCTGCCCATCTGTACTACATGTCATATGACTCTCCCACAGTGCTGTTCTGTGGCATCAGTTGGACACTGTGGAACTGGCACCTTTCTTTATCTTTTGCCTCTTGACTGCATTGTTTCAATAAGTGAATAAAGATCTGATTGGTATTTTCATTTGGGCTTGTTACCCTAATTGACTGCCTTGACACCTAACAGCTTGACAATAAGGTTCAAAATGTCTTTTGATTATATCCAGATGTCCCATTTTCAACAAAATTTATGAGGCACATAAGGAACAAGAAATTATAATACATAAAGTAAACAATACAAATTCTATCTGAAAAGCTCAGATGTTGGACTTATTAAAGACAAATTGATTTAAACTATGTTAAAAGTACTAAAAGAAACAATGTGTAAATAACTAAAGGGAAGAATGAGAATGATGTATCATCAGAGAATATCAATAAAGAGATAAAAATTATAAATTGCAACCAAATGGAAATTATTGAGATGAAAAATAAAATAGCTGAAATGAAAAATTCGCTCTCAAGGCTCACCAGCAGATTCAAGTATTCAGAAGAAAGTAATAATATAGTAGTAAATTGTAGGACAATTTTCCACTATAAGAAAAAGAAAAATGAAGACCTCACAGACCTGTGGGATACAGTCAACACCTGCACATGGGAGGTACAGAAGGAGATGGAAAAGAGAAAAGGGGCAGAAATATTTTATGAAGAAATACAGGTAAAAAGCTTCTGAAATTTGATTAAAACCATTATTGAACACATTTATGAAGCTCAAGAAACTGTATAACTCTTAGAAGAACACATAGATGTAAAATCTTCTTGACCTTCCCAGTGGAAAGAGTTTCTTAGATATTCTTCCTAAAGCTTAAACAACTAAAGGGAAAAAATAGAAAAATTTGACTTCATCATATTAAAAAAATTGTACATTAAGAAAGTGAAAAGACAACCCAAATAGAGGCAGACAATGTTTGTGGATCATTTATCTGGTAAGAGTTTAATATTCAGAGTATATAAAGAATTCTTAAAATTCAGCAATAAAGGAGCCTATTAAAAACTGGACAAAATTATTTAAATAGACACTTCTCCAAAGAAATTACACAAATGGCCCAAAGAACATACAAAGATGTTCAACATTATAAATTATTAAGAAAATCCAAGGTTAAAAACAGAAGATAACCACTTCCTAACCACTTGCTATAATATGTGGACAATAACAAATCTTTGTGAAGATGTTTGTTGGTACCTGAAAGAGGTACTATATGATACAGCAGTTGTAGTCTTTGGTATATACACAAAAGAATTGAAAGCATATGTTCACACAAAAGTTTGTACATGAATGTTTATAGCAGTTCTCTTCAGCCAGAAAGTGGAAACAGTCCTGATGTTCATCAGCTGATGGATAAACAGATGTGGTATATCCATACAATGAAATTTTGTTCAGCAATGAAAAGCAGTGAAGTAGTGATAAATGCTATATAATGGATAATCTTGAAAACATTATCCTAAGTGAAAGAACCTGACATAAAAAGTCATATGTATTCATTTATGTTAAGTGTCTAGAATTGGCAAATCAATAGAAAGTAGATTAGTGATTACCAAAGAATGTGAATATACTAAAAATCCTTGAATTTTGCAATTTAAAATAGTGAACTTTATGGTTGGTACATGAATCATATCTCAAAAACATTTAAAAATGCATAGTTCATTATCATATCACAAAGATAATATTTGTATAACAACACTTGAGTCAAGAAAAGTAGGACGTTGTCAATATTGCATATTTCCTTTAATGTTTTTTATTTTCATAGTTTTACCATCTGGATTTGTACTCCTAAGTACTGTATTCATCATATATATGATGTTTTTGCATATACCCTTATTTTACTCTAAATTATGCTTGTGAGATTCATCAATGTTGCTGTAAGTAGCTATAGTTTGTTCACTTTCATTGCAGTATATTTTTTTCTATTTTATTACTGTGCTACATTTGATTTAATATATGCATATTCAGTTGACAAATTTAGAATTTTTCGTATTACAAATAATGTCATAATCATTCTTCTATATGTTTCTTGATGCACATATGCATTTGTTGATTGCATATTTTCATGGATGTGCATGTGTATGTAATTCCTGGGCAGGTGAATTGCTGGATGATATGCATATGCTCAGATTTAGGAGATAATGACAAACAAATGTACACCCTCACCAGCAAGTATGAAGGGTCCAGTTCATTTCCTTAGTGTTGTCAACACTTCGTATATATCCTTGGTATTTGCTCACTGTTCTAGTCAGCTCTCGCTGCCATAACAAAATACCACAGAGCAGGTGGCTGAAACAACAGAAATTTATTTCTCACAGTTCTGTAAGCTGGAAGTCCAAGACTAAGGTGCTGGCAATTTAGGTTTCATTCTGAGGCTTCTTGGCTTGCAGGCAGCTACCATCTCACTATGTGCTTACATGCTCTCTTCTTCGTGTGCTTATGAGAGGAGACAGAAAAGCAAGTTCTCTGACGTTCCTTCTTATAAGGGCACTAATTCTCCACTCTCATGACTTCATACCTAATGACCTCCCAAAGGTCTCATCTTAAAATACCACCATATTGAAGGTTGGAGTTTCAACATATGGATAAAGGGAGAGGGACACAAACATTCAGTCCATAGCAGCAATATTGGCATTGTCAGTCTTTTTTTAAAATATAGCTATTCTGTCTGGCATGTGACCAAATATTTACTGGTGTCTAGCATACATTTATTTTAGATTTGCCTGATGACTTATAAGGTTAAGGATTTATTCATATGTGTATTGACTCATATTCTTTTGTGAATTTTATGTTCAACTGGCTTGACAATTTTTTGGTTGCCTTTTTTTTTTTTCCTTTTTGGCTTTTTAAAATATGTTTACTGGATATGCTTTTTTAAACTTTTTTATATTCCAGTACAGTTAACATACAGTGTTACATTCATTTCAGGTGTACAATATAGTGATTCAACAATTCTATACATTACTCAGTGTTCATCATGATAAGTATACTTTTAATTCCCTTTACTATTTCACCCGTTCACTCCATCCACCTCCCCTCTGGCAACCATCTGTTCTCTATAGTTAAAAGTCTGTTTTCTGGCTTGTCTCTTTTTTACTTTGTTTTGTTTCTTAAATTTAACTTATGAGTGAAATCATATGGTATTTATCTTTCTCTGACTGATTTATATCACTTAGCGTCATACCCTTTAGGTCCATCCATGTTGCTGTAAATGGAAAAATTTCATTTTTTTTATGGCTGAGTAATATTCTATTATATATACCACATCTTCTTCATTCATCTGTAGATGGACGCTTGGGTTGCTTCTGTAATTAGGCTATTGTAAATAATGCTGCAGTAAACATAGGGGTGCATATATCTTTTCAAATTAGTGTTTTCATATTCTCTGGGTAAATACCCAATAGTGGAATTACTGGATCCTATTGCCATTTTATTTTTAATTTTTTGAGGAATCTTCATACTGTTTTCCAGAGTGGCCGCATCAGTTTATATTCCCACCACAAGTGTTCCTTTTTCTCCACAACCTTGTCAACACTTGTTGTTTTCCTCTGTTTCTGATTTTAGCCATTCTGACAGGTGTGAGATGATACCTTATTGTGGTTTTGATTCACATTTCCCTGATGATTGGTGAGGTTGAGCATCTTTTCCTGTGTCTGTTGGCTATCTGTATGCTTTTTTAGGAAATGTCTGTATATGTCTTCTGCCCATTTGTCATTTGGATTATTTGTGTTTTTGGTGTTGTATAAGTTCTTTATATATTTTGGATGCTAACCCTTTATCATATATGTCATTTGCAAATATCTTCTCCAATTCAGTAGATTGTCTTTTAGTTTTCTTGATTGCTTCCTTTGCTTTGCAGAAGCTTTTTATTTTGATGTAGTCCCAGTACTTTGCTTTTGTTCCCCTTACTTTAGGAGACATACCTTGAAAAATGTTACTGTGGCTGATGTCAGAGATATTACTGCCTGTGCTCTATTCTAGGATTTTTATGATTTAAGTTCTCACATTTAGGTCTTTAATACATTTTGAGTTTATTTTATGTATGGTGAAAGAAAGTGGTCCTGTTTGATTCTTTGCATGTAGTTGTCCAGTTTTCCCAACATTATTTGTAGAAGAGACTGTCTTTTTACCATTACATATTCTTGCCACCTTTGTTGAAGTTTAAGTGACCATAAACACATGGGTTTATTTCTGGGATCTCTATTCTGTTCCATTGATTTATGTATCTGTTTTTGTGCCGATACCATACTGTTTTGATTACTATAGCTTTTTAGTGTATCTTGAAATCTGGGATTGTGATACCTCCAGTATTCTTCTTGTTTTTAAAGATTACTCTGGCTATTCAGGGTCTTTTGTGGTTCCATACCAGTTTTAGGACTCTTTGTTCTAGTTCTGTGAAACATGCTATAGGTATTTTCGTAAGGATAGCATTAAATGTGTAGATTGCATTGGGTAGTATGACATTTTAACAGTATCCATTTCCCCAGTCCATGAGTATGGAATATCTTTCCATTTGTTTGTCATCGTCAGTTTTTTTAATCTGTGTTTTATAGTTTTCAGAGTACAAATCTTTTACCTCCTTTGTTAAGTTTATTCCTAGGTATTTAATTATTTTTGGTACAATTGTGAATGGGATTGTTTTCTTAATTTTTCTTTTTGCTACTTCATTATTAGTGTGTAGAAATGCAACAGATTTCTGTATATTGATTTTTTATCCTGTGCGCTTACTGAATTTATCAGTTCTAGTAGTTTTTTTGGTGGAGTTTTTAGGATTTTTCTATAGCTAGTGTCATATTATCAGCAAATAGTGTAAGTTTTACTTCTTCCTTACTGATTTGGATGTCTTTTATTTCTTTTTCTTGTCTGATTGCTGTGACTTGGACTTCCAGTACTATGTTTAATACAAGTGGTGAGAGTGGACATTCTTGTTTCTCTTCCTGATCTTAGGGGAAAAGCTCTCAGTTTTTCACTCTTAAGTTTGATGTTAGCTGTGGTCTTTTCATATATGACCTTTATTATGTTTTTTTGTTTTTGTGTTTTGTTGTTGTTGTTGTTTTGTTATTTATTTTTTTGGCCTTTATTATGTTGTGGTATGTTCCCTCTAAACCTACTTTGTTGAGGGTTTCTATCGTGAGTGGGTGTTGTATTTGGTCAAATGCTTTTTCTGTGTCTATTGAAATGATTATTTTTTTAATCCCTTTTCTTGTTAAAGTGATGCATTACGTTGATTGATTTGCAAATATTGAACCACCCTTGCGTCCCTGAAATAAATCCCACTGGATCATTGTGATGACTTTTTTAATGACTTTTTAATGTTGTTGGATTTGGTTTGCTAATATTTTGTTGAGGATTTTACATCTATGTTCATCAGAGATATTGGCCAGTAGTTCTCTTTTTTGGTGTTGTCTTTATCTAGTTTTGGTATCTGGGAAATGCTGGCCTTATAGAAAGAATTTGGAATAAATTTTGTTTGCATTTTTCTTTTTGATTTTGTAGGGTTTTAAAATATATTAGATATATAAGTTGGTTTTATGTGTTGCAAATAACTTCTCCTACTCTGTGATTCATTCTTTATTGTCTCTTAATGGTGTATTTTATTTTATTTTATTATTATTTTTTTAAGATTTTATTTATTCGACAGTGAGAGACACAGCGAGAGAGGGAACACAAGCAGGGGAGTGTGAGAGGGAGAAGCAGGCTTCCCGCAGAGCAGGGAGCCTGATGCGGGCCTAGATCCCAGGACCCTGGGATCATGACCTGAGCCAAAGGCAGACGCTTAATGACTGAGACACCCAGGTGCCACATTAATGATGTATATTATTGAACAGAAGTTTCTAATTTTAATGTCCAATCTATCAGTCTTTTCTTTTATTCTTAATTATTTGATTGTTTCATAAGTCTTTCCCTTCATATAAATAATTATCATGTTTTTCCATATCTAGGTCAGTATAGGATGTTTATTATTGTTTGTGTTATTATTGTTCACCTTTACATATACATCGAAATCCACCTAGAATTGATTTGCATGGAAAATATATAGTGGGAGTCAGGTTTCACTCATTTTTCTAAATGCAAACAAAATTTTCGGCTCATTATTGACATGTCTTTATGTACTGTTCTGCAGTGCCACATGGATAGATCCAGGTATATGTGTGATAGATTGATCGATTGATCGATCATATATGTGTGTATCTGTTTCTGGGATCTCTAGTCTGCCTCATTGTTCTATATGTCTATTTTTATGCCAAAACCACCATCTGCTAATTATTCTAACTTTATGTATGATATCCAGTAAAGAAATCCTCAGACCATATTTTTTCAGTTTCTTGGCTACATTTGCCCCACTGTATTTCCATATAAAATTTAGAATCAACTTCTCAGGCCTTAGGCATCTGATAGAAATTTGATAGGGATTTTACTGACCTTACAGATAAATTTGGGAAAAATTGAATACTGTATCTGTGTATCTAGGTTAGTATCTCAATATTTTAGATCATATATGTCTTTTGCAAAATTTATTCTAGCATACTTATTTTTAAATTATAATTTTGCTTAAAATAATTTTTTTAGTTCATGATATGTAGATATTCAGTTAGACAATATATATTAATCTTGCATGTGACAAATTTGTTAAATCAATAATTAATGTTAATCTGGAGATTATTCTGAATTTTCTGTGTAACATCATGTGACCTGTAAATGTTGTTTTTCTAATAAATCATTTAAAATTTTTTTCATGGCTTATTTTCTCACAAACATTACTAGTAAACAGTTCAAATATTTTGAAAGGTGTGGTAATAGTAGCCATTTGTGACTCATTCCTAACATCATGTTGAAATTAATATTCCACCATTAAGTATAGTTGTGAGTTTTTTCTAGGTGCATTTATCACATTAGGAAAGTTCTCTTTTTAGTTTCCTCAGATATTTTCATTATAAACAAATGTACTGAGGCACCTGGTGTTGCAGTGTCTGACTCTTGGTTTCAGCTCCAGTTGTAACCTCAGGGTCCTCGGATTGAGCCCCATGTCTGGCTCTGTGCTTAGTGTGGAGTCTGCTTGAGATTCTCTTTCCCTCTCCCTTTCCTCTCCCTCTCCCCTTCCCGCTCATGTTTGCTCTCTTGCTTTCTCTCAAATAAACCTTTATAAACAATTGTTGTATTTACACAATACTTTTTTTGCATCTATTAAAACGATCATGTGCTTTTATTTATCATTTTGTTAATGACTGATTTTTAAAGTTAAACTTACATTCATGGAATAAATATGAAAATGGTAATATGTTCATTGATGTATGATTTGTTTTAGTACTTCACATTTGTATTTATGAGTAATATTGACTTAACATTTTCCTTTATTGTGGATATCTCTGTCAGGGTTTGTATCAAAATTATGCTGTCCTCATAAAATTTGTTGGGAAGTGGTACCTCTTGTTCTTTTGAAGTGTTTATATAAATTTGGCATTATTTCTTAATGGTATTACAATATCTGCTAGTGGATCTTATGAACTTAGAGCTTTGTTTGAAGGAAGATTACTAAGTATGGATCAATTACTTTGCTGTAGGACTGCTTATATTTTCTATTTCTTATGTTTGTTTTAGGAAATTATATTTTCAAGGGATTTATTTCCTCTAAAGTTTGATATTTTTTGTCATATTTCTTGTTTTTGGTTTTTACAATATCTTCATTACCTTCTCACTGTTGGTAGACTCTGGTGATTATACTGTTTCCATTTCTGACATAGGCTATTTGTGCATAATCTTTCTTTGATTCATTTCCTCAGGTGTTTATTTTAATCTTATAATTTACTTCACCAAAGGTTTATTTTGTTGCTGCTGCTATTGTTTCATCAGGGATTTATTATTCTTTTTTAAAGAACTTGTATTTAGTTTTATTGGTCCACTTCATTGAAAGAATACGTGGGGCATCTGGGTGGCTCAGTCGGTTAAGTGGCTGCCTTCGCCTTGGGTCATGATCCCAGGGTCCTGGGATCGAGCCCCATGTCCGGCTCCCTGCTCAGTGGGGAGCCTGCTTCTCCCTCTCCCTCTACCTGCCTCTTGCCTACTTGTGCTTTCTCTCTCTGTCAAAAAAATAAATAAAATCTTTAAAATATACATGTGTGTTTGTGTATATATATACACCCACACATACATATACATACATATATATATATGTTTGTGTATACATATATATATTTATTTCATCTTATCAACTTCTTACTTTATATGCTTAAAGATGTGTATTAGCACTGGAGTAATTAACAAGATAGAGAAAAGTTTAGAGGTTCCCATATAGGGCAGGATAGAAGTTCCAGATGGGAAGAAGCCACATTATATATTGTGTTTGTTATTCACTCTCCTCACACTGTCTGTCTCACTTATTTCAATGTTTTATGTACAAATAGTTTGTTGAACAAATTAATGGCAATTATAATTACCCCGCAGTGACTATTTTTCTCTTTAACCATTAGTTTATGGTAGCAGTAGATTAATGGTTACTTAATATCTGTTGGGGGGGTAAAAAACTAGATAGAGAAACTAGGACTGCTATTTTTGATCTCTCATGATGGCTTTTTATTTTTATTGGCCCCAAATCATACTGACTGCATAACTCTGAACAAATATAAAACTTCAAAGAAGTCATCTTGATAGGGCCCAGAGCTGGACCTAAATAAATAAATGTATACAAATGTAGAAAAGTAAAAAGCTCTTTATTTTTGCTTCCACATTCTGGAGAAGAAAATGTGCTCTTTAGAGCACTCCACTCTCTTAGAATGTTTAATGACATGAATCAGTATGAATTTTTAAGTGAGTCCTTAAGTATTTTGTTTATTCATTTACTTATTTATTTTTGTGCATGCTTTAACTGATTCATAGTTACAGAGTTCTTTAATTCAAGATATGGCGTGTATCTAGTTTCATTGAAATTTCACAAAGTGTGTGCTCATTGAAGTGTGGTGCCTTTCCACTTGTAAGTAATTATTTAAAGAGTAGGATATTGAGTTTGATGATAACTTTAGATATTAACACTTGGACTAGTTTTCTAGATACATTAGCAATGAAATGGAAAGCATTTTGCAAATTGATACAAAGAAAATCAGAAGAACATTAAGACTCACAAACCTGTCATTGGTTTGGCAGTGAAATACATATTAGAAGTCTTATTTTTAAAAGGCATTTTGGGTAAAAAAAAAAAAAAAAAAGTCAGTTTTTTATGGATTTTCCCTGGTTTTTATCTTTAAGAATGAAATTTAAGACTACTTATTGCAAAAGATGTTGCCATGAATATAATTATTGGTTTACCTGAAGCACATGCCCTTAATGTGCTAAACACAGGATTTAAAGGATTCGTGAATCTTGTTCTTAGTGTGATATATGTGAAAAATTATGGTCAAGAAGATTAATAGAGAAAAGCAGATTCTTACACAATTTCTTCAAGGTGCCATCTAAATGTAGAGAAAGGACTAGGCAAAGATGATAATGGTATAATAGAATGTTATTTGACATTTATACGTCAAGACAGCACTGTTAATATGTGCTTGTTTATCACATATTTGCTAGTTTTCTTTCAGATACATGTGGCTTGTTTTATTTATAATTTGTTGTTACTTTAGAAATTGGCCAGTTCTAGTGCTTATTAGATTTGTAGAGATTACTTTTATGCCATTTATAGCAAAATATTTCAACATTGTTCTAAACAGTGCTGTCTGAGAGAACTTTATATGATGAAAATGTTTCCAGTGTTTTCCATTATAGTGGTCACTGGTCATATATGGCCGGTGAGCACTTGGAATGTGTCTAGTGCAACTGAGGAGATGCATTTTCAAATTTAGTTGATTTTAATTAATGTAAATTTCATATTAAATGTCCACATGTGGCTGACTACCATAGTATACAGTATGGTGTTTACATTTATCTGAGTTAAAACATGTAAAATATTTAAACAGCATTTTTCAGGTAATCAGTACTTAGCATTTGTTGTTGCTATTGTTATTAATATTATGTGCTTATAGTATATTTTGGGAAATACCTTCGTCACATGAATTCAGTTAACAAGATGTTGTCTTAAATATTATGCACTAAAAACCCTAAGAATCAGCCCTACTCACTGGGATCCATTCTCCTGACATTCACTGGCTTAAAAAAAATACTTCCAATGGATTCTGTGTCCTGTGTGAAATTTGAGATCTTTTCATGATTTATTATTATTTTTTTTAATTTTATTTTATTATGTTAGTCACCATACAATATCTTTTCATGACTTAAAGCTGAATTATATAATTTGTGAACTCTGTATACTTCTTGTTCTTCCTTTCTCTATTTTTCTTCTTCTTTTTTATATTTTTAAAATCACAATGGTGCAGATTTGGACTTACATCATAAAGTTGTCAGAGGAAGAACAATGCAAATAAAAACAAATTTTTTATTTCTGAATGTCAAATTAAATTATGAAAACAACATAAACACATACCTCTTCTATCTATTGGATAAGAAAAAATCAGTTTCATTCTTTTAGTTTCATAGAATTGCCATATGTATTTATAAGACCTCACAAAATGTTTGATTTAAACATTTTAGGGGGCACATAACTTGTACCTGAAGAAAAATTTAACTACTCCTAAGAATACCTTAATTTCTAGTCTCTGTTGATTTCTGTAACCCTCAATTTGGAGCTACCTGTATGTCATGATTTCCTCAGTATTCCTATGAAACAAGCCAATTTAAGTTGGATAATCATTGTTATTATCTCTTTTGTAAAATGGCATTTTTCCTACATTTTTCATGCCTTGAGGTCTTTTACTAAAACTGTATTTGAATTTTGACTCCTATAAGCTTAGGCAAAGATCCTGAATGTATCTGGATGATAGTTTTTGTTTTGTTTTGTTTTTTTAGGATTCAATTATTTATTTGAGAGAGAGCACTGGGAGAGGGAGAGTCTTGAGCAGACTCCTCACTGAATGTGGAGCCTGATGCAGGGCTTGATTTCCTGACTTTAGATCACCACCTGAGCCAAAACCAAGAGTTGGGCACTTAACCGACTGTACCACCCAGGTACCCCTGATGATAGTTTTAAGCTAAAATAAATGCAGCTTCCCAAAATGTGTATGTACCACAATGGTAGGGGTCAAACTTCAACAACAAGAATAAGTGATTCTCTCTTGTGTGAATGTTTCTAGATCAGAAATGTTGATGTCAATAGGTGAGCAGCAGTTAGGAGAAGATAATCAGAGAGAGTGCAACTAGAATGCAGTTAATGGGCTTCAAAACAATTAACAGGCATAAAATTTGAGATTAATCTATTGGAAGGCTAATGAACAACAATGTATTTTTTTCCAGTCTGTAGTCTCACAAAAGGCACTAATATGTTGGTAGTGAACCTTGTATTGTATACAACTGACCTTACATTGGGCTGAGGAATGTCCTAAATGATCATGGGATAGTAATTCCTGAACTTTTTGTTCTTCTCTCCAAACCCTTAAGAACAGAGGCCAGCAGGTTACTGATCACTAATTTTGTCTGTATCCAATAGATTGCAAGGAACATTCCCCTTATTATTATTTAGAGCAGATGAAGATAGTTGCTTGTTACATGGCTATGTCACCTTCTTGATCCTAACTGTCCTCTAATTTTGTTCAAGTATCTTCCCTCAAGTACTTGTCAGAGAGCTTCACGGGTCTGTTCTTAGCCTAGTGGGTATAGTGAAGGGTGTCCGCCAGCCACGGTGGCCTCATCACCTTTGAAGAGGTTGGCTTGGCATGGGCTCCATGTCTCCCTTGGCCGATAAGAGTGCTGTTGCTGGGAGTGCATCCTGATAAGGATTAGTGACACGAGAAAAAATGGCCTCTTTTCTGCCTCTGGACTTTATCGTGAATGCAACAGTGCTGCAGCTTATAAAGCTATCCTCTTACCTGTCAGAGAGCTAGCCTGAGAACAAAATCTAGGAACTGAAACTTACAAATAACCAGAGTCCTTGCTGAAGGCATGGGGCTTTTGCAAAAACCAACCAAAAGAAGTGCTCTATCTCCCAATTTCCTGATTTTCAGGATAATAATTGCCACATTATTTAAACAATTGGTGTAGGGATTTTTCAGTTTCTTGAAGTCCAAAGCTTTTTAACTCATGTATTTCAGTATTATTTTTATATCTATATGAAGATATGTGTTAAATAATTATTTGAATAAAGGCAAGTTTAGGCTGACAATTTCACATTTTTTCCAAGATGCATAAATAACTTTTACTCATGATTATGTGTATTAGGATTGGTATGATTTGTCCATTCCTGCTAATTTGTATACTCACTTATTCTTGTTTTTAAGCTCTATCTCATTTAAATAAGCATTTTAACACTTATTTATATTCAGGATATAAAACAATTTGATTTGTAATTTGAAAAAATATCCATGATAAAAATCAAAAGAAAACAAGAAATTCAAGTAGAACATTTTATTAAAATATTCAGATATACAAAGAATATAAGGTTCTGATTCAGATTCCATGAAAACATTTAATATATTCAGTAAGAAAATTTATTTGTAAATGTAATAATTACACTAGTATTCTGAATCCCTTCTATTTTTACTATTGCATAAGATGAGTTTCTATCAGGTTTCAGAGTAGGATTTTCTACAAACTGCATATCCTAGATCATACTTGATTTGGATGGTACTTCAGATGATTAGATATGGTCTCCAGGCATCCTGATGTTGTGCCATACAATGGATTTGAGAAGGAGTATACAGAACTCTAAAGAAAAACACATTGAAGAGGTTAGGATTTTAGTCACTAAAGTAACAGACTTCTTTCCAGATCATGCAGAATACAATGAGTTTTTAATGGATTTCCACTGCAGTAGTAACTAGAGCATTCCTGACTCTCCCCCTAGGACCTCCAGTCCACACTGCCTACACTGCTGACAGACCAAAGCTTGGTCTGTGTCCAAGGCCCTTGGGGCATAGGAGTCACTGCCTTAGCCTCACCTCTGGTGGGATGGGGAAGTGCAGTGGCAGAATCTGGACTACCTCTTTCTGAGGTGCTGATTTCTCTAAGTCTGCTGTATTGATCATAGTTAAACAAAACAAAACAAAATACAAAACAAATAAACCTGACTTTTAGTTGAGAGAGTTATATTTTACAGAGTATATTAGAAAACCTAAAATGTGGAAAGTTCTAATAGGACAAACAAACACTGATTTCTTCAACAAAGAAAGTGCAAGGAAAACATGAGAGAGAAAATGGAGCCTAGAGATTAAAAGAGTCTTAGGAGACATGTCTATCAATTTGGATAATATACCTTATATCCATCCTAATTTTAAAAATATAGCAACAGCAACAAATATAACCCCCCTATTTATTTATGAGACAGTTGGGGTAGGTTGAACACTGATTGAATATTTAATGGCATCAAGGAATTATTAAATGTTTAGGTATGATACTGTGGTTATATTTTTTAAAAGTCTTTATCCCTTAATGTTACAACTTAAGTCTTCACAGATGAAATTTAATGATATCTGGGATTTGTTTAAAAATAACCTGGTTGACACCAAGAATGAACCCTAATGTAAACTATGGACTCTGGGTGATGGGAAGATACAGGTTTGTCAGTGTAGCTCATGTACCATTCTGGTGTAGGATGTTGATAATGGGAGAGACCATGTGTTTGTGTGTGGGGGGATATATGAGAACTGTCTGTGCCTTCTGCTCAATTTTGCTATGAACCTAAAACAGCTCTAAACAAAACAGTCTTAAAAAAAACAAAAATAAACCAACACCACCATTCTGGTGTATAGTGGGAATGGGTGGTGTAGAGGTGAAACAAGAATGACCAGGGGTTGATAATGATTGAAGTTGGGAGATGGATACATGGCAGTTCATTATACTATTCTTACAATTTCTATATCAGGATTTGAGAATTTTCTCTAAGAGGTTTTGGAAGAGTATTTTGGAGAAGTCTATTTCTCTGTTACAAAGTCAGGAAAGGTATATGTAGTATACCTATACGTATACAAAGTCATTGTTTTCTGAAACAATAGAAATCAAAGCAGCAACAAAGTTCAAGAACTGTGGCAGAATTTCTTCTCTAGCCATTCTTAATGGAAGGTAAAAAATGTGAAAGAGGAATTATTTTTTTTATTTGGATAGAAAAAAGGAAATTGCTTCCAAGTTTCTCTGGTCATCGATTGACTGCCGTATGCAAACATAATAGAGTTTTGAAAGCACCTTGAAAGGTGGGTCTTTGATATGAACCCCACCCGTGTGCCAGAGAGACCATTTCTCAGTAGAAAGTAAAAGATGCACAGTACCTTCCTAGCAGCTTTTTAATTATTACAAGTTTATAAGATATTAATATAAAAATGCCAAATTTAAAACACTACATTTGATTTCCTTATATCATTTGTATCTTTCGGATACTAAATGTTAAACTGAAGA
This sequence comes from Leptonychotes weddellii, assembly GCF_054177405.1. Classification (NCBI taxonomy): domain Eukaryota; kingdom Metazoa; phylum Chordata; class Mammalia; order Carnivora; family Phocidae; genus Leptonychotes; species Leptonychotes weddellii. Next base: position 52,102,397 of record NC_138373.1, on the reverse strand, counting down.
TTTTTTTAAAAAGATTAAATTTTCTTTCCTTTCCTAAAATGAAAGTAGGTTTGTATTACACCTACCTACTTTGCCAAAAAGATACCTTAGGCTTCCTAAATATGCATTTATTTATGGACTATCCATTTGAAGGGGGGGGGGCTACATTGTAAGTTTTACTCTGTGTCTTGATTGACTTGACAGATCATCCAAATTAATTCTCTTTGTGTTCTGGGAAATATTCCTTGTTTTCATTCCTACCAAAATAATACTAAAAGTATATATGACATCATTATTGAATAAAACACAAATTAAAAAGTCAAGTGTTAGCCTTCAGCCATATCAACCAAGGTTCCAAAACTACTAGAAATCATCTAATCTGGCACCTTGTTACTCATTTAAATAATGGTAACAACTGTTTGTGGCCTATTCTCTTTAAAAATAATAGAGGAGAAATGAACACTTTAGCTTTCTATATACTCACTTTGACAAGAATGAATCTGATAAAATATTTCTAAAATCAGATGTAAGGAGGTTTTCGTAGACAAGAAGTGATGCGTCATGGCTAATCCTATTTGATATCTAAGTGAATGCTCATATTATCTACTTAAGAAAGAGATGAGAAAGATTTTACTTCATTTTCTCTTTAGTCTACTTAGTGCACTGATAAGGAATAGCCCTAAAAGGTCCCAAGAAAGATGAATACACTTTAATTTCTCCTTTAGTATTCTAAATTATCAGATAATAGCCCTTTACTGCTCACACCTAAATTTAAAGCACAGCACAGAATGCTGTCCTCCCTTTTGTCTTTGGGAATAGAATACAAAGAACAGTCAATAAAGAGTTACTATGGGTAGCTGACTAATACTCTGGGTTAAACTGATATTTTCCAGATTTGTCAGCTCTTGTTGAGTATGAACAGTGACCACAAAGCCACTTAACAGTGAACTAACTTTACAAACAGATTGAATCTGCCCTGGAATGGAAATTCTCATTGCACATCTAGAAGGACTAAAACTCCTTCCCATTCCCAATAAAATAACTCTGTTAAAACGTTCCTCGTAGCCATGATATGGACATGTCCAAACAACACTGTGTGTGTGTGTTTCTGCTTCTGAAACAGTACAGTTCACCATTACCACTTACCTCTGTTTTCTCTGGGTCACTCCAGTTCCCATAAACCGGATTAACAAATGCACATTTAACACTTCCTTTAGTTTTCCTTAAAGCACACAGGACCATAAAAAAAGAGTAAGTATTGAAATGTAGCACAGTACATTTCCAGGTTATTTCTGGTAGACATCTTTGAGAGACACATTGTCTAGCCAGCATACTTATTTTTATGAATGTATTACCATAAGTAAAGTTATTATTATTTTTTTTTTGCAGGGCACCAAGGCAACCACATTCTTGAAAGTAAATATAATTTGAACTCTGAATATTTAGATCCAAATAAATGCAGGCAAATAAAAAATGGCATAAATTGGTCTTAAAATTGATTTCTTAAAATATTACTCAGGTGATACAAAGGGTACAACATTATAAAGAACTGGCTATATGGAAAGGCTACCTTAGACTTCAAAAGTGCCAAACCACCAAATCCTGAGGACTATTTTTCATGACAGTGTTTGTCATAAAGATCTGTAGCAATGAGTCATTCTTTAACATTTTAAATAGCAAATTTGAATGTGTTTTGAAGAGTTCTTAATGTTAGTGTTTCCTTTAAATGAATCATAAAGAGATGGGTCCTTGATAATCTCACATGTTGGTCTAGATCTGCTAATATACTCTGATTAACTGAACTCCTAAATGATCATTTTCTTTTTGTGCTTTACTTAATTAAGAGTCTATGGACTTATTAGAAGACAACAAACCCTGGAATAGTTGGTCACAACTGTTGAGAATAAAAAATGCCCATCACAGGAGCAAAAAATATAACAAGATAACTAAATACGCCTCATTAAAGATTTACAGAATGATCCCATATATGCACACACATATATATACACACACACAAGCATAATGGAGAATGGAAAGACCAATTGTAGGATGATTGCCAGTGTCTTGAGGGCAGCTAAGAGGAAAAAAAATGTATAATGCATGAATATTTTTGCCTAATCGGGGTATAATGACAATAAGTCTGTCAATAATATAGCCTTAAATCCTAAGGGAAAAGGCAGTAAAGAGGGAACTCTGACTGATTTGTTTTTTGAAAAGAAATCGTCCGTTAATGACCTCTTATTGTCATCTACCAAAACACATAGTGAGTCCAACAGCCTAATCTGGGTAATTGTGTTTGGCTGTCAGTATGTTCTTCCTGTGGATTCAGTCTTCAAAGCTTCCTAATCTCCACTATTTCTATACAATTGGCTTAAATATTCAATAGCTTAACCAGTTCACCATCATTGAGTCTACATTTTGGGTATCAATGCATAGGGATATATATAGCAGCTATATATTTGTGGGTTATTATTTGAAAAAAAAATCATAGATACACTCAAATGATGAGGCAACAAGTATCTGTTAATTCCTTAACTACAGTGAGTACTTATGATTTGTACAGTTAGGTTGAATAAGTGATATTTGATTCTTTTCCTTTCCTTCCTCCAAGACTAGTCAGTGTAAAGTTGTCAGAGTGGTAAGCTCAGTAAATGATGCAGTTAGGTGCACGCCAGGCAGGGTTGCTTTTAGTGTTGAGATGGGATAGGGAGTTGAAGGGAAACTTCAAAATGTGTCACAATGCCAAAACAAAGGCTGGCACAGGAGAGACTGAACATTGAGGTAGGGAGTAACAAAACAAAATGGAAGTTAGGAACTAGATAAAGATCAGATGAATGCAGACACAGCTCAGAAAAATTAATCTCAGCTGAAATCAGGCATGAAATCAGGAAGCAAGAGGAAATCTAGACTGTGGGGCTAGGTAGGATAGATGGTCCAAAGGCCAGGCAGGCAACCAGGAACTGAAGGGACAGGCTTGGCAGTCAATTGGATAGAAGTGAGGTACAAGCAATACAAAAGATCTTGATGTGAGACAATTATTTTTGGCTTTGGAGCTGGGACCCCGGATGACCTAGACCAAGAGGCAGGCAGAAGGCAGGTAAATTGATCAGTTTTCCAGCTCCGTTAAATTCAGCTATTGGAGCTAATTTTCTTCTGAGAGGATTTTTAAGTCTTAAATAATTTTCTATTAAAATGAAAAAAAAAAAAGACCTATAGGTGGTAGGCTTTGGGGATCAGGTGACCACAAAGAAGGAAGGGTGACACTTAAGGTAAGAATGTGAAGTTGTAGTAAAAGAGGAAAGCATCACAGTATGAGTAGTAGAATGTGAGCAATGGTAAATTCGTCCTCCTTTAAATTATGTTCATTAGCAGTCACAAACTACTGTTATTTTTCCCATCAAAGGTATGTCCCCAAATATTAGAAATCTCTGAATTGTTAGGCTTAATTTTTAATGTAGTTCCTGTTTATACTGTAAAATATCACCCACCATCAATAGATACTTATATTAAGTAAATTTCTAGTGTCAACTCCATACATTTACTATTTCAAGTACTATGATATAATTTTCCATATGCATCAATTATATGTAAGTTTGGTACTCAGACATAAACAATTTTACTTAAAATGATGGATCCTTCTATGAGGAAAACAAAATATCTGTGAAGTTTTCTGCCAGTTCTAACACTGTAATGTATAATGATAAGCCTGTATTAGGCTAAAAAATGCTATGTTTAACTTACACTATTTGTCAATAGGCAGACGTCTCTAAGAGAGTTGAGGTTTCAGAGAATCTCACCACCTCCAGGAATCAGCAAGGAATTGACTTAGAAGTATGGAGTAGAGAGAAAAAAGCAGCATGGATCACATGAGTTTTCCATCCATAACTTAATCATGCATTCACTTAAATTATTATTAAGCTCCTGCTATATCCAGTATGTACAGTAACTGTATAGGGTGGCATTTTGAATGGGCTGAAGAGAGAGATGTCAGTACAGAACTAGGATAATTCTGATGGGAATTTCCAATTTAAATTTAGTGAGCATATGTATAACTCTAAAGGAATTCACTTCATGACTTATTAACAATTGTTTTAGTGTTGATTAAAAACGTGTTTGTAATACGTATCTGAAATTACTATAAATGGGCAGTGAAGAAAAAGAATAAAACAAAAACTCATCTATGTTACATCCAGTAAACATGACTTTAAGGTAAATGTTTAGTATATGTATATTTTAACAGCTTTATTCAGTTATCGCATACCATATAAATTTACTCATTTAAACATGATTCAATTTTTAGTAATATTGTTTTTATAAATGGTGAATATGTATAACATAAAATTTGACATTTTAACCACTTTTCAGTGTATATTCCGTGGCTTTCAATATTTTCACAGTGTTATCCAATCATCACCTCTGTCTATTTACAAAATGTTTTCATCACCAGAAATAGAAACTCAGTAGCCATTAAACCATAGTTTCCCATTCTCCTCTTTCTCCAGCCCAGGGTAACCTCTGATTTACCTTCTGTCTCTATGAATTTGCCTATTCTAGGTACTTCACATAAGTAGAATTGTACAATTTTTATCTTTTTGTGTCTGGCTTATTCCACTTAGTATAATGTTTTCCAGGTTCACCCATATTGCAGCATGTATAAGAACTTCAGTAATTTTTATGACTGAATAATACTCCATTGTATACATATGTTACATTTTGTTTACTCATTCATCTGATGATAGACACGAGTTGCTTTCACCTTTTGACTATTGTGACTGATGTTATGAATGTTGACATGTAAGTATCTGAGTTCCTATTCATTTATATATCTTTTCATGTGCTTATTTGCCATTTGTATATCTTTCCTGAAGAAATGTCTGTAAAAGTCTGCTGCTTTTAATTGGGTTGTTCTTTGTTGTTGAGTTGTAGGAGTTTTTTTTTAATACATGCTGGATATTAAACTCTAATCAGATGTATGATTTCAAATATTTTTTTCTATTCTGTAGGTTGTCCTTTGATAATATCCTTTGTCCCTTTGATAATATCCTTTGATACATGAACATTTTTGATGAAGTCCAGTTTATCTTTTTGTTTTGTTTCTTGGGCTTTTGGTGTCATATCTAAGAATTCATTGTTATCTTTTCACATGTCTGTTGGTCATCTTCATGGCTTCTTTGGAAAAATATCTATTCATGTCCTTTGCCCATTTTTTAATTGGATTGTTTTTTTGATGCTGAGTTGTATAACTTCTATATATATATTTTATATTAACCCCTTGTCAGATTATGTCATTTGCAAATATCTTTTCCCATTCAGTAAGTGCTTTTTTGTTTTGTTGATGGCTTTCTTCACTGTGCAAAAGCTTTTTATTTTGGTGTAGTGCCAGTAAGCTTAATTTTGTTTTTGTTTCCCTTGCCAGAGAAGACATATCTAGAAAAAAAATGTTTCTATGGCTGATGTCAAAGAAATTACTGCCTTTATTTTCTTCTAGGACTTACATGGTTTCAGGTCTCTATCACATGATCGGTGAAACGCAAATTAAAACCATAATGAAATATTACTTCAAAATGGCTAAAATAAAAAACACAAGAATTAGCAAGTGTTGGGTGAGGATGTGGAGAAAAAGGAACCTTTGTGCACTGTTGATGGGAATGAAGATTGGTAGAGCCACTGTGGAAAAACAGTATGGATGTTCCTAAAAAAAAAACTGAAAAAATAGAATTACTATATGATCCAATAATTGCACCACTGGGTATTTACCCAAAGAAAGTAAAAATACTAATTCAGGATGCCTGGGTGGCTCAATCATTAAGTGTCTGCCTTCAGCTCGGGTCATGATCCCAGGGTCCTGGGAGCGAGCCCCGCATGGGGCTCCCTGCTCAGCGGGAAGCCTGCTTCTCCCTCTTCCACTCCCCCTGCTTGTGTTCCCTCTCTCACTGTATCTCTCTCTGTCAAATAAGTAAATAAAAATTTTTAAAAAATAATAGAAAACAAAAACACTAATTCATAAAGGTACATCCACTCCTATGTTTTTTTATTTTGTCTAATTGCTCTGGTTAAACTTTCTTATTGATAAACACATTTATCTCTAGCTTCTTGGGGCTAAAACCTTTACTAATATAAAACTAAATTGTGGGGTGCGTCCAACTCTTGGTTTTGGCTCAGGTCATGATCTTAGGGTCCTGGGATCAAGCCCTGAGTCAGGCTCCATGCTCAGCGTGGAGTCTGCTTGGGGTTCTCTCTCCCTCTGCCTCTCCCTGCTATGTGTGCTTGCTCTCTCTCTCTCTCTGTCTCTAAAATAAACAAAATCTTTTAAAACAAACAAAAATTACAAAAAAAACCCCCCAAAACCCTGAATTGTAATGATAGTGTATAAGGAAAATTTATATGTCAGTGTTAGGATAGTTTTAGGGTAGAGTCTGATTGTCACTTAATGTGACCATCTTTAGACTAGATAAGTGAATAAACCTTTATTTAGGTCGAAAGAAAAGGTGACCGTGAGCATAAGTATCACTTTGTTGAAGAATGGCTATCAGGAAGATTACAGGAAAGAATGATAGTGCCTGAGTTGTTTCTATTGAGAAGTCTATACTCCAAAATGAACATCTGTTTACATACATCATAAGTTTATTAATTAGTAATTGTAATCCAATTTTATAATTAGTTTTATTGGGAGTGTCCTATTTTTATTTACCAAATTAATTGCTGTTTTTGGTTATCAGTGGGTTGTTTAATTTCTTTTTGTTAACAACAGACATGTTTTTCTCTAAGTTGATAGTATGTCATTTTGTGTGTCTGAGAAACTGGTCAGGCTTCTTAGTCTAATCCACCAAATGCCTTCATCCCCACTACTATCTCAGGGGAACAAGCTGTCACAATTTTTTCTCATATTTAAAAATAGGCTTAGAAAATGCTCAGAGCAAAATGAGCTCAAAATTTTAGTACAAATTATAAAATAAGAGGAAAAACCATTTGAGACGGCAATGTGTGATGATTCTAGGTGGACTGTATTGTAAAACTCTACCCTAAAAGCCTGTATGCTAAAAAGTATGGAGAACTGTACTCTGTGAAATTGAGGTAATCATAATGTAGCTATCAAGGTGATTTGAAGGGATAAACATGATAATTTACTTACCAAAAAATATTGCTGTACATGTGTGTTTGTGTTTGTAGGAATCTGTTCTCATGCTTCCACTAATGAAATGATTTGTATATATTGCTTCTAAATGTTGAAGAATATTCTAAAATACAAGAAATGATTGTTCTGAGTTAAGTACATGAAGGAAAATGATGCTCTACAAAGTGATGACTCATTTCTTAAGATGGCAGAATGATAGAATGTTGATGTTATTTATCATGTTTTATAATTTAAATGTATCCAATAATTTTAGAACAAACACTGTGTACTAAAACATTGTGTTAGGTCTTGGACTTACAAAGTTGATCAGTTCCTACCTCTAGAACTTCTTTTGGAGGGTGGCAGCTAATGGACTTCTGTCCCTTTGAATGAAATTATATGTTTATATAATGTCTACCACAAGTAGATGCCTGGTAATAGTTGAATGCTATTCTCTTTACCTTCTTTTCTTATTCTTTCTTCCTTTTGTCAACTGTATCTTTCTTTTAAAACTTTCTGCTACTTTCTCCAGACCTCAAAGCCTGGGTTCAATGAAGGGACATTGGGATAAAGAAAAATAATAAGTATCAAAATAGTAATAATAATCACTGTAGTACTTTTTTTATTTTTTAATATCAACTTACTAATTTAGAGCTAGCAAGGACCTTTGCAGTCATCTTGTTCATGCCTATTTTACAGATAGGGCAACTGAGACTCTTCCCCTACTAGACCACAAGTCTTCTGGAGGATAAAGACCATGTCTGGTTACTCTTCTCTCTATCACAGTACCTAATGCAGTAGGAATCAACTGAATATTTATGGAAAGAATAACTTAATGTTATTCTGCCAAAGAATTTATGATGGAACAAAATCCACTAACCTGTTTTCTGTTCTGTTCCCTCATGCCCACTCCCACTAATATACTTCATCAATTCCCACAGAGAAAAGATAATCATTTTTACTGTTTTTATCACAGAGCCACATTGGTATTTAGCTTTCTGTTCCACTTAGCCCAAGACTTTAAGTGGGCCAGGAGCCTACTTTTGCCCTCTCTTTCCATTCTTTTTTCAGTGGATTAAGTGCCCAGATGAATAGGTTGGGGGCTTCCCTAAAGATGAGAGGAAAAGAATAGGTGTGGCCCTTCTATCTCTTTATATTACTTAGAAACTGAAAAAGTCATATGATTGGAGAAAATTAGTACAAATAACTCATTTTACAATATTTGAAAAGTAAAGGTCTGAGTTCCTCATATTTCATGTATCTCTGAAAAATGAGAGGTATGAAACATCCATGTATAAGTATAAGGATCTTGAAATAAATTTTCAGGCTATGAAATATTTGATTTGTTACTGTTGGGGAAAAATGTTTCCTAACCATAAAAGTTATACGTGACATTTTTTTTTT